>NC_083321.1:45342012-46054050 GCF_963455315.2 Globicephala melas | reverse complement strand
GGGAGATACAAAGATGAATGAGAGGCAGACCCTGCCTCAAAGAGCTTACAGTCCAGCAGAAAAGAGACTTAATTAGTATTCATCCTCAGTACCTCTCTCAAAATATAAATATGATAATTCTTGTTGAAAAACATTTGGTGCTCCCTGGCCTGCATTATCTGTAACATAGGCCAACCTCATGGGCAGGACCAGCTCTTAATTTGCAGAGCTCAGTGCAAAATTAAAATGCAAGGCTCCTTATTCAAAAAGCAAGGGAAGGGGCTTCCCTGGTGGCGCAGTGGTTGAGAGTCCACCTACCGATGCAGGGGATACGGGTTGGTGCCCCAGTCCTGGAAGATCCCACATGCCGCAAAGCGGCTGGGCCTGCGTGTCCGGAGCCTGTGCTCTGCAACGGGAGAGGCCACAACAGTGAGAGGCCAGCGTACTGCAAAAAAAAAAAAAAAAAAAAAAGCAAGGGAAAAGTTTCATTAAAGGTACCAAAAATAGTTTTTTCCTTTAAAACTATTTTATAGGGGTAATAGTGATATATGAGTAACAACAAACTTACAAAGTACAAAAATAACATTTTAGTATAATTTTATAGAATGCAATAAACAATAATACTTTATTAATGTGATATCTTGATTGATCATCAGATTTTTTTCTGGGTCACTTTTCTGAAAACTCATTTATTAGGTCATTGAATTTATACTTTTGGGATCTTCATTTTCGATCAATATAATTGAAGGGACATCAGTCATCCTTGGCAAATGAAAGGTCACAAATAATTTTTGATAATTTTTAGTTATGAGAAGGATCTTTCTGCTGGTGAAACTATTACTGGATCTGTTAAAAGTATTTTATAGGCTGTAACACACGGGGAAAATTTTTTGATAAATTACTTTGAAACATAAATTTTAGTACATCTAGAACTGATGATTCTTGCAGAAATTTTCTTCTTAGAAGATTTAACTCTTCATACAAATCAGTTTGGGGTAAGTCTGAATTTAATTTTAAATATAAATTTATACAATGGCATTTCAATGTTTTCCCTGACATTTCCTGTAATTTGTGAAGGTCATATAAGAAACTGAAAGTGGCTTCATGATTTGTGTATAATTCAAAACACTTGTTTATGTATTCAAGTGTTCACTGCTGTATCTTCAATTACAAGGAAAAATTAATTTTAAAATTGTCTTCCTTATTAATAATTGGTTAAGCTGAAGCTTCATATGTAAATAGTGTTCTTTTTCATCTAACGGAATGATTTTTATATTTGGTTTCTATTTCTAAGCCTGTGGACATTTGCCTCACAATGTTGCAGCAGTTTTAAAAACCAGAGACTCTAAACTCCTCAAAGAATTCTAATAACTCCCTACTATGCTTGATTGCCACGTGCATGTGTTTGCTTGCCTTTGTAATAATTTACTGACAAAGTTTACTGCCTGAGTGTTGGCAATTTCTGTCCCAGTGCTCAGGCCAAAGCAGTTGTGCAGACACCACAGGAACATGCTCTGTGGATGGAGGGGCCACCACGGGTCTCAGTTGTGCCCCCATGCAGAGACCCTCCTCTCTTCTTGCTGCTGCCACTGCCTCAGCTGCCAGTCTGGGCCCTGTATTAGGATATGAGCTAGTTTTACTATTTTCATAGTAGGGAAGCCATAGCTACTATCTAAAGAAATGGAGGATGAAGGACATCATAGAAGGTTTTAATTATAAAGGTAACTTACAAGAAGAAAATCCAAGATTTCTAAATAGCAGAAGAACCTTGCACACAAAACTGGCTTCAGAAGAGAGAGAAATGATGGAGAACAATTTGTACGGCAAAAATAGAGAATGTTGTCAAAGAGCTACCCTACCTCTTTATTTTTTTAATCTTTTTTTTTTGCGGTACGTGGGCCTCTCACTGTTGTGTCCTCTCCCGTTGCGGAGCACAGGCTCCAGACGCGCAGGCTCAGCGGCCATGGCTCACAGGCCCAGCCGCTCCGCGGCATGTGGGATCTTCCCAGACCGGGGCACGAACCCGTGTACCCTGCATCGGTAGGCGGACTCTCAACCACTGCGCCACCAGGGAAGCCCTACCCTACCTCTTTAAAAAAGCAGCAGGACCAGATAATTTCACAGGAAAACACTATCCAAGAGAAAACTTGAACAAGTAGAAATATAACATGCTCTTGGACAGAAATATGTAACATCATAAAAATGTCAGTTCTCCATAACTTAATTCAAATTTTAATGTGATCCAATAAGTTTTTAAAAAATATTTATTTATTTATTTGGCTGCGCCAGGTCTTAGTTGTGGCACACAGGATCTTCGTTGTTGCGTGTGGGATTTTTAGTTGAGACACGTGAACTCCTAGTTGTGGCATGTGGGATCTAGTTCCCTGACCAGGGATCGAACCCGGGCCCCCTGCAGTGGGAGCATGGAATCTTAGCCACTCGACCACCAGGGAAATCCCCCAATACACCTTTTTTAATTAGATAAATTGATTCTAAATTTACATAGACAAAGAAAGGAGCAAGAATAGTGATACAAAGTGTGAAAAAGAAGAGCAATGGCAGGGGAGGTAGATCAGCACTACATATATTAAAAGATATTATGAAGCCTCAGTAATCAGAACAGTGTAATGCAGACAGATAGGCTAATGGAGTTGAATATAATATCCAGAAATAGTCACAAAATCATACATAGATACAATATAATAAAGCTGACATCTCAAGTCATTGGAAAAAATATGGACCACTAAATAAACGGTACTGGAACAAATGGGTAGCCACTTAGACAACAATGAAGTTGAATCCATTCCTCTTGCCTCACTAAGTTAACTTCAAATGAATAAAAAATTTAACTTTCAGGGAGTTCCCTGGCAGCCTAGTGGTTAGAATTCCAGGCTTTCACTGCCATGGCCTGGGTTCAGTCCCTGGTTGGGGAACCGAGATCCCTCCAGCAAGCTGCATGACCAAAAAAAATTTTTTTAACTTTTTAAAAACCCTCAAGAGTTCTAAAAGAAAAATGAGAAAATACCTTTCATCTTGTAGTAAGGAAAGTCTTTCTGTCACCCCAAATCCAGAAGCCATAAAAGATTAATAAGTTCAACCATACAAAAGAGAATACTTTAGTGTTTAAGAAACATTATAAGTAAAGTCAAAGAATAAATAAATAATAAATTGGGAGAAATGTTTTCATATTAGATTACAAAGGAGTAATCTCTTTCATATGTAAAGAGCCTCTAGATATAAATAAGTAAAGACCAGTTACCCAATAGAAAATGGGGAAAGGACACGAATTAAAAGAAATATAAATTAATCTTAAACATACGAAACAAAAAATCCAAAGTTTGATAACATTTTCATGGCAAGTCTAGGGAAACAAGCATTTCAAACATTAGTGGTGGGAGTGTATATTGACATAAGTTCTACAAAAAGCAGTCTTAAAACATCTATTTAAATTAAATAAATGAACATATTTAATATATGTTGACTCTCACATGTGCAAAATGACATATGCACAAAGCTATTCATCACAGCATTGTTTGTAGCAGCAAAAGATTAGAAGCAACTAAAATGGTGAAAAACCCCAGGCAGAAATATAAATTATATGACCTCCATAAAATAGAATATTACATAGCTATAAAAAGGAAGGAGGAAGCTCTATATGTTCTAATATGAAAAGCTCTCCAAGATATACTTTTAAATGAAAAAAAAAAGTACAGAACAATGTGTATGTTCTGCTATATTTTGTGTAAAAAACACAAGAATTTGTATTTTCTTGTATATACATAAAGAATTTCTAGAAAGATATATAAGAAATTAGGAAGATGGCTAGGTAGATGGAGGTCAAGGATGGGAGGGAGGTTTCAGTGATTGTGTCTTTATACTTTTTAGTGGTTGAACCATTTAACTATATTGCCATAGAACGAGGAGGAGGCGGAGGAAGACGAGGAGGACTGGAGTAGAGGTGGTTTTTATTGTCATGACCACCAAATTAAATTAAAATTGAATGAAGTCTAGATCCCAAACATTTTTGAATATCATGGGGGCTTCCCTGGTGGCGCAGTGGTTGAGAGTCCGCCTGCCGATGCAGGAGACACGGGTTCGTGCCTCGGTCCGGGAAGATCCCACATGCCGCAGAGCGGCTGGGCCCGTGAGCCATGGTCGCTGAGCCTGCGTGTCCGGAGCCTGTGCTCCGCAACGGGAGAGGCCACAACAGTGAGAGGCCCACGTACTGCAAAAAAAAAAAAAAAGAAAATCATGGAAATTTTCAATATGAGGTTTGTTCATAGTTCATTTTCAGCCACAGAGTGTAAGTGAATTTCTCCTGCTGCCTACAAAATGTTGAGACCTGATTACAGTGAGTCATCATCCTGGACCAATTTAGGCTAAACAGGCAACAGATAACATCTTCTAAATTCTTGTAGCCACATTTTTAAGTATTGCCTAAAGCCTGTGGGAAGAGAATGGGCAACCAAAACACACACACATGCAAATACACACACTTTGGTAAGTCGTTAAAATGATCATATAAGATTACTGATACAGAGATGCTGTAATCCTTTTAAATTAGCTCATATAGCCTATTAATAAGATTATAAATTAAGATGTGACCTGTGATTCCTTTCAATTATCCATTTTGCAATTTTACTGCAGGTAACTAGCTATGCCCTTTCATTTATTAATGTGTCAACACAAGTCAGTGTGTCAATTATTTATTTCTGAAATATTGTTCATGCCAGTGTTCAATTAAAAAGAAAAGAAAGAGAAAAAGAAAGAAAATAGAGTTCATATATCCTATATCAAAAACTGGACAGCATATGTAATAGAAGAAGCAGAGACTTTACAATTATGTAAATTCATTTGTAGAAAAAGTAGCCCTTGCTTCCATCCCGCTACCATGACACTAAAGGGATGATGACAAAGCTTCTACAATGAACATATATTACTTTTATAATTAGGAGAAGAATTTTTAAAATGTAAATGTGTATATGCTGAGTATGTAGGCAGACTTGGATGTTAACTCCGAGCATCTTGGTCAGGTCACGTTAATCTCTCGGAGTCTCAGTTTCCCCATATGTAAACTGAGGGTAATCATACCTGCTTTGCAGGGTTGAGTCGTGGATGTGATGATGTTTGTGAAGTACAGAGCACAGGATCTGGCACATAGTAAAAATGGGCACATAGTAAAAGAGATTCTCATTCCCCACACACCCGGTGGAGGCAGGACCCACGGAAGCCAAGCCCGGCTGGTGCCCTATTTCCTGACTTCCTCTGTTCAGGCTCTTCTACAGCTGTGCCAAAGCACAGGTACTTGCCCCTGCTTGTTGGGAGAAACTTTAATTTAATTAATTATTAATTAATCCATACCCATGGTGTGATTATAATTAGGAAACCTGGGATTTGGGGAGATAAGCTAGCTCTGTCCAGATCCCAGAAGGGTGTTTCCCTACTATTATGTTAGTGAGAAGTTTTCAGTGCAGGAAACTGAAATGGCCTGAAAGTATATAACAGAAAGAACTAAGCACTTAACAAAATGTTTTGAAGCAGTGAAGGGGTGCACCCTAAGCTGGGCCTTCAGGAACAATTCCCAGACCTAACCTGCCACTACTTCTGCTCAACTGGGGCAAACCTCGAGAACTCTCCAAATAGCTGTGAATTCAGACACCTGAGCTTGAACTCTGTTGTTTAATTATCTACGTAACCTTGAACAAGTTACTTAAACTCTTAAGAATCAAGTGGAGGAGGCTGCCATCACAGCAACTGCTTCTCAATACCTGGAAATTGTTTGTTAGGCTTATCTCCAAAGCCTTGTTCATGAACCAAACAAACAAAACCAGAAGCAGTTGGAAGATAGCTTCTGCCTCGTTCCTACTTTTCAAATCTCACATGAATACATTTCACTGGCAGGATGTAAGTCACATCCAGGACCCTAGCTGCAAGAGAGCCTGGAAATGCTGTTTATGCTGGAGTTTTTTAGCTTGTTAGCTTACGCAGTGCAGAAAGGCATTCTAGAAGGACTTGGAAGTCAGCACTGACTACCAAACAAACAAATCCATCACAGAGAGAGTTATTTAGTTCCCGTGAAATTGGGAATTAATTTCCCTGCCAACACCTATTTGTGCTGCAGAGACTCCAAGAGTAGTCAAGGCTTAAACTCATTGTGCTCATTGGAGAATGTAGTAGACATGTTTTGTTGCCTCTCAAGCGTCCGTCACCCACTATCTCCTGCTAACAATGCATAGATTTTCATTCATTCATTTCATTCAGTAACCACCTCTCCCCTAAGCTACCTGTGTGCTTTGGAAAACCAACCCCAATTCCATCTCCAGGAGTGAGCCCTCATTGTTTTAGATAAATTAGCACATTCCATCCTCTTGGCCATTGTCATTGGTACAAAGGCAAGTCTCTCCCAAAAGAAGTAACTTAAATTTCACATTCCCTCTCCACACAGGATCCAAATAGTGAGAGTATAATTTACAATTTATCTTTTTCAGCTGTAGGTTTCTTTGCTATTGCTTGTTCTTCATCTATTCCTATATCCGTTTCTTTGTCGGCTTGCTCTGTGTCTTCTTTGTGTGTGCGTGTGTGTGTGCATATATATATATATATATGAATATAATTTTTTAAATAAATTTATTTTATTTTTGACTGCATTGGGTCTTCATTGCTGTGTGCAGGCTTTCTCTAGTTGCAGTGAGCAGGGGCTGCTCTTCCTTGTGGTGCGCAGGCTTCTCATTGCTGTGGTTTCTCTTGTTGCAGAGCACGGGCTCTAGGCATGCGGCCTCAGTAGTTGTGGCTCGCGGCCTCTACAGCACAGGCTCCGTAGTTGTGGCGCACGGGCTTAGTTGCTCCGTGGCATGTTGGATCTTCCCAGACCAGGGCTCGAACCCGACCCCGTGTCCCCTGCATTGGCAGGCGGATTCTTAACCACTGTGCCACCAGGGAAGCCCCAATATATGAATATAATTTTATTCAGCCTTAAGAAACAAGGAGATCCTGCTATTTGTGATTAACACTGGTGAACCTGGAGGATATTACACTAAATGAAATAAACCAGGAATGAAAGAAAAATACTGCATGATCTCACTTACATGTGGAATCTAAAAAGGTTGAATACATAGAAGCAGAGAGTAGAATGGTGGTTACCAAGGGCAGGGAAGTGGGAGAGATGGGGAGATGTTGGTCAAAGAGTACAAAGTTACAGTTATGTAGGATGAATAAGCCCAGAGATCTAATGTACAGTGTGATGATTATTGTTAATAATATTGTATTATATACTGGAAATTTACTTTAAAATAGATTTCAGGTGCTCTCACCACACACACACAAAACTCAAAGATTTATATTTATCAAAATTCACCATTAACAGAGTAAAGGTAAACCACAGAATGGAAGAAATTATTGCAATATGTGTTACCAATAGTCATATCCAGAATATATAAAGAACCATCACAAGTCAATAAGAAAAAGATAGATAAATCAATGGAAACATGAGGAATAAACTTGAATGGGTACTTCATCCAAAAGAATAGCCAAATAGCCAATATGCTTATGGAAAAGTAATCAATATCATCAGTCATCATGGAAATGCAAATTAAAACCACAATGAGAGAACACTGCACTCCTACCAGAATGGCTAAAAATAAAAAGATTGACGATATCAAGTATTGTGTAGGATGCAGAGCAAGGAGAGCACTCACAACCTGCTGTTGGGAGTAAAAATTGCTACAGCTGTTTTGGAAAAGAACTTGACACATGCTGCCTACCAGCAATTCCTCTCCTACATGTATATACCCAGCAGAAATGTATGCACATTTTCACCGAAATACTCTAAAGGAATGTTCTTAGCACCATTATTCACAATAACCCAACACCGGTAGTAGCCCAAATGACCATCAACAGCAAAATGGATAAATAACTTCATACTATACGGTACAGTCATACTATTCAGTAGTTAAAATGAATGAACTTCAGCTACATTTTTTTAAAAAAAGGGATAAATCTCACAAAGTTAATTTTGAACAAAAGAAACCATACACCAAAGAGGACACACAGTATGATTCCATTTGTTTTCAGTTAAAGAATGGGCCAGTAGTTCTCAGCAGCATCGGCAGCACCTGGTAACTTGTTAGAAATGAAAATTCTTAGGCTCCAACATAGAACTACTGAATCAGAAACTCAGAAAGTGATTGCCAGAAATCTGTTTTAACAAATCTTCCAGGTGATTCTGATGCACGCTAAAGCTTGAAAACAACAAAATTGATTTATGGTGTTAGAAGTTAGGATCCTGATGATTTGGGGGGAGGAAGGGAGTGGTGATGAATGGGGCATGAGAGGTAATAATAGGTAATAATAATCATCTATTTTTTGGCCTGGGTTGGAGTCATGCAAGTGTTTCCAGTTTCTGATGAGTCACTGAGCTAAATGCATACTTGTGAGTTGTGCACTTTGCTGTTTACATGTCAGGTTTCATTTTAAAAACTTACTAGAAAAGTGATAGATAATAAAACTGAGGAAATCTTCCAAAAATAAAAACAAAAAGATGGAAAAATGAGTGAGTGGTAAGATGAAGTATAGAACATACAGTGCCTCAATAATAGACATTCCAGAAAAAGAAAACAGAAAAAGGAGAGGAAAACAGCCAAGGAATAATTTACGAAAATTTCCTGGGAATGAAGCCCATGAATTTCCAAATGAATTGAAAGGGCCCCTCAGGTGCCTACAATGGATAAAAGAAAACACATACATGCACACACGTAGGCAAAATTTATCATCAGAGACAGAAAAGATCCCACAAGCTTCCATAAGGTAAAAAAAAGTCTCATACAAAAGGTCAGACATCAGAGTGGTTTTGGACTTCTCAGTAGCAATGCTGGAAGCTAGGAGGCATGAGGCAGTGCATTTAAAATGGAGAAAAAGTATTTCCAAGCTAGAAGTCTATCTTTTTCCAAACTAGGAATATGTAAGGGTAGAATAACAACATTTTCATATATGTAAGATCTCAAAAAAATGTATGGCCCATTATTCTACTTTCTATGGATGTTACTGGAAGATATGCTCCACGAAAACAAGAGAATAAACTAAGAAGGAAGACAGCATGGAACACAGGAAAACAGAATATCCAATACAGGGGAGTACAGTGACCAGAACCTTTATACAATGTGATGCCCTGAAGCCCAGGGTGATGGTGAAATGAGAGCCCAGAATGACAGCAGCCCCAGGAGCCACCAGTCCAGCCTGGAGCAGGTCCAAGGGTCCAGGAGAGACTTCTTTAAGAAGACAGGAATGCACTGACTATCTGGTACAAACTAATGCATTGAGAGGAGCTTCTGACAACTGGCCAAGGATCTGGGGTTAAATTAGTGATTAATGGAAGGAAACAAGCACTGAAGGGACCATTCCAAAGTTCCACTCTGGCTCCAGAGCTCCCAGGGCATCGGTCAGGGCTGTGCTTGGCCTGCATGGCAGTCTGACTTCTCTCCCAAATCCTCAGTGCTGTCTGAAACATCCTACACACTAAGATCCATCTCAGAGTTTGCTTTCTGGAAACACCAACCTGCAACACAAGACAACTCCAGAGAAAAGAAAATTTGTGGAGGAAAGGACAAGTCATCATATTTTACTACATCATGCAGCAGTCAACAGTGTTTACATAACCATAATAATGTAAACTTTACATGTTGATCTAGCCAAAACTACCATATCATTTTATCGGGAGGACATGAGAATGGGGAGATGTGTCCCGGGAATATAGGAAGAAAGTGAGATGAGTCCTCAATTTCCATAGCAAGAAATGAAGAAATAATACCTAAGATAAAAAATCAACAAGTAGCAATTCGAGGCAGTTGTTTAGAGGCACAGGAGTAAATACGAAAGTAATTAGCTTAATAGGACGTGAAAGTGATTGCTTCTGCTCCTGAGCAGAGGGAGAATGTGTAAGGGATTGCTATTTTTCATAGCAAGATTTATAGAATTATTTGATTCTTCAAACTATGAGCATGTCTAACTTTCATAAAAACACAGCTAAAATCAAAACATTAAGCCTTGGTAGTGCGATCAGGTGGGTCAATTATGGTATCCCCATACAAGATATTACACAGCCCCTAGAAATGATGCCAAGATGAATATCTATTGAAAAGGAAGGATGCTCTTAATACCATGTTAAGTGGAAAAAAGCAGAGTTCAAAATGATGTGCACATTAAATCAACTTTTAAAATTAGATACAGAACGATATAAGAGTGTAGAAAAAAGTCTAAAGGTATATACACCAAAATATTTGGAGTTACTCTCTTTACAAAGAGTTACTCTCTTTACATGGTGGGGAGTGGTGGGATTTTTATTTTCCTCCATTTGTTTATCTTGTAGCCCAAGCCATCTCTGTATCCCCCAGTCTTCCAGCCTTGCAGGATCACCCTTTCTTTTAACATTTAAATTAAAATGGCTGAAACCTTCATCTTATATACTAAGGAAAGTATATAGCAAATGTACGTAAGCAAGTATATATATATATATGCAAATTCCAATGCTCTCCCCCAACACTGGTGCAAATTTCCAGATGCCTAGTTCTCGTGTTTACTCTGATTTCCTCTTCCTGCCGCCCTCGGTTTCCCTGGCATCCCACTTTCTACAGCTGTTTCCTTCTCTCTATCCTTAGGTAACACAAACATGGAACATTGTCCTTTTTCCTTGATTTCTCCAAAGGATGTCTTACATGAGGCACTGCTGAAGGACTACAGCTCTGCATGGCGTGGTAGACAACTTAAAATCAGCGGGAGCATCTCTGTTCCAGTGTGTCCTGGCTGACCCTGCTTCTGGGGGATTCTCACCGGACATTCTTCTTCTCTGACCCCTGCCTCTCACAGAGCGGCTGGGTCCCTTCAGGATACCCTCACTTCTGGCCCAGGACCCCACTCTGGGTCCTTACCTTCCAGCGAACCACCAAATCCTTCAAGTCCTTCATTTTCTTATGCAGAGTGTGAGGTCTCCCTTGTGGAACATGCTTTTTCCAGCAGGAATATCTTGACCTTTCATATCCAAAAGACCACCAAGAACCCTTTAAATAGTCACCTCCTCCAGCTTGAATTAGTAGCCAGAGTCAGTTCTTCCATTTTGTCTTTCCATTACATGTGTAATGGCTGTGCATTTTCTATAATGACTGTATTGCTTTCGTAATTAAATTATTTTCAGTAAGAGCAGTGCCATGGAAGTTAGGAGTTCAGGCCATGAGCAAGTGTAAATGTCAAGTCTTAGGACCCCAGCAACTACCCGCAAGCTCCTGCTCTGTGCCAGGCTGAGGAGATGCTCATTAGGGCAGTGTGGGTTGTGGAGGCCACGGCAGACCCAGAGTTCCACGGGGCTGCTGAGCCCAGTGTGGTCAGGTCAGCAACAGGACTCCAAGGAGACATGTGGCCAGTGCAGTCAAGGTGAGGACCTTGCCCCAGCTGACCATGACGCCTGCCCCTTTCCTCTCTATCAATGTCATCAGCCCAGGCCTGGCACAGGTGCAGCCCCTTCCCCTGGAAGCCTTCCCTGAGAGCCCCTCTCTCAGAAGCTCTGCTACTTATCAGCTGTGTGGCAAGTCAGTCCACCTCCCTTGTGCCTCAGTTTCCTCACCTGTGAAACAGGGATAATAATATTTGTAAGAATCAAATGAGAGGGACTTCCCTGGTGGTTCAGTGGTGAAGAATCTGCCTACCAATGCAGGGGACGCAGGTTCGAGCACTGGCCCGGGAAGATCCCACATGCCGCGGAGCGACTAAGCCCGGGCGCCACAACTACTGAGGCTGCGCTCTAGAGCCCACAAGCCACAACTACTGAGCCTGTGTGCTGCAACTACTGAAGCCCGCGAGCCTAGAGCCTGTGCTCCGCAACAAGAGAAACCATCGCAATGAGAATCCCACGCACCGCAACGAAGAGTAGCCCCCGTTCGCGGCAGCCAGAGAAAGCCCACGCGCAACAACAAAGACCCAACGCAGCCAAAAATAGAATTAATTAATTAATTTAAAAAAAAAAAGGAATCAAATGAGAAATACTTGTAAAGTGGTCGGAATGGTGCTTGGCTCAGAGTTAGTACTCCATAACGTTAGCGATCATCACCATCATGGTCATCGCTATTCTTGTCACCGTGTCCATGGACTTTGCCCTTGACAAAGACAGCACATGGACATGTGTGGAAGGCTGCCTGGAGGAGAGCCCGGTATGATTTATCTCTGTTCTCATCACAGCCAGCAAAGGTACCAACATGGAACTCATGCTCAATGCCTACTTGATTAAAACTTTGGAGAGAAGAAACAGCCCAGCTAAGAAACCACACATGAGCATTACCTGCCCAGAAACCCGTTTTGAGTTCATTTTTGTATGTGGTGCTAGGTAGGAGTCCAACTTTATTCTTTTGCATGTGGATATCTAGTCATCCCAGCACATCTGTTGAAAAAGACTATTCTTTCCCCACTGACTTATTTTGGCACCCTGTCAAAAATCAATTGCCTGGGGACTTCCCTGGTGGTCCAGTGATTAAGACTCCACACTCCTAGTGCAGGGGGCCCAGATTCGATCCCTGGTCAAGGAACTAGATCCCACATGCATGCCGCAACTAAGAGCCCACATGCCGCAACAAGAAGATCCCGCGTGCCGCAACTAACCTGGCACAGCCAAATAAATAAATAAATATTTTTTTAAAAAACCAGTTAAGTGTAAATGTGAGAATTTAGTTCTGAATTAAATTCTATTCCAGTGATCTATATGTCTATCCTTATGCCAGTACAACACTGTCTTGATTACTATAGCTTTGCAGTAAGCTTTGAAATCAGGAAATGTGAATCCTCCAACTTTGTTCTTATTTTTCAAGCTTGCTTTGGCTATTTTGGGTCCCTTGAACTTCCACATGAATTTTAGGATTAATTTATCAATTTCTGTGAAGTCACATGGAATTTTGGTAGGAATTGCATTCAACTATAGATCAATTTAGGGAGTATTGCCGTCTCACCAGTATTAAGTCTTCTGATCCATGAACATGCATATCTGTTTATTTACATCTCCTTTAATTTCCTTCAGTGATGTTTGGTAGTTTTCAGAGTATACATAGGTGTTACCCTTTTGTTATAGGTTCCTAAGTATTTTATTTTTTTGATACTATTATAAATTGTTTTATTAATTTAACTTCAGCTTGTTTATTGCTCCTATAGAGAAATACAATTTATTTTTGTATATTGATCTTGTATTCTGAAACCTTGCCAATCTTTCGTTTATTAGTTCTAATAGTTAGTATTTGCTCACAATTGCTTAAGTGCCTAGAACAGTGGCTGGCACATAACTGGGACTCATAAATTTGTTGGATAAATGAATGAAAAAGTGAATGAAAATACTCTCGGTGTTTTAAGGGTCAGGCCAGAAGACTGACCTACTGGACCACCTGTGAACAAGGTCATTCTCTCAGTGTGCAGAGTGGCAGCAGGCCCAGATGGAGCTAAGGGAGTATCTCATCAGCAGAGAAGATGCCAAGATGGTATCTAAAACTTTAAGTTGGAGTCAAATCACAAAAAGCATGACCTGGGTCAGAGCACTTACTTCCTCCAAGATGGGTGTTCTGTTCACAGTGAAAGGAAAATCACCCAAGGCCCCTCACATTTGGAAGAGCACACCAGGTACCTGAGATTATTGACCTAGGACAACCAACACCAAGTTATATTTTAGTAAAATTATGTAACTTTAAAGAAAAAGCATTTTGAGTATTTAGCCAAAAAAAAAAAAAAAAAAACACGTGATTTTAAAAAGAAATAAAGTGATCACTATCACTGGACTTTTTGACAGTAATAACTCATGCCAGAGACAGAATAATGTATTTCAGATATCCAAGGAGAGAAAATGTGAGCCAAGATTTAATATCTAGCAAAACTGACCTTCAAGTAAAACATGTAAGAACTCTGGAAATAATATTCCTATGAGTCGTCCCTAAGGAATTTATTAAAGAATAAATAAATAGTGACTGAGTGGGAAAAACAAGAGGTGGCTAGTTTATTGGAGACTTTAAGACACGTGCTCCAGTAGGTGGGTAATAAACCCTATGAAGACTCAGGGACCTGCTACCTCACTGAAGTTTTTAGGTGTCCAGTGGTCGTGGGTGTGCCAGAATATCTCCTTCAAATTAAAAGACCGATTGATGCCTCTTTCATCCTCTACCACAAAGAAGGAAGCTCAGCACCTGGAAGGCCTCTTTGGTCTCTGGAGGTCCCACATTCCACAACTAGGAATTCTTCTCTGGTGACACAGGAAGAGCCAGCTTTGAGTGGGGCCTGGAGCAGAAGAGGGCTCTACAAGAGGTCCAAGCTGCTAAGCAAATAGCCTGTCATTTGGGTCATACGATCCAGCAGACTCTATAGTGTTGGAAGTGTCAATGATGGGTAAAGATGCAATCTAGAGCTCATTGCAAGCCCCAGGGAAAGAATCACAAAGTAGGCCCCTGGGATTCTGGATCAAAGTCATGCCATCTACAGCAGAGAATTACACACCTTTTGAGAAGCAGCTCCTGGCCCTGGGCCCTGGTTTAGATGAAATGCTTATCCATGAGCTCAAGTGAAAAGACATCAAGAACTTCCGGTTATGAACTGGGTTCTGTCAAGCTGGCCAAGTCATAAAGTCAGGTGCAGCCAGCAGTAGATCATTGTAAGATGGAAATGGTAACCTTGGTTTGCTGGTAGGTCAGCTTGGTATGTGGGTGGAAGCCAAAAAGGACAGTGGCTGCATGACAGTCACATTCAGGAGTTGCCTTGAAAGACAGTGGGAAGCAAGGGAAAATTTTCCCAGTGAGCTGCAGACTGTGACCCTGGTTATGGAAGGAGAGCTGTATACAAGAGGCTGGACACACATTCCTGGGCAGTGGCCCGTGGCCTAGCTGGCTAGTCAGGGGACTGGAAGGAAAGGGTCTGGAAGACTAGCGACAAGAAGGTTTGGGGTAGAGGGGTGTGGTTGGACTCTTAGAAGTAGACAGCCAGTATGTCACACATCACCACCCACCAGACAGCATCCACCACAGAAGAGAAGTAAACTAAGTAGATTAAATGACTCAGCCACTTTGTCACTGGCCACCCTGGAACTGGCACAATAAGCACATGAATGGAGTTGGTCACAAGATAGATATGGAGGCTATGCATAGGCCCACCAGCATGGACGCCCATGTACCAAAGCTAATCTAGCTACTGCTGACTCTGAGTGTCCAATCTGCCAGCGAAAGAGACCAAAGCTGAGCCCCAGATATGGCATTATTCCTTGAGGAGACCAACCAGCCACTTGGTGGCAAATCAGCTATGTCAGGCCCCTTCCATCCTGGGAGAGCCTGCAGTTCATCCTCACAAGGATAGAGATCTATTCTGAAAATGTTTGCCTTTCCTGCCCACAGAACCTCAGCTAGCACCAATATCCAGAAGCTTAGAGAGTACCTGATCCTCAGGTATGGAATTACATCCAGCATAGCATTCAACCAGCGCACCACTTCACAGTGAGGCAAGTTAGGGAGTGGGCCCGTGACGTTAGGATCCACTGGTGATTGAGACAGACAGATAGATAGATAGATAGATTTTTTTTAATTGCACCATCCAGACGCTACCAATCTCAAAGAGCCCTGACATGGCCTACTAAAGGCACAACTGAAGCACTAGCTTCAATAACCTGAGGCAATAATCGTCAAGGGTGGGGTGCCATCCTTCAGGATCCAGTATATTCATTAAATCAGAGACTTTCATGTGCTGCTGCGCCCCTAAGGAAGAATACATGGTTCCAGGAACCAAGGGGCAGAAGAAGGAGTGGCCACACTTACCATCACTTCCAAGGGCCCACTGTGGGACACTGTGCTTCCTGTTTCTGCAGCTCTGGGTTCTGTGGGGTTGGAAGCACTGATCTCCAAAGGGAGCACACTCTTTCCAGGGGACACAGAACTACATTCTTTAGGTCCCGGTGCATTGAACTATAGGCTCCAGCTGCCACCAGGGCACTTTGCATTCCATGTGTCTGAGGACCAGCAGACAAGAAAGGAGTCACCATCTTGGCAGAGATAATTGAGCCTGAAGAGCAGGAGGTGGTAGGGCTGCCTTTATACATAGGGGATGGGTAAAACACACGTGAAACCCAGGGCTTCTTAGAGAAATAGCTGATTCCAAGTTTAGGACAGAAAATGTACAAGAGGAGCTTGGGACATCTTGAAATGCCAGAAAGCAACCACCAGAGTCTTGTCAAACAACTCAGGAGCCAACCAACTTGAAGAGGCTCCCAACAGCCAAGACGGGACAATAAAGACAATAATTGCAATGAAATGAAAGCCATCAGATATGTTTATTCATAAGTTCATAGTAATTTTTTTAAATAGCCACCTTCTGAGGATAGCAGGGAACCAGTCCAATTAATTGTCTTAAAAGTTGAGTAAATAAAAGGAAAGAATTAAGCACTTATCCTGCCTTTCCTATACAAACTCTACTGAGAAATCAAATAGATGAGGGGGCAGCATCTCCTTATAAAATTATTCCATCTAATAAATGAAAACAAAATGATAGATTAGAATATCCCCATGTTGCAACCCCCAGTGAATTACTTACCGGATGTAGGTGTTGAGCATCAGTGACTGCCAACACCAATAAAAGTGAACACCAGTCATGAGGTGCCTCCTGGTAAATAAGCACACACTGCCTAGAGTCTCTTCATCAGAGGGATCCAACCTGAGGCAAATCAGGTCTCTGGATCTAGCTGCTGATTTGCAGGAAGTGCAGAGAGTAAAGGAGCACATTGAACTGCACCCCCAGGGTGAAACTAGCAAAATCCAGGCTGTGGAAAAACTACAGGTCAAACTGCCCAGGTTCCTCAACAGATAAACTGTAAAGAAAAGAAAAGAAAGGGGTAGAGGAAACTCGTTAGATTAAGAGAGATGTATCAAGTCTAAAAAAGAAACAAAACAGTAAAACTAAACTATAGTGTGTAGGGATGCACACTTGGGTGATAAAACAATAAAAGAAACTCAAGGAAGTCATTACTGTAATGGTCAAGAAGTTGGAAGGAGGGAGGCGGCTGGGACAGGAATGGGGAGCTTGGAGGACGCCGGGGAGACTGGTAAAGCTCTATTCCTGGCCAGGGTAGTGGTTACAAGGGTGCTCACTTCGTAACAATTCACTGAGTTCATCTGCTTGTTTATTGACCAGTCCCTGAAATCTCAGAGTCTGAGAAGCACTGAGTGAGAGCGGGTGCAGAAGTCGAGGCAGGAAGCGCTGCTTACTGAGCACACTGACTGCACTTGATCTACCCGGAGCTGCTTGAGAGGCAGTTGACTCGAGTGTCCTTGAAACATTGAGCTACTGAACATGTCTGTTCTCTTATATCACACATCATTCCGAAAAGGGTTTGCTGCAGATTATAAAACAAAACGCAGTAGAAAGTGAGACATTCATATTCATAGCACAATCGGCTGTTAGAAGGAGCAGAACACAGATGGTTCCAGGAGAGCCCTGATTTATAAAACATGATTCACACTTACCTTCTCAGCAGCGTCTGCTGGAAAGGGTGTTGCTTCTCTACTGCTTTTGGCTGACTGAGGCCACCAGCATCCTCCGTCAAAGCACATAATCAAGTGCTGGATGCTGTGCACACATCACACAGAGCCAGGACCCACTGGACCACTTTACAAGTTAGACCCATGACCACATCCAGGAAGGTCACTTAACTCTAACCGGCTCGACCGGTGGCTGAAGGCAGAGGAGAAATACTCCCAGGTTACCTAAACAGTATCCTCCCCTTGCTCCTCTGAGACGTGGTCCGGTCATGGGTGAATCTGCCAGGCAGTAGACCATACACGTTGGTTATGAGCCTATGTTGCCAGTGACCTGTTCAGGCCACACAGTTGTCATGTCTCAGCCCAGCAGTTATGCTCTGACCACAGGTTTCCATTTCTCATGTCAGAGAAGGAGGGGCCAGAGCATCAATAACATTCTTCACAGGTGTAAATGTGCACAAGGAATGCCACATACTGGTGGTATGGCTTTGGTTTTTGTGCCTGCAGCATGGGTTCATTCTTTCATTCAGTCCACGTCTACTGAGCACCAGCAATGTTCGAAGCCCTGGGATACCTGTCAGCCTTTTCCTTGTCTCCCGCTTTGCGGATGCAGAGCCCACACATACGCTCTCCTTCCTGTCTCAGACTTGACTCTAGAACTAGACTTCCCCAAGCTTCACAGTACGGCAGGCACCTTCACATCGCCATGCCTTTGCACATGCTGTTCAGTCTACATGCAATGTCCACTCTTGGGACAATCCTCCACCGTAAGCACAACTCACTATGGTCAGTATCTTCCCTGATGTCATATTCTCCTGCAGCACTTGCCTCTGAGCTCCTCAAGGACAGAGAGTCTGGGTCTCAGTCAAGAACCAGGACAGAGCTTGATACAATGGGGTAATAACAATGACCAACATTTACACACAGCTGACCTATTCCAGGCATATATGCAGAGTCATTTAGTCCTCACAACAAACCTATGAGGCAGCCACTATTACCATTCCCATTTCATCGATGGTAAGTAAACTGAAGTTCGGAAAAGTTACATAGCTTGCTCTAAGTCCCAGTAGCAGAGCAAGAATTCAACCAAAGGACTTTGGCCCATAGTATAGTCTGTGATGTTAACCAGTGCCAATGAATTCATGTATTCCACAGACACCTACTAGGTACATAACCTGTGCCAGCTACTACTTCATGAACAAAGTGGATTGGGTTCCTCCCTCATAAAACTTACATTTAGAATTACCAAATAATTAGTATAATGGTTGCCGATGTTAGGAAGAAAAATAAAGCAGAATAGGGGAAAAAAGTGACCGTTGGTATTTTAGAGTGGTCAGAATAGGTCTCTCTAAGGACATCTGAGCAGAGACCCGAATCCAATAAGGGAGTAGTTGTCAATGGAAAAGCCACAAGCTTGGAGTGAAACAGTCTGGTAACTGCAAACTACTTACATGATGTGTGGCCTTGGGCAAGTGACTAACCTTCTCCGAACTTCGATTTCCTCACCTATAAACTGGGAATAATCTAAACTTGCCTTGCAGAGTTGTGAGTAAAAGGGAGAGGTATGCGTAAAGCACCTGGCTTAAGGTCATCTCTGATCTCGGCCCACAACATACACATGCTCCAGAGGCACTGCCTACCTGCCCCACTTCCAAAAGAACCTGAAGACTCCCACCACCCGCTCACACCCTCTGCCGGCAGGACGGCGCACTGCAGCTGTCCCGGAAGCCTCCAGTTGCTTTCCTCACCTCTTTAAAAAGCCTCACCTGAGCACTGTCAGTCATCAGGGAAGGAGATGAACAAGAGACCCTCCCCGCCCTCTAGGAGCTCAGTCTAGGGAGTGGGCCCAACATGAAAGCAGGTAATAACAACCCAGAGAGGAAGTCCCAGCATCTAAGAAACTACAGGAGCACAATGAGGGAATGATTAACCGTGCCCGGGGTGGGGGGTGGGGGGTGGTAAAGGAAACCCTGAACAATGAACATAAGTGGACAAGAGGGGAGGCATTCCACGCAGAGAACAGAACATGCAAAGTCAGGGAAGCATAAAAGAGGACACTGATTGGCTTGAGGTGCTGTACTTGATTGTGCTACACTTCTGGAGCTTCCTGCCAAAGCAGCTTGGTTGAAGAATAAAACCAAAGGAAGCTGATTCCCAGGACCCTTATAAAGCTCTATCACCTGCCATCCTGGGAAAAAGCAAATCTTCTCTCAAGAAAAAGCTTTCCTTCCCGAAGGCAGACAGGGTCTCCTGTGCCGTGTTCCCTCACCTGGTCTTTCTTACCCTTCAAGAAATGGCCCATCCCGTCTCGGTCAAGTGACAACTTTTGCAACCTTGGCCAGGTCTTTTCCCCTCTCTGCCTCAGCCTCCTCCTCTGGGTAGTGGGAAATTAACCCTGGGATGCATCCGTCTCAAACAGCCAGGAAAGCTCCTGGTGCCGCAGTGGGTAGGACCCAGGACACACAAGGCCCTCTGGGCAGTCCTGGCCTGGGAGGCGACGCTACAGCCTGGTTCTCTCAGACAGACCCAGCTGCACCCTCTACTACCCACTCCTCGCAATACCCCATGAAAGTCAGGGACCCACACAGTTCTGTTTCAGGTGTTTTATTAAGTGGGCCATACTGCAGCTGGTTTCTAAGTCGCAAAATAACATAAATTTAACAATGATAACATAGCCAGTTAGACTGTGACAGCTTTTTCTTTCCTTAGAAAAAAGAAAAAGACTTAAAACACACAATGGAGGGTTAAATAAATAATACATAAAAGAAAGAAAAGGAAAACCTGTTAAAACATGCTTATGTTTACTTCTGTGCAACTGTGTGCCAAGAGGAAACTGATTTTCTGCACGACGATACATCCTGGCATGTCTCCTTCCCAAATAATACTGACAAAAAAAAGACAAGACATGGAGCTGACTCATCAGTGCTTGTAGAGGCACTACTAAAAATCCCTTTGATTGGAGCTTGGGGCTTCCTGCTCAGCACACCTGTATGTGGCCCGTGAAAGCCAAATATCCATAATAATGTTAATATAGAAAACATCAGTTTAAAAACAATGTGGAATGGCCTCATTAACGCGGCGGGGACGAGGAAGCAGAACTGCCCCGCACGTGCCGCAGGCTCAGTCCAGGGAGGCCGCAGGCTCCAGCGCGTGGCCACGGCGAGGGAGGGCACCAGCTTCAAAATAAGCGGCACCAACCTCGTCTCCCTCTCCCTATCACTCTTTCACATGAAAGTGTGTAAAAAGCAAATCAGCAAATAAACTCTAAAATAGATTATTTATTCCAAAAATCCTCTACTTTTCTTTTTACAGTGAGTGTACATCTCCTCTCATCTCCTGCACAACTCGCGTAGGTCCCTTTGGGAAGAAGGGGGGAGAGCTACAGGCGAGTCTCTGGGTCCTGCTGCTAGCTGGTGCTGGGAAGTCAGATGTCGATGCCCTTGACCAGGGATGTCTCCAGGGTGATGTTGAACTCCTGCAGTGTCTGCAGCACGCGGATCAAGGAATTGACAAGTGTGTGGTCTTTGATCAGCGCCACATCCTCATACATGTGTGCGGTGATGGGGCAGTCAGCCAGCAGGGCGATCCAGTGGTGCAGGAGGTGATCTCTGGCAGGGAAGGATCAGTCCAGATGCGTCAGAAGGGAAAGGGAAGGGACACGGTTAGCGAAAGCCCAAGGGAGAAACCTGCTCCATCACACCCTGAACAAAGTCTGAAGCTGGAGAAGCAGATATCTCCCCGCAGCCCCCTTTCCCTCCCCTAAGAGCACTTGGCGAAGATGTCTTACATAGCTTTAAAAGGCCCCCACTGTGGGCTACCGAGCCCTAGGGATGCCAACCCAACCTGACCCAAACAGGCCCTGTCATCTGCCAGAAGGCCTGCTCCGCCTCCCCCTCTAGCCCCCCAGACAACCCCACCAACAAGACACCATGTCCTGTCAGCAGCACTTCCTCCATCTCAACAGCCAATCTCTCCTAGATCATCGCTCCTCCCCACAGCGACCACCACCAGGAATAACACTGCAAGCTGACATCCACATAGCACTCAGCATGTGCCAGCCACCATTATAAGAGATTTAACCTTCATGACAACCCCATGATGTGAGGTAGGTGCTATCGGTGCTATTATTATCCCCACTTTACAGATGAAGAAAGTGAGGTTGATGGAGGTTAAGCAGCTTGTCCAAGAGCACACAGCTAGTAAGTGGCTGATCTGTGATGTGAACCTGGTGAATCTGGTTCCTGAATCTGTTTTTAACCACTATGCTAACTCCCTCCCTTGCACGGCCTAAATAAAAACTGCCTTGTTTATCTGGGCTTCGTGCTCTCACCTGACCCACTGGAATAACCCCTAACAATTTTGCCCATGAATACCATCCATGATATCAAATCACTATCATTTCAGTCCCCTGATTAAAAATCAACTCTGTCCCAGCTCCTCATGGCCCCTATCCCTTAAAGTGTTTCCTTCCCACATTCCACCTGTTATTTCCTGACCCCACATGCTTTGCTTCCTTTAGGGCCTCTCTGTTAGTTCTGTCTGCTTCAAGCTCCCTCCTCACGTCTACCCTCCCGTTAAGGCTCACCTCAAATACCACCTACTCCCTGAGCCTCCTCTGATCCTTCTCCTCTACATTTTCAGCAAACTTTACGAATGCGTACTTTTTTGAACTCTCCCAAACTTCTGCCTTGTACTAAATAATCAGGACAGGTGAACTTCTAAATGGTAGAGACCGTATTTTATTCAGCTCTATTCCCACACCTTCCATGAGGCCTGGCACATTCAAATGTTTGTTAAAGAAATTACTAGATATATACCCTCTACTTTCAAATTTTGTCAGGGAGACAGTTTTATTCCTTCGCATCAAAATGTGGCCCCTCCTCCCCAGTTACACACACACTTTCATCCCAACCCTACCCCTCTCTCTCACACGCACACACACACACACGCGTGGCGCATGAAGAAAAGTAAGGGCCTCTACCAAGGCCTCACCTGCCCAAGGGCACCTGGCCATTAGCCACTCCCCACCCCCGCACCACACTGGGCCTCCAGCACCATCTTCAGGGCTGGCTGTGTGTACACTGGGCCATGAGGCTGCAGTACCTGGCTCCCAAGCACACCAGCATCTGAAACTTGCCATCCTTGCCAATGTTCCGGGGATTATTGTTGATCGCAGTGACAAAACGGCAGAAGTTCCGGGCCCTCGTATGCCAGTTTTCCTCAGGAACAAGTTCATTTTGCTCCAAAGTCTCGTAATAGGTTTGTGCTTTTTCTGTGAAGAGGAGACAAGCCTGCCAGTGACAAAGGCTCTCAAAACCAACCTGTCCCTGACTGTCCTGTAGGCCACTTGCCACAGGCCTACCTCCGTGTCAACACAAGTAACTTAGTAGGAATAACATGAGTGCTCTGAGGCCACTGGTCACATTTCAAAATGATCCTTATGAATGTCTGGAATTCTGCTGAGAAAGAGGAAGCTGCATCCTGCTGTGAAGCAGCCAAGTGCTTGCTTTTTGTTAGTTGTGGTCTCAGACTTCAATTCTAAAGGCATCCTAAAAATCACACATGACTGACCAACGTTCAACACTGCATCTTCAACTGAAAATGAGAGAGACTATGTATATTTAGTTTGAAAAATTTGAAAATTTTTGAAAATTTGAAAATTTGTGTTTCATTCACTTTGATAGTATGGTTTAACTGGCCATTTTGTCTTTATGTTTTATTTTGAAACCATTTACTTTATAAAATGTTCCATATGGATATTTATTTTCACTTTGAATAAATTAAAACAATTGGTACTTTAAAAAAAAATAAAAATAAAAAATGATCCTTATGTTCCCTATCTCTGTATTTTAAATTTCTTTATGTGGCCCTTGATATAAAGATGGTCCTTTCTCAACAAAACTCTTGAGGGAGAAGCTTCTTGCATCAAATGCTCCAAGGGGGTGTAACACAGGGCTTGGACTCCAATGCAACTGGTCTTTTGGACCTACGAGCAGGAAGTGTGAGGAGTCATGACTAAGCCTGTATTATATATGACAGATGCCTGGAAAGAACCCTTCCTGTCCAATTCTCAGGAGATGAGGGGCGAAGGGTGGGAGGGCTTCTGTTATTACCTCCGAGAAAAGCCAGGGCAAACAAACACATCTAACCTGAGAGTCACCTGATTTAGCTTCTGTACCTCAGACCCCAGTGGTCAGCACCCACATTATGCTGATGATTCCCCCATGTCTCTGCATGCTTTTCCCACCCTCACACCCTAGCCCAACTCACCCAAGAAATCCCAAATGAAGACATTTTTGAAGAGCCGCGGTGATTTAAATCCATGCTGGAAAGCCTGTTCCAGGGCCGAGACAAGGCCACATTCTCCACAAAGCAACAGCGTAAGACTACCTCGCTATATAAGGAAACAGGAGAGAATGCCAGGCTTGCCTCAGCCAAGATGCCCTCCCACCACTGCATCCCCAGCCCACTGCCCACACCTGGGAGGGCAGCAAAAGACATGCAGGGACCTTGTCTAGTCTCCCCAGCACCTGGCAGGGCCTGACTTAGAGCAGTTCTCAGTAAATAGCTATTGAATGAACAGATGATGGTTCTGGGCCCCCAGCAGGGGACAAAGCCCATGTGGCCAATGTTCAGGGAGACCCAGACAATTTCAGAAGAGGACAGAAATACACTGTCCATTGGAGACCCAGGGACTCTGCTGGGTTGTCAGTGAGTAAGGAAAACAGGGCAACCCTAGGCACAGGCCCCCAGAGAAAGGAATCTGCTGAATCTCAAACTCACTGAGGCACACACTCCATGTGCTGGGCTGTCCACAGCACATGGGCCTGGAACAAGATTATTCTCTCTTACTCAATATAAGGCCCTGGGTTGGAGGGCAGGGAGGCTCACCTCTTTCTCAGGCTTATGGAAGTGCTTCACGATGCCATTGACTGCCTCACCGATGGACTCCTGGATCTGCCCAGTGTTCAGCTCTGATAAAAATCAAGCAGATATCCAGTCTCAGGTTAACAGTACTTAGTTGACTGAGCAAAAGACTGAGGACATAAGAAGACCCACAGGAGAGGTAGGGCAGCTTGGACCCTGGGAAGAGTGGCTCTTGCCCACCCAACTTTGCTGAGCTAGCTCTTCCTAAAATCTTGGGACAAAAAGCAAAAGCTAGGATCTTAGAGTTCTGTCTCCAGAAGATGCTGGTCAAGTTTCTTCTCCACTTTGCTCTGGAACTTTTGGCAACCAAAAGAGTGCCAAGACTTGACAGTAAAGCTCAGGAACCAGGAAGGGGAAGGGCAGAAAGTAAACCCGTCTCCTCTATAGGGGCACATACAAATAGCACAGAGGACCCAGGCCAGGATCCAGGAGCTCTCCCCTCTCCTTCCAGTCCTCTAACAAGAGTGCCAACCCCCCACAACTGATTCATGAGAGGAGGGTGACAAATGCCTGGGGCTGCTTTGTCTTTGTCGGCAGAGGTGGTTCCTGAGGCAGCTGCACAGGCTGCGGGGAATCTGGGCTCCCTTATCAGTACTTCCAGAAATCTGCCCATTCCCCAGGCAGGGCAACATGAGGGCCCGGCCCCATCTCCCACTTACTGGGCTTGCTGTTGGGTGAGATGGTAACGAGCCTCCGGATGACGCTGGGAGACTGCTGCAGGGGCGGGGTCCGGCATGGCCTCTCGTCCACCTCAGGCTGGGATGTGAGCAGGTCCCCGACTAGGACCCGCTCCAGGCTTCCGTCATCCATGCCCTTCCCCAACCACCGGCCACACGGGAACCTGAGGGTCAGGCAATAGCCTGTCAGAACTGCCAGCTCCTTCAGCGTCCCTGATCAGTAAAGGCCATCAAAAAGCCAATCCCTGAGGACAGGCTCTGAAACCGGGCTGGGGATCCTCAAGGCCCTGCTCCTCATCCCACCGTGCGGCATCAGGGAAGCCACCCGAGTGACAGGTGGCCTGGAACCTGTGCACAGCGATGTCATACACCTTCACTTGTAAAGCCCTCCTTCTATTTCTTTTCAGGGCATGAGGCAGAGCCAAACAGGAAGTTGCCTCCGCCTATCACAACCTAAAAGGTCTCCCTGAGAACCCCACATACCCAAGCATCAAACACAGCCCCTGGTGGTACACCTAGCCCCACTGTCTCTGGGCATAGCTGAGGGAACACTTACTTGTAGGTATGTCCGGTGATCTCATTCCTGACCATCACATACTCAACAAGCCATTTGGCATACAGCCCAGAGTTATCATGGCCTATCTGCACCGTAGTGAGCTTCCCCAAGTTCTGGTACTGTGAGAGAACAGCCAAACAAAGAAGATGGGGTAGGTCAAGAAAACAGAAGAAAAGCGCCACACTCCTCAGAGGCACACATCTGACTGGCTCCCTGCAACGTGGCCCCCCAGTATCTGCAGGGGCAGAGCTCATGGCTCCACCTACTGCCAAAGCTGGCAGTATAGTACTACCTCATGAGGCATGATGCCAAGAAAGAAAGAGACACTACCTGGAAGAAGACTAGGACCTGGGAGCAGAAGGCTCTGGAAATGGCAGAGCAGTCTGAGCTCTCTGTGAACATTTGGGCTCAGCAGCTGAAAGAATTCTTGGGGGTTTTTCAATACACCATGGACAAGGAGGTATGCAAGTCCAGATGGGTGCCTTCCAGCCAGAAACCACTTAGACAGGGCAGGTTCCCCCGTCCTCAGGTCAACCCTTGGCTCTGGCCTCTGATCATCTTGACAGGTCAGCTGTGCTGAAGCGTAACACTGCATAGAGCAAGGCCTCTAAAACGCTGGAGAAAGCTTCCCAAAGTAGCTGTTGAAACTCAGATACCCATAGAGCCTGGGGCTGTGGTCACCAGATAACACGTACCTCGAAGGTCATCTCTAACACATTCCTGGGAATCTGCAGGATCTGTGTCTCACCCAGTTCTCCCGAGATGCAGATCCATGGGTTGGCGGTGAACATGGAGCCCCCCAGCTTCTTGCTCGGTACGATCAGGATGTGGTAAGGAATCACTGTTTAGGGGAAGCCACAAAGGCATTGGAGGGGATCGGGAATCCCTCCCATACCTGAGAGGGCCCTGACCTGCCCCAGGTGTGTTGGCATGATTGGGGTTCCTGGTACATAGCCTGGAGCAGCAGGTCCTGAGGACCCAGTCTCTGGCTGGCTTAGAATATTAGCCAATCTTCCCCTCAATCTCACTCCTCCCAGGGTTATCACCCAAACATCCAAATCCAAGCCCATCTGCAAGCTCAGAGCTAAGTAAACCTGTTCCTTAAACAATATCACTAACTCAACACTGCACTGAATTGCTTTTCAGAGCACTTTTCTATCTATCATCTCAAGGACTCTAATAACAATCTCCAGAGAGGCCAGGCAGGTATCACAATGCCTTTTCTGAGGAACTGAGAGGGAAATAGTTTCCCCCAGGTCTCCTATATTCCAGTCCAGTGCTGCTTCCACTGAAGCCTACAACCCTTTTCTCTGAGAGGGAGGATGGGTGTCATATAGAACAAGAGTCCACCACTGCTGAAGCTGCTGAGTCACTGGCCAAACAACTAGTCATGGGGCAAATTCAGACCACCCCCCACCAAACAAAGCATCCTAGCACCAAAGAAAGTTGAGGCTCCAAGGGCCTTCCTTAGACCATTTTAAACCCTCTTCCTCGCTCTGCAAATAGGGAGACCAAGCCCCACTGCAGGAGTAGACACTGCTCACAGATCCATAATGAGTTAGGGCAGAACAGGGCCTGGACCCAAACCTCCCACTGCCATCTGGAGTTTTTTCTGCTACTTCAGGAAGAGTTGTTGTTCCCTGGGGGCTACTCTGAAACTTTCTGTAATGCTGAATGACTCTCTCAGCCCAAAACAAGAGGGAGGTTTCTTTACAGGTGTGCAGGGAGGGCAGTGAACTTCACCCCCCACACCCCACTCCACCTTAGGCCCCCAGCACCCAGGACCACAGTAACAACACAATGGCCAAAAGCGCTCAGCTCCCTAGTTCAGAACAAGAGTAAGAAGCCTGAGAGAAAATACAACCTCCAAGGAGGGCAAGTACACCTCTCCCCACAGAAGAAAGTACAAGTGATAATCTTTCTTTAAAAAGGGGACAGTAAGTTAGCCTCAGACAGGCTCATGAAGACTGGCATTGGGAAGGCTAGTGGGGAGCACAGGGCTACTCACGGATAGTTGTGAAGACGTTGGTGAAGCAGAAGTAATCGACGGCATTGAAAGAGAGGAGGTGATAGAGGAACTGCTCCTTCTCATCATCACTGCGCAGGAAGGCATAGCGCTTGTACAACTTTCTGTCGGAGAAGAGGCAATACATCAGTCTCCCAGACAAAAGGAGGGATAAGAGGCTAGAATTATTCAGTTCTGGAAGGACACAGCTAAGGGAAGAATGTGAGTCAAGCCTCAAGCTCTTTAGGGCCACCGAAAAAAGGAACAAAGCCAGCTACTCCAACTGAAGGCTAGAGGGAAAGTGGCTTTAGCTACAGCAGGAACAACAAAAACCAAACTCCACCTGTGTCCAAGAGTTGACGTTACTATAATGTAAAGTGTCAGACGTCATGGGATCTTCTTTCCTAACCTGAGGGCTTCTATAGGGCCCATACACCCCAGTGTATGGTGTAGGAGTAGCAACAGCAGGAGGTTGTTACCAGAGCTAGTCTCTGACCCTCAGCAGACCTGAGATCCACAAGTCAGAACACTGCTCTGAACATGAATGTAAGCTGAGGACAGCTTCAGAGGCAAGGAATGGAATGATCCAGGTCATAGGCAACGAAGAGCTGTGTAGACGATGTCCTTCCCCTCTTTTCAAATTTCCTCCCATCCCCACCCCTCATCCACTGCTCACTCATCAAAGGCCAACCCCTCTGCCTGACACTGCAGGCCTCTGGGCCTGCACAGCAATGGTACCTTCCCCAAGTAGCAGGGACACAGAGAGCCAAACACAGAGGCCCCCAGCACAAGAAACACACAGAGAACAAAGGAAGGTCCCTGTCCTGCCTGCCCAGACTGCAGTCACCATGCCAGAGAGGTATGGGATTCAGTAGACCTGTGAGGTTCTACCTAGACAGTTTATAAGGTAGGAAAATTCACCAACCAAAACCTACTCTGTGCAGGTGCTGGAGAGGGAAGCACCTATCCTCACATACAGTCTAGATGAATAAATCTGATAAAGGCCACAGTATAAGACATAATGAGTTGCCAAATGAAAGGCACTCTCTGGGAATTTAAAGACCCAGAAGTTTCGATGGTCCTAGAACAGGAGGGCCTGAAGGACGGCACAAATTTAGACAGGGGTTGTAGAAGAAGGAGAAGGACAGGGTATAAAAGCCAGTTTGGCTAGAGTTGAGGGCTCAGAGAAGTGATCAGTTAGCAATGAGACTGAAAAGTATGGCTAGGGTAAAACGAAGGCAGGCCCTAAATATTCAGGCTAAAGAGTTTGTAATCTGCCCTACAAGTAATATGTTTCTTAGAAGTAAAGGGAAAGCCATAACCAACTTCAAGAAATTTGAATTTAGTACAGCTGAAGGGTGAAAGGGGCATGAGGATGAAACCTAGGGAGTGGAAGTAAATAAGGAGACAGATGGAACAGCGGCTAAGGACCTGAAATGTATATGTGGGAGGTAAAGTTAAGCAAGGAGTCACACGAACTCCAAAGTGTGAACCGAGGTAGGGAGAAGGAGTATTGGGAGAGGTACATGGTTCATGCCTCCAATGAAAGCAAATTTTAATAAGTGGAAAACAAATGGATAATGATAACACAGACCACCAGTGGTAAAAAAAAAAAAAAAAGGAATGAACAAATACTGTAACAAATGCTATGGGTGCCTGGAGGAGGAATGGACTAAGTCTCTGGGTAGTCTAGGCAAACTCTGGCAAAGAAGACTTCTGACTAGGCCCTGAAAGGGCTGAACACATCCTGAGAAGTGTGAGGGGTTTGATGTGGCTAGAGCTTTAAGGAAACTTGGGAGAAAGGTGAGAGAGGGTAGGATGGAGTAGTAGGTAGGTTTTGATGAAGTACACCTTTCTCTCTCCCTATATCCCACCCAAAACGCAATCTGTGGCAGCAAAACTCTCATTTTATACTCACTGGAGTAAATTCTAAGCTTTTGTCCTCTATCAGGGCTACAGTTTAAAGAAACCAAAATTAGTCTCCTCACCAAAGTCTGTGCCCTGTTTGCTCCTGCCTAGGCCCTTAAGTTCACAGACCCTAGACCTATCCACTGCCCTAGACCTTCATAAAGATCCTGGGCTTGACTCCCTCTTGGCTACCTCTCTGCCATGTCCTCCTGCCAACTTGCAGCATCTCCTGACAGACGATGCCCACACCGGCCAACAGGAATCACTTCTGCCCTGTCAGCCCCTAGTGCCCACACAGCCACAGATTTTCCCAGGACACACAACTGTCCTCTAGAATCTGGTATGCAAACAATTCCCTTCCAAACTCCAGGCTTAAATGTTCACTTGTTCTCTTTTAGTTGTCCTTCCAATCTTCAAATATTATTCCTAAACCTTTTCACCACTAAAGGGAACCAAATGTAAGCACTTTAAGAGTTGTTATTTTGTAACCTCTCAAAGTGAGCTCTCTAATCTATCAAGATTTTGAAACTGGTTTCTTGCTGTGGTTTAAACACACAATAAAGTCTAAAAAATTACATTTTCACTTTAAATAAAAACAGATTCTTCAGGTTTAATCAATTCACTTACACAAAATTTCCCCAAGGTCCACTTCTCTGCTTTATTGTCCACAGGGAAGTCACATAATAAAGGATACCATGAAAAGATGCCCAAGGAAATGCCAAAAAGAAAAATGCCCAATAGGCTTGCCAATGAAGAAAGAACCAAACATATTATATATAGGAAAAGACAGAGAGGTGGTAACTGAGAGGCAGAGAAGGGAGACAGCCTTCCTCCCCACTCCTGCTCTAGTAACTAGGGTATGGAATGAATGCAAAGGATATAAAATCAAGAGAAGGGAACTGTAGATTTAGCGGTTCCTAGGAGTGAGGAAGAGCAAGGACCTGGTTACTCTGGGCTGGCCTAGGCTCAGGAGAGAACAAAAGATATAGGGTATATCTTAGAAGTTTCTTTTTAATTCTCCAATCCTTTCCTCCTCAAGACAGGAAAGAGACCAAGAAAATGCCCTATGCCCAACAGGTATACAGATCACTTGAGTGCCACAAGGAGAGGAGGACCCCCCAAAACTCTGAGGTATCCAATGAGGATTCCATCCTTCTCACTACGTCTGTAAGAAAGCTATTTGGGGGGGGGCGGGGATATAGATCAAGAAGGTAGGGAGAACAGATATAACAGAATTATTCTTCTACAGATAAAGAAAGAGAAGAAGAAATGTTACATCACCAAAAACTTCAGGAAGAATATATCACCAAAACAAGAAAAGTCCTCCCATCTTCTTTACGGGAACTGATCCAAGGTAGAGCACAGCAAGAGCTCATTGGTTGACCAATGGCTGAAAGAGCCTGGATAAACCATAGTAAGTCCCAGAAGAGAAACCAACAGCCAAAAGGGAGGACCACTGCTTCCTGGAGTGGCTGTGGCTAGAGGCCCGAAGAATCCAGGCCTTTAGAACTAAGTTAGGAAAAAAAAAAAGAACTAAGTTAGAGAGCATGAAGTCAACTGATTATGTCTGAATGTTCCTACTAAAACAAATGTGCTGTGTTAAGCAGCGCCAAAAGAGTTAATTCATCTACAGGAAAATATAAAAAATATTGCAGTGTAAGTGTACAACAGTGTTCTACAAAGAAAAGAAAAAAGAAGAAATGCTGCAAAACCTTCATATGCAATTTGAGTTTAGCTGAATTCAGCAGTAATGATATACTGAATACCCTTCCCTTCCCACGGGGGTTTCCAATCCCTCCCGCCATTCCCAGGAGCTGGTTATACTCCAAGTGGAGTGGCCTTACTTGGTGAGCTCATGGTCTGAGAGAAGCTGCTTCAGGTGTCTGGAAAGTAACTTTTTTTCCATGGACAGTCGCACCCATGCTCTGGCTTTTCCCACATCAGTCTTGATTTCCCCAATGTTCTGGATGTGCCTGAAGGGGGAATGGGAAAAGGGGAGTGGAGGATAGGGTGGGAGATGAACTCACTATCAATACCTCCCCTGTACCACCAAAGGAAGCCTGGCCAGGAAGCCCTACTGCATCCTGAGAGAGTCCATCTCTCTTGTTCTCTAAATCCTGAGCTTCCATGTAACTTTGCCAGATAGACTCAGCATAATTTGGGGGGGCTTGGGAGGAAGCCAGTACAGCTCTTAAAAAGCAAGGCTAACCCCAGAGGTCTCAGGCCTTGAAATACTCTGGTGTAATTCTCCAAAAATGTCAGGAAACACAATTGCTTGTACAGCTCTACAAATGCATCATGAAGCACAGGACCAATGAGGAGGGATTCCTGGTTAAATGAGACACTGTAGAAGCCCAGGTCACTGAGACCCTGCTATTTAAAGTGGACACCTCAGACTTCCCTGGTGGTGCAGTGGTTAAGAATCCACCTGCCAATGCAGGGGACACAGGTTCAAGCCCTGGTCCGGGAAGGTCCCACATGCTGTGGAGCAACTAAGCCCGTGCGCCACAACTACTCAGCCTGCATGCCACAACTATGGAAGCCCATGCACCTAGAGCCCGTGCTCTGCAACAAGAGAATCTACCATAATGAGAAGTCCGCGCACCAAAACGAAGAGTAGCCCCCGCTCGCCACAACTAGAGAAAGCCTGCGCACAGCAACGAAGACCCAACGTAGCCAAAAATAAATAAATAAATAAAGTGGACACCTAAGCAGCAACTGAAAACAGGATTTTAGTGGCTTATTACAAATGAGCCCAGACTGACCTCATATCTTGAATGAGGGAGATTCTCAGGGGAGGCATGACTGAGCTGGCATCAGACTTCCTCCGTTCTGAATCAAGAAATATTCCTAGAACAAAAAGTTGGTTAAGTCCAAAGAGATCTGTATACCCAAATAGCTGACTACCCTTCTTATCTCAAATCACAAATATCTACAGAAAAAAGCTGGGGTTACTTTGGTAACACTTTGATCAATCATTTCATGAATATTAAGTACCTACCAGGTATCAAATTTTATACTTTTATGCATATTATCTCACTTAATTCTCTAACAACTTATAAGATAGCCATGGACGGTATCACAGAGGAGGAAACTGAAATTCAGAGAGGTTAGCTGCTTTGCCCCAATCACCAAGTGGCAAAGTCAGGACTGGAAGGAACACAGATCCTCTGGCTCCTAATCCAGTGTGTTCTCATCATAATCCATGGAAGCACTGCTTCCACTAGGATCTACTACGCATGTCCTGCTCTTGCCTCAAAATGGACTACAAAAGAGCCAAGGGAATATGTAAAGAACATGATCCAGAATGCTTAGGACCTCTAGATACAACACCTTTATATCCTCATGTTTGGCCCAACATTTAAAATTAGTATCTTCATCATTCAGCGGCTGATAATTTTTGGCTACAGTTTATCCCTTGGCAATAAATTCTACAGCTTTCCTGAGAAGACTCTGCTCTCATACTCAGAAAGTGGACAAAAAACTCCTTATGAGGCTACTTTGGGAGCTTTTGTACCTAGTTTTTTGCCCACTGTTTTCCCCATGTTCAGTGCTAGCTGAGATCAACTAATTCAAGGCCAAAGACAACACTGAGTATATGCCTACCTTTTCGCCCCCACTTAAACTTATCTTTACCATTAGGACAAAAACATCTAAGAAAGTTAAACAAACTCCCTGGCAGAGAGAGGAGAATGAAGGATGGTATGAAGGGGAGATGCTGCCAAGAAGAAAAGGAAGGAGGGAGACTGTCCTGGAAGGGACACTGCAGGATGTTATAAAGAACAGTAGACCAGGAGACAAGAGGCCTGGCTCCTAATCTGGCCTCTTCTATCAATTCACTGTGTGATCTTGAGTAAATTAAATTCCTTTCTGGATCCCAGTTTCCTCCTCTTGTAAAAAAAGGGGGCTGGACTAGATGATTTCTGGGGTCCCTGCCAACTCTGATATTTTTATTAAATATAAACAGAAAGCAAATGGAAGGGATCATGCACACCAGGCCTTGACTTTGAGCAGTTCCAAGGCAGGACACTGACAAACAGGCTCTCTTAACTGATAGGATAGATCATCTCAATGTTCATCTCAGAGAAATAAAACGAAAGACTCTGAAAACACTCTAAACACAGGACATCAGTATCAATCCAAATTCATTTAAAACCCAAATTTATTCTAAGACTGGCCTCTTGCTGATATAAATCTTCTATCTCACTGATCAAGTGTATAGAAACACATAATAAAAGCAAACCCCATGGTTTTGGCATGCTCTGTGGTTCAGAGAGCCCTGTGGCATAAACATTACAGAGTAAAGACTTCATTGACATGGAACAGTCTGCTACAGATGATCACTTCAGTGAGGGATGGGAAAGTAAGTGGAGGGAGTTTGGCCAATGGTGCAGAGACCATCTTACCTGAGGTACTGAGGTTTCCTGATGTGAGTTTTCTCTGCCGGTTTTCCTGATAATGTAACAGGTGGGACCACAAGGCTGATTTCCCCTGGAACCAATGCAAGGGAGAAATATCTATCAGTTTAGATTTCTAAGGGCAAGGCATCTAGTGAGCAGAGTCAGAGATAATTTGAACATATAGATATGCGCTTTTGCTAAAAAGTATCTGTCCTATTTGTTATCTCGATGTACACCCAGATGCAATGTATACAAATATATATCCCCTTACTAAAATCCAGGAGAAATATAAAGAAGAATGGAAGGGAACAGAAAAAGAAATGATCCCCCACTGGGAATAGGAAGGACATGGCCAAAAAAGAGCCTGGGAATGGACCAGTGGATAAGAAAGAAAAAAGCAAATAACCTATCAATCTCTAAATGGTCTGTTGGTTGAAGGTCAGCTTGGGTAGTGCATGATGGCTTTTGCACAGAGGAATGGATACCGAGCCTACGAGATTCTGTGACAGCTCCCGAATTTCCTAAAATATTTAAAGGCATTCCTGCCCTTAGTGCAGCCTAGGGAGGGTAAGTCATCACAAGGATGGGGATTTACTGTGGAAGGTACTTTGAAGAAGCCTGCAGGAAAGGAGGTCGGTACTTAACTGCAAATCTGAGATATACTATAGTCGACACAGCAGAACCTTGGCATTTGAAAATATAAAAGCTGCAGTTTAAACTGCTGGAGACACGCAGTGATTTGTCATTTTACCAAGGCACAAATCTGAACAGCATTCTCAAGCCTGACATAAGGAAGCAATTTGCCTACATAGTGAATAAGCCTAGCTGGTCACCCAGCAACTGCTTTGTCTCTTTCTAGTCATCCTTCAGTACACAGTGACCCTTGTTATGGGATTAAAAACTTTATTTCAGATTCATGGTAAATGTTCCTATATAGTTGATATAATATAAATGTAGTATAAGTTTGTTTTAATAGTAGGATTTATTATGATCATTTTATAAGTCACTTAGTTTCTGTATTTCATAAAAGTAAGAGTAATAATAAGCACAGAAGCTACCATGTCTTGAATTTTTCTATGAACTAAGCACTATGTTATATGTTTAAAATACAATACTCTGTTTAATGCTTTCAACAGTCCTAAAAGGTAGGTACCTCTATCCCCATTTTCTTTAGAAAAGAGCAAATTGAGGATCAGAAAGACTAAGTAACTTGTAAAAGATCACACAGCTAGGAAGTAGAATGTTGGGCAAGCTTAAGTATATCTAATATTAGAACCATTGCTGTTAATAATGAGGCTATATGGCTGCTTCTGGAAGAGAGCATTTAACTTCTGAAGTTATATTTTCTGAAGAAAATTTTATTCTCTGGAATGAATGTGAGGATTTAAGGTCTCAAGATTTTCCCCCTGAGGATATTGAGGATCTGTTTTATTCTTAACCTCCAACTTGATCTGTTTTGGGGGGAAAAAAATCAAGCATTTGAATGGAAAAAAACCCCTCATCTATAGATCAGCAAGCTGTTGACATAAACTTGCTGTAAGTTTGGCTTTCCTACAAGATTTAACCAACGTAAAACCCAACAACCCCAATGGCAGTTTTTTAAAAGTCACACAAGTTAAAACTAGACAAGACCATTTTTTTAAATTCACTGAATTACCAAACGTTTGAGAAAACAGCTGTTCAACAACATCAATGAGACTACTCCTAAACTGTTACTAACTGGTATATTAATACAATGTATGTAGAAGACAATACGAGACCTTAAAATATTCATGCTCTTTGATTTAGTAATACAACTTCTAGAAACCCATTCATCCATCCATTTACTGAAACCATAGCATAGGCCCCTAAAAAGGCAGAGACAGCCTTTTTCATCACTGTATCCCCAAAATCTGGGCAGACGAGGAAAGCAGCCTCCCTTAACAGAACTGTCTGGAAGTAAAGTACAGCTGGTCACCAGAGAGTCCTCACATGCAATGATACCGAAGAGCCAAAGGCAAGAGCAACACCAGGCCACTGTGCCAGAAGGACGCCCGGGTGCTCAGTGATTGCACTGGTGAGGACGGAGAGCCAGGGCAAGAGTGAGAGAGCAGCAGCTGGGCTGAAACCTAGTGACAGGGCACTGGGGGTTTTCTAGTTCAAGAGACATGGATTATTCTTTTCCTCTTTTGCAAAGGGGCTGATTGGGATTGCAAGATTCAATACAGTCCCACTACCCATTTGGGAACGTGGCCACACAGTATATAGCACCAGATTCTCCAAGAATGTCACATGCATGAAAGATGAGAAACAACCCCTTTTCATTTACCAGTCCTCAAATGGCAGCAGGTACAAAAACAGTATGATAAAAACAAACCTCACCTTTAATTGTCAGAAAATATACTAAAGGAGAAAGTCCATGTCCTCGGAAAATGTCACCGAAAGCCAAAGAGAATGGTGAGGATAACAGGTTTTTATGAGGACTTGCGGCAGGCAGCTAATAACAAAACCTAGGAGGCCAGCAGCAAAAACTGCGGTTTGGGTTCTCTCTACTTTCTAAGCAGATACTATGGGTAGTTGCTCAGTAACGTGCCCCAAAAATCAGAAAATGGGTAGTTGCTCAGTGACGTGGCCAAAAAATCAGAAAAATCAAATAACTCAAACAACCAATAATAAAGGATTGATTCAGAGAGGGGTGATAAGATCACCCTCTGAGAGTGAATTTGATCGCAATCGGGTACACGATGGAAGAGACCAGGGAGCCAGGTTATAATCCCTGGACCGCAACACTTATAAAGTGTACAAAGTTCTGTACCAAAAAAAAAAATCTGTTTCAGTATAGTCACAGAGTTGTGCAACCATCACCACTACCTAATTTTAGGTGATTTTTACCACCCCAAAAAACCCATTAGCAGTCACTCCTTATCCCTCCCTAGCCTGTGGCAACCCCTAATCTACTTTCTATCTATGGATTTGCCTGTTCTGGACATTTTATAGAAATGAGATCATATACTATGTGGTCTTCTGTGACTGACTTCTTCCTCTTAGTATGTTTTCAAATTTCATCTATATTGTACCATGTATCCACACTTCATTCCTTTTATTGCTGAAAAATATTCCACTGTATGAATACACCACATTCAGTTTATCCATTCACCAGCTTATGGACATTTGGGTTGTTCCAACTTTTGGTTATTAGAATAATGCTGCTAGGAATATGAACATTTTCATACACATATTTACATAGACATGTTTCCCTTTCTCTTGAGTACATAGCTAGAAGTGGACTTGCTGGGTCACATGATAACTCTAACATTTCAAGGAATTGCCAGATTGTTTTCCAAAGAGGCTGCACCACTTTACATTCCCATCAGCAATATCTGAAGGTTCCAATTTCTCTGCATCCTTACTAACTCTTGTTATTGTCTGTCTTCTTTATTTTACCTATCCTAGTAGATGTGAAAAGGTATCTCATTGCAGTTCTGTTGGATTTTTAAATATACAGCTGTACATGGGCATACGTGTACAGAAAAATGTTTTGAAGGACAGATGAGGTAGATTGTCTCTATGCCCATGAGAATGAAAACTCCAGGAGGGCAGAGATCTTGGTCTGCTTTGTTCACTGAGGTATCTCAAGTACCTACAACAGTGCCTGGCACACTGCAGGCCCTAAATAAATATTTGCTGGATACGTACATATATTTCCTAATTTTTCCATAATAAAACTGCTTTTGAAAACTTTTCAAGTTCTTTTCAAATTTAAAAATGCATGAAAGTGTAAGCTGTCCATCTTGCCTAGTTATTCAAAGTACAGTATTTTGAAATAAGGAGATTCTCTTGGTATTGAGCAGTAAAAATCAAACTTACTCAACTTTTTTGGTATTCTCTGAAATCTTTAGAAGGTTAAGCTATCTGCTTATAAAAGAAATGTTAATGACAGACCTTTTCCCACTGGGAATACAAATAGTGAAGGACCCTTAAAATACATTTGGTACTTCCTGAGCTCCAAGTTTTCTTTCTTTTGTGTTCCATCTCCAGACTAGGACCAGCCACCAAACAGGATCTATCAGTTTGGCCTTCAGCTCTGTTTGCAGGAAAAAAGATGCCACTTTTAAAATGTCTGACAAATACACAGATTTATAAAGCTTATTTTTAAAGAAGATAGCTTGGGTCACATTTATTTACTTATTTGTTGAACTATTTCAAGTCTCACTCCAAAAGCACCATGCACCATTCTTCAAAGCCAGTCAGCTGGAAAAGTGTGGGAAAGCTAGTAAGCAAAAACAGGAAGACAGTCTGCTCAACAGGGAGAGGCCAGACATTCATTACCTGTTTCACTTGTAGCCCATGACTCCAAATCCTTTCCAGGAGGTCACAAAGGCTGGCAATCAAGGTGTTCTCTTCCACCCCTGTGATGTTCACCTCCCCGTGCCCTAGCTCCACAGCCTCTCGGCCCATCTTCTCCACCAGCATCCTCTTGGTCTATAAGAAATCAGTCGGTAAGATTAGACACCCACAGTTAGCCAGATCACATTCAACTAGAGAGGGTTGTGGCCAACTGCCCAGCATATCTGCTGGGCTGGGAGTAAGACCCACAGATAAAGAGTGTATTTATTCTCCACCACTGAGGTCAGGTTATAGTAGAGGGCCTTCTTCAAAGAAGATAAAAACACAGAAATCACTATTTGACCCTGGGCAAGTGATTTCATCACTCTAGATTCAGTTTTTACATTTATGAGATGAAAAGAGTTGAATAAAACCCTTTGGTCATGCTCATCTCTGATATTCTCTGATTCTGACTGCTTAACTGACCCTATTAAACAAACCTTTCAGCATTTAATCCTAGAAATATATCTAAAGTATCCATCAAGGGAATGAAAAGTTGAGGAGGAATAATTTACTTTTAGGTAAAATTTTTCACGTGCTCATTGTAAAACAAAAACAAAAAACCACACTGAATAATGATAATTGCAGCTTTGTGCCAGGCACTGTACTAAGTATTACATTATCTCATTTAAGCCTAATAACTCTATGAGAAGTATTACTATTTTTCACAATTTACTGATAAGGAAATTGAGGTCAGAGAACTTAAGTAACTTGCCCAAATTCACACAGCAAAGAAGCAGCAAATCTGGTCTTTGAACCTAAAGCTGCCTGAATATTGAATCCAAGTTCTTAAGGAAGATTTAATCATGTTATAAATTTGTGACATATAAAAATCTAGGGGCTTCCCTGGTGGTGCAGTGGTTAAGAATCCGCCTGCCAGTGCAGGGGACACGGATTCCAGCCCCAGACTGAGAAGATCCCACATGTCACGGAGAAAATAAGCCTGTGCGCCACAACTACTGAGCCTGCGCTCAAGAGCCCACAAGCCACAACTACTGAGCCCACGTGACACAACTACCGAAGCCCATGTGCCTAGAGCCCATGCTCCGCAACAAGAGAAGCTACCACAATGAGAAGCCTGCGCACCGCGACGATGAGCAGCTCCCACTCGCCGCAACTAGAGAAAGCCCGCGCGCAGCAACGAAGACCCAACACAGCCAAAAATAAAAATCAATAAAATAAATTTATAAAAAAAAAAAAGAATCTAAAGAGCAAGGAAAAATATCACCCCTACCCTGCAGAAGCAACAACTCTTAACACTTTGGCATATTTCTTTCCAGTGTTACTATTTTTAATTTTTTATTGTGAAATATATCTCATATACAGACACATATATGTGTGTATGTGAGTGTATACTATTAGACTATCATAACCATCAACGAGATTAAGAAAAAAATATTGCCCATCTATACCTTTGAAGAATCCCATGTGCCTTCTCCAATCACCTTTCCCACTCTAGAAGTGATCACTGTTCTGACTTACACGGTAAAACTACAGAAATGCAAGGAAATGATTAACACCTATATTTGTATCCCTAAACAATGTAGTTTAGTTTTGCCAGTATGGTTTTTTTGTTGTTATTTTCTTTTTAAAATTTATTTATTTTATTTATTTATTTTTGGCTGCATTGGGTCTTTGTTGCTGTGTGCAGGCTTTCCTAGTTGTGGCAAGCGGGGGCCACTCTTCGTTGCAGTGTGCAGGCTTCTCATTGCACTGGCTTTTCTTGTTGCGGAGCACGGGCTCTAGGCTCTCGGGCTTCAGCAGTTGTGGCACACGGGCTCAGCAGTTGTGGCTCGTGGGCTCTAGAGCGCAGGCACAGTAATTGTGGTGCATGGGCTTAGTTGCTCCACGGCATGTGGGATCTCCCCAGACCGGGGCTCGAACCCGCGTCCCCTGCATTGGCAGGCAGATTCTTAACCACTGCGCCACCAGGGAAGCCCCTTTTGTTATTTTCTTTTTCACTTAACTTTATGTTTGTGAAATTCATACACACTGATCAATATATCTGTTGTCGATTTCCACACTGTATAGCATTCCACTGTATAAATATACTGCAATTTATTATTTATTCTCCTACTGATTGGCATTTGGGTTGTTTCCGGTTTGGGACTATTACAAAGAATTCTGCTGTAGACGTCTCGTACATATCTCCTGGGTCATGCTGCAAAGGTTTCTCTAGGGAGTATACCTAGGAGAAGAATACTGGATAATAAATGCTATGCTGTTTTGCAAAGCAATCATACCAATTTACATTTCCAACAGTATCAGAGTTCCCTGTTGCTCCACATGCTAGCCAACAGTTGATAGCGTTAGGCTATTCTTCAATTCTAACATGTACACTTTTCCACATAACAACAAATCTGAAATTAGGATATATTTCACCATCATTGTTGACCAGGCAGTAGACATAAGAAAGCTGTCACTGCCAGAGCATGCATCTCAAAACTTGAAAATGAATGCAAGGGGCATGGAAAACAAATCCCAGAGACAAGAGACAAGCCCTCTTTCAAAAAAGGCAGCATCACCAATGTTCTTGATGGGAGAAAAGACAACATTATTGGGAAAAATCATGGATATCAACGACTTAGAATGAACTGATGAAGTTTTTAAGATGCCTGAATTCAAAATATCAGTATTGGTATATCAACCTAACTTGTAACAGTAATAATTTTTTCTTCAAGAGAAAGTATATTTGATTTCATCCCATAAATGAGCATCACTTAGAAAGTGAAATGCAGGAAAATCTTTTTTTTCCATTGATGAATAAACAGGATGTAGTAGGGGCCAAGTTAGTTCAACTGTCCTAAAAAGCACAGTATACTGACTTGGTTGAAAGGCTATATTTTTATTAGAAATTTAAGTTCTGAACTAAAATATTAAAAGTTAAGAATGACTATCTTGGGACTTCCCTGGTGGCACAGTGGTTAAGAATCCCTCTGCCAATGCAGGGGACATAGGTTTGATCCCTGGTCCCAGAAGATCCCACATGCCGCAGAGCAACTAAGCCTGTGCGCCACAACTACTGAGCCTGCGCTCTAAAGCCCGCAAGCCACAACTACTGAGCCCACGCGCCACAACTACTGAAGCCTGCGCACCTAGAGCCCGTGCTCTGCAACAAGAGAAGCCACCGCAATGAGAAGCCCGTACACTGCAACAAGAGTAGCCCCCACTCACTGCAACCAGAGAAAGCTCATCGCAGCAACGAAGACCCAAGGCAACCAAAAATAAAAATAATAATTTTAAAAATAAAAGAAAGCAGATCTCTACAAATCTGTTATTAAAAAAAAAAAAAAGAATGACTGTCTTTTGATCCAGCAATCCCACTTCTGAGTATATATCCGAAAGAACTGAAATTAGGATCTCAAAGAAATATCTGCATCCCCATGTTCATTGCAGCATTATTCATGAAAGCCTAGATATAGAAACTACCCAAGTATCTACCAATAGATGAATGGCTAAACAATATGTGGTATATACATAACATATGATGGAGTATTATTCAGCCTTTAAAAAGCCTTAAAAAAGAAGGAAATCCTGCCATTTGCAGTAACATGGATGAACCTGGACGACATTATGCTAAGTGAAATAAGCCAAACAGGACAAATACTACATGATTCCACTTATATAAGGTATCTGAAATAGTCAAACAAATTCATAGAAGCAGAGAATAGAATGGTGGTTGCTAGGGGCTGTGGGGAGGGAAAAATAGAATTGTTGCTCAAGAGGTATGAAGTTTTGGTATTCATAGGTAAGAAGAATAAGCTCTGGAGATCTGCTGTACAACATAGCACCTATAATAATACAATATTGTGCCATTTAAAATGTTAAGAGGACAGATCTCATGTTGTGCTCTTACCCCCAAAACAAACAAAAAACGCAAAAGAATATAAGGAAATTTTTGGAAGTGACAGATATGTCTACCTTGATTGGTGGTAACAGTATCACCAGTGTATGCATATGTCCAAACTCATCAAGATGTATACATTATATGTGTGCAATTTTTTGTATATCAATTATACCTTAATAAAGCTTTAAAAAATTACTCTTCTTGTAGAATGGAAAAAAAACATGCCAACAGCAAGCTTAAACTGAATAATACACCTTCATCTGGCACACAGTAGGCACTCAGCGAATTCTTGTTTCTAGACACGAGATCAGTGCTATCAGATTAAATCAGAGAGGCAAAAACATTTGCATACGTGTAAGACTAATCTGTTGAAGACAATACAACTACATTACTTACTTAAGATACTACTTACTTAAAATTAATGATTTTAAGTAACATAAGATGTCTAAAATTAAAAACTACATCTGTCTCTCAGTTTTAAAGAATACATATTAAGTTTTTATCAAGCAAAGTGTGCTTGCTCTCAATTAATGGTATATTTTATTTAAAACAAATACACCTAATTCCAAGTTAAAAGGATCTTAACATTAGTACTATCCCATTACATTAACAATGTTTTCAAAATCAAGAAAAGAGTGGTCAGAGCTAGGCCTTGGTCTCATCTTGGCTGCCAAGGAAAATACACATTCAGAAGTGTCCACAGCTCACCTTGTTGCGGCATTCCTTCAGCAGACCCTCCACAAACTTCCAGTTGGTTTGGGCAATCACTGACGGGGAAAGGTTGGATAGTTTGGGCTGGCGGATGGTGCTGCCCATATTCCTGGCTTCCTGGATGTACTTCTAAAGCAAACGGAAAAATCAAAGACTCTTAGTGCCCATGCACACAGACCACAGGCAACCAGTACTGATGGGGCCTGAAGAGGGCACTATCACCCCGCACTTTCTTACTGCCTCTTTCCTAGGCTCAGGGCAAAGTTTAAAATGCAGTGCTTGTATCGTAGGGAAAACTGAGAAAATATGATGAATTAATTCTGTTTTTTCTAATGTAAAGCCCTCTTGGCTTTAATGATACAAGAGGTAAAAAACATATGGCTGCAACATGTATGAGTGTGCAAACTCCTATGAGTAGGCAAACCAACTCAAATCTCAGCGTACTATTGAGGAAAATCATTTTCCCCACCAAGTTTGGAGGAATTTAATTCCTCTGCTCATATCAAAGATATCCATCCTTGCTAAATTAGGGCCTAAAGAACACGTGTGTACACTCAAAACAACAACTGCATTTTCTGATTTTCTACAGTTTGCTGGTGATTCCCCATATGCTGTCTGCTTTAACATATAACCAAATCAATGCAGTAAATTGCACACTGACATCCTCTCAGTATCCCAGGTTCACAACCAACATTTTTACTCCCAACTTCTTTCTTTCCCCATATTTATTCCAGTAGTACAATTCTGTCCATTCTATCTTCTGGCCCCTCAATCTGCCCCTACTACCAGCCCCTAAGATTAGGCTTCAATTACTATCACCTGCACTACTGCTACCTGCTCCTAACTTGCTAGCTACCTCCAGTACCTCCTGCCTGCCAAATATTCTGCCCACAGCCTCCTTCACACAACCACCACCAAACTTTGGATCCTGCCATCTCCTTTACTTGCAATACTCATCTTTGTCCCTAACAATCCTATCATCCTCAAGACTTAAACAGATGCTGGTTCCTCCAAACAGTCTTGTTTGAGATTACCCCAGACAGAACTGACCTCTGCTTTCTCTAATCAGTGATCAAACACTGGCGTGCCTCTCATATGGCCTTTTCATATGGCCTTTGCTCCCTTAATAAACTGGTATTCCCTGAGGACAAGGCTACCTCCTAATCATCTTTATATTTCAAAGTGTTTACTATAGTGATTTTGACCAAGAAAACGTACTCAATAAACACTGCTGAAAGAAATAATATGGAGGTGAGGTGGAAGACCCAGGGGAGACTTTTAAAATAACACCTACACCCAACACCCATTAGGCCACCCTCACAAAAACGCCAAGTACAATTGTACCCTATAAACCAGCAGTTAAAAATTCATAACCATATTTTGCAATATTAATTTATTCCTTTAAAAAACAGCAAAGGCAAAATATTTTCCCATTCATTGAGATGCCAGACACATATGAAAACAACATGCTTTACTGGATTTCATCGTATAAAATGCAAACTGCAGGGTCTTTTCTCAAAGAGAAGTTTCTGAAATAGGTTTCTGAAGGTGAAGCTCCATTTTCACAAGTTCTCTGCAACTCAGTAAGGCAGGGTCTCCAACCTGAAGTTTATAATAGAAACTTTACTGGGAACAAGTTACAGTGGAGCTGAGAAACTCAGCTTACAAGCAATAAGGACTCAGGTCAATTCAAGAATCCTCAATCCGCACGCACCTGATAATAATATTCTTTTGCTCCTCTGACAAAAAAAAGTCAAGATTACCTGTTTTAAATTAAAATAAAGAAAAAAATAGGAAAAAAGGCTCCTCCTCCCCAGGTTCAGAGAGTCACAGCATTAACCCAAGTTCAGCTTTTCCTCTTTCTCACTCTAACAAAATTAACTTCTTTACCACCATACCACACACACACACACACAAAAGCCTCAAAAATTTTAAAGGGATTTTTCCCAAGTTTTAGAATCTTATCTTCTGAGGTTCCTGTCAGCCCTCCCACTCTCCCAACCCCTGGGAGGAAGTGAGTATCATGCATGAGTGACTACTGAAAGGACAGTGAAAGGCTCTCTTCCAAGCACTGGTTATCATTCCCGAACAGAGGTACAAATCTGGTTCAGGGAGAGGACGCACATGGCTAGTGGCCCTGCTGCCCCTTGTGAAACACTGTACATCCTGAATTTGTCACAACCGAGGCCCATATCAGGGATCAGGAACTAACTTATTATTAACCCTTCTTTATGAGGAGGATATTTGAATCAGAACAGAGGCCAAGGAAATGAGAAGGAGAAGGAGGGTGTAGCATGATAACAGGGTCATTCCTTGTCATTCTCAAGGTGTCTTACCTCTCTCTGGTCATTGTCTAAACGCAGGTGTTCTGTGTGCTGCTTCTGCCGGTCTTTACGCCTCCACTGGGCAGGGGCATTCCTTTTTGTCCACCTGACAGAATCAAAGCAGACAATTAAGAATATTCCGCTAAGAGGGACTTCCCTGGTGGCACAGTGGTTAAGAAGCCGCCTGCCAATGCAGAGGACACGGGTTCGAGCCCTGGGCGGGAAGATCCCACATGCCGCAGAGCAACTAAGCCTGTGCACCACAACTACTGAGCTTGCACTCTACAGCCCGCAAGCCACAACTACTGAGCCCGCGTGCCACAACTACTGAAGCCCGCACACCTAGAGCCCGAGCTCAACAAAAGAAGCCACCACAATGAGAAGCCTGCGCACCACAACGAAGAGTAGCTCCCACTCGCCACAACTAGAGAAAGCCCGTGCACAGCAACGAAGACCCAACACAGCCAAAAATAAATGAAGAAAGGAAGGAATGAAGGGAGGGAGGGAGAGAGGGAGGAAAGAAGGAAGGGAAGAAAGAAAGAATATTCTGCTAAGAAAGTAAGGTCAACTGACGGGAGAAAACTTAAAACATCTAGGGACCAATGGTGGCCATGGGAAACCACCAAGAAATCACCAGAGATAGCTCAGAAACCTTGAGAAGGGTAGCTTAAAGATCACTTGCGAGGCAAGAAAGAGATAACTCCCCAGGGACAGAGACATATCTTTTTTTTTTAAATAAATTTATTTGGTTTTGGCTGCATTGGGTCTTCGTTGCTGTGCGTGGGCTTTCTCTAGTTGCATTGCTGTGCGTGGGCTTCTCACTGCGGTGACTTCTCCTGTTGTGGAGCACCGGCTCTAGGCGAGCGGGCTCAGTGGCCATGGCTCACGGGCCTAGTTGCTCCGTGGCACGTGGGATCTTCCCAGACCAGGGCTCGAACCCGTGTCCCCTGCATTGGCATGCAGATTCTTAACCACTGCGCCACCAGGGAAGTCCCAAGAGACATATCTCTCTTGAAACACCTACAAAAACTTCACTTGCAGATCCAAAACTATACTCATTCAACTCTGCCTGGGCATTGATACACTCATCTCCAAAAGTAACGAAGAAGAGCAATCCTGCTAAGCTATCTACTTTCAGTTCAGTTATTTCAACCACCACTTACTAACGATACAGTGCTAGCTAGGTGTTGTACGGATTCAATAATGAGATGATTTCAACCCATCTGCAGTCCGGCCTTTTACAGGCCCTGACACATGGAGCTATCCCAATTTGCACAGTGGAGACAGGAGCCGATGATACTCTTGTCACCTGTTTCCTTGTTAAAACAAGTGAACAACCTGGATACTGCGTGTTTTCTCCATATTTGCTTTACAAATGTCAAGGTCTCCTGGAGATAACAGTCCAGGTCCAGATACCGTATAACCCTCACCACTGTGGCTAGGGAGCTGAATCAGGGAATCCCTGGGGTTGACTCACTTGTTGCTGGCTGGCCCGGTGGAAAGCACATCAGACTGCAGCTTAGGGAAGAAGCCTGGTTCATACTTCCCTTGTCCAATCTTCATGTCAAGTAAATGGGGGTGAACCGCAGTATGGTCGATTTTTGCCAGTCGCAGCTCAATTGCTTTCTCTGGATGAGAATGAAAAAGTCCAATATTTTAAAAAACATACCATATTCTGGGCCATAAAACAAGTCTCAATAAATTTAAAATAACTTGAATCATACAAAGTATGTCTTGTGACCAACAATAATCAATAATACCTTAAAACTAAAAAACACACTTCAAAATAACCAAGGGGTCAAAAAGAAAATCAGCATGGTTGAGGTTAAAATGGAATGGAATGCCTTTTATTGGATGTAGATTGTGCTGTCTATTGTTAAGAGTACTTGAAACAATTCAGGTTGGTTTTCTTGAAGTAATTTGTATTTATGATTCAGAGAACTCATGTGGATGGAAATCTCTCTGGCCCTCGAAAAACATGCCATCAGCACTCAGAGTCGGTGTTGCCCACTACATGTCCTGCCTTCTGAATAGAAAAGAGGTGTTATTTAGGGAAATTTTTTTTTTTTTTTTTTTTTGCGGTATGCGGGCCTCTCACTGCCCTGGCCTCTCCTGTTGCGGAACACAGGCTCCGGATGCACAGGCTCAGCGGCCATGGATCACAGGCAGAGCCGCTCCGCGGCATGTGGGATCTTCCCGGACCGGGGCATGAACCCGTGTCCGCTGCATCGGCAGGCGGACTCTCAACCACTGCGCCACCAGGTAAGCCCCGAAAATCTTTTTTTTAACATATGTGTAGATCATTTACTACTGCATAATATTTGTTCTTTGGTCCCTATATAGTTTTTCTTTAATAGCATATATTTTAGTGGTTGTTTTAAAATTATACAGAGAGCAGAAGTTCTTTATCTGAAGTGATTTAGTAGCGTAGTGAATTCGATAATTGAAAAAGTCATGTAACTTTGGGAATCCTAAAAGGATATATACATCCCTTAAACATTTTAATTTAAACCATATGACTGTATAATCACCAATCTTTTGATGAAGTGTCTGTGCATTTTCTTTGATTATGGATCCACTAATCAGGGGTCTGCACTGTTTCTCTTGCATAAATCTCACCCATAATTCATTCACTGAGTTTTCCAGTTTTTAAAGTGGAGTGAGAACTTTTAAAGGACCTTGCAAAAGAACCATAGTAGATGCTAGTTTTCCCAAGATTTTTGCACTTAAGTGATATGCCTAATTCAATTGCTGTATTTTTAGTGACTTTGCTTTTTAAAGCATTTAATTTTGTTTTCAGAGAAACAGTTCTTTTTTTTTGTCCTCATATCTTACCATTTATTTACATAACATTTGTTTAAATTATACAACCCAGTAATAAGTTCAACTAGTGCAGACAAGCTTGGAAACAAATGCATAATTAGTATTTTTTAATTAATTTTTAATTGAAGTATAGTTGATGTACAATAGTATATAAGTTACAGGTGTACAATATAGTGACTCACAATTTTTAAAGGTTATACCCCATTTATACATATTATAAAATATTGGCTATATTCCCCATGTTGTACAATGTATCCTTGTAGCTTATTTTATACATAACCTTGCATTAGTTTTTGTTTTTGTTTTTTTTGCAAAAGTAATGCAAACTCAAGGCATGCAATCAAAACAATTTTAAAGGGAATAAAATGACATCTCCTTCCTCTCTCCTTCCTGTGGTAGCCGGAGATCAAGTTTCTTGTGCATCCCTAATGAAATAATAGTTTTTTAAAACAAATAAATAATGTGTGGACAAACAGTGCAGAGAGAATTGAATGTTTCCCTTATGTTTTTTTTTTTGGCTGTGCGGGCTTTCTCTAGTTGTGGTGAGCAGAGGCTACTCTTCGTTGCGATGTGTGGGCTTCTCATTGCGGTGGCTTCTCTTGTTGCGGAGCACGGGCTCTAGGCATGCGGGCTTCAGTAGTTGTGGCGCACGGGCTTAGTTGCTCCGCGGCATGTGGGGTCTTCCCGGACCAGGGATCGAACCCATGTCCCCTGCATTGGCAGGCGGATTCTTAACCACTGCACTACCAGGGAAGTCCCTGTTTCCCTTTCTTTTTGATCTAAAATCCTACCCTTGTGAAATAATCTCTTGATTTTTTTTCATGCCCTCCTCCTAAATACTTTTATATAATGCACTATTTTTAATGTTGTGGTGCACATGTATTAATTATAATATTCTTTAAATTATATACATTTTGATATACATATGGTATATTAAAGTAAAACTTGGAAAAAAAGCATTTCAGTCATATGGTAGAAATTTAAAATATTACAAAAGGGTGTATGTACAGTGACGTGTTAAGACTTATCACTGTTTCCTGTTTCCTTGCATGTACAGCATGTATACCTTTTAAAAACAACACAGATGGGAGCATACTAATCATTGTTTTATACCTTCTTTCATTTAACAGTTTATCTTGGAGATATCAGGACATAGATTGGGTTGTTTCCTAAGAACAGAGATTGCATGAGAAACATCCTTGTTCATACAATTTTCACAGAAGTGTGAGTATGCAAGGACAGTTTCTAATTCAATTTCTGATTTGCAGGAACTTCCCTGTAGTTTGTTTTAGGAGTGAACTTATCTGTAAAGTGATCCCAAGCCTAATGTCTTTCTCTGCACAGAGAGAAGTCATAAGAATGTGCTGATTATTCTCTCTTCACCACTCAGAAGTGGTTGTAATCCCAGTATGCTTTGCGTTATCTCCTTTTGTTAAAAGTAATTGCTCATTACAGCATTATGGGAGCTGTGAGAAAACCCAGAGAGTTGCCTCGAGCTGAAGTGTTTCCAGTTGATTTTGATTGGCTAAAACTCTTTGGATGCAGATGACCTTCATCTGTTTCCTATTTATTAGTTTCACCTTCTTGGAATGATGAGCACAGAGACAGGCAATGGCAAAGGAGGTACTGATTTTATCGTTTGTACTGGTGTATAGAAATGGATTTTGTGCTGTTGCTTACAGCTCTGGGAGGTCAGCATCCTAGTGTGGGTACCACGGGTTGATGGATCCCGGAGGCATGGTTTATTAGGCCATCCTTCAAGATGAGTTGTTGCTTTTTTAAAATACAAAAATGTAGGGAAAACGAAACCCACAACTCAGACCAGAGAGGCCATAAAATTCCAAGTTTCTAGTATCTGTAAAACCAAACCATATAAATGGAAAGCAGTTTAGCCTTGAAAGAGGAGATGATTTCTCATCCCCTAAAGTGTTTTGTTTCTAAGAATAGCACACTTTCAAGTGCATCACAGGGAATTCTTCAGGGATTTCAATCTGAGGCGAATAAGGTTACCCACTCTAGCAGAAATAAGTGGGCTGAGTTTCAGATACTGGATTAGACTCATCCTGAAGAGTAGGGAAAAACCAGAACTAGATGTCTGTGCTATTGAAAAGGCTGCTTTTATGGAGCAGAGGAAGCCCCTTCCTTCAGACTTCAGCATGCCCTGTTTCATGATTAGAGAGTAGATAGATGTTCCCTGACACTGTAACTAGGTACACTATAAGGAGCAAGCAGTCCAGTGTCCAGGAAGCCTCATGAGGAAGGCATTTCAGGGACTCCTTTACTCAGTGTCTGTTGGACCCCTATGAGATGTTCTTGTCTCTGAGCAGACCTGTCAGGAATGCCAGCCACGTAAAGGAGTAGCACCTGCTTTATTGACTTTCGGTAAAAGCAGCAGCTTTTTGGTTTTCACATGATTGGAAAGGCCTTGCTCCTTCCTGCCTTTTTTAAAAAAACCCAGAAATGGTGTGTGTACACTGAAACGGGGGAGAAATTATTCAGTGTAATATTTATTCAAAATGTGTGTTTAAGTGCCAGTGTTGGGACACAGTAAGACTGGACCTTCAGCTTTAAATATCTCTTGGAGGTTTTCTCCCACACCTTTACATTCTTTTGATCATCTTAAGTTTGAATTTTAAAGTATATTCTTATCATGTCTGAGATTCTCAAGATTATTGCTTAGTAGATTATTTACAGGCATTCATATCTAGAAAAGAGAGGTGAAAGATACAAAAACTGAGGCCTCGCCTAGAGAATCATTAGAATTCTTCTTAATAATAATTGTTAGAATAATCATAGAGCAGGAAGATTTCAACAGAAAGATAACAAGCCAAGTTGTACAGGTGCCCCATGGAACTGAGATATCTCAGAAGAGGCTGAAGATAGAACTTGCAGTGGCCTAAATTTTGTTCCTCAGTTGTTGCTTACTCTCACGTTGGAGTAAATACTTTTTCTGAAAGGCTATATAGATTATCTATTTAATCCTTGAAAGAGTTTTTTATTTTTTTTTGTAATTTGTGAAATATTTTTGTTGTTGCTTCAATTGGGAGAGGGTCCTCACCAAATAGTCTTTAATATGGGAATGGCAGTGCTTTGTGGGGCACAGTGAAAGATGAGATCGACTTTCTTCTTGAACTCTTATCAGTCTGTTCCTGATTTTAGTGAATATGAAAAGCTTGCGCTCTTTTGTCCTTCTGCTAAATCAGTTGTATTTTTTTTAAAAATCATTATTGATGACCAAATCTCTGAGCTCAGTTTTACCCACTGATTGTTTTACATCACTTACCTATTATCTATCAAATGCCTTAGCTTTCCCCGAAGAAGCGTGAGGCACTTCCTTAGAGTGTACTCAAAATGTTTGAGATGATGAAGTTTTAGTCATCAATTTTTATTTATTTGCATTACTAGTTAAAAAAAAAACTATTTCCAGGTCATGCTTAGCCAGGAGCAAGGTGGTAAGCTGCTCCAAAGTTTTACTGGTGAGCACAAAGGCTGCTTTGCTAAAACCTAGTTGATATATATCAGCTTCTGCTCACTTCCTACTCATTCTTCTTCATTCTCTGGAAAGCTTTTTGTTATTTATTACTCATTTATGAACCAAGCTGGGATTTGCTTAAATGGTGGGCTGAGTTTTTAGTGCATAAAACTGTTTAGCTCCTGTGAAAACTCATTTGAAATCAGCCATTCCAGGAGGATATTACTCATATGGTTTTAAAATTGATGTTCCTACTTTGTCTTTAAGTGTCTGAAACCATCATACCATTTGTAAATAGTAATGTGTTAAATCTCAATCTATTGTATTGGCTTTGCTGATGTATTTTTTACTCATTTTAAAAATAAAACAAGTCTAGAAATTGCATTCTGAAGAAAAGCTAAGCTTTGAGCACAAGCTTCTCTTCCAAGATATGCTCTCTGACCTAGAATAAGAGTTTTGAGTAATGAAAGTCAATCTTCTGGGTCTTTCAGGTTCTAGGGGAGCTTTTTATCAAAGTGTTAAAATGACACTTTCATGCTGTTACCATTCAAGAAAGGTTGCCAGGTGGAAGGCAGACTTGGCTAGTGTGGAAAACCAGCCTCTGCATGCTTGAAGGTTCTTTGGGCTTGATCTTGAAGGCAAAGTTCACATCAGCTCCTTGTAGAATGCAGACATGTGAGTGGTAAATGAGGTGTTTTGACATTCATGCTGAACAGAGACTAGACCACTGTTCCTTTTCTTTTTCTTCCACTTCCCCATTCTCCTTCTACTGAAGAGAATCTACTTAACATTCTGGTTTAGTATTCGGAGCAAGGTACTATTTATGATACGTATTGTATTTCTTTTTTTCTAAATTGTATTTCTATATTAAATTTTATTACTAGCATGGACCTGTGTGTGGGGGGGTATACTTCAGCTTGTGGTTCATTGAGGTCTCTGGGTTGTCTCTCTGATACCCACAAGGGAATCATACTCTGAGCATACCCTTGCTGAAATTTATCCTGTTCCTTTCTAAATGTGAAATTGTGTTGAAGATTTTAACTTACTATTTGAGAAGCAAGTACCTTGTTTTTGACTGGTTTTGTGTGTGTTTTGTTTTTGACCTAGATTACCAGAGACTGATGACTGTGGCGGAGACAATTACAGCTCTCATGTTTCCTTTCCAGTGGCAGCATGTCTATGTTCCTATTCTCCCAGCTTCTCTCCTACATTTCTTAGATGCTCCTGTGCCATACCTGATGGGCTTGCATTCCAATGGCCTGGATGACCAGTCAAAACTGGAGCTGCCTCAAGAGGTAAGAAAAACGTGGAGCTTGGGTGCTGGTGCCTGTGGCCCTGATACAGGATTTGGGAGAGAAGGGCTTTGGGATGAGCCCAGGGTGGTATCACCAAGTTTATTTTCTTTTATTTTGGGGAACACAAACAACTTTCCAGGAAAAAAGTAAAAACAATGAACATTTAGCTCAATTTATATAATTCCAGAAACACCTGTTTCCTCTATCACCTGACATACTTTTATAATAATCTCTGTTTATACTATTGTGAACTGCCTTTTTCAAACATGATATTTTACATATTTTTAAGAAAATCTTTTTATTATGTAAAAGTTTAAACTTACACAGAAGAGTAGCATAGTGAATCTCAGTGTTTTCAATACTTAGCTTTAACAGTTATCATACATTTAAATTGTATTTTACTTCTGTACTTTCTACCCCCTATTTTTTAAAGGAATTCCACATAATATAGTTTTATAACTGCTTTAGTAGCCAGACATGTATTAATAAATCAGTGGTTTTGTTTTATAGGCCACAGTTACTCTGTAAAAGTTGACCTGATCATAGTGATTCTTGTAGTACTGAATGTAGCTTTGAAAACTTTCCTTGCTCAAGATAAGGAAGGCCTTGAGAGAATGCTTCTCCTCCCTTGCTGTGAGGATGGCCTGCTCCTCTTTCCTATTGTTTCAAATACTAAAATAATTGATTAAAAAAATATATTTGTTTATTTACTACTCCATTCTAAAATAGATTTAAAGCATCATCAGAAATAAGATTGTCTTGGTTTTTATTTTCCTAGAATTACCAAGAGGACTGGTCTACCTCTTTTGGTCATTTTGTGGCTTGTATGAAACTAGCTGGGGGAAGGCCTTTCCTACTCTGAATTTCGTAGTCAACAGCAAGGCCTGGGAAGAAGACTTTGGACTATGCACACACTGGTATCAACATGACTGTGTCTCATCCTTCCACCAATGATTTTTGGGGGGAAGATTTTTATGTATAGCTGAGGAATGTGAGTAAGAGGACCTCCAAAGAAGAGACCGTTCTCATAGAATTGGATCTAAGCAGCATTCACATTGTTGGGCATGTCTGGGCAGCCATCTTGATGAACATGCCTGATAATTAGATCATACCCGTAATGTTTAAGCTATAGTCAATTGCATCTCTTTTTCTCTCTCCTTTGGTTTTATTTTTATTTATTTATTTGTTTGGCTGCGTTGGGTCTTAGTTGTGGTGCGTGGGCTCAGTAGTTGCAACACGTGGGCTTTCTAGTTGTGGCGCACGGGCTCTGGAGCGTATGGGCTCAGTAGTTGTAGCGCGCGGGCTTAGTTGCCCCGCAGCATGTAGGATCTTAGTTCCCCGACCAGGGATCGAACCCACGTCCCTTGCATTGGAAGGTGGATTCTTTTGTTCTTTTTAAAATTTATTTATTTAATTTATTTATTTTTGGCTGCACTGTGTCCTCGTTGCTGCGCGCAGGCTCCCCCCCAGCTGTGGCGAGGGAGGCCACCTCTCGCCACGGTACGCGGTCTTCCCATTGTGGTGGCTTCTCCTGTTGCGAAGCACGGGCTCTAGGTGCGCGGGCTTCAGTAGTTGTGGCACATGGGCTCAGTAGTTGTGGCTCGTGAGCTCTAGAGCACAGGCTCAGTAGCTGTTGTGCACGGGCTTAGTTGCTCTGCAGCATGTGGGATCTTCCCGGACCAGGGCTTGAACCCGTGTCCCTTGCATTGGCAGGTGGATTCTTAACCACTGCGCCACCGGGGAAGCCCCGGAAGGTGGATTCTTAACCACTGGACCACCAAGGAAGTCCCTCGCCTTTGGTTTTAGAATCAGAGTGTCTTCCTTGTAGTTTTTTCCGTTTCTGCCTCCTTTGAATCTATAGAGCTTTGTGCTATTTGGGGTGCGACAAGATTAATTAAGGAAGAAAAGATCTAAATAATGTCAACTAAAAAAATGCAGGAGGCTGCAAAAAGAACAGAGTTTATTTGGGGACTTAAGAATTGCAATTGGGGAGACACAGATTCAGTTAACCCTGAAAGAGTATTCCGAGGAAGAGAAAGAGTCAGGGGCTTATAAAGACAAAAACCACGAGGTTGTTAAAAGTTGCCCTGGTGAGAGTTGTGATCGACTCTGATGCGAGTCAAATTATTTGTCCTTAAGAAATCACAGGTTATTTTAGGGTAGGGGTCTTGTTAGTATATAGACTGTCACGAATTGTTTTAGGGTAAGGGTCTGATTAGTATCTTGAGTTTCTGGCAGGTGTTCTGGTGTTCTGTTCTTCATCAGGTCAAAAGGTCAGCTTCCATCCAGGCTGAGTCATGCAAACATCGTACTTCCTTAATGGCTTCCCGGCTCCATTTTAGAGATCTCTCTTAGAAATACTGACTCCATTTTGACTTTCCTTTCACAATGATGGAGAAAACCATTGAGTTTTGGGGTACTGGGTTTTTATATTTATTTGTCTACTGATAAATATGCATAAAGAATAGATATCAAAGATTAGAGAGTGGGGAGCTTTTTGTTGTTGCTTTAAATGACTGCATATTTAATATTGACACCTCCTTCTGGTAAACGTAATTATCATTTTGTAAAAGTCAAAATAAGAATAACAGTGAAAATGTTCATTGCAGCTCTATTGACAATAGTCTGGACATGGAAGCAACCTAAGTGTCCATCGACAGATGATTGGATAAAGAAGATGTGGCACATATACACAATGGAATATTACTCAGCAATAAAAAGAAACGAAACTGAGATATTTGTAGTGAGGTGGATGGACCTAGAGTCTGTCATACAGAGTGAAGTAAGTCAGAAAGAGAAAAATAAATACCGTATGCTAACACATATATATGGAATCTAAAAAACAAACCAAAAATATGTCATGAAGAATGTAGGGGCAAGACGGGAATAAAGACGCAGACCTACTAGAGAATGGACTTGAGGACATGGGGAGAGGGAAGGGTAAGCTGGGACGAAGTGAGAGAGTGGCATGGACATATATACACTACCAAACGTAAAACAGATAGCTAGTGGGAAGCAGCCGCATAGCACAGGGAGATCAGCTCGGTGCTTTGTGATCCCCTAGAGGGGTGGGATAGGGAGGGTGGGAGGGAGGTAGACCCAAGAGGGAGGAGATATGGGGATATATGTATATGTATAGCTGATTCACTTTGTTATAAAGCAGAAACTAAAACACCATTGTAAAGCAATCATACTCCAATAAAGATGTTTAAAAAAAAAGATTATTTTGATAATAATTGTACAGAATTAAATATATGTCAGAGAACATTAAAGGAATTCCAGAATTTCTAAGGGAAAAAAAAAGGAAATAAAGTATTTTGAGCTGAATAAAAATGAAAACACAAAATATCAAAATTTGTGGAATGTCATTAAAATATTACTTGAAAGATTTACAGCCTATCTTAGGCCGTGAATATTACAAACAACTCAATGCCAACAAATTTGACAACAGATGAAACACACAAACTGTTAAAGCTCACTCAAGAAAACAGATAACCTGAATAGCTCTATATCTATTTTTTAAATTGAATCTGTAGTCTAAAACCTTCCTACAAAGAAAACTCCAGGCCCTGATGGCTCCACTGATGAATTCTGCTAAACATTTAAAGAAGAAATAGTATCACTTACACAAGCTCCTCCAAAAAACTAAAGGGAGTATTTCCCAACTTATTCTATGAGGCCAGCATTATCCTGATACCAAATCAGACCAAGACATTAAATGAAAACTAGGAACCAAATCCCTCATGAACACAGATGCAAAAATTCTAAACAAATTTTTAGTAAAGCGAATCCAATAATAAACAAAAGGATAATACATCATGACCAAAGAGAGTTTATCTCAGGACTGCAAGACTGGTTTACACATTCAAAAATCAATGAATATAATTCACCATTTTGATAAAACTAAAGCTAAAAACCATATAATTACCTCAATAGATGCAAAAAAGCATTTGGCAAAATACAACCACCACTTCTGATAAAAACTGTCAGCAAGCTACTAACAGAAACCAACATTCTCAACTGATAGAAAAATACCCATGAAAAACCATGTGATGGGCTTCGTGGTGGTGCAGTGGTTAAAAATCCGCCTGCCAATGCAGGGGACACGGGTTCGAGCCCTGCTCCGGGAGGATCCCACTTGCCGCGGAGCAACTAAGCCCGTGCGCCACAACTACTGAGCCTGCGCTCTAGAGCCCGCGAGCCACAACTACTGAAGCCCGCACGCCTAGAGCCCGTGCTCCACGACAAGAGAAGCCACTGTAATGAGAAGCCCGTGCACCTCAACAAAGAGTAGCCCCCTCTTGCCGCAACTAGAAAAAGCCCACGCGCAGCAACAAAGACTCAACTCAGCCAAAAATTAATTAATTAATTAATTAAAAGAAAAAAACATAGTAATAACACCATACTTAGTGGTGAATGCTTTCCCCTTAAGATCAGAAATAAGACAAGCATGCCATATTCTATTTGACATTGCACTAGAGGTTCTAGCCAGTGCAATAAGGCAAGAAAAAGAAAAGATATCAAGACTGGAAAGGAAAAAGTAAAACTATCATTATTTGCAGGCAATAAGACTGTCTACATAAAAAATCTGAAGGAATATACAAAAAGCTACTAGTTTAGGAGGGTTGTAGGACACAGATCAATATACAAAACTCTATTATATTTCTATATATTAGCAATGAACAATCAGAAATTGAAACTTTAAAATTCCATTTACAATAGCACTAAACATATGAAATACTTAGGAATAAATCTGACAAAAGATATGTAAAACCTGTTCACTGAAAACTATATAACACTGCTGAGAGAAATTAAAGACCTGAATAAATGGAGAGATATGCCATGTTCATGTATCAGAAGACTGAATAATGTTAAAATGTCAATTCTCCCTAAATTGGGCTATAGATTCAAGGCAATCCAAATGAAAATTTCAGGTTATTTGTAGATTGGCAAGCTGATTCTAAATACATATGAAATAAAAAGGACCTACAATAGCCAAAACAACTTTGAAAATAAGAACAAAGTTGAAAGACTAACACTACCTGACTTCAAGATTTAATATAAAGCTACAGTAATCAAGACAGTGTGGTATTGGTGTAAATGTAGACTAACACATCAATGAAACAGAACAAAGAATCCAGAAACAGACTCACACATATACAGATCACTAATATTTTGACAAAGGTGAAAAGACAATTTATCAGAGAGAGGATAATCTTTTCAACATATGATTCTGGAACAACTGGATATCCATCCAGAAAAAATAAACCTGGTCCCTTAGCTTACACCATTTACCAAAATCAACTTGAAATGGATCATAGACTTAAATGTAAAGCCTAAGACTAAAAACTTCTAGAAGGATATGTATAGAAAAAAAAAACTATGTTACCTTGGTTAGGCAAAATTTTCTTAAATACAACACTAAAAGCATAATCCATTAAAAAAAACCCTGATAAACAGACTTCATCAAAATTAAGAACTGTTCTTTGAAGGACACCATTAAGAGAGCAAAAAGACAAGCCACAGAACAGGGAAATATCTGCAAATCATATATCTGATAAAGGACCTGTATCCAGAATATATAAAGAACTTCCAAAACTCAGTAATAACAAAACAACACAATAAAAAAAAATGGGCAAAAGATTTAAACAGGCACTTCACCATAGAAGACCTGTGGATGGCAAATAAGCAAATGAAAAAATGTTCAACATTACTAGTCATCAAGCACATGCATATCAAAACCACAATGAGATACCACTACATAGCTATTAGATGGCTAAAACTGAAAAGACTGAGCATAGTAAATGTTAACAACAATGTGGAAGAACTATAACTCTCATACACTGCTAGTGAGAATGTAAAATACACACCTACTTTGAAAGACAATTTGGTAATTTCTTTAAAAAGTCAACATATGAATATCATATGGTGCAGTCATTCTACTCCTAGGTATGTATGCAAGGGAAAAGAAAACATATGTCTATACAAAAACTTACATACAAATGTTCATAGCTCTAATGCCCACCAACAGGTAAACAAACAAATTGTAGTAATATCCATACAGTGGAATACTACTCAGCAATAAAAGGAACATGAATGAATCTCAATATAATTATGCTGAGTAAAAGAAGACAGACTAAAATAAAGAATGCATACTGGGGCTTCCCTGGTGGCGCAGTGGTTAAGAATCTGCCTGCCAATGCAGGGGATACGGGTTCGAGCCCTGGTCCGGGAAGATCCCACATGCCGCGAAGCAACTACAGAGCCTGTGCTCTAGAGCCTGTGAGCCACAACTACTGAGCCTGCGCACCACAACTACTGAAGCCCACACGCCTAGAGCCCGTGCTCCACAACAAGAGAAACCACAGCAATGAGAAGCCCGTGCACCACAACAAAGAGTAGGCCCCCTCACCGCAACTAAAGAAAGCCCGTGCGCAGCAACGAAGACCCAACACAGCCAAAAAAAGAAAAAGAAAAAAGGAATACAGGGCTTCCCTGGTGGCGCAGTGGTTGAGAGTCCGCCTGCCGATGCAGGGGACACGGGTTCGTGCCCCGGTCCGGGAGGATCCCACATGCCGCGGAGCGGCTAGGCCCGTGAGCCATGGCCGCTGAGCCTGTGTGTCCGGAGCCTGTGCTCCGCAACGGGAGAGGCCACAACAGTGAGAGGCCCGCATACCGCAAAAAAAAAAAAAAAGAATACATACTGCATGATTCCATTTATATAAAAACCTAGAAAATTCAAACTCTATAGTAACAGAAATCGTATCAGTGGTTGCCTGGAGACTGGGGGAGAGAACGCAGAGAGGACAGGATGGAGGTATTATAAAAGGGCATGAGAAAACCTTTGAGGGTATGGGTATGTTCCCGATGTCAGTGAATATAACGTGTAACAAAACTTTAAATGTGTGCAGTTTACTGTATGTCAATAGTATCTCAAAAATTTTAAAGGGTAAGAACCAAAAAGCTGGTAATTCTCCTGGTATTGCCTAGATACATATAAAAACATCTCACCTTTGGGCCTTGCTGAGTGTCCTAGGTCAAGTGGCCTTCTCTCTCTGGGCCTACCTTACTTCCTCCCACCCTTACCCTCCTTCATCAGAACTTATTTAGTCTCTCAAAAAGTGCTAGGCCCTATTCTAGGTCCCCAGATACAATGGCAGGCCAAAGGAAAATCTTTACCTGTAAAATTAGTGAATGAGTAGAGTTAATTGCCATCAAGATCCCTTCTAAATGTAAATTTTAAAGAATCTCCAGAAAGACCCCTTTAGTTATATTCTGACCATTTTCCAATCAGACTGATTCAAGAAGCTAAGGTGTCCATGAGGAATGGCGTGAGGTAGCTGAACTACTCCTCTAGGCTAGAAATCTGAAGCCAGTGGCAAGAACTCTGAACTAGCATATTTGGAGTACGTATCTCAGGGAAATACCGAAGGGCTATACCAAGGGCATGATTCCTGGGAACAGAGCATGTAGTTGCCTGGAGGGTCTCTGTGATACCCATTTTTCTGAAATGAGTCATAGAAATGAGGGTTAGTTAACCCTCCTTCCATATCCCAAACTCCACATTCTAATGGGACCACAAGAATTCATGTCCTGGCCACAAATGAGACCAGAGTAACTCATATCAGTATTTGGTGTTCAACAGTTGGATTACAGATGGGCTGAGAACTGACTGCCTCAACCCTTTGGGCAGAAGGGCAAGGTTTCAAGTGACCAGAGTGTCTCATTTTACAGTCTCCAGCTATAAACAGACTCCTCCCTTTATTCCCACAAGCAATACATAAATATTGTCATTTTTCAAGTGTAACACAACATGAAAAGATTGAGAAGTCCTGATTTAAAGTGATGGTTTAGGAGATGTTTCTCTAAACCCACAATTTTGTAAAAAAGTCTCCATCAAACTCTCCAGGACCAACGCCTTAGGCAGGGTTCAGGACCTGAAACTTGATGTGTGTGTTCCAGGAGGCAAGGAGGACTGTGTTAGAGTATTCCACTTGCATGGGCAACACGTCCTCAAGTCTTGGCCAAGAGGACTGTCACCTTAATGAAAGGCTTGGAGCAAGAGCTGAAAGATAAAGTCAGAAGGCTATCGAGCATAAGGCTGAGGAACCCAGGATTTTGTCCAAACTGTCAGCACTTGTATCTTCAAAACCTAAAAAAAATGCCTGGCACATTCATTCATTCAGTAAATACTTGGTGAGCACTTCCCATATACTGGGCATGTAGTGGGTGTTTATATTTGGTAAATGAATAAACAAAATATACAAAAAGGCTACAACAAGGACACTGAATATTGCACAAGGAAGAGAACACACTACTTAATCTGACACCTCAAGCTGAGACTATTCTCTGGAGAAACTGACCTAGACGGGGACTCTGTGAACAAAAAGGTGTATTTCATCATGCAAGTAGCAAACAACTTTTAACATCTATATGTTCTAGGCACAATGTTAAGAGGACTGGGGGTAGGACAATGATTAAATACAGTCTCTGCTCTTAAATTGCTCCCTGATAATCATGGCTCAAAACAATAGAGATTATAAAGGGGAGGCAAGAACAAAGCAAAACAGGAGCTTAGCGTAGGATCAGCTCAGCCTGAGAACATCAGAGAAGGCTTCACAGAGGAGGAGACATATCAGCTGGATTTCTATAAGCTGCTTACCCATAACTCACTCGCCCCTTCTTTCTTGTTAATAGAATCAATACAGTTCAGGGTAACATTACACCCAGGTCAATATTCACTTTCACAGCCTCCCTTGCACTTAAGGGTGGTCATGGTTCTGGCCTATGAGACAACAGAAGTTGTTGGGAATTTCTGGGAAAGCTTTTGCTTTCTGATATAAGAGGGAAAATACAGCTGGCATCAACTTTCCCTTTTGCTCTGAATGTGAACATAAAAGGCCTCTTGTAACAAAGAGGCAACAAGTATGAATATAAAAGTCAACATGCTAAGGACAGCTGAGTGAAATGATAGACTCTCATTTTCTGATTACACTGCTGAGCAGCTGAGCAACCACCAATTCTGCACTTCTTGATAATTTAAGAAAAATAACCCCCATTTATCTCATGCACTGCTGATTAGATTCTCTAGTACTTACAGCAGGACCCATTCCTAACTGACACAGTGTTAAAGGATGAGAAGAAGTCTGCCAGGCAAAAAAGACAGGGGAAAGCATTTCAGGCAATGGGAACAACTTATGCAAAAACAGAAAACAGGGAAAGAAGCTGGCATGTTTAGGAACAGGGACATGTTAGTGACATAATCCAAGAGGCTAGAAAGTACAACAAGGAGGCCTCACTTGCTTCATCCACAGTGGTACACTTCTGGTACATGGATGTGCGCAGAGTAGGTGTCCGAACATTCAACAGCCTGATCTTGTCTACTCGGGAATCAAACACCCGGAGCACAGGATCTTTATCATCATCATCATGACACATGATTTTGTTGTCAATGAAGGAAGCAAACATCTGGGTCTCCAAGAATCTTGAGAGGAAAGGCAGGTAGGGCTCAGGCTGATCTGACAGAAAAGATGCCTGGTGGGACCAAAAGGAAAAAGTCATCAACAGGGAAGAGGGCATATCAGCCTTAATCAACCATGGCTACATACCCAAGGGATTCAGTAGGTTAACTCTTCTCTGAAGCTTCCTAGGTCTTTATAAATTGCAAACAATAAAACCTCTCCATCCTTTTTAAAAATTCATATAGTTTCAGATATCCTGAAACTTTGACACACTGGCCCGTTTAACTTACTCAGGTAACCTACTGTGGCAACCAATGTTCCCAGAATCCTGATGTTCAACCTGCATGCACATCTTTGCCTAAGAGAGCTCTTTGACTGAAGGTAAACCACCTGATAGCAATAACCAGCACTCTGCTCTAAAGCAAGCAGACCTTATATTTTATCAACATCAGAAGGACCATGAACTTGTTTCCAGCACATATTATGAAAGAAAAACTCATCTTCAGTCACATCTTTAAGAGAGTCTGGCATGTTCTCATTTCTTACCACCTCCCCAGTGGGATTATACTCACTTTGTCAAAGTTTTGCATCTGTTCCCTGTTGGTAAACCAGGACTCCTTATCCTGGCTGGGCTGAATGACAAACACCTCATAATCTGCAAACATCTGAGTGAAACGATTTGCAAAAACTTCCCGGATCTGAATGTTTAGCTGGTAAATCCTTAGTTCTTCTTCATCACACTGAACTTTGAGATCCTTATTGCTGCTGGGGTCTTCACGTACTTCCAGCTACAAAAACAAAACAAAACAGTTGAGAACATGCAAGCTTTTCCTTTTATCCCAAAGAAATGCAACTCATCCTTTGCCCCGCCCCCCGCCAATGGTCATTTACTTTTGCAGCAAATGGAGAAAATAAACAAAAGAGAAAAAAATGGGAAGAAAAGAAAAAGAAAGGAATTCTGACATGGAGAAGAGATAAATCAGGGTGTTCCACTTGCAGGTACCCAGCAACTCAATGAAAGTGGAGAGGAACTCATTACAAGCAGAGAGAGATTCAGCAATAGAGGAAAAGACACCAGTTATCTCAAGGGTCAGGGAAAGGAAGCAGTCTGGGAAGTCAACAAGAAAATGATAATGCAAAGCAACAAGGTCAGACTCTGGTTTTCCCTTCATCTCTTTGATTTTTCTCCCCCATATCACTTTCCCTATCTTTCTCCCTAAAAATGTTTCCTTACTGGTTTTCTTAACTTTTTTAATCTCTCTAAATATTTCTCTGCTCTTCTTTAACTGGCCATGATTTTTCTTTTTTAATATCTGCTCTACTAACTAAACAAATCAGGAAAATGAAACGTTTCACACTTCACTAAAAAATAGCCCAACGAAATGATTACATTACCCCATTTTATATGTAATTTAAGAAAGTAATTTAATAGTGAGAATGGGTAGGGTGAAGAGATGGGTAAACAACTACACAAAGCGGACAGTCTCATCAAAGTCAGGAAATGCAAAGTTAAGTACATCCCTGGGAAGAGCAGAGGACTAGAATTCAAGAGGACCAGGTTCTAGCCACAAGTCAGCCACACAGAAGCATTTAATCTTAGGTAAAACACTCAGGATCTCTAAGTCAACAATTCCTGCTCTATGTGCTTTAGGATGCTGTGAAATTCACAAGGCAATGGATCTGAAAGAAGTCTGAACACAAAGATTGCCACCACCATCCCTCCAAGACTCTCTGCAGTAGTGTTTACAGAGAATGACAGCAGCTTCTCCTTGATGTTGAAGTGAGAAACTACCGAGATTTAGATTCAAGTAGCAGAGCTAAATGTTTGCCAGAGCTAAATCCAGAGTCTCCCACACAGAGCATCCTTTCAGTACTCACAGATATGCCTTGCCCTGAACTGGGTGCCTTCTCATTCCACACTTTATTTCACCAAGACAGCACCTTAGCATAGACCCATATACAGCATCATACCTTCTCCAGGCTCACCCCAGTCCTCTTGACCAAGGCCTGCAGGCGGGCGATAGTTTCGTTCTCCTTGAGGAACTCGTAGGAATGTAAAGGGGAGCCTGCAATGTTCCCATTCCTCTTGTCGGAGACGAGCTCAGAGGCCCGGAGCCTCTTCAGCTTGGAGGCACTCTCGCTACAGTGAAGGTTCCCTTCCGGGGGAATGCCAAATGCCATGAGAATCTCAGAGACTTCCTGGACAAACTCCAATTTGTTGGGAAACTGAGGCAAGTCCTCCGGCAGCTCAATGAAGTGGTTGTCAATGTCCACAAAGCAGAGGTTAGCCTGGCAGTCAAAACATGATGAGGAGTGTGAACAACTCCAAAGTATTAAGGAAGAAGCTTTAGAGGGGATAATGAACAAGAAAGGAAAGAGCAAACGTCTGCAATGGGCATAACTTAGGTATGGTTAAAGAAGATGGGGTGGAAGGAGGTAGACCTGAGTTCCAGTCTTCCCCTGATGCTTTCTAGTTGTGGGATCTTGGGAAAGTTACATAACTCTGTTTCCTCAGCTATAAAATGGTGATAAAAACAACTTATCTTAGAGACTGATAAGGATTACATAATGACATAGATGTTTAGCATCTAGCACAAAATTCTCATATATAGTAAGTGCTCATAGAGTATTTGTTGAGTTCACAAATTCTTACAAGAGTAAAAAGAATGCTAGGAGTGTGTCAGAAAGTCTAGGTTCCAGACCTGAATCTGTCACTATCTCCCTATATGACCCTGAGCATACCAGTATCCCTTTCTGAGCCTCATTTCTGATTTGTAAGATTTGATGGCTGGTCTTGATTTTTGTGCTTCCTTCTGGCTTTAAGATTGCTTCTGAGAGGATGTAGAGAGACAGTACTTTCATACATTGCTGAGGAGGCAGGTAATCTGGATTAACAAAAAATAACCTGGCAATATCTATCCTTATTTTATAGACATAACTGACACAGGGAGGTTAAGTAACTTGTCCAAAGTCACACAGCTAGTAAGTAGGAGAGCTGGGATTTGAACTCAGCTAGCCTGACTTCAGTCATACCCTCAAGCTCTTAACCATACATTCTTCTCCTTAGAGGTCTTACAAATTTCTTGTTCAATTTAACTTAAATATTTTATAGTTCTCATCCCTGTTGGAATTTTCTTGCAGTGCAGCTATTAATTAGAAAAGCTTTTTATTTTTGTGTATTTATTTTATAACCATGAACCTGTTCTAGCCAAGACAACTGTCATTTCCTTCACTGCAGAGCATTATTAAATGCTTAAGTGTTTGTTATAGCAAGGATAATAATATTACCTATGTCATAAGTTTGTTTTGAGGATTATGAGACAATTAATGTCAAGGATTTAGGACAGTGTTAGTATACAATAAATGTCAATTAACATTGCTATTATCACTGTGGAATATAAAACTCCAATAAATGAACACACACACACACACAATATATATATTGTATTACTAAACAGGAAAATTCCATAATGAAAAGATGCTAATAATCCCCACATTTATTTGTAAATTTAATGTAAATTTTTTTAAAATCCCAGAAAGATTTTAATTTTTTTCAAGGGAGTATCTGATGAATTGATTCTGAATCTTACCTAAAAAAAGAAAAGAAAAGAATAGCCAAGAAAATTCTGAGGGGAGACTTGCCTTGCTGGGTTCTATTACAAATATAAAACAATGGGACTTCCCTGGTGGTCCAGTGGCTAAGACTCTGCGCTCCCAATGCAGGGGGCCCAGGTTCAATCCCTGGTCAGGGAACTAGATCCTGCATGCCGCAACTAAGAGTTTGCATGCTGCAACTTAAAATCCCACATGCTGCAACTGAAGATCCCACATGCCTCAACGAAGATCCCACGTACCACAACTAAGACCCGGCACAGCCAAATAGATAAATAATATTTAAAAATAAATAAAGTGTTTTTTAAAAGAAAACAAATATAAAACAATAATCTATTGGAAAAGAACAGTCTTGAACAGACCCATTTATTGTGGATGAATTATTCAATAAATGTTTGGGGGACAAATGACTGTACATTTAGAAATGTTAAAGTATAATACCATACTCAAAAATAACTTTGAGATAGACTGAAGATTTAAATATAAAAAATAAAGCCACTTTATGTTTTAAAAAAGAATCTCTACCTTTTAGAGATACATACTAAATATATGATGACATAATAATGCTGTGTGAGATTTGCTTCAAAATAATCCAGTAGGGTAAATGGGAAAAGAGTGGAGGATATAGAAAGAAGAGTGGCCATGAGTTGATGATTACTGTGTAATGATGGATGCTAGTCTCTTTACTCTTACATGTGTTCAACATTTTCTATAACAAAAAGTGAAAAAATAAATACCCCCACAAAAGTATTAAAAGAAAATATAAAAGATTACTATTATGCCTTAGGGTAGAGTTGGACTTTCTAAACTTTATACAAGGCTAAAAAACATAAAGGTAATTACTGCCATAAAAATAATTAAAGATAATCTGAGAAACAATAATTGTCATACATAACATGTAAAAGGTTAACATCCAAAGAAATTATTGAGATAAAGATAATTTACCCAGCTGAAAAATGGAAACAGGTTATAAAAGGCAAACACAGAAGACGTTTCACTTAATTAACTTCAAATATATGAAAAGATGTTCAATTTCACTAATAAACCAAGAAATGCAAACAAAATATTTTTTACCTCCTGGATTAGCAAAGATTTAAAAGATTTATAATGTCCAATGCTGGCAAAGTTACTAGGAAACAAACAACTCATACACTGTTATTGGGAATGTGAACTGACAACTTTCGGGGAACAATCTTAAAGAAATTCTTTTTTTTTTTTTAACCAGTCCAACCCAAGAACTAGAAATTACCAATATTTTTATCTACTTATGTACTCCCCAATCCCATCCCTCAACCTACACAGTCCCACCCCTGTAATCACTATCCTGAATTCTGTTTATTATCTTTTTGCCTTTTGTTTTTTATCACGTATGTATAGTACATGCCTTTAAATTTTTGCTTGTTTTTGAATTTTATAAAAGGATTATTGTTCTTTACACAGTCTTGTGGTACTATTTTTCTTCACTGAACATTAAGTTACTAAGACTCAGCCGTTTTGTTGTATGTAGCTACCCATTATTCATTTTCACTCTTGTATAATATTACACTATGTGGATATACTACAATTTATTCATCAATTTTCCCATCAAAAGGCATTTGACTTGCTTCCTGTTTATTGTTTTTACATTGTTATACATGTTTTCTTGGACACGTGTGCAAGATCTTCTCTTGGGTATATCCTAGGAGTAGAACTGCTACGTTGTGAGGCATGCAAATGTTCAATTTTATAAGGCCTAGCTGTGTTCCAAAGTGGTTATAACAATTTACATTTTTACCAACAATCTAAAGTGATCCTACTGATCCAAATATTTCCAAAACTTGGTATCATCAGATTTCTTAATATTACTACTTTAGTGGGTACATTTATTTACACTTCCCTGATTGCTAGTGAAGAAATGTGTATTTTTTGTACAATCCCTCTTCATGTCTTTAGCCCATTTTTCTATTGGGATGCTTATCTTCTGACTGATTTGTAGGAGTTCTTTATAACCTCCTGATGCTAACTCTTCATAGGCTATATGTGTCCTACACATATCTTCTCCTAGTTTTTATTTTTTCATTTTAAGATGTCTTTTTCTTAACTAAAAAAATCAAAGTTATCAATCTTTTATTTTATGGAAAGTGCTTTCTTCATCTTGTTTACAAAGTCCCTACCTACCCAGAGGTCAAAAAGGTATATATTAATATTTTCTTCGAGAAGATTTAAATTTTTCTTTTTGACATTTAACTGCTTAATCCATCTCAAGTTGATTTTGTTATGGCATTGGGTAGGAATCCTTCTTTACTTTTTTTCCCTATGGACAAGCAATTTTTCCAGCTCTGTTATTAAAAAGTTCTTTGGCATGGTATGTTTATTATATATCAAAATACTGTTCCACTGATCCTGCTGTTTATCCCTGTACCAGTAAGTCTTGTATTCTAAGAGGCAGGAGGACCATATAGTAAATCCAGATTAATATAACTATTCCACAAACTCTCAATCTATTGAAACTGCATGTTTTAACATGTCCATGTATGCATTCATTCAATACACATTTGCTGAGTGCATAAATTACTCCATTTACAAATCTATAATAAAGAGAACTTTCCCATATCCAAGATTCAAAAATTAGAAGAATCACTTTAAATTTCACCTTCTAGAGTTCCTCCACTAGATAACAACTTTAAACCGTCCTTGTTAAAGAGACGATAAATGTTGAACACCTAAAAATAACACCTATTTTTTGTTTATTCCTCTAAGATTTTAAAATTATAAGTGCCTTCAGGCCAAGCAATTAAAAAATATAGTAAAGACAGAATTAAATCATCTAGTCATGAAGCTCACCTGCCTCATGAGCCTGTCCATACAGCTAACAGAAGAAAAGCACTGTGACCCACCAGAAGCACACAGTGCAATCATTTATCCTCTTGGTCCTCCTCTCTTTCGAGGAGAAAACCAGTTTGTCCAATAGGAAACATAAAGGCAGCTAAATACAACTATAACCACTCGACAATGCTTGGCTGGCTTTTCTTCCACTGCTATTGACCAAACACAGAATGTCCGTAAAGAACTTTATAAACTCCAAATGCTGTATCCACATATTGTAGATACTCCTAGATAGAGGTGGCCAGAGGAAAGAAAGCAGCTCAGGCACACTTCAGATATTAAGATAGGAGCCTCTGAGACACTACTAGCCATTCTTTGCAGAGTTGGGCCAAAGCAGGTAGGGGTAAGAAGGCAAAATGAAAAGGGGGCCATTCAATTACTAGACTCATACAACAGCCTCACGCTTTCTCCTCTCAGTACTCAGAGGGCTCTGGCAAACAGAAGTAACTTACAAACCTACCTCAAACCCCTCATGCTCCCCCTTCCTCACCTGAAAAGAGGCCAACTCCTGCAAAACAGCTTGGGAGACAAGAAGCAACCTGGAAGGGGCACTGAACCCAAGTGATCAGTCTTCCTCAGTTAACCTCCTGTCTCGCTGGGAGAGGCCATGGGAAGACTTTGCTACTCTGGGGTAGTGATCACATGGATATCCCAAACCACAAAAAGTTTCCCAAATCCTTTCCTGCAAAAGGTCACAATGGCCCTTCCCAGGCCTGAGTTTCCACCACCAAATCACAGACAGCCTCACTGGCTAGTCTATCTTCAAGTTATTCACTGAAGGGGAGCTCAACAGCTATAACTGGGGAAAAGCTATTGAAAAAGTATCCTGAGAAAGGAGAAAAAAAAAGTAGGAAAGAAAGAGAGGCCCAAGATAGAAAGAAGTAACACCCCTTTCCCCTGACATAGCTGTGGAAGAACTGCCTCCTTCCTGTGCTCAGACAATGAAACCCAAAAGAGAAGCACAAGACAAAGAATGTCTCACAAAGGCAGCTCAGCACTCTCACTTGCTCAGGGCCAGCTGAGCTCATGTGCTGGTGTAAAAAGAAACAAAGGGCTTTTCACAGACTTTTGATGCCCAAAGACAGGGCAGCAACCGATGAATTTTGACTTGGGGGGTTAGAGAATGTACACTCTCCATGTCTCTGGACAAAGTCCCTTTTATAAGTCTAATGTGCCCCCACCCCACTACCCTGATGGTGCCCACCTGCAAAGGCCCAAGTGCATTTCCCAGCCTCAAGGCTTCCTTCTAGCATCGTAAAGATACCACAGGATGGCCACCAAAATGTTGAAAGTAGTTATCTCTGGGTGGTAAAATCTGAGGTAATTTTTACATTATACTTTTGTGCATTGTTAGAATTTTTAACTATAAATGTATCATTTCTGAGATATTCCAAAGCTGTCTTTCAGAGATATTATCACGCTCCATTCATTATGTGTACGTTTCATGGTGCTTTACTCCTTGAAAAAGCCAGTCTTTTCTCACCAGCCTAAAGTTTTCCATGGGGACTGCACAGACTCAGATATCCCAGAGGTTATCTGCTAAAAATCAAGTTAGAAAATATCCAGCTACGTAACTGTCTGCACAAATATGTGAACTTCAGAGGAACAGGCTGGATGAAGTGGGACTCTGAAACCCTAGAAGTGCTTATGAAATACACAAAGGTATTCTACAATCCCACTGTCACCACTCCTTCTCAAGTAGACCACAAGGAGAAGCAGAGTACAAAAGATGCAGCAATGGCGGAGGCTGCAAAAGTGGAGAATCCAATATCCCAGAACAGTGAAATTTTGGGTTTCTCAAACAACCCACAGTTTCTCAGTCCTGTTAAGAAAACTGCTGGTCTCCCAGAAGCCTCTTCACACACCCACATACATGAAGCACACACAAAATAATGCTGAGAGAGCCTACAGGAAATAGAACTTGCCCCAAGTATACAGCAAGCTGATGCCAAAGATGAAAATAAAACAGAAATCTGGCTTCTGGCCTAGTGACCCATTTATCACATTATGCATGCCTCTTCAGCTTTCTACCTTCAATCATTTTCTACTGTTATTCTTTCTTTTTTTTTTAACATCTATATTGGAGTATAATTGCTTTACAACGGTGTGATGGTTTCTGCTTTATAACAAAGTGAATCAGTTATACATATACATATGTTCCCATATCTCTTCCCTCTTGCGTCTCCCTCCCACCCTCCCTATCCCACCCCTCTAGGTGATCATAATGTACCGAGCTGATCTCCCTGTGCTATGTGGCTGCTTCCCACTAGCTAGCTATTTTACATTTGGTAGTATATATATGTCCATGCCACTCTCTCACTTCGTCCCAGCTTACCCTTCCCCCTCCCCATATCCTCAAGTCCATTCTCTACTAGGTCTGTGTCTTTATTCCCATCTTGCCCCTAGGTTCTTCATGACATATTTTTGGTTTGTTTTTTAGATTCCATATATATGTGTTAGCATACGGTATTTGTTTTTCTCTTTCTGACTTACTTCACTCTGTATGACAGACTCTAGGTCCATCCACCTCACTACAAATATCTCAGTTTCGTTTCTTTTTATTGCTGAGTAATATTCCATTGTGTATATGTGCCACATCTTCTTTATCCATTCATCTGTCGATGGACACTTAGGTTGCTTCCATGTCCAGACTATTATCAATAGAGCTGCAATGAACATTTTCACTGTTATTCTTATTTTGACTTTTACAAAATGATAATTATGTTTACCAGAAGGAGGTGTCAATATTAAATATGCAGTCATTTAAAGCAACAACAAAAAGCTCCCCACTCTCTAATCTTTGATATCTACTCTTTATGCATATTTATCAGTAGACAAATAAATATAAAAACCCAGTACCCCAAAACTCAATGGTTTTCTCCATCATTGTGAAAGGAAAGTCAAAATGGAGTCAGTATTTCTAAGAGAGATCTCTAAAATGGAGCCGGGAAGCCATTAAGGAAGTACGATGTTTGCATGACTCAGCCTGGATGGAAGCTGACCTTTTGACCTGATGAAGAACAGAACACCAGAACACCTGCCAGAAACTCAAGATACTAATCAGACCCTTACCCTAAAACAATTCGTGACAGTCTATATACTAACAAGACCCCTACCCTAAAATAACCTGTGATTTCTTAAGGACAAATAATTTGACTCGCATCAGAGTCGATCACAACTCTCACCAGGGCAACTTTTAACAACCTCGTGGTTTTTGTCTTTATAAGCCCCTGACTCTTTCTCTTCCTCGGAATACTCTTTCAGGGTTAACTGAATCTGTGTCTCCCCAATTGCAATTCTTAAGTCCCCAAATAAACTCTGTTCTTTTTGCAGCCTCCTGCATTTTTTTAGTTGACATTATTTAGATCTTTTCTTCCTTAATTAATCTTGTCGCACCCCAAATAGCACAAAGCTCTATAGATTCAAAGGAGGCAGAAACGGAAAAAACTACAAGGAAGACACTCTGATTCTAAAACCAAAGGCGAGGGACTTCCTTGGTGGTCCAGTGGTTAAGAATCCACCTTCCGGGGCTTCCCCGGTGGCGCAGTGGTTAAGAATCCACCTGCCAATGCAAGGGACACGGGTTCAAGCCCTGGTCCGGGAAGATCCCACATGCTGCAGAGCAACTAAGCCCGTGCACAACAGCTACTGAGCCTGTGCTCTAGAGCTCACGAGCCACAACTACTGAGCCCATGTGCCACAACTACTGAAGCCCGCGCACCTAGAGCCCGTGCTTCGCAACAGGAGAAGCCACCACAATGGGAAGACCGCGTACCGTGGCGAGAGGTGGCCTCCCTCGCCACAGCTGGGGGGAGCCTGCGCGCAGCAACGAGGACACAGTGCAGCCAAAAATAAATAAATTAAATAAATAAATTTAAAAAAGAACAAAAGAATCCACCTTCCAATGCAAGGGACGTGGGTTCGATCCCTGGTCGGGGAACTAAGATCCTACATGCTGCGGGGCAACTAAGCCCGCGCGCTACAACTACTGAGCCCATACGCTCCAGAGCCCGTGCGCCACAACTAGAAAGCCCACGTGTTGCAACTTCTGAGCCCACGCACCACAACTAAGACCCAACGCAGCCAAACAAATAAATAAATAAAAATAAAACCAAAGGAGAGAGAAAAAGAGATGCAATTGACTATAGCTTAAACATTACGGGTATGATCTAATTATCAGGCATGTTCATCAAGATGGCTGCCCAGACATGCCCAACAATGTGAATGCTGCTTAGATCCAATTCTATGAGAACGGTCTCTTCTTTGGAGGTCCTCTTACTCACATTCCTCAGCTATACATAAAAATCTTCCCCCCAAAAATCATTGGTGGAAGGATGAGACACAGTCATGTTGATACCAGTGTGTGCATAGTCCAAAGTCTTCTTCCCAGGCCTTGCTGTTGACTACGAAATTCAGAGTAGGAAAGGCCTTCCCCCAGCTAGTTTCATACAAGCCACAAAATGACCAAAAGAGGTAGACCAGTCCTCTTGGTAATTCTAGGAAAATAAAAACCAAGACAATCTTATTTCTGATGATGCTTTAAATCTATTTTAGAATGGAGTAGTAAATAAACAAATATATTTTTTTAATCAATTATTTTAGTATTTGAAACAATAGGAAAGAGGAGCAGGCCATCCTCACAGCAAGGGAGGAGAAGCATTCTCTCAAGGCCTTCCTTATCTTGAGCAAGGAAAGTTTTCAAAGCTACATTCAGTACTACAAGAATCACTATGATCAGGTCAACTTTTACAGAGTAACTGTGGCCTATAAAACAAAACCACTGATTTATTAATACATGTCTGGCTACTAAAGCAGTTATAAAACTATATTATGTGGAATTCCTTTAAAAAATAGGGGGTAGAAAGTACAGAAGTAAAATACAATTTAAATGTATGATAACTGTTAAAGCTAAGTATTGAAAACACTGAGATTCACTATGCTACTCTTCTGTGTAAGTTTAAACTTTTACATAATAAAAAGATTTTCTTAAAAATATGTAAAATATCATGTTTGAAAAAGGCAGGTCACAATAGTATAAACAGAGATTATTATAAAAGTATGTCAGGTGATAGAGGAAACAGGTGTTTCTGGAATTATATAAATTGAGCTAAATGTTCATTGTTTTTACTTTTTTCCTGGAAAGTTGTTTGTGTTCCCCAAAATAAAAGAAAATAAACTTGGTGATACCACCCTGGGCTCATCCCAAAGCCCTTCTCTCCCAAATCCTGTATCAGGGCCACAGGCACCAGCACCCAAGCTCCACGTTTTTCTTACCTCTTGAGGCAGCTCCAGTTTTGACCGGTCATCCAGGCCATTGGAATGCAAGCCCATCAGGTATGGCACAGGAGCATCTAAGAAATGTAGGAGAGAAGCTGGGAGAATAGGAACATAGACATGCTGCCACTGGAAAGGAAACATGAGAGCTGTAATTGTCTCCGCCACAGTCATCAGTCTCTGGTAATCTAGGTCAAAAACAAAACACACACAAAACCAGTCAAAAACAAGGTACTTGCTTCTCAAATAGTAAGTTAAAATCTTCAACACAATTTCACATTTAGAAAGGAACAGGATAAATTTCAGCAAGGGTATGCTCAGAGTATGATTCCCTTGTGGGTATCAGAGAGACAACCCAGAGACCTCAATGAACCACAAGCTGAAGTATACCCCCCCACACACAGGTCCATGCTAGTAATAAAATTTAATATAGAAATACAATTTAGAAAAAAAGAAATACAATACGTATCATAAATAGTACCTTGCTCCGAATACTAAACCAGAATGTTAAGTAGATTCTCTTCAGTAGAAGGAGAATGGGGAAGTGGAAGAAAAAGAAAAGGAACAGTGGTCTAGTCTCTGTTCAGCATGAATGTCAAAACACCTCATTTACCACTCACATGTCTGCATTCTACAAGGAGCTGATGTGAACTTTGCCTTCAAGATCAAGCCCAAAGAACCTTCAAGCATGCAGAGGCTGGTTTTCCACACTAGCCAAGTCTGCCTTCCACCTGGCAACCTTTCTTGAATGGTAACAGCATGAAAGTGTCATTTTAACACTTTGATTAAAAAGCTCCCCTAGAACCTGAAAGACCCAGAAGATTGACTTTCATTACTCAAAACTCTTATTCTAGGTCAGAGAGCATATCTTGGAAGAGAAGCTTGTGCTCAAAGCTTAGCTTTTCTTCAGAATGCAATTTCTAGACTTGTTTTATTTTTAAAATGAGTAAAAAATACATCAGCAAAGCCAATACAATAGATTGAGATTTAACACATTACTATTTACAAATGGTATGATGGTTTCAGACACTTAAAGACAAAGTAGGAACATCAATTTTAAAACCATATGAGTAATATCCTCCTGGAATGGCTGATTTCAAATGAGTTTTCACAGGAGCTAAACAGTTTTATGCACTAAAAACTCAGCCCACCATTTAAGCAAATCCCAGCTTGGTTCATAAATGAGTAATAAATAACAAAAAGCTTTCCAGAGAATGAAGAAGAATGAGTAGGAAGTGAGCAGAAGCTGATATATATCAACTAGGTTTTAGCAAAGCAGCCTTTGTGCTCACCAGTAAAACTTTGGAGCAGCTTACCACCTTGCTCCTGGCTAAGCATGACCTGGAAATAGTTTTTTTTTAACTAGTAATGCAAATAAATAAAAATTGATGACTAAAACTTCATCATCTCAAACATTTTGAGTACACTCTAAGGAAGTGCCTCACGCTTCTTCGGGGAAAGCTAAGGCATTTGATAGATAATAGGTAAGTGATGTAAAACAATCAGTGGGTAAAACTGAGCTCAGAGATTTGGTCATCAATAATGATTTTTAAAAAAATACAGCTGATTTAGCAGAAGGACAAAAGAGCGCAAGCTTTTCATATTCACTAAAATCAGGAACAGACTGATAAGAGTTCAAGAAGAAAGTCGATCTCATCTTTCACTGTGCCCCACAAAGCACTGCCATTCCCATATTAAAGACTATTTGGTGAGGACCCTCTCCCAATTGAAGCAACAACAAAAATATTTCACAAATTACAAAAAAAAATAAAAAACTCTTTCAAGGATTAAATAGATAATCTATATAGCCTTTCAGAAAAAGTATTTACTCCAACGTGAGAGTAAGCAACAACTGAGGAACAAAATTTAGGCCACTGCAAGTTCTATCTTCAGCCTCTTCTGAGATATCTCAGTTCCATGGGGCACCTGTACAACTTGGCTTGTTATCTTTCTGTTGAAATCTTCCTGCTCTATGATTATTCTAACAATTATTATTAAGAAGAATTCTAATGATTCTCTAGGCGAGGCCTCAGTTTTTGTATCTTTCACCTCTCTTTTCTAGATATGAATGCCTGTAAATAATCTACTAAGCAATAATCTTGAGAATCTCAGACATGATAAGAATATACTTTAAAATTCAAACTTAAGATGATCAAAAGAATGTAAAGGTGTGGGAGAAAACCTCCAAGAGATATTTAAAGCTGAAGGTCCAGTCTTACTGTGTCCCAACACTGGCACTTAAACACACATTTTGAATAAATATTACACTGAATAATTTCTCCCCCGTTTCAGTGTACACACACCATTTCTGGGTTTTTTTAAAAAAGGCAGGAAGGAGCAAGGCCTTTCCAATCATGTGAAAACCAAAAAGCTGCTGCTTTTACCGAAAGTCAATAAAGCAGGTGCTACTCCTTTACGTGGCTGGCATTCCTGACAGGTCTGCTCAGAGACAAGAACATCTCATAGGGGTCCAACAGACACTGAGTAAAGGAGTCCCTGAAATGCCTTCCTCATGAGGCTTCCTGGACACTGGACTGCTTGCTCCTTATAGTGTACCTAGTTACAGTGTCAGGGAACATCTATCTACTCTCTAATCATGAAACAGGGCATGCTGAAGTCTGAAGGAAGGGGCTTCCTCTGCTCCATAAAAGCAGCCTTTTCAATAGCACAGACATCTAGTTCTGGTTTTTCCCTACTCTTCAGGATGAGTCTAATCCAGTATCTGAAACTCAGCCCACTTATTTCTGCTAGAGTGGGTAACCTTATTCGCCTCAGATTGAAATCCCTGAAGAATTCCCTGTGATGCACTTGAAAGTGTGCTATTCTTAGAAACAAAACACTTTAGGGGATGAGAAATCATCTCCTCTTTCAAGGCTAAACTGCTTTCCATTTATATGGTTTGGTTTTACAGATACTAGAAACTTGGAATTTTATGGCCTCTCTGGTCTGAGTTGTGGGTTTCGTTTTCCCTACATTTTTGTATTTTAAAAAAGCAACAACTCATCTTGAAGGATGGCCTAATAAACCATGCCTCCGGGATCCATCAACCCGTGGTACCCACACTAGGATGCTGACCTCCCAGAGCTGTAAGCAACAGCACAAAATCCATTTCTATACACCAGTACAAACGATAAAATCAGTACCTCCTTGGCCATTGCCTGTCTCTGTGCTCATCATTCCAAGAAGGTGAAACTAATAAATAGGAAACAGATGAAGGTCATCTGCATCCAAAGAGTTTTAGCCAATCAAAATCAACTGGAAACACTTCAGCTCGAGGCAACTCTCTGGGTTTTCTCACAGCTCCCATAATGCTGTAATGAGCAATTACTTTTAACAAAAGGAGATAACGCAAAGCATACTGGGATTACAACCACTTCTGAGTGGTGAAGAGAGAATAATCAGCACATTCTTATGACTTCTCTCTGTGCAGAGAAAGACATTAGGCTTGGGATCACTTTACAGATAAGTTCACTCCTAAAACAAACTACAGGGAAGTTCCTGCAAATCAGAAATTGAATTAGAAACTGTCCTTGCATACTCACACTTCTGTGAAAATTGTATGAACAAGGATGTTTCTCATGCAATCTCTGTTCTTAGGAAACAACCCAATCTATGTCCTGATATCTCCAAGATAAACTGTTAAATGAAAGAAGGTATAAAACAATGATTAGTATGCTCCCATCTGTGTTGTTTTTAAAAGGTATACATGCTGTATATGCAAGGAAACAGGAAACAGTGATAAGTCTTAACACGTCACTGTACATACACCCTTTTGTAATATTTTAAATTTCTACCATATGACTGAAATGCTTTTTTTCCCAAGTTTTACTTTAATATACCATATGTATATCAAAATGTATATAATTTAAAGAATATTATAATTAATACATGTGCACCACAACATTAAAAATAGTGCATTATATAAAAGTATTTAGGAGGAGGGCATGAAAAAAAATCAAGAGATTATTTCACAAGGGTAGGATTTTAGATCAAAAAGAAAGGGAAACAGGGACTTCCCTGGTAGTGCAGTGGTTAAGAATCCGCCTGCCAATGCAGGGGACATGGGTTCGATCCCTGGTCCGGGAAGACCCCACATGCCGCGGAGCAACTAAGCCCGTGCGCCACAACTACTGAAGCCCGCATGCCTAGAGCCCGTGCTCCGCAACAAGAGAAGCCACCGCAATGAGAAGCCCACACATCGCAACGAAGAGTAGCCTCTGCTCACCACAACTAGAGAAAGCCCGCACAGCCAAAAAAAAAAACATAAGGGAAACATTCAATTCTCTCTGCACTGTTTGTCCACACATTATTTATTTGTTTTAAAAAACTATTATTTCATTAGGGATGCACAAGAAACTTGATCTCCGGCTACCACAGGAAGGAGAGAGGAAGGAGATTTCATTTTATTCCCTTTAAAATTGTTTTGATTGCATGCCTTGAGTTTGTATTACTTTTGCAAAAAAAACAAAAACAAAAACTAATGCAAGGTTATGTATAAAATAAGCTACAAGGATACATTGTACAACATGGGGAATATAGCCAATATTTTATAATATGTATAAATGGGGTATAACCTTTAAAAATTGTGAGTCACTATATTGTACACCTGTAACTTATATACTATTGTACATCAACTATACTTCAATTAAAAATTAATTAAAAAATACTAATTATGCATTTGTTTCCAAGCTTGTCTGCACTAGTTGAACTTATTACTGGGTTGTATAATTTAAACAAATATTATGTAAATAAATGGTAAGATATGAGGACAAAAAAAAAGAACTGTTTCTCTGAAAACAAAATTAAATGCTTTAAAAAGACTCAGCAAAGCAAAGTCACTAAAAATACAGCAATTGAATTAGGCATATCACTTAAGTGCAAAAATCTTGGGAAAACTAGCATCTACTATGGTTCTTTTGCAAGGTCCTTTAAAAGTTCTCACTCCACTTTAAAAACTGGAAAACTCAGTGAATGAATTATGGGTGAGATTTATGCAAGAGAAACAATGCAGACCCCTGATTAGTGGATCCATAATCAAAGAAAATGCACAGACACTTCATCAAAAGATTGGTGATTATACAGTCATATGGTTTAAATTAAAATGTTTAAGGGATGTATATATCCTTTTAGGATTCCCAAACTTACGTGACTTTTTCAATTATCGAATTCACTACGCTACTAAATCACTTCAGATAAAGAACTTCTGCTCTCTGTATAATTTTAAAACAACCACTAAAATATATGCTATTAAAGAAAAACTCTCTCTATAGGGACCAAAGAACAAATATTATCCAGTAGTAAATAAAATGATCTACACATATCTTAAAAAAAAGATTTTCCCTAAATAACACATCTTTTCTATTCAGAAGGCAGGACATGTAGTGGGCAACACCAACTCTGAGTGCTGATGGCATGTTTTTCGAGGGCCAGAGAGATTTCCATCCACATGAGTCCTCTGAATCATAAATAAAAATTACTTCAAGAAAACCAACCTGAACTGTTTCAAGTACTCTATTAACAATAGAGAACACAATCTACATCCAGTAAAAGGCAATCCACTGCATTTTAGCCTCAGCCATGCTCAGCAATGCCCAGGAAGTTTTCGGAAAAAGTTTTTTTTAACTGTGCTAAGCATGACTTTTAGGTCCTGAGTTCAATTTGATTCTACACACACACCTTCTCAACTGCCTTCAAATCTCTTAAAATCATTATGTATACAATAACCCATATTCTGGGAAATATAAGAAGGAGCACTGAAGGAAAAAATGTTACCTACCATATTTCTGGTTTTAATCCTCCTTTTCTCACCTTTAAACATCCCCAACTGCATCATAGGTATTAAAATGTCACTGCACATTTTAATACCCTATCTGGTTTGGTTTCTCCTCTGTTCTGGTCTAAACCAGACAGTCTTCACTACTCAACCAAGTCTCTGTTTCAAAGTACATTTGACCTTTGAACAACAGGGGGGTTAGGGGTGCCTACCACCCACACAGTTGAAAACCCGCATATAACTTTACAGGTGGCCCTCTGTATCCACGGTTCCACATCCAAGGATTCAACTAACCATGGATCATGTAGTCCTATAGTACATATTTACTGAAAAAGATCCACATATAAGTAGATCCGTGCAGTTCAAACCCATGTTGTTCAAGGGTCAACTGTTTTGCCCAGCTCCAGTCAAGAAACAGTAACTAAAAAAGCAACAAGAATTGTACAACTCTATACTTCACTCAGAGACAGAAATCTGAAACATCATTATTTTAAACAAGTTGCAAAGTAAAACCTCAGGAATCACATTTTAGTCAACAGACGCTTTTGTTCAGTCTGCAGTGTTCAACAAGAACGTTGTTACCAACGTTTAAACATCAAAAATTTCATGTAAAAAATCTGGGTCCTCATGAAAAATTGGAAGACCTAGTAACATTAGGCCAGCATTTCCACAAGGAATTAATTGGAGCTAACTAGTGGCTGTCCACTTTAGATGGGGTACATGCTCTTCAATTCAACATAGTCTCCATTACTTCACCTTCAGAATCCAACCATATCATACCACTTCGCTGTTACCTCCCTAGTCAGAGACAACATAATCTCTCACTTAGATTGTTAAAATGGCCTCCTAACTAACATTATCCAGACTCTGCCCATGGACCAAATCTGGGACATCTGACCATCAAAATAATTAATCATAGTAATGGCCTATATAACCTACTGAATAAAATAAAAATCTGTGAGTCCATATGATAATAAACAAACAAGGGAGAATGAAATGTTCTTCCTCACAGTAAAATGCAACCATCCTGGTAACTGGTTCAGACTAGAATCATCAATGGATGTTAAAGCTATTAGGCAAAATTTTGAAGAGAAACAGTATATTTACAGGGTTTCTCCCACAAATTACTTCTTAATTACAAAGGGAAAAATGATAACTTTCCAGTTAAGAAGCTCAGCAGACATCGTCTTAACCAAGTGATCAAATTAACATTACCAAAAATGGGACAAATGAACACCATGTGCCTCCTATGATGATAAACAGACATTATGTGCCTCTAGATACAATGCACTGAGAGAACCACAACATCACTTCTGTGATATTGCAGCCAAAAATTTATAACCTGAATCTAGTCATGAGGAAACATCAGACAAACTGAAATTGAGGGACATTCTACAAAATACCTTGCCTGTACTCTTCAAAAATGTCAGTCATTAAAGACATGAGGAATTTACTACTAAAAGCAATGCATGTTACTGGACTAAATCCTGGACCAGGAATTTTTTTAAAAAATTATCATTCACTTTTATGTGAAATCTAAAAAATAAAACAAACTAGAGATTATTAAAAAAAAGGAAGAGACTCACAGATATAGAGAAGAAACAAGTGGTTACCAGAGGGGAGAAGGAAGAGGGGGAGAGGCAATATAGGGGGGTAGAGAATTAAGAGGCAAAAACTATTATGTATAAAATACGCTACAAGGGGGACTTCCCTGGTGGCACAGTGGTTGGGAATCTGCCTGCCAGTGCAGGGGACATGGGTTCGGGCCCTGGTCCAGTAGGATCCCACATGCCGCGGAGCGGCTGGGCCCGTGCGCCACAACTGCTAGGCCTGCGCTCTGGAGCCCGCAGGCCATGGTTGCTGAAGCCCGTGTGCCGGGAGCCTGTGCTCCGCAGCGAGAGAAGCCACCACAGTGAGAGGTCCGCGCACCACAACGAAGAGTAGCCCCTGCTCGCCGCAACCAGAGAAAGCCCGCGCGCAACAATGAAGACCCGACACAGCCAAAAATAAATAAATTTAAAATAAATAAATAAGCTACGAGGATTTACTATACAACACAGGGCAGCCAATATTTTATAATAACTATAAATGGAATATAACCTTTAAAAATTGTGAATCACTATGTTGCACACCTGAAACATATAATATTGTGTATCAACCATACCTCAATTTTTAAAAATTTATCATAACAGACATTATTGGACAATGGTAAAACCTGAATACAGTATTGTTATTTTATCAATGTTAGATTTCCTAAATTTATTAATCATACTATGGTTATATAAAAAATATGTTCTTGTTCTTATGAAATAAAAGCTGAAGTATTGAGGAGTCAAGGAACATGGAGTCTACAATGACTCTCAATGGTTCAGTTATGTTCACACACACACAGAGATACAGTGGGAATGATAAAACAAATGTGGCTAAATGTTAATACCTGGTGTATTGTGGGAGAGTGTACAAGAGTTCTTTGAACATTTCTTACAACTCTTCTATAAGCTGGGAATTATTTCAAAACAAAAAGTCAAAACTCTTAAAACCTCCAATGACTAAGCATCTCAGAGCAACAAAGTCCTTACAATGGCCTACAGGACTCTGTACAATTTGGCCTCCTGTTAAGTCTCTAACACTATCTGCTACTACACTCCTGCTCTCTCACACCATGATATCTACCAGGCTTCCTCAATGTTCTTGAACATACCAATCACATTTTTGTCTCAGAACCTTTCTACTTCCTGTGCCCTTTGCCTGGAATACTTTTCCTAGACATTAACATGAGTTGCTCACAGAGGCCTAACATAATCACTCTATTAAATATTGGAATTTCCCTTCCCCCAATACTATCTTCCTTCCTGTTTTATTTTTCTCCACAGACCTTATTACCACCTTACATACTACATATTTTATTTATTTATTTAATCACCTCTCAAAAAAAAAAAGGTTGGGGGGGGAAATTCCCTGGCAGTCCAGTGGTTAAGACTCGGCGCTTTCACTGCCAGGGCCCAGGTTCAATCCTTGCTCGGGGAACTAAGATCCCGCAAGCCATGAGGCCAAAAAAAAAAAAAAAATCACCTCTCTTTCCTCACTGAAATATAAGTTCTATTATAGCAGGGATTTTTATCTATTTTGTCCACCCTGAATCTCTAGCCCCTAGAATAACTCCTGGCACACAGCAGATTCTGAATAAACATGTACTAAATGAATGAATTTTATGTTACTTATCTGGCTCCTTTAATAAACATTTGTTTCCTTCTGCTCTATTTTACTGTTTTGTCCAAATCTCCTGCTCACCATCACTTAACCTCTCATTTATAAAAACAATTCAGTTATAACAAACAAACAACAGAAAAAAGCAACACATCCTCATTTTCTCAAATATATTTTCTCAAATATACGAAGGATCATCGTTATTGTCAGGCTGAGGAAGGGGCAGAAATAACTCTGCAGAGTGATAGAACAAAACTGATGGAAAGTCAATTTCCCATGACCATCAACTCCTGCCTCCTCTTTTCAGCATCTATCAGACGTCAGGAGGCAGGGTTCCCCTCCCAGACTGGAGTGCCCAGCAAAAGGCCACGATGATAGCCAATTAGAAATGGTAGACCTCTCATGTTCCATTAATTTGCCATCCAGCACCTACCTGCAAAAGATCTGAGTTTTGCTCAAACTGTAACAGCCCTTGTCCTTTACAGTCAGCCCTACTGTATCTGATATGGAAAGAAGAGAGGCCCTATGAAGGGAGAGAGCTCTAGCAAGCACTGACTTACGCTGTGAGTAGAGCAGGATTTGAAACTCCAGAAGGGCACAAGTAAAAAGTTGAAACACATTCTCCACCCCAAGCAGTTCAAAGACCTCTTTGACAGGAAAGTCGAATAAGGGAAGCTCATTGGTACTTGGTCTCTGGCAGACAATTGGCCCATAGACCCCAGAAAACTTCAAGGACCGGCCAGGAGGTGGGAGTGGCACCTCGTAGAGTACATTGTATATGTAGCTCTCTAGGGGCAGTGGAGGGGGCTGAGGTGAAGTGACTGCCTGGTGAAGTTGTTCCAGCACACTCCGACATGCTTTCATGAAGGACATGGGCGTGATGAGGCAAATGCACTTAGAGACGTAGAGCGTATCCCGGCTAATGTCGTAGGAGTTGAAGCGCTGCAGCTTGGTCCCAGGAGTGCCTTCACCATCCTCCATGTCACTGTGGTCTCGGCCATAAGCAAGGGGAGCATGGAGGACATCATACTCAGCATTATGCATGTGGTAGAGGGTCTGCATTGCACTGCAGATCTGCTTGCTAGTCACCTCCTCATAAAATGTGAGGGAAAACCCAAATGTCCGAGAGCCATCCTCCCTTGTGATAATAAAGGCATGGAACTGAGGCTCCCTGGGATCAGCCTGGGTCTTGAATGCCAGCCCTTTGGGCATGCATAGCTGCAAAAGACACAAGGAAACAACTGGTGAGAACACTCACTGCTTATCCTCTTCTCAGAACACCATCACTACTTATTTACTTAAAGAGCACCTACTGTGCTGGGTGCCTGGGATATAAGACCAACACAGCAAAATATCTGCCCTAAAGACCTCCCATTCTAAGACACACAAGTAACTAAAATTATAATGCATTTATCAAGGCTATACAGAAGTATACACAAAGTGCTAGAGGAACAAAGAACAAACAACTCAGTCTCAGCCTTCATCAGAAAAGGCTTCAGAGATGAGCTTATGCTAGGATTCATCAGGTAGATAAGAGAAAGAAGGGTATTTCGGGGGCATGAAGAAAATGCACAAAGGAGGTAAAAGAAAACTTGGAGAATTTAGGTAGGTAGTTAAGCATGACAGCATGTATTAGGAGATGATGCTAGAAATATATCTAAAAACCAGACAGATGCAACTTCATACCTAAAAATAAACAAAGTTTTAGATTCTATCAGCTCACAAGATTCTGTCATCAATAAAATCTTCTCTTTTCATAGAAAAAAAAAAAGGGTGTTCATTTCATGTAATGCAAGGAGATGACATAATTAGGATAAAGATGCACTTTTTTCACTTTAACTCAGATGGGTTATATAAAGAAACTTGGGTAGCTAATCTAACTGACCTGAATCAATCAGTTTCCATTTTCCACTTTTCCACAAACCTGGCTAAGGAACTAAGAGGAGCCTGGGTTAACAAGTACAAGGAGCTATATTATGGTATATCCATTACCCTTGAACTTGACTTCTCAAAGACTAAGTGTTTCTAGAATATAGTATGTTAAAAGGAAATAAGCACTGGACTAGGAGTCAAAAAACTTGAGGCTCTCTATGATTCAGTTTCCTCCCCTGTGAAATGAAGATAATACAGTTTACTCTGCAATGAAGATAATACAGTTTACTCTGCATACCTCACAGGGTTATTGCATGCATCAAACAAGATCATCCTCAAAAAGCTATTAAAAAGTAACAGAGGCAGTACAAAGATATGGTTAAGAGCAGAGTTCTGGAAACAGACTATGGTATTTAAGCTTGCTCAACTGCTCCTTAGCCATTATGACCTTGAACACATTACTTAACCTCTCTGGATCTTAGTTTCCTCACCCATAAAATATGTGTCTGTGTCTGTGTGTGTTTACTTAATATTATCTACATAAGGGGTATTGTGAGGATTAAATGAGTTAATTCATGTATAATACTTATCACAGTGCCTAGCACAAAGTGAATACTCAACAAACGTTAGCTTATTCATGGTAGTATTCGTCTACAAATTTAAAATGCTGCCCTATCTAAAATTATAATAAAACAAAAACACCCATTTCTATCATATTACTCAGATATATACAATACAGATGAAAACTGCTTTAAACCTCACTTATTGTGTAAAATCAATGCTATATGCAACCAATAGCTCAATCTCACAAAAAAAGTTCACTGACCCAATACTATGTATTTGTCTGACTCAACAGAAGCACCTTGTGACTTTTGGTATATCTGATATATTCCAAATATTTGATATAGTGATCAAAATGCAGAATCACAAACAATATGCATGTAAGAAGTTACTGATACTTGGTGGAACCACTGCTACCATAGTCTGAACTCACAATCCTACTGTGAATTACTCTGTAAATTATCTGACACTTATAGCTAACAAATACTAACCATTCCCACTGCATCTTGGTCAAAGGGATTCCAGTCCACATTCTCAGGATATCGTGCAAGGACCTTAGACTTGAATGTTCGTCTCAATGGTGTCTGCTCAAAATTTTCTCCTGCAAGAAAAAGAATGAAGCAAGTCATCTCCACAAAGTCCCCTGAAACCACAGGTTATGAGTATCTGAGCTTGGTAGTCCAGCAAGGTACAGAAATGAAGGCAAAAGGGTTAGTATGCCAACCATCTAAGAACAGGAAAGGTATTATAGTTATTAGATCAGTAAGAAGCTGGAAAAGTTTAGCACGGTTAATACTGGACACTGTTAGCTACCCTGGCTTTTCTTTAAAATGAAATCATTACTACAATCTTCTTGGGAGGAGAGGGGAGAAAGCACAAGGAAAGATGAAGGATTATATCCATCATTTTTTTTTCCCTAAAAGCTACATTTCCTTTGCTTAAAGTCAACTAATAACATCATAAAAGCATAAATTATTTTAAATTCAAAATAAAGTATGCATTTCTATGATCTCTGAAAAAATACAAAGGGGATTAAAAAATTCAAGAACATTAAGAAAGCAGATTTCAGGATAAATCCAATGAGCTATTTTGTCAATTGAGAATCATTTGAAATTTCTGAAATTCTCCTTTGTTTCCCCCTTCCCCCTCCTGAAAACATTAGAGCATACTGAAATAAGAACACTGAAGAGAAAAGAGGAAGAATCAAAGAACCCACCACCTAGAGGGATACAAATATGAAAAAATCTATTGGTCGAAAAAGGCATAAGAAAGTTAGGTCAAAGGGTACAAAATGCCACTGGAGAGACTTATATAAGAGCCACCAGAATGCTTTGGGTGTTCTCAATTTTGTTTTGTTTTTACCTTCAGTTGTACTTGAAATGAAAGAGCTGGCACCATCCCTGGCTTTAGAAGCCTGTATGTACTGGCATAATGCTATATGATAAATGAAATAACATAGTATTACAATAAAGCAATGTTATTCAAATTTTTTTGACCATGACCCCAGTATGAAACAAAGTTTATATCATGAAGCAATAAACACACACATGATATATATTAATATATATAAATTTACTTAAAACAAAAATTTCACCAAAAAAATACCCTTACTATATGGAATGTGTTCTCATAATTTCTACTCTATATCATTAAAACCAAAAAGGCTAACTGCAGACCTACTAATGGTCACGATTCACAGTTTGAAAAACACTACAAAATAGTATAATGGGATGAAGAGCTCAACAGGTATTAAATTACTATAAAGCCACTAGTGCTTTTTCTAAAAGTATACCACCCAAATATTGCTTTTCCCAAGGGATTAGGGAGAAGGGAACAAATTAAATGCACCTAAATATTTTGAACAAATAAATTTAGTAGGCATCATGGAAAAATATGTGGGAAGCATGATCAAGGACAATTCAATTGAATTCTATATCTATTTACTGAGTAATCATGTTATACAAGGGCCTTAGGTACTGTGGAGGATAGAGATGAACCAGATGAAACACCCATCCTCAAAGACCTTTCCATTAAACGTATAGGAAAAATAACATACACAAATAACAATTTCCCAGGAAGGTTATTATCTGGGAGGCTCAAGCTTATGTGGTCTATCCATTCAGAGCACACTTGCACAGGATCCTGTTCACAGGCTCTAGTTGATAGAATACATTCTGTTCCAACTAAAGTTTTTATAAGTTGGCTTAGAACCCAAAGGGGCTAGTGATTATTAAGGAAGATGCACTCCTCACCAACACAAGACTGGGATGAACCTAAAGTCAGATAGTCCTTCACTCTAAATCATCCCAGAGGCACCTTGAAAGTTTAAAACAGAGTTTATATTATATTACTTCTAAGGCACCTGTTCCAGAAACTAATAATGATTCCAGTCAGAGAGTTATTGCTTTTAACAATTAAAACCTTCACTTCCATTTTATCTCAGGTTTTGTCCACCATCATCATCAGAAGCCCACTTATTCATAATTTTCAACTTCTGACCCAACCTTCTTTCTGTTAGTAAAGCAAGTTCCACAACTCAATTCCTCTAATTTCTAATCCCTTCTTCCAAATTGATTTTTCTGAAACTCTTTTCTAGCAAATTTCATCTCTCAAAATACATTTCATAATCTTCACTAAATAAAACTTGCAAAATCAGCCGGCAGCTGGTAATACCAGTAGCAACAAAGCCCTACAGCTACGTTGAGCTAGTCTCAGAGTTTTCACTAACACCTGCAAAGAGTGCAAAGAGCCCACCCATGGCAAGCCTGCACTCACTGTAGAAAGTAATTAAACAACAAGCAGCTGACATAAGATCTTGTCTACAGTCTGACATTCTCAGAATGTATTTTTAAACTGCATTCAGTTCTGAGAGAAGATAACTATTTCTTCCTCCTAAGCTTCTTTATTTTTAATTGTCAGTTTGCTCATTTCTTCCTTAGTAGGCTAGAAAATCCCCTCAGTAAAAACCACGAAATATTTGAACATATACAGGAATCACGGCAGTTAGCAATGTCCTATATGGAAGCCTTTAGAGAAAGATGTTTTCCTAAGATGGCTACAAGGTGCCCCCTAAGACATGAAGAGCATTCAAAGGATGGAACAGGGGACTATTTAGGGGGAGAATTTTAAACAACCAGTGAGATGTAGAATGGAGCCAGAAGTGAACATGATGAGCTGACCTGGAGTGTAGACAAAGAGGTGGGGGAAGCTATGAATCACAGGGAGAACTGGCCTTCAGATCCTCTGTCCCCACCACTACCTCTCCACCTCCTGCTCCTTCTTTAAACAAGCTGAGTAAAGAAGTCTTGTTAAAGAGTCAGGTTCTGAGTAAAGGCACAGAAGAGAGTGCCAATCTCAGACAAAAGTCCTTCTGTGTATTAGACTGGACCAGTAGCAGGAACATAGTCTTTTCACTGCAAGGGGAAAGAAGATGTATAAAGAAGAGGTATGAAGGCCCTGAGAATAATCGTTGTTCATTATAATCACGTCAGAAAGTAATAGAGGAAGTGTCAGAAAGTAATAGAGGAAGGAGATCACAAACCTAAAATCTTTTTGTTAAAACAATTCAATCTAAAAAAAAAAAAAAACAATTCAATCTCTCATCATTTACTGAGGGCTGAGTTTTTTGAGAATAAGCAATGGAGAATTATTGCCTCAGGAACATCTACATAGCCCCACCTCCTGAAACCTACACATGTGTCACAGGTCCCATAAATCCTCAATTATTTAGACCTTTGGAAATTCAGACAATATCAGGAATATGACATCACAACAACTACTGTCCTATTGTCCTAGAAACAACAACTAATTATTTGCCCAACACAAATGTCAGCAGGTTTGAATATCAAAACTAAGGCCCATTTCTAACGGCAACTTAAAAATTAGTCAACTAGGTATCAGTCTGTCTTTGTGAATTTGCTCCCTGGAAAGTACAGTTCAGATAAAATCACGACAGATTTTTTTTAAAGCCTGCATGCCTTATAAGGACTTCTAATAGGTTCTTTGTTTACTTGTTCTGCTCTGGCCAGGCCAGAAACAAACTGATATTTGTATTGCTATTAGCCTGTTGGTACTAGCTTGATTTGAATAACCCTGAATGAGGGATGCTTATGCTGAGAAGCTTCAAAGGAACCCCTAAACTCTCTGAAATAATTTACAAATTTTTGTATGAAGACATTTGCATTTTTCTGGGGAGAGAACACAATTTCTATCAAAGGATCTCATGACTCGAAAAAGTTAAAAACCACAGCTCCAAATGTTTATCCTAATTTGCGCAGAAATATTTTGACCACTTAAAGGTTAACCTAAATGGGCAGGTTTTCATACAATCTAAAATAAAATACACATACTACTAAATAACTGCTTTCTAGGTTGATGATGACCCAAATTAAAACCATTATTTTCTCCTTTCTTATCATGAGACACCTATGTTGATTGTTTCATACATACATGTCAACAAGTTAAAAAAGAAAAAAAATATCCTCAAAACTTCTGTCTGAAGTCCTCTGTAAGGTCATCAGAAAATGTTCAACAAGATCTCCAAGTTGTACATTTATATTAAATTTATTACATCTGTGTTTTTAAATGGTAGAGCAGATATGAAAAGGTAGGTACCCAAACAGCTACCTGAGAAAGACCCAATATGGTTAAATCTCAACCTGGTTTATGTTGAACCACACAAAGCTTCTCCAGATCACAGTGCTAGCTTAGATTCAAGCACAATAAAAGTAACCATCATTTCCTGGGAAACTGTTTATGGGACACATCTGTTATATCTACATCTTGGGTTAGATATACCAATAAAATGAATATTTCAATTTCTAAACCTATCAGTAATCAGAGTTTGGATACACTAAAGGAGTTTTACATAAAATTTGAAGTTAAAAAAAAAAAAAAACGGACTTCCCTGGTGGCGCAGTGGTTAAGATTCCATGCTCCCAATGCAGGGGGCCTGGGTTCGATCCCTGGTCAGGGAACTAGATCCCACGTGCATGCCGCAACTAAGAGCTCGCATGCCGCAACTAAGGAGCCCGCCAGCCACAACTAAGGAGCACACATGCTGCAACTAAGGGCCTGCACAACCAAATAAATAAATTAAATAAATATTAAAGAAAAAAAGAGCTAAGGACATTTTTATATCTGGTCCCTTGGAGGAGATAGGGAGGATAATATAAATATCTGTGAAACTGAAACAAAACACACAAAAAACAACAAAAACTGACTTTGTCAACAGAATAATTTATATCTAGTTTGATGGAAGTTCTGCTTCCAGCGAGACCAACTCTCTGGCAGATAACTATGAACTCCGGACAAAATATAAAAAACAACTACCTGAAGGTACTAGAAATGAAAAGCAGGCAGATTATGAACGCAGATGGAGGGTCAACTCTTAGAAAAAGGTAACAACACTGGATAAATGTCCCCTTTTCATGGCTTTTGGCTAGGCAGGTCCCAGTCTATGCCATGAGAGGTGGCTAAAATTCGGATAAAAATCCATAGTTATACTAGCTTAAGGAACCGGAGGACAGAATTTAAAGGCAACCACAACAGCTGGGAAGCAAGGGAAGGAAATTCCAGAGAGAGCCAGAGAGGGGGTGCCCCTAACTCTGTGTATAAACGCTGCTCAAATCTCTGGCTGATCCCTGAACCATGCGTGCATGGAACAGATCCCAAGCAGCTAGGTTAGGGCTAACAGAACTGAACTGAGATTTAAGCGGCCGCTCACTGCTGGGAAACAGAACAAACAAAATTCAATGTTTTTGGAGGAAGGTGACAGAATCCAGAGTCTCTACAACATATCGTACATAATGTCAAGGACACAATCTAAAATTGTTCAGCATATAAAAAAACAGAAAAACATGACCCATTCTCAAGAGAAGAGTCAATCAAAAGTAAACGACTTTGCATTGATCCAAATATTGGGATTAGCAGACAAGGATTTAAAACAGCAATGTTCATAATGAATGAAAAGACAGAACAACGAAATAGACACTATAATTAAGTGGATGGGCTTAACAGCAGATTGGAGATGCAGAAGAGTTAATGAACTTAAAAACAGGTCAACCAAAAAATAACCAATCTGAAGAACAGAGAGAAAAAAGATTAGTGAGAGAAAGGGGGTTGGGGGTGGGGGGGACCCAAAGTTATGTGGGGCAGCAAGTCTAACATACATATAATTGGAGCCCCAAAGGAAAGGAGAGCAAATGAGGCAAAAAAGAATATTTGAAGAAATAATGATCAAAATTTTCCCAATTTGGTAAAAGATATAAATTTACAGTCAAGAAGCTCAGCTGAATCCCAAGCAGGATAAATACCAAGAAAATCATATGCAGTCAAATGTTTGAAAAAAAAGAGAGAAAAAATTTTAAGGAGAAAATCTTGAATGGAGCCAGAGGGAAAAAAAATACATTAAAGAAGAAAAAATTATTGAAATTACTACTGCCTTTTTAACAGAAACAATGGAGATTAGAAGACACGGAACAACACCTTACAAGCACTAAAAAAAAAAGAAAAAAAAAGGCCTTGTCAACCTAGAATTCTATAAACAAACAAAAATCCTTCAAAAATGAAGGCAAAATTAAAACAACTGCAAGTAAAGCAAAACTAAGAGAATTCATTGCTGCAGACCTGCACTACAAGAGTAAGAAGAGCCCATCCCAATAGGTTACATGCTGTATGATTCCATTTATATAACATTCTTGAAATGACAAAATTATAGAAACGAACAGGTTAGTGGTTGCCAAAGGTCAGGGACGGGGGGAGGGTGGCTATAAAAAGGCAGCCCTAAGAATTCTTGTGGTGATGGAACTATTCTGTATCTTGACTATATCAATGTCAGTATCCTGGTTGTGACAGTATACTATAGTTTTTTAAGATGTTACCATTGGGTAAAGAGTACAGGGTAATCTCCCTGTATTATTTCTTACAACAGCTTATGAATCTACAATTATGTCAAATAAAAAGTTTAATGTATTTAAAAAGTATATTTTTAATTTTTAAAAAGTGTTTTAATGTTTTTAACAACCTGCCAAAGTTTTAAAGCAGAGGCTGCAGGCAACACAATTGAAGCATTCAAAGCTATACCTTGGACAGAGCTCTTTGAAGGCAGCTTAACTATCCCTCTCTCCAGGCCCAAGACAGAAGTGTCACATAAACTGCCTCACCTCACCACATCAACAGCAATCCTACAAGGTCTAGTTCACATTATCTACAGCAAGAATGATGAAATTTTTTCCTCTGGGAATGGATATAACCAGGTTATTATGCTATCCTTTGCATACTGGCATCCTGGGATGTCCTACAATTGATCCTGTTAGTGTCACTGGCCATCAATTCAGTGCTACTCATGCTATAATCAATTTCCTTCCTGCATTAAAAGACATCACTGTATTTCTCCTGTTACAAACGTTTCCGAAACTGACTGCACATCAGAATAGTATCACTACCAACTCATACTTGGGTTTTCAGTTCACATTGAAAACCAGCTGGTTTTATCTTCAATTCATTTGTTGCCCCAGCATTTCAATTCTGCTTGTCTTCTAGATAATTTCTGAACCCCTGTACAAATCAGAGATCATCTTCTGTCATCTTTGACTAAGAGGGCACAATGTAGTAAGAGAAGGGAATGCAAATTTCTAACTAAATTAACCTTGTTATTACTTTTAGATGACTACTTCATTAATATCAGCACTTTTTAAATAGAGACAGCTTTAAAACACACAGTAAGACTAGCAAGCAGAGTTCTGGTAGCTAAAGAAAGCCATCTTACACTGCCCTCATCACTGTCTTCTTCCTCTCTTGTACACATACAATCGAGGTAAATTCACAGCTCCTGCAGCATAAAGTGAAGAAGGTAAACTGCTCCTTGAAGAAACAGCCTATACCTTGGCCCACATCACCAAGATGACTGTGGTGCTCAGGAGTCAGACACTTAACAAACAAATATCCAGAATGTAGATAGTGAGCTGCCCCCACCCTGGACAAGCCACAAGGCCTCTTCTAAGGCACTATCTAACCCAGGAAAGCTATTTACCAGGCTTTTCAATGAAAGAGCAATAGAAACCATCTGTTACTCCTATGTGTTCCCCTGAGGAAGATTTGTTCACTTTCTTTCTCAACATATTTTCTTTGTCAGATAACTTTAGATTTGTGTATACAGCCACTACTTTTATTGATGCTTTGCCTCCTGCTTGATATCATCCAGGCACCACACCTAGCCCAACTCATGAACCTAGTATTCCTAAAATGGCTGAACTTCTCATGTACCTGATTTTAACAAGAGACTGAGATTTGAGAACCTATCCAGAGATGACTGCTCCAAACCATAGCTAAGACAGAACTTTGGTAGCAAGACATCAAGTGTAGACACTGCCTCCCTTTCAGCCCAGCTGAATACCCTGCAGGGCACACATTTGTTGAGCTAACATCTTGAACTAAGATATGTAATTTGCTGTGTTTAGTGGGGAAAGCAAAAAGCTCTCAAATTCACGGTCTATCAGACCAGTTTAACGAACCCAGTCCTGTGAGATGGAAATACACATACTGTTCTAAATAGAGTGAGGGCTCCCAGAGGCTTTACGTGTGTATACACAGGCACTTTTCTCTATAAGCTGGGCCCTCCGGAAAACTGGGCTTAGGCAAACCCACTGGACTGGAATCTCTAAGTAAGAAATAGCAGAGGACAAATATGAGCGATGGTCCCCACGCTCTCCTCAATACCAAATTTTAAAATAAGCAGCCTAAATTAAGTGTAAACAACTAGCCTGGAAGGGAGGAGAGAGGGTCAAGGTCCCACCTTGGCTACTAATTGTATGATCCTAAACAACTTACTGAGTTTTGTGGGTCTCACTTTCCTCAACTGAAAGATTAAGAAGCAGAGAACTAGTTGGTGATCCGTAAAGGTTTTTCCAGCTCGATCATTCCATGGCTTAATGACTGCTGGGCCTACAGTCTGACCAAGCGTGGAAATTCTACCTTTCAAATTGTGAGCTCTAGGCATGCGTTAGTTCTCCCTCTACTGCCTGTATCTTCCCAAAATCCCACTAAAACAGTAGTAGAGGTGGGGAAGCATAAACCTATAGAATGAAAGTGAAGATAATAGCAACAAAATTTTAGAAGCTGGGAAGCAGATGGATGAATCATTACTGACAGTAGACTTGAGAAAACTGAGATACAACATAACCTCCAAAAAGCTCAGGAACTTGTAGCATCAGGTACTTATGAAGTAGGGATTATGATGGGGCTAAAAACAGAAGAATTGATTGAAAGTCTATTTAAGAACCAGCTGGCATCAGCTCATGAATAAACAAAATGTTGTGTAACTACACAATGGAACATTATTCAGCCATAAAAAGAAATGAAGTACTGTTACATCCCGCAACACAAATGAACCTTGAAGACATTATGCTAAGTTAAAGAAGCCAGACACAAAAGGCCACATGCTGTATAATTTCATGTATATGAAATGCCCAGAATAGGCATATTTACAGAAACAAAAAGTGGTTGCCAGGGGACTAACTGCTAATAGGTATGCAGTTTCCTTTTGGGATGATGGAAATGTTCTGGAACTAGATAGTGTGATGGCTGCACAACACAGTGAATACACTAAAAACCACTGAAGTGTACACTTCAAAATGCCACATTTATGTTACATGAATTATATCTCAATTTTGAACCAGCTGGACCACCCAGCCCACCCCACCCCACCCCATACATTTTTCACTCCATCTGGCCTCCTCCATTCAAGAAGAAAACAAAGTTTATTCTTTACAATGGATAAATAAAAGAATGAGTGGGGAGGGCAAATGGGTGATGGTGGTCAAAAGCTACAAACTTCCAGTTATAAGATAAATAAGTCTTGGGGCTGTAATGTACAGCATGGTGACTATAGTTAACAATACTGTATTGTATATCTAAAAGCTGCTAAGAGAGTAAATCTTAAAAGTTCTCATCACAAGAAAAAAAAAACTTATAGCTATGGTGATAGATATTAACTAGACATTATGTAATCATTTCACAATATATACATATATCATTGTTGTACACCTAAAACAATACATTGCTATATGTCAATTATATCTCAATTAAAAATAAAAAAAGAAGGGACTTCCCTAGCAGTCCAGTGGTTAAGACTCCACGCTCCCATTGCAGAGGGCATGGGTTCAATCCCTGGTTGGGGAACTAAGATCCCACATGCCGCACACTGCAGCCAAAAAAAATAAATTAAAAATAAGAAGAAGAAGAATGGGTGTCTATACTTGGGATTGTACAGTTATCAAGCATTAACAGCTGAGAAACCACAGACATAGCTGAGAGCAAGGGTATCATTCTAAAAATAGGGAAATAAGAGAAGATTTACATACTGAACATTGAGACCCTCAGTGCTCTTCCACTACTTGGCTCTCAGAAAGTTAGCAGCTAAGATTATGCCCTCAAGGCAGAGACCTGAAGGAGCATTTTATGTAAACCCGACCAGCACAAGAAAAAAGACCTAGAGATACTGATGGTACAGGGGAAAAAATACATAGCCAAATCATTCCATAGTGAACCTCTCAGTAACCAAATCCCACCTATGAACACAGAGATCCCAATCAGCTTCTTGGCGCATTATTTTTTTTTATTTATTTTTTTAATTAACTAATTTATTTATTTATGGCTGTGTTGGGTCTTCGTTGCGGTGCGCGGGCTTCTCATTGTCGTGGCTTCTCTTGTTGCAGAGCACCGGTTCTAGGTGCGCAGGCTTCAGTAGCTGTGGCACGTGGGCTCAGTAGTTGTGGCCCATGGGCTTGGTTGCTCTGCAGCATGTGGGATCTTCCCAGACCAGGGCTTGAACCCGTGTCCCCTGCATTGGCAGGCAGACTCTTAACCACTGCGCCACCAGGGAAGCCCCTTGGTGCATTATTCTCAGATGTAATGCATAGCCAGAGATCATGAGGTGGAAAATAACTCCCCACTCCTTAAGGATGGGCTGCTCATAGGAAAAATCTGACAAACGCTACCAAATCTGACAAACACTGGAAAAATCTGACAAACACTATCAGGAGATCAAGATAAACATGAACAATGATAAGTCATGTTGAGAGTATGTATGTATTCCTGATATAATATGATGAAAATGACACTTTACCTCTGTAGTCTTCCTCTCAAAAAACCATAACCCCGGTCTAATCATGAAGAAAAACATCACACACATCCCGATTGAGGGACATTCTACAAAACAGCTGACCAATATTCTTCAAAACTGCCGAAGTCATCAAAAAGAAAACAAGCCTGAGAAAAGGTTACAGCTAAAAGAAGCCTAAACAAACATAACGACTATTTATAATATGGTATCCTGAATGGGGAATACTGGACAGAAAGAGAGTTATGCAAAAACTAAGAAAATATGAATAAAGTATGGAGTCAGTCCACTAAGTCTAATATCCAAATAATAGAATCCCATAAAGAGAGAACAGAGAAAATAAAGGGGAAGCTCTTATCAACAAAATAATTCAATAAAATTTCCCAGAAATGAAGGGCATGAATTCCCAAATTCGCAAGTACACTCCAACGATCCAGCACAGTGGATGAAAACAGACCCACACTTTAATTATAATAATGTATCAATATTGGCTCACTAATTGTGACAAATGTACCATATTGAATGTTAAGATACTACTATTGGGGAAACTGCATGTGGGGTATATAGGAACTTCCTGCACTATCTTCACAACTTTTCTATAAATGTAAATCTATTCTAAAACAGTTTATTTAAAAGATTTTAAAAATTATATCCCATTTAAACAAAATGTCCAGAATAAGCAAATCAAAGACAGAAAATACATTTGTAGTTGCCTACAGTGGGGGGATATGGACTTCATGGTATGTAAATTATATCTCAATAAAGTTGTTTTTAAAAAAAATAAAAAGACAAACAACAACAAGCTTGTGGAAATTTAAAAGGTCTCTGCCAAAACTAAAATTAACCAAGAAAGTTGTATATATGGGATGTGCAGCAAACTGGATCTATCACAAGAGAAGTATCACAAAGTATAACTCCAAGATAAAGGGACAACCTAAGGTACTAGCTGTGCAATAGGCCTAGCAAGCCAAGATTTCAAATGATCCAGATTGAGCTAGAGCAAGGATCCATAGTTTGTGTAAGATTCTCAAAGGGATCTGTGAACCAAAAACTACCATAAGCCACTGCTTCGAAGTATCCATTACAGGTTTCACCCAAGGGTCAAACCACAACATACTCCTATAACAAAAAGAATCTCTCAGATGTTGCAAATCTCAAAGAGAAGAAATATAGAGAGTAATGAAGATTAACACAGTTTTCCTAACTAGATATGATCATGTACAAATAAAAGGAAAGGAAACAGAGGCACAGTTAAAGCCCTCAAGAAGCCCTGTGAATGTGATTTCTGATGAAACTTGGTACCTTACCCTACAGAGCTTAAGACATCCTGAAGATAATGGTATTTTATTTAATTTTGTGATTTCTGTCCTACCTACCTCAAAAAATAAAATGACATGATAAGAAAAATCATATAAAAATTTTAAATCAGAAGAACATTAAAAGAAGCAAAAAATATAGATAAGTACCTATAACATAGATTTCCCATAAATTGCAAAAAAATGACAGTTTGCTTATAATATATATTTTTACTGAAGTATAGTTGATTTACAATGTTTCAGGTATACAGCAAAGTGACTGTTATATATATCTACACATATACATACTTTTTCAGATTCTTTTCCATTATAGGTTATTACAAGATATTGAATATAGTTCCCTGTGCTATACAGTAAGTCTTTGTTGTTTATTTTATACATAGTAGTGTGTATCTGTTAATCCCAAATTCCCAATTTATCCCTCCCCCCACCCCCACCTTTTCCCCTTTGGTAACCATAAGTTTGTTTTCTATGTCTAGGAGTCCATTTCTGTTTTGTAATTAAGTTCATTTGTATCATTTTTTAAGATTCCACATATAAGTGATATCATGGTATTTCTTTTTTAAAATTTTTATTTATTTATTTTTGGCTGCATTGGGGCTTTGTTGCTGCATGCAGGCTTTCTCTAGTTGCAGCGAGCACAGGCTACTCTTCGTTGCAGTGTGCGGGCTTCTCATTGCAGTGGCTTCTCTTGTTGTGGAGCATGGGCTCTAGGCACGTGGGCTTAGTAGTTGTGTCTTGCGGGCTCTAGAGCGCAGGCTCAGTTGTTGTGGCACTTGGGCTTCATTGCTCTGCAGCATGTAAGATCTTCCCAGACCAGGACTCAAACCCATATCCCCTGCATTGGCAGGCAGATTCTTAACCACTGCGCCACCAGGGAAGCCCATTGTATGAATATGTCTTTCCTTGTCTGACTGACTTCACCTAGTATGATAATCTCTATGTCCATCCATGTTGCTGCAAATGGCATTGTTTCATTCTTTTTTATGGCTATGATTCCATTGTGTGTATATACCACATCTTTTTTAACCATTTTTCTGTCAATGGACATTTACGTTGCCTCCATGTCTTGGCTATTGTAAACAGTGCTGCTATGAACACTGGGGTGCATTACAATATATTTTTAAGTAATTCAACACAGAAAAAATTATGGAAAGAAATACACAAAATATTAAACATGGTTATGTTACTTCTAGAAGGCTGGACTATGGGTGATTGCTATTTTTTTCTTTATGCTTTTATCTACTTTCTATATTGCCTACCTTGAGCATGTATGATCTCAAGATAAAGAGATTACACTAAAAAATATGCATAACTTAATGGCACAATTCTCTCGAGCTAGTAGAGATTTTTTTTTTAAACTAGGATTTAGAATACTAATTTAATTCCTAATTTCTATACTGCAAAATTTAGATATCTTAACAATATTAAAGTACAAGGATTAAAAAAAAACTCTTCCTATTTATATGCACCAATTTAAAGGTGAATACTAGAAGACTAATATTAATCACACAGTTCTTTTAAACCAAAGAAACATGTATTAAAATAGTTATAAAATATTAACACAGTACTTGAAAACTGAAATGAACAAAACTTTAACTCAAAGCCAAAACAACTGTAGGAGTCCTGACTCATCACCTACAGAGGGATTTGCATAGCTACATTATTCATTGATAGCGAAAAGGAGAATAACCATCACTCCCTGCCTTGTTACTAAAAGCCCTCTTGGGAGGAAAAAGTATTTGAAATTCATAATCCAGTACTACCTTATAGTGAAAAATCTACCAAGGCTCTAGATTTAGTTTCCAACTTGAGTCAGCATTGTTCTCCCTTCCCAGATTGCCACAAGTGAGTAAAGCACAAATTTAAAGATAAATTTTATTTATCTCCTCACAAATAAAATTTCAAGATAATTTCCTCCTTCTCAGATTTCTGCTCACCCAATACCCACTTTCTCTGTGTTTTTGCAAAGATTTCCAAAGAGGAAAATACAGATCTTTTCCTTAAAGCCCTCACTGTCAGAGTTTTCTCTATATCTTCTTTAAGTCTTAGAAAATGAAAAGCATTCCTCCTCAAAAGGTCAATTTCATGAATCCAAACTTTCCACAATTATCCACACATTACTCTTGCACATTTCCTCTACTCTTGGCATTATATAGGATGAGAAACCTTGAATGCAAAAAATGAAAAAATACATATACTATCTGAAATTCACTGAAAACATTTTCACATAGTATATTATTTTATTAAGCTTCACCACAACCCTCAGAGGGATTTTACAGATAAGGAAACTGGCTCAGAGATAATAAGTCACCAATGGGTATAAGGCAAAATGGGATTAGAAACCCCTCCAGACACCCCATCCAATGTTCTTTACACATACTACACTGGAGTGTATGTCTCTCAGAACTTTAAAATTTAGAGCAGTCAAGAAGTAAAATCTTGGTTTAAGAGTAAGTAATCTTCATCAGAAGGCTAAAAAGCCATAAAACCCCAAGTTCTCTACTGTGATACAAAACAGTATCCTCAATCCACAGGTCATAATAGGGGTTCCTCCCAAACTAAAGCAACCCAAATCTCCTGGATCCTTTCACTGCACCAAGCACCATCAATCTCCAAGTTGCCATACCCTTTAGCAGTTAGGACAAAGACAGCCCCTCAGAGCCTTCTCTTGGTACTAGGGATCCACAGAGAGTATGAGGTTAAACTGGGGGCCCAACCTGCCAGTAACTGAGCTTAGTAAGAGGAACATGAACTCATGAGGCTAGGGCTTTCTATCAGCCCCGGGAAGAAAACCAAGACTAAAAGCCACCACTGTTGCCAAAGCTTTAGATGAAAAGCTTCTTAGAAAAAGCCCAAGGAGTAAACGCTATGTCAGTTTTTTTCTATCCACCTTCTCAATGTCCATTGTCTTCTACATCTCTCATATTCTCTTATCTGGATAGACTATGAAAATTTATCAGTTCCATTTAGATCAACAACCCTACAAACACTGATCCTACTTTTCCTAGAAAATCATAGGTCTGCTAAAATGAGGACCCTAGCAGAATGACTAACAGGGTAGCAATTTTCCTGCAAGTTATTTATAGAAGCAATAGTGGCAGCTGATAGTCTTCAAGCTATTACAGTCAAATACCATCATTTCTCTTTTTTTCCCCCCACTATTATTTTTCACACAGTCTGTCTGGCATATTCTTGTTTATTTTACTTGTTCCTCTAACTCTTTAATCCTAGCTTCCATTACCATGCTGTAAATAGCATATGTTATGGCCAAACAGGATGACTCGACATTGCCTAAACATTCCCCATAGCTCCCTGCTCATCTATCTTTTACCTGCCCCACTCACATCAAGTCTAAGTTGTTCCTATCCTTCAAGACTTCATTCAAATGCCACCTTTATTATGCAGCTAACTCTCTAATTGAGCTAAACGGCAGTATCTTAAACTGACTTCACTGAAGGCAAAATTTAGTTAATACATTCCCATCCTTCCCCCTGTTCCCAATGAAAGCTCAGTTCTTCTGAATAGAACCAAATTTATCCTTTTTTCCAGACTGTTAATTTGCCTTAAAACTTTGGTATAGCAGTCAGAGAATTAAACACTGAAATGGTTCCAACACACTAAGTGACACCTTTGAAAGAAGCTCAACCAAACTAGCACGACATCACAAAAGCTGTAAAAAGAAAAAAATATCCATACCCTTTGACCTGCTAAATCCGCTAAAATACCACCCAAAAGGCACCAGGGGGGAAAAAAAAAAAAAGGCACCCACTAAAATAGCACTCAAATAGCATTTTTTTAAAAAGCTATTTCTCATAGTAGAGCTATTAACAACTGCAAGAAAAAGAAGAAAAGCAAATGCTTAACAACAAGAAGATAGTTTGGTATATTAAGGCACTGGAATACAATCTAACCATTAAAGCAACATACATAGGAAAAGAAAAAATTCCCAATTACAATATTAATTACAATTGGGTTAAGAAGTGTAAATACAAAAAAAGGTTGATCAAAATTTTTAGAGCCAATGGCTCCCAACTAGAAGCCCATAAAGCCTTTCTTCCTTTATGGCTGAGTTGGGTCTTTGTTGCTGCAGACGGGCCCTCTCTAATTGCGGCGAGTGGAGGCTACTCCTCGTTGCGGCGCACGGGCTTCTCATCGTGGTGGCCTCTCTTGTTGCAAAGCAAGGGCTCTAGGCGCGCGGCCTTCAGTAGCTGTGGCTTGCGGGCTCTAGAGCGCAGGCTAAGTAGTTGTGGTGCATGGGCTTAGTTGTTCCGCAGCATGCAGGATCCTACCGGGCCAGGGCTCAAACCCATGTACCCTGCACTGGCAGGCAGACTCTCAACCACTGCACCACCAGGGAAGCCGGGGGGCATCATTTTTAATACTTCAAAAAGCTATACTATATAAAAATATTATATAAACTAAAAGGTCAAATTTCTTTGCCTTTGGCTGGAAGTACAGACATACCTGAGAGATATCATGGGTTTGGTTCCAGACCACCACAATAAAGCAAATATCACAATACAGCAAGAGTGAGTCACACAAATTTTTTGGTTTCCCTATGCATATAAAAGTTATGTTTACACTACACTGTAGTCTAGTAAGTGTGCAATAGTATTATGTCTAAAAAAACAATGTACATATCTTTTTTTTCTTGATTTATTTATTTATTTGGCTGTGCAGGGTCTTAGCTGTGGCACAAGGGACCTTCCTTGCCATGTGTGGGATCTTTTAGTTGTGGCATGCAGGCTCTTAGTTGCGGCATGTGGGATCTAGTTCCCTGATCAGGGATTGAACCTGGGCCCCCTGAACTGGGAGCACAGAGTCTTAACCATTAGACCACCAGGGAAGTCTCCAACATATCTTAATTAAAAATACTTCATTCTAAAAAATGCTAACCATCATTGAAGCCTTCAGCAAGTCAATCTTTTTTGCAATAATAACATCAAAGATCATTAATTACAGATCACCAGAGCAAATACAATAATAATGAAAAAGTTTAAAATATTGCCAGAATTACCAAAATGTGACACAGAGATATGAAGTGAGTAAATGCTGTTGGGAAAATGGAGCTGACAGACTTGCTCCATGCAAGGTGGCCACAAACCTTCAATCTGTAAAAATGCAATATCTGTGAAGCCCAATAAAAGGAAGTGCAATAAAATGAGGTATACCCATATTAACCCCAAGTTGTACTTCTAATTATTGCAAGGCAATCAGAAGTTATAATTGCCAATAATGTACCTTTGAGAATTTTTTAAAATCCAATTATGATTTTATAAATGTGGGGTGGTTAAAATACATAAGCTTTTTCTAACTCTTTATTATGAAAAGTACAATGAATTACCGTGTATCCATCATCCAGTTTCAACAAATATCAATGCATGTCCAATGTTACTTTATATCTGTACACCCCCATACCAAATTATTTTAAAGCAAATCTTGACATATTTTATCTACAATATTTCGGCATGTGTCTCTAAAAAATAAGACCTTTTTTTTCTTTTAACATAACCGTAATACTATTAATACACCTAGAAAAATTTGACCAAAAGAATCCTTAGTCAGTGTTCAAATTTCCTTAATTGTCTCCTAATGTTTGAACCTAGCTTTCCAATCAATGAGTGGACTTAAAGGAAAATACTACATAACGGCCTTTAATAATTAAAAAAAAAATTGTTTCCAGGAATTTTTTAAATAAAATTGTTTAAGAGCATGAGGAGAAAAAGAGGCAATTTCTCTGTATGAATAAACCACAAACAAATTACAGAAACTTCAGGTCTGGCATAAGATCAGGAAAGAGGGATGGTTAGAGTTAGACATGATTCTCAAAATATTTAACAATCAGTACAATGTGGGCACCAACCAATCAGGACAAATGCTAGCCATACACATATAGTATACAGACTGGATATCAACCCTGGATAGAGAGAGCCCTGACTAAGGAACAAGCAGAAAGGCCTCAGAAACCTGCTTCCCATGCTGAAATTCAACCCTGCCGTCAGTGGAACAATAAGCTACAAACACCGCAGTCACACGCAAAGTTACCACAAGGTCTTGATAAACATATTTTCTATTTGGCACAGCTGTTAACTGCTGGATCACTACAGCTGCAACTGTTCATTCAAGCAACTATCATTTGAACTAGGCAAAGAAAGAACCCTCTTTTAAGCAAATAGCATGGAAAAGCAGAAAGAGTTCTTGATTTTAGCATGACCTAGAATATAGGCTGTCTGTCTCTAAAAGTTAAAACGATTATCTGGCACTGATAACTAGGAAAGTTAACAGCTGAACCTACTGCTTGTAGGTCACAGCTTTTCTTCAGTTTTTTTTAGCTTGCTATAGAATGTAAAAGATAGTCTTGTATGATTATTTAGAATCCTTTCATAACCATAGGCCATGCCCTGACTATTTTAAAGTAAATGTAAAACAACATACCTAAAGAAAAGGAAGAGGGAGAGAGCTCTTGAAATGACACAAGAAAGCCTGGAATTCTAGGCCTGGTTTAATATACAATCAAGACTTATGCCAATCACTTTTATCCACCCGGATTCCAGTTTCTCCACCTTCATATAAGGCACCTGCCAATTTCCCCAGTCTCACCTCCTACCACCCTCCTCTTCCCCTTTACACACTATCTGTACTAACTCACTTGTAGTTCCTCAAATATGGCATGCTTTTTCATGCCTTTATTCTTTTTGTAGATGCTATTCTCTGCCTAGAATGACCTTCATACCCTTCTTTGCCTGCTTAGCCAAAATTTACATTTATTCAAGTGAGTGCTATCAAAATCTATGGCAGTCCAACAATGCTGCCGTTTCTCCATCTCCAAGTTTTTCTGGAGCTCTTCTGTGGGAGCTACTGTCAGAGCTATATACTGGTCAAAAAACAAATCTGCTCCTTTGAATGTAGTTCATATGATATTTTCAGGTCCCTCACTACCCTAGATCCTAGAACTGAAATCAGTACTCTACCTAGGTGTGGTCTAATATCGTTTAAAATAGCACTATCAAAAACAAACAAACAAAAAAAAAAAAACAGCACTATCCACTCGCTCTTTCAACAATATCTATTAATGAAAGCTAAAACCACAACTTTTTGTCAACCAAACCACACTTTTGCCATAAATCCAACTTGCAGCCAACTACAAGCCTTACATTTTTGTGTTGCTATTAAGTCATACCTCCCTTCTACACTTATACATTACCTGTTTTTTCTTTTCCCCCCTTGGGTTTTTTTTTTGTCACGCTACGCAGCTTGCGGGATCTTACTTCCCCGACCAGGGACTGAACCCAGGGCCATGGCAGTGAAAGCGCCAAGTCCTAACCACTGGACTGCCAGGGAACTCCCTGCATCACCTGTTTCATCATACAGCTCAAATCTCTTATTCCCAACTATATCCTAATCATTCCCTTCAAAACATTCTTGAATCAAAACATGGTAGCTCATTTACCAACATGAGCTACCATATTCATGAAACTGTCATACTGAGATTGTCATACTGAGTGAAAGTCAGACAAAGAGAAATATCGTATGATATAGTTTATATGCAGAATCTAAAAAGAAATGATACAAATGAACGTACTTACAAAACAGAAACAGATTCACAGACTTAAGAGAATGAATTTATGGTTATGGGGGGTGGGGGAGGCCAAGGGTGGAGAGAAGGGATAGTTAGGGAGGTTGGGATTGACATGAACACACTACTATATTTAAAAAGGATAACCAACAAGGACTTACTGTACAGCACAGGGAACTCTGCTCAATGTTTTCTGGGTTTTTTTTAAAGAGTTAACCTACCTTACTCTTTTTTTTTTTAATATTTACTTATTTATTATTTTTGGCTGTGTCGGGTCTTAGTTGCAGCACAAAGGCTTAGTTGCACTGCAGCACATGGGAATCTTAGTTCTCCAACCAGGGTTCGAACCCACGTCCCCTGCACTGGAAGGCAGATTCTTAACCAATGGACCACAAGGGAAGTGCGTGGCAGCCTGGATGGGAGGGGAGTCTGGGGGAGAATGGATACATGTATATGTACGGCTGAGTCGCTTAGCTGTGCACCTGAAATTATCACAACATTGTTAATCAGCTATACTCCAATATAAAATTAAAAGTAAAAAAAAAAAAGGTAGCTGACAGTATTCCCCTTTTCTACTAGTCTACTCCCTTAATAAAGAAAATGTGGTTAGTTAAGTCACTAACATATTCCTAGCGGGCCCGTGTTGGCTCCTAATAATCACAGTTTCCTCTTCTAAATCCTTAATAAACCATTCTAGATTTTGAATATGTCGAGCTCTTACCTTCTTCTCAGACTTGAAAATATGTCTTTTGTGGTAATTCTATGATTCCTTACAGGTTATTGACAGTGACTAAATGATAATCATACCAAAATTCTTTCAGAACTCTGGGGTGTAATTTGTCTGGGTCAGGAGACTTGAATTCATTCAGAGGAATTAAATGCTCCTATGTAAATGCTTAATGATCTCAGGTTTCAGTCTCTCACCAATTCAGTTCTATCCTTGCCAATCTATTGATAATTTACCATGACAATGGAGGGGGGAGCTTCTGGGGCCATTTCAGTCTTGGAGATATTTTTTTCAAATGTGGTTATTTGGGATTTCACATTTAGAGTATCACCCAGTATAAAACATCCTTCTGGAAGAACTATTTATCACAATAAAAGTTTCTTCTTTTTTAGGGTTCTTCAAAGCAAATCCATAAAACTGTTAGAGGAAGCAGAGATGGTAATTATAACACAGTTCTTCTTACCACAGCAGCAAAAACCAAACCAGCCAACCTATTCCAAATGACGCTAAAGAAGAATTTTGAAAATGAATACACTTCTGCTACCACAGAGAGGGAAGAAAATGTGTCGAGCCAAAAATTTTAATTGTCTCCCAAGGTGAAAATATCCCCAAAATTCATCAACATATCAACCCACAGATATTTACGCATTGTGCAAGACATTTAATCAAAACAATTCATCCAAAACCTAACATCATGGGCTTCCCTGGTGGTGCAGTGGTTGAGAGTCCGCCTGCCAATGCAGGGGACACGGGTTCGCGCCCCGGTCCAGGAGGATCCCACATGCCGCAGAGCGGCTGGGCCCATGAGCCATGGCCTCTGAGCCTGCGCGTCCGGAGCCTGTGCTCCGCAACGGGAGAGGCCACAACAGTGAGAGGCCCGCATACCGCAAAAAAAAAAAAAAAGAAAAGAAAAAAACCTAACATCATAATCACACCCTCTCAACAAATCCAAGCTATAAATATAAGCACAGACTGATGTTTTCTCCACTCAGCCACCGGATAGAGACCCTGTCTACCCCACATTCACCCATTCTGTGACATTACTACATTATTCCATACTCAAGCAATTTATCCATTAATCTTCATTGAGTTCCTACTGTGTAGCACACAACTCTATGCCGCTAAGTGCTATAGAGACATAAAAATTTATCATTCAAGGAACTTTCTTGATGGCACAGTGGTTAAGAATCCGCCTGCCAATGCAGGGGACACATGTTCGAGCCCTGGTCCAGGAAGATCTCACATGTTGCAAAGCAACTAAGCCCGTGCACCACAACTACTGAGCCTGCGTTCTAGAGCCCGCGAGCCACAACTACTGAGCCCATGTGCCACAACCACTGAAGCCTGCACACCCTAGAGCCCGTGCTCCCAACAAGAGAAGCCACCTCAATGAGAAGCCCACTCACCACAACGAGAGAAAGCCCATGCACAGCAACGAAGACCCAACACAGCCAAAAGTTAATTAATTAATTAATTAATTTTTAAAAATTATCATTCAAAATCAACCCCTCCTGGAATTCATGAACACACTTGAGTAAACTTGTATTTCGTCCTCCAGGCAGACAGGCCTCAGAAATCTGAATGGGCCTCTCATCCAGATGAAGCTAGGAAGATACTGCTGTATATCCTGTGATATAGATACTATAATAGTGGAAGAAACAGGACTTTAATGACAGCAAATCTAAATTCAAATACTAGTTCCATGTCTTGTTGAATTTTAAGTAATCTGCCTAAGGTCTCTCTTCTATAAATCTCAGTTTCCTCACCTGTAATGCAGGGATAATAATACCTATTTCATAGGCGTATTGAGAGGACTGAGTGTGTAAATATGTGTAAAGCATATGGGACATACTTGTATGGAGCACAAGAGGCAAAAAAATAGCCATACATGCAAGAATCACATCTAAATCTTCAACCATGAAAACAAGACACAGAAATGCCCTGGAAATTCCCAAATGCTTCCCCAAAAGGAAGCCTCTACTGCATGAAAGTGACAGCATTTATCTGCTTCACAGAATGAGTACCAAAGCAGAACCCAGAGCAGGAAACGTGGCTGTACCAAAAACACTAAAATGTCCCTAAATTCAAATTTCAAACCACAGCTCACAAGGAAGCACCCAACAGTCTTCTTTCCCAGAGTGCCAAGATTTAAGAATCTGGGAACCTCCTGTCAGGTTACCCTTAATAACAGAAGAGAATTATCTTCACCCTTAAGGCCTTTTATACTAACAACCTTTTTTTTTTTACAGAGTTTCCTAAACTACTAAAATTTTACCAATTGGTACTAAATCAAAGAACAATGACTGGGCTTCCCTGGTGGCGCACTGGTTAAGAATCCACCTGAAAGAAAAAAAAAAAAGAATCCGCCTGCCAATGCAGGGGACACAGGTTCAAGTCCTGGTCCAGGAAGATCCCACATGCTGTGGAACAAGTAAGTCAGTGCTCCACAACTACTGAGCCTGCGCTCTAGAGCCCATGAGCTACAACTACCGAAGCCCGCGTGCCTAGAGCCCGTGCTCCGCAACAAGAGAAGCCACTGCAATGAGAAGCCTGCGCACCGCAACGAAGAGTAGCCCCCACTCACCACAACTAGAGAAAGCCCGTGCACAGCAACAAAGACCCAATGCAGCCAAAAATAAATTAAATAATTTTTTTTAAAAAAGAACAATGACTAACATTTGTTTTACTAAATGTGTATTAAAAGCACTGTTATTGGTCATTTCAAAGCCTTGTTGTACTTTAGGCTCAGCTGTGAGAGCAATGGACATGTTTCTCTTTCACTCTACAGAATGCTGATAAATGGTGTGCGCCCGTGCACGCAGACACACACACACACACACACACACACACACACACACACACACACACAGAGAGATGGGGGAGCTTTTTCAGGCAGTACAGAATTGTGTTATAGCATAGTGCTTAAGAGAGTTAGCTCTGGGATTTCAGATCTAAATGTGAAAGGTAAAACAATAAAAGCTTTAGAAGGAAACAGAACATCTTTGTGACCCTGCAATAGCAAAGATATCTTAAACAGAATACAAGATGCATGAAACATAAAGAGAGAAAACTGATAAAATGGATTATATTATAACTAAAAATTTCTGTTCTTTAAAAGTCACCGTGAAGAGAATGAAAAGGAAATACACAAATCACAAGAAGATAACTTGCAATACATATAACTGAAACAAGAAACATACCTAGAAACATATAAAGATTCCATTAAATCAATAAGGAAAAAAAAGACCACCTAAAAGAAAAATGGCAAAAGACTTGGATACTTCTATAAAGAGGATATACAAATAATGGATAAACCTTTGAGAGGTACTCAACTTCATCAGTCATCCAGAAAATGCAAATTTAAGTAATGCAATACCACTACATAACCACTAGAATAGCTAAAATGAAAAGGAAGGAAAATGCTGAGTGTTGGTAAGGATAGGGAGCAACCTACACTCTCACGCACTGCAATTGAGAATGTAAATTGATCCAGCTACTGTGGAAAACAGCACGGCAGTATCTACTAAAGCTGAACATAAACCTATGACCCAGCAACTCCACTCCTAGGTATATACTCAACAGGACAAAGTGCACGTTCACAAAAAGGGCACATACAGGAAATGTTCATAACATATCACTATTGTTAACATTCAAAATCTAGACACTATCCAAGTGTCAACAACAGTGGAATTGAGAGAGAAATTATTGAGTAGTTAACACAAAAGGAAACACAGCAGTGAGAATGATCAATCTAAAACTGCATATAACAGTATGAATGAACCTCTCAGACATAATGTGCAAAAAAAAATCCAGACACAAAAGAGCACATAGTGTATGGTTACATTTATATAAAGTACAAAGACAGGCAAAACTAATTGATGCTGTTAGAAGTCAGAACAGTGGTTACCTTTGGTGGGTGGGAGGGCAATTACGGACTGGAAGAAGCACAAGGAAGGATTCTGGGGTTCTGGCAACATGGGTGTGTTCAGTTTGTGAAAATATATCACAGTGTACACTTTGACATGTACTTTACTGTGTTTGTTTGTTTCCTTAGTAAAGTTTTACTTTTTTTTTAAAGCATAAACTCCAGATTCTGACAGATTTGAGTTCGAACCCCAGCCTTTCTGTATATTAGCTGTATAACCTCAGGCAAATTGTGTTGTGCCTCAGTTTCCTCGTCCATAAAATGGGAAAAATAAAACTTCTCTCATATGGTTGCTAACAGGCCCAAATGAGATAATGTATGTAGTACTATTACCCCATTTCCACTTCCCAACAATGTCAAAATTATATAGAAAATTAAGTGATGCAAAGAATAAAAATGTTAGCAATAGCAAACATTTAATGGATACTCATCATGTGCCAGGCACTATTCCAAGCCATTTAATGTATTAACTTATTTAATCCTACAAAATCCCTAAGAGATAGGTTTTATTTCCACTTTAAAAATGAAGTAACTAAGGCTTCCCTGGTGGCACAGTGGTTGAGAGTCCGCCTGCCAATGCAGGGGACACAGGTTCCAGCCCTGGTCCTGGAAGATCTCACATGCTGCGGAGCAACTAAGCCCATGTGCCACAACTACTGAAACTGCACTCTAGAGCCCACGAGCCACAACCACTGAGCCCACGTGTCACAACTACTGAAGCCCATGCACCTGGAGCCCGTGCTCTGCAACGAGAAGCCACCACAATGAGAAGCCTGTGCACCGCGATGAAGAGTGGCCCCCACTTGCCGCAACTAGAGAAACCCGCGTGTAGCAACAAAGACCCAACGCAGCCAAAAATAAATAAAATAAATAAACTTACCAAAAAAATGAAGTAATTAAAACAGAGAAGTAAATCACCCAAGGTCACACAAACAGTAAATGGAGGATTCTGATCCAGGTGACAGATGTAACTTTTAGGCTACACTGTATCCTTTACTATCCCAGCAGAGAACCTCAGCTTTAAGGAGAGGAGACCAATATAGATACAGATATAGATTCACAAATATTTACTTCTTTAACAGTTTGCACAGTTTGTATACCACATCATGGGAAAAAACACTCACCTAAGAATTAAGAGACCCCAAATTCAAGTTTCAGTGCTAAGTTAACTAACCAGCTGCGGGAACCCAGACAAATTATTCAAAACCCTCCCAGCCACATGTTCTTCCTCTGTAAAATGAGAGGTTTGGAAAGTCTAACCAGCTCTTGCTTCTCTTTTATGAGCCTTTGTTGCCTATATTAAAAGAATATAGCACAAATACAAGGCCTAGATAAGACAGTGATTACTGATGACAATGACAACATATCTGACTGGTTCCAACATCACTGTGCTAAAGAAATACTTTATTATAGATAAGAATGTTCTACCAAAACAGAAGTTTGATTTTTGTCGGAGTCACATGGCTTCTGTCAAATATAACTGGACCTAAGTCATTTTTATCCTAAAATCCTATGGTATAACACTGTAAATCAACTATACTGTAATTTAAAAAAATAGTCCTAGAGAGTTCCCTGGCAGTCCAGGGGTTAGGACTCAGCACTTTCATTGCCATGCCCCAGGTTCAATTCCCGGTCAGGGAACTAAGATCCCACAAGCTGCGCAGCACAGCCAAAAAAAGTCCAATGGTATTTCTGAATGCCAAGTGTAATAACAGTACAGAGCAATGGTGATATTAGTTTCTTCTTCCCTAAGTATTCTTCCTAGGCTCTCCTTTTTACTCCTCTCTGCTTCTTGCTCACACTTAGAGAAATTCAAAACCTACCCTTTAGCCCCTCTGTAGTGGGTGGAATGCTGGCCCCAAAAAAGATATGTCCACATCATACTCCCCAGAAGCTGTGAATATTATCTTATTTGAAAAGATCTTTACAGAGGTTATCAAAGATCTTGAGATGAGAAGATCATCCTGAATTAGCTGAGTGGGCTCTAAATCCAAAGAGAAGTATCCTTATAAGATAGACACACAGAGAAGACACAAAGGTGATGGTGATGTGAAGATGTGAGTGATGTGGCCAGAAGCCAAGAAATGCAGCCACCAGAAGCTGGGAGAGGCAAAGAATTATTCTCCCCAAAGGCCCTCTGAGGGAATGCAGCCTGCTGACACCTTGAATTTGGACTTCTGGCCTCCAGAACAGAGGAGGAAAAAAAAAATCACTATTGTTTTAAGCCGCCCAGTTTATGGTAATCTGTTGCAGCAGTCATAGGAAACTAATACACCCTCCAAACCGCATTTTTTTACCCCTTACTTCTGTAGCTAACTCACCAGCTTTCCTAAGCAAAAGAAATCCATAATTATCCTTCAAAAGCAGCCTAACCTCAACCCTCCCCAATCCCCCACAAAAAAAGAGCAATAAAAGAAATTATAAAAAGCATACACAGACAATTCACGATAAGAACACAAAGGATTAATAAATAGCTTTTTAAAAAATACACCTTAGTAGTAGTCAAAGAAATACAGATTAAAACATAATGATATCCCAAAAAAGGAAAACAATGAGAATTAGTGAGGATGTGGAGAAAGTAGAGCCCTCGTGTGTTGACAGTCTGAATGTAAAATGGCGCAGTCACTGTGGAAAACAGTTTGGCAGTTCTTCAAAAGATTAAACACAGAGTTACCATACGACCCAACAATTCCACTCCTGGGTGTATACTCAAACAGGTGTTCCTACAGAACCTTGAACACAAATGCTCATAGCAGCACTATTCATAATAGCCAAGAAGTGGAAACAACCCAAATGTCCATTAAGTGAATGAATAAACATTCACACATACAATAATAACCATATAATGGAAGGAATGAGGTACTAATTTATGCTACAACATGGATAAACCTTGGAAACATTATGCTAAGTGAAAGAAGCCAGTCACAAAAGGCCATATATTGTATGATTCCATTTATATTAAATATCCAGAATAGGCAAATTCAAAGAAACGGAGAGCAGATTAGAGGTTGCCGGGGGTTTGGGGGAGGGAGGAATAGGGAGTGACTGTTCAATGAGTACAGGTTTCCTTTTGGGGTGATGAACATGTTATATATATCATAATGGTGATGACTGCACAATATTGTGAAATGTACTAAATGCCACTGAACTATGTTAAATGGTTAAAATGGTAAATTTTGTTATGTGTAATCTACCAACCCCCCCAAAAAAAAAAAATATATATATATATACATAAATGATGGCAAGCTAGAAGTGAGCATAAATTGGTATAGCACTTCCAAGAAGAAATTCATCATTACACATGAAATGTGCTTAAAGGTTCATCTAATTTGACTTAATAACTGTCTTACTGTTATATATACTAAAGCAACAGACACTCACAGATTTGGATAAAGTATACACGTTGTAAAATTATTTATCATAAAAAAGTATAAACAAACCACCCAAGTGCCAAGTAATCATTAAAATTTTACAATTCACTCATACTTTGGAATCAAATAACAATTAAAATCATGTTTATGAAGAATACTTAATGGCATGAGAAAACTATTCAAGACATATTTAAAAACATGGGGGCTCCCCTGGTGGCGCAGTGGTTGAGAGTCCGCCTGCCGATGCAGGGGACACGGGTTCGTGCCCCGGTCCGGGAAGATCCCACATGCCGCGGAGCGGCTGGGCCCGTGAGCCATGGCCGCTGAGCCTGTGCGTCCGGAGCCTGTGCTCCGCAACGGGAGAGGCCACAGCAGTGAGAGGCCCGCGTACTGCAAAAAAAAAAAAAAAAAAAAAAAAAAAAAAAACATGGGAAAATGATCAACATATAACAGTAAATTTAAAAAGCAGGATACAACATTTTTTTCTCTTATGATCTCAATTTTATAACTCTATATTAGTGTACATATATTGTTTTTCACTGCAAGTGTTTCTGAGGTATTTCCTGAGAATCAAAATATTCCTAAGAGATAAAGTTTCTGCAAATCAATGAGAAAAATATAAACAACACAACAGAAATATGAACAAAAGGACTGAACAGGTAATTCATTGAAGGAGTGAAACATGAAATACACAAGTGTACATGAAATATATGAAAAGATACTCAGCCTCACAAATAGTTAAATTTAGATTAAAACACACATTTTCTTCCCAGCAGATTGAAAACATTTTAGAAAAGCAGTTAATATTTCGTTGCAGATATAGAGAAAAAATTGGTAGAATCTTATTGTTGGTGAGAGGCTAAACTTTTGAAGAGGGCGATTAGGCAATATCTATTAAAACTTAAAATATACATTATTCCTTGGACTCACAGAGTCTAGTTTTATCAATTAATCCCATACAATGACTCCCACAAGTGTAAAAATACTTGTACAAGGGTATTTGATAAAATAAAAATTTGAATATATTCACCAGAAAGATCTTTGTACTGATGTGGGATATTTTTTAAGATGTTATTTATAAATATATAGAATGTTATAATTTGAAATAAATCCCCTTTTTACTTCAGCTTGTTTGAATGAGTTTCTATTACTTGTAATTAATTAACTCTTAACTAGGCACAATAAAATTTCAGGAGAATACTTGCTGATATTGAGAAATACTCATGACAGGACATTAAGTGAAAAAAAAAATCAAAACATAAAATGTTTGCATTTCGCCTTATCACAGTATGTAAAAGTATACACACATACACCCACATATAGTAAAAACTGGAAAGAATATTGGTGATGACTATACACATGTAAACATATGTAAAAATACATCAAGCTATATACTTAGGACTTGTGCTTAAGGCAGACTGCAATACGAACTTTTAAGAATTGGAAGGAACTACAAAAAGACATCAAAATGCTACAAGCTTAATTCTGAATAGTCACTCGTGAGTGACTTATTTCTGTACCTTTCTATAATTTCTAAGTTCCCTATAAGAAATGTACTTTATAATTTAAAGTTTTATTTTTAGAGAGAGAAAATCCACTCCTTACATGGTTGACCTTCAAATATGTTTTTTCCAAACCTCAGAGTCTGTAACTTATGTATAGGCCAAAGGTGTTTTTGTACATATTAAATGAGCATTGAACTAATCAATGAATACATGAGAGACCATGTTTTTGTTCAGGGTCACAGCCAGAGCTAAGCCCTCTACAGCAAATTTTGCAAGACATAAACTACAAAGCTAGAGAACAGAATACTCTTTCCCTCTCCTGAACCCCAGCAACACCTCATTATCTGCTCCTCACTTAAGGAACTGATCCTCTTCCACAGCTATTGGTTTATGTATGCCTGACTTGTCAGAAGACTATGAGCTCCACAAGAACAGCAACTCTATCTCACACATGTATGCAAACAATTGTCCCATCACTAAGTTGGTCTTTCAATAACAGAAAGGTATATGGTAGAGGACTTTAGAGACAGGGAAAAAAGGTTCCTAATTCTTGCTATGGGAACTCAAGCATGTTATTTAAATTCCCTGCACTTTAGTTTCCTAATCCGTAAAGCGAGGATAATGTCATTTGGTACCTAGAATTGAAATGTATTCACTAAACAATAAATAGCTATTAATTTAGTTATGAGGGATTGAACAGTTTACTCTAGCCTCATTTCCTTGTCTGTGTTCCCCATTAACTACAGTGTACTTGTGAGTGGGATGGTCAGCAGAGGCTAGTACAAAAGTGGGTAGAACAAAGCTAACTGGTCCTTACGAAGACTGACTCAATGACCCTGGCCTTATTAAATTCATCACACTCATAACCAACTGAGCTAAGCAGCCAACAGAGCTAGACCAGGAGACCAACAATCCTCCACAAAACACTAAACATTCTTCTAGAAGATAAAACTACAGATGCTTAAATACCAACTTTCCACACAATAAAAGTGCAGTGGAAAGAATGTGTTTCACAGAGATGTGAGAAAATGGGGGTAAAAGAAGAATGCTAGCTTAATTACTTAGCAAAGAAAGGGATTAAATACCATTTGAACATACAGAACCTCAGAGCTAAGCAAAACTGGATGGATGTCAGTTTAGCAGGTGATACGTCTAGGTATTCGTTTTATTTTTCCCAATAAGAGATTGTGATCCTAAGTCCATGGGACTGGTTAAATAAACTAAAACTAGATTCATTTAAAAAAAAAAAAAAAAGGTTCATCTGAACTATTATAAAATTTAGCTTTATACATTAAAAATTACAAAATAATCACAGTGCAATACAAAATGCCTCTCACATCACCATCTTGCCTCTAAATCTGACGTTGGCCCTCAGCTTTTTGAGTATGGGTAAACAATCATTGCTACTCTCCTCCTCTACAGACCCCACCTTCTTTATTACTCAGCACTTAGAAAAGTTGTGGAAGTCTGGCTTCTTTAAGTTCTAAAAAGTTAAGTACTATGCCTTATATCAGAAAAATATATATATATGATTACATACAATTCTTTGAAAATCTGAATAAGCAGCCTTTACCTTTTCATAATTAATACAAATCTTTATCAAATACCTACTATGTAAAGCATTTCTTCTAGCAAAGCTCAGAAATTTGTCTACCTGACTCTGGGACAAGAGAAGTTATAACATAGTTCTGTAATTTTTTAATTTGTATAATGACCTACGGTTTTTATAATCAGGAAAAAAAATTTTAATGTAATGGTCATTGTCAAATAAAGACTCCAGGGAAGGGACTTCCCTAGTGGTCCAGTGGTTAAGAATCCATCTTGCAATGCAGGGGACGTCTGTTTGATCCCTGGTCAGGGAACTAAGATCCCACATGCCATGGGGCAACTAAGCCCATGCTCCACAACTAATGAGCTCGCACACCACAACTAATGAACCTGTGTGCCACAACTAGAGAGAAGCCCACACACTGCAACAAAGGGCCCACGCGCTGCAACAAAAGATCCCGCGTGCCACAACTAAGACCTAAGATGCAGCCAAAAAATAAATAAATAAAACTTTTCTAAATTAAAAAAAAAAAGACTATGGGGAAAACTAGAAAAGAGACATTTAACTTACTCAAAATAAAACCTCTGGTTTTCTTCAACAATATAACAATAATTAATACCTATCTTCATGACATTGTTAGAAAGCCATTATTCTAAAACTACAAAAATAAAGAAAAAAAGGACACCAGAGATGACACAACTGAGAAAGGAACCAATTCTTTTGACATTCCTGGAGAGTAATTCTAATGTATTACTGTTTTTAATGAATGTAATTTGTTGTAAATTGGGTTTATCCACTTATAAATCCTAGCTTATGATTATTATTTCTAAATCATTTCCTTCTCTGTCTTCCTGACTTTAAAAATCCTGAAAGTTTCTTTACAATAGCCAGGTCATGGAAGCAACCTAAATGCCCATTGACAGACGAATGGATAAAGAAGATGTAGTACGTATATGCAATGGAATATTACTCAGCCATAAAAAGGAACGAAATTGGGTCACTTGTAGAGACGTGGATGGATCTAGAGACTGTCATACAGAGTGAAGTAAGTCAGAAAGAGAAAAACAAATATCGTATATTAACGCATATATGTGGAACCTAGAAAAATGGTACAGATGAACCGGTTTGCAGGGTAGAAATACAGACACAGATGTAGAGAACAAACGTATGGACACCAAGGGGAGAAAGTGGCAGGGGAGGTGGTGGTGGTGGGATGGATTGGGAGATTGGGATTGACATGTATACACTAATATGTATAAAATAGATAAGTAATAAGAACCTGCTGTATAAAAAAATAAATTAAATAAAATACAAAAAATCCTGAAAGTTTCTTAGTTGCTTCCCATTACCTTTCATTATAAAGAATATGGTAAATCAGAAGTCATAGCCAGCACCCAACAATAACCACAAAAAGATGCAACCTGCAGGTTACACTGAGGGATTTCTGAGGTTAGTAGGTACAAACCTCTTTTTCTTCTTTTCAAAGAAAACAGACCTCAGACAAACAGCATAAAACATCCTGAAACAGCCACACAAAAAACAGAACTTCTTAGAAACAAAGCCCCAGTAACTATTTGGTCTAAGAAAAACATTTCCAGAACTGATAAGAATGGGGAGACAGGAAAATATATATATAAAAAATAACAACCAGCCTTAACTACAATTCAAAAAACGAGTGACCTGACTCCTCCCCTGACAGAGTTCCTCTACTGCATTGTGGGTTGGGGACTGATCAAAGAGGCCATGCCACAGCTCTGCCACTCGATGATTAAGCCATTGCTTCAATATACCCAAATTTAAAAGAATAATCTCGGGAATTCCCTGGCAGTCCAGTGGTTAGGACTCTGGGCTTTCATTGTCGAGGGCTCAGGTTCAATCCCTGGTTGGGGAACTAAGATCCCAAAAGCCATATGACGCAGCCAAAAAAAAAAAAAAAAAAAGAAGAATCTCATCACTGGTGAGATAGCAGACAGAAGACCTGGATTCTAACAGTTCTTTCTAACTTTCTGGGTAACAGTGGACAAAAAATTATATTTTCAAATGGGACTGAAAATATTAAAAACTGTTTTAAAACTATTACATCTTATTTTTTTTTAATTTTATTTATTTATTTATTTAATTTTGGCTGTGTTGGGTCTTCGCTTCTGTGTGTGGGCTTTCTCTAGTTGTGGCGAGCAGGGGCCAGTCTTCATCGCGGTGCACGGACCTCTCACTGTCGCGGCCTCTCTTGTTGCGGAGCACAAGCTCCAGACGCGCAGGCTCAATAGTTGTGGCTCAAGGGCTTAGTTGCTCCACGGCATGTGGGATCTTCCCAGACCAGGGCTCGAACCCGTGTCTGCTGCACTGGCAGGCAGATTCTCAACCACTGTGCCACCAGGGAAGCCCAAAAACTATTAAATCATTTACAAATATTAATCATTACCATCTGTCAAAAGTGGTGGCTGGACTATCTCAGACCTAGCTCTGACAGTTTTTGATTCTGTGACCAATATAAATGAATGCACACTTATATTATGTTTTGCCACCTAGAAGTAGTTTAGAAAACAAGAAATCCCACACTCACAGAGGGATGAAGCTTAATAAGAGGAACCTCCACACATCTTCTCCCTGCTCACAGCCTCTCAGCACTCCATGAAAACATTTTAGATTAACGCAGCTAGTTCAGCCCATTCAGTAGACCACAGATGGCCTAGCAAAATTTTGACCTGAATTGCCCATCACACTAATGAACAAAAGAAACAAACAAGAACTACTAACCTGGCTCTCTTTAACAAGAAACTATGATAGATCCCGTGGATGACCATCAAGCAAATATCCTAAGTATAACATTTGAGAAACTTGATGGTCTAAACCATAGCTGTTCCCATCTAACTTCCTGGAGCCATACCCGACCCCTTGGAAGCACACTTGGAAGAAAACAGCTTGAAAGCTAGCACATGCCCTCGTTTTCCACCACGACAGGACTCTGACACTCACAAACCCAGTCCAGGGTTCTGTATACTCTAAACTAAAATCAGTCATTACAAAACATCTGGAACATAGACATTTGACCAGTAACTGCCTCACTTAATAACTTTTGAGAACTAAACCTAAAAATCTGGCAACGATAGTCTCTGTGTAATCACTGAATTCCACAAGAAGTCACCAGCTTCTAAAGGGCAAGGCTTTCTCTCTTTTACTAGGTCCTATGCCGTATCAGCAGTAACCTAAAACATATCAACATAGGTTCCCTCATGTGTACCTAGGTTCCTAAGAGACCTCTAAGACCACCTGACAGTAATTCAAATCCAGAATTTGGCAACAGGAATTGAGATGCCAACAGGAATTGAGAAGCCAAGCCAAGTACAAGTACACCTTCCTCCAGAGTTAGCAAAAAACAACAAGCTTATAAAAGGATATAGGACTGGAAATGGGTATTGCCGAAGGAGGCCCTAGGCAAAGAAAACTATTTATAATCTAGTACAGAAGGAAGGAAGGGCGGAACAGAGTCTAAGAACTTGGTTTAAGCACGAAACACTGTGACTCGGGATTTCCTCCTAAGAAGAGAGGAGCAGAGCCCCGTTGTTATTAAAGTAAAATCCACTTACCTTCAATGTGATCCTCCCTACCTGAGAGAGTGTGAAGTAGGGTGCTCTTATGTTAAAAATATAGCCTCTCCAACTAAATTTAGCATATAATTTTAAATCACCTTGGGGCTGCTCTGTAATTGTTTTCTGTGTGCTAGTAGTGTCTCCTCTTGACTTCTTATTTGCTCTACCTTATAAAAGGAAACACATGACCTAACTTAGGAAATCTCCCCCTTCTACCCTGAACTCTGGAAGTATCCACAGATGCCTGAGGTAAGCTACCAGGATTTGAGTTTTGCTTCAGCTAGGAGTCTGAGCTTCAGAGCAGGGATGCCTTTATAAAATGATCATGAGAGAATCTGTGCTGAATTGACCAGACTGGTAGAGGAAAATAAAAATTAAGGTTATTTCAAATTGACTCCCTGTTTGAAACTGGCTCATCAAACTTTTTATACCCACTTCATCTCTGAGAAGAGATAACTTTTTTTTTCTTTTAAATAAGATATCCTTCTTAGTCACCAAGAATATGCAAATCAAAATCACACTGAGATAACCACTTTACACCCACTAGGATGCCCATGATCAAAAAGATAATAAGTGTTGGTGAGGATATAGAGTGTGGAACCCTCAAACACTGCTAGTGGAAATGTAAACCAGTGCAGCTGTTTTGGAAAAGAGTCTGCAATTTCTCAAAAGGTTAAACATACAATTGCCACATGACTCAGCTATTCCACTCCTAGGTATATACCTAAGAGATATGAAAACATATGTCCACACAAAAATATGTACACAAATGTTTACAGTAGCATTATTTATAATAACCAAAAAGTATATAAATAACCCAATGTCCATCAACTTACGATAAGTAAAATGTGGTATATTTATACAATATCATTCAGCCATAAAAAGAAATGATATATTGATACATGCTACAACATAGATGAACCTTGAAAACATGCTAGGTGAAAGAAGCCAATCACAAAAGACCATATATTGTGATTCCATTTATATGTAATGTCCAGAATAGACAAATCCATAAAGATCAAAGGTAGATTAGTGGTTCCCAATCAACCTACTGCCCTCAAACTCTCTTCTTTCTCCAACTCATCAGCACCTGTTTTTACGAAATTATAAGTACAATAACAAAAATAACTTTCATTTTAATAAAAGGTCTAGAAGGATCTATATTAAAATGTTAACTACTATGAAGAGATTAAGTTTTTCTTATTATCATGGATGTGAAGAATAATGATGTGAACTAGTACTGATTTGGTGATAAGAAAATAAAAGTTTTTTCACCCAAGGAGGAAAAAAAAAAGTAGATTAGTGGTGGCTTAAAGCTGGGATGTTAGGGAGTTGGAAGGATATGGGAAGTAACTGCTAAACGGTATAGGTTTTGGGGGGAGAGTGATGAAAATATTCTAAAATTGACTTTAGTCATGATTTCGCAACTCTGTGAATATACTAAAAAACACTGAATTGTGTACTTTAAATAGAATTAAATATCAATAAAGATTTTTTATATATTAGAGAGAGAAAGATAAGACACATATATAAGTGATAAAGCAACTGGAGCAAAATGTTAACAGTGAATCTGGAAAAAGGATGTACTGAAGTTCTTTGTACCATTCATGTCAATGTTTGGTGTGAAATTACATTAAAAGAAAAAGCTAGGCTTCCCTGGTGGCGCAGTGGTTGGGAATCCGCCTGTCAACGCAGGGGACACAGGTTCAAACCCTGGTCTGGGAAGATCCCACATGCCACGGAGCAAATAGGCCCGTGAGCCACAACTACTGAGCCAGTGCACCACAACTACTGAAGCCCACGCACCTAGAGCCCGTGCTCCTCAACAAGAGAAGCCACCGCAATGAGAAGCCCGCGCACCGCAACGAAGAGTAACCCCCACTCACTGCAACAAGAGAAGAGCCCGCGCGCAGCAACAAAGACCCAAAGCAGCCAAAAATAAATAAAACTATTTTTTTTAAATATATTAAAAAAGAAAAAGCTAAAAAAATTAAGATCTCGGGCTTCCCTGGTGCCGCAGTGGTTGAGAGTCCACCTGCAGATGCAGGGGACACGGGTTCGTGCCCCGGTCCGGGAAGATCCCAAATGGCGCAGAGCAGCTGGGCCCATGAGCCATGGCCACTGAGCCTGCACGTCCGGAGTCTGTGCTCCGCAACGGGAGAGGCCACAACAGTGAGAGGCCCACATACCGCAAAAAAAAAAAAATTAAGATCTCTCTCTTGATAATCATGCACAGTATTCTTGCTTAACATGAAACGGAAACCTGCACTAGACAAAACTGCCATGTCTGCTCCCACCCCTGCCAGACAAGTATTTTACTTGTCTCCCCCACACTCATCAAACTACTGCAAAGCATGCAAAGCAGCACTCCAGTAGCAGAAAAGAAGGATAAAACGTGGCAAGGGAGACAAATATTCTCCAACTTTCTCAGAGCCTCAGTTTCCTCATCTGTAAAGTCAGAAGGTTATATAGTCTCTAAGAGAGCTTCCATGTTTGACATTCCATGATTCTGTTGTTCTAATTTCATTGCCCAATATAGTTAAGGAGAAGTATGATCTGACCAGTCCTCTGGCTTTCCTGGACAGGGAGCATTTTTTCTCTCTTCTAATGGTGACATTAAGAGATGATTTCAGGGTATGTCAATGTTCTAAGCAGGTTCATACAGGACACTGGCCAGTTTCCCAACTATCTATGTTCCTAAGCCCTCTCTTCAATTCTTGGTAAGACCCACCACTCAGAGCCTGGGAAACTGCAGTAGTGGATGCATAAACCTAGGATACTTATATCTCAATGCTGGGTGCAGGTCAGTGCAGAGGAACGTAAAGATTCCATAGTAAGAAATAGGTTACTAGCATTCTGGAAACTTAACTCTCAGGCAGAGATAGGGAACGTAAACTCAGGAGTCCCATGTCATGGTAAACCTTCTCCTGCAGTTACCTGGTGGTGACCATAAGAAGAAAAATGGAAAATGAATATGCCCAAAACACCCATCCATCAAAGAGGCAGAAAGAGGGACTGGACTCTACTACCATCTGCCCCACTTAGAATGGGCCAACAATAATGAAAAACCAAAATCAAAAATGTTTCTTCCAGATTTGCTTATCTCCTTGACAAACTCAAAAAGCTAACAAGCAGATACCATTTCTCAAAGTTGGCTAGACTTCTGCTTCACCAATAGATTACCTTTCTCTCCTTCAACCCAAAGTACTCCCTCAACTAACCAGAAGAGAAAACAAAATTAATTTTCATATCTTCCTCTGTTCCTTGCACAACAAATAACTACATGACTTGCCTAAATGCTTAAGTCTAGAGGAAAGGGGAGAGGTGACATGGAGAGACTCCTATAAATTCAATGATCAGAGTCTATATTCAACACAGCAAGCTCTATGTTTATTGCTGCAAACAGAAAAAAATGAATCTTAAACTTTCTCCATAAAGCCAGAAGGAACACTGAGCATCTCTGATCTGCTTGTTCTGGATTCACTCCTAGAGTATAGAAGCTATCTGATGTATATAACTTAATTTGCTTGGAGAGAACATAGACTCCTTGGTACCTCCCTAGAGAACCTGGGTGCAATTCACAATTTCCTGTAGTTTCATTTACTATGACATCATCAGTTTAGGAGCTATAAGGCAGAGAGAAAATGCACCCTGGAGAGTCTCAAGACTGACCCGCAAAGAGCTATTTGTCTTCTGTTTTGTTTTCCTCAAAGATTCCCTCTGGGTAGTCCAGATTCCCCTATCAACCCACCAGAAATGAAATGAAGGAAAAGAAGAAATCCTTCAATCAGTGCTTATTTTAACAAAGGCCACCTATTGAATAAATAGTCTTGGCATTCCACTACTGCAACCACACTTAAAAAGATAGAAAAATACCCTTCCTTACACATTTTATACAGCTCATCCCCCCCCTTCTTTATTCTCTCAATAAGCTTTCACAGGTATACAATTTGAGCTTGCTGAAAAGCCACATAATTAACAGATATTCACTAAAAGAGAATTAACCTTTTGAGAATCTACTTGATGAGACACTTTTTATTTACATTCTCTTTTTCATAGATGAGGACCCCAGCAGAGTTATCTAACTTGGCCCCCAGTCACAGAATTAGTCAACAGCAGAGCAAGAATGTTTAACCCCAAAACCCATGCTCTCACTGACAAATCACTTCCCGGCTCCACTCCTAAGCTTTATCATTTGCAAAACATTCTCTTTATTTTTGAAAATCGAATGTCTATAAAATTTAATAGACACTTAAAAGCACAACATAAAAATCACACTGGTTTATTCCACCAGTTTAAAGTTTCTTTTACTGGGGAGAACTGTGTCATTTTTAGTCTTTCTCAACATGTTAGTGTTTTCTAAAGACCCAGCCAAGCAATGAGATGCAGTTTAGTGTCACGAGAGGAGCACTGGATCAAAGTCAAGCAATTAACTAGCAGGACATAGGCCCTACTGTCCTTCCTGGGCCTCATTTTCCTCTCTGAGGTCCCTTCTAGTTCCAGTACCATGAACTGAATTCCAACAACTATTGACACATCGCAAAGTCACAAATTTAACAAATAGGAAACACAGATGAAAAATTAACATCAGTATTATAAAAATTTGAAGACCTAAAAAAGTGAAAAACTACTCCAACAAGAGGCCTAGTATTAACTGTATTACTGATTCATGATTTTTTCTCCACCTGCTCTGCTATTGATTTGAGGAAATAGTGTATTTGCTCTGACCTTGCTAAAGGTCATCAATTTATCACTTTTTTAGAAGTCCATTTTGACAAATAGGACAATCTAAAAGAAATGGATAAATTTCTAGAAACGTACAACCTACCAGACGGAATCATGAGAAAATAGAAAATCTGAACAAACCAATAATAAGTAAGGAAATTGAATCAGTAATCAAAAACCTCCCAACAAAGAAAAACCAAGGACCAGATGGTATCCCTAGTGAATTCTACCAAACATTTAAAGAAGAATTAACATCAATCTTTGTCAAACTCTTCCAAAAAACTGAAGAGGTCAGAACACTTCCAAACTCATTTTACGAGGCCACTCTGATACCAAAGCCAGGTAAGGACACTACAAGGAAAAAAAACTATAGGCCAGTATCCCTGATGAATATAGGTGTAAAAATTCTCAGTAAAATATTAACAAACCAAATTCGATAACACATTAAAAGGATCATACACCATGACCAAGTGGGATTTATCCCTGGGATTTAAGAAAGGTTCAACATACGCAAATCAATAAATGTGATACAACACACTTAAAAAAAAAAAGTCCATTTCGAAGTATGCACCTTTTTTTTTTTTCATAAGAAACACTGAAATTTTTCTGATGGGGGGGAAAAAACCACACAAAACCTGTCCTGTCACCTCCGAAGCAAAGTAAAATTAGTCAACAGGATAATCACCTTCAGGAGAGAAACTTTACAGTAAACACATCATGACAGAACAGCAAAAAGGAGTATCTCTCATCAAATCAGGATGACACAACAAACCGCCACCCACATGAAACGTGCAAACTGGACACTCCAGACAAAAACTTTTCCAAACCTTGAGATTCAAAGGCTCCAATGACGGTGCAGTGGAGTTCGCGGGGATTTTACAACTCTGACACCGGTGCAGTGGAATTCATGGGATTTTACAATTCTGACACTCTTGGGCAATTAGTGCCAAATCTGATCTGGGCCCTATCTTCACTTCTCCACCACTTCCCTTTGAAAGATGACTTGAGAAGCATCACTACGCAACCCAGGCTCTCCAACTAGGCTGCTGCCCTTTTATTCACAAATGACGCTGGCCTCATAAAAGACATAAATTATTTTCAATAAAATATGGCACGGCCCCGGAGTACAAGCCCTTTCTAGATGTAAGGGAGTTCTCACCCTCCTTGGTGTGGCCCAAGTTCACTTTATTACTTCACGTCCCATCAACCCAGGGGGCCCAGCCCAGCGCTGGGTTAGAACGGTTTTGAGGAACTGCAATCACAGGCTTCTTGGGAAGAGGCCAGATAAACTCACCAAGTTTTTGTTTTTTGTTTTTTTAAGTCTGGGTGGAACTTACTTTCACCAGGACGTGGGATATCTTCTTCCCTCCCTAATGGGTGTTCGAGGACAAGCTTCCCTTTATTTTATACTAAGTCACTCAACCTTCACCAGACTGTGAAGACAACCCTTCTCTCCTCCTCATCCGGGAGGACCTGGCCACAGCTCAGCGGGGAGCAGGGGTCGTTCGGAACCCTCAAGGCTCAGAGCCCCTCGTCCGTTTCCCCTCCTCCAGAGTGACGCCCCCTACCCCGCGCCCGCCCTGGGTCCTTCCGACCGACCCTCGCCCTGCTCCCGGGACAAAGCGGAGGTGGGGTGGTTTCCTCAGGGGTCCCCGGCGGCCGCGGGGAAGAAGCCCCGGGCTCAGCGAGCACTCACCCGACAGCTCGTCCGGCTCCAGCCCGGTCTCAGTGTCCAGCCCGCAGATGACAAAGTAGTCGGCGAAGCGACTGGGCGCCGAGCCCCCTCCACCGCCGCCGCCGCCGCTCATGGCGCCGGGGCCGAGCCGGGCCGGGCCGTGCGGAGCGCGGAGCCCCCGCACCGGGCGCCCGCCCGCCCTCAGGCCGCCCCTCCCGCCGGCGCCGACGCTACCGCGGCTCCGGCCGCCGCCCCCGGCCTTGGCCCGGTCCCCGCGGCCGCCGCGGCTGCCGTGACGGGGCAGGGGGGCACCGGGCCGCCCCGCGCCGCATCCTGGACGCCTTCCCCTCCGCGCCGCCGCCGCCGCCAGCCGAGAGCGCCGCGGACGGAGGTAGCCTGGAAAAGGGCGTAAAGCGCTGAGGAGAACCCCCACCGCGGCCCCCTCCCGCCGCGCCTGCGCAGGCGCCTTCGGGGAGGGGGCGGGCGCCTCGCGGAAAAGATGACGTGATGCTCTTCGGGCAGGCTGGCCGCAGCTTCCCAGGCAGTCTCCGCAGCGCGGCGGGCAACTACTGGGCCGCCCGCAACCTCCACCCCCTCGGGGCTGCGACTCCTTTAGGGAAGGCAGAGGAGGTGCGGGATGGATGGACGCATCCCGCAGAGCCGGGACCCTGGCCTACGCTCCGCCTCCCACTAGAGGTCCGGCGATCTCCTGTTTAGACCGGCCCTGTCACAGCAATAGGGTCGCAGGATTGAGCTCGGAAGCTCACCTCATCCTAACTCCAGGAAGCCCACCGGCCTAGATCCCAGATAGCGCCTTCTCCCTGACCCCGCTCCCTAACGTCCACGCCCAGCCCTTTCCCGAGTAGAGCTGAGGATTCCCCCTCTTTTGGCCGAGGTGGATCTGCCCGCCCTATATTTACCCTTGGCTTACAAATGGGGAAACTAAGGCTCAGAAAGAAGCAAGGGCTTTCCCCAAGGTTACATAGAGTCTAAGAGACAAAGCCTGGACCAGAATCTTGGGCTCGTGGTTAGTCCCCGCTCCCTCCCCCACAGTCCAGCCAGGCCTTTTCCCATGCACCAGGCTGTCCCTTTTTCTCTCCTAGAGCCTCCAGAGACCCATGCCACTTGGGAGCTCCCCTTCTGCTTCTGAGAATTCTCAGTTCCATCCCTGAGTCGGTCCTCCTGAGAGAAGTGGGGGATGAGGAGGAGAAAAACTTGCCTCCTGTTACTTGTGTTGGGACCCCGCGATTTGGTTTCCTACAGAAGCTAAGCAGGAAACTGGAGATCAGAAAACAAGAAGGTAATATGTAGAGTGGTTACTAAAATGGGCTCTAGAAACAATGCTTAGATTTGAATCTGGACTTTATCATTTACTGTGTGACCTTGGGCAATCTCCAGGAGCCAGCAGTCATGTTTCCTGTGAAGATTACATGAGATAAATACGCATACAGTTTAAGTAGTCAGAATAGTGCCTGGAAGTAGAAGGCACTCAATAAATATTAGAGATTATATTATTATTCCAGCAAGAGGTGTGCCTAGGGTTTGCTCTAGCAGGCTGCTGCTAAAGGCCCTAGAAGGCAGCTGGCTTCCCCAAGGGCTGACCCTGGGCTATCTCCTGCGTTTTCTCCTGGGTACCTCTGTTAAGTATTGGTTGGGGGGGAGGTGGCTTGGAGGTCACAGCCAATGTCACTTGGAACCATAGTACCTGCTCCTCTTTGTATGTAACCTGCCTGAACTAGTAAGAGAAAAGTGTAGAAAAGGTAGCTTCACAAAGTGCATTTAGGGTGATGCCTCACCCTATCTTGCATGCTGGGGTTGCAGAGACAGTAGAGGAGGTTTAGAGAGCTAAATGGTTACAAAGCACAGAAGAGGGGCATCTTTCCAGGTTGGGGGATGGTCAGGGAAGGCTTCCAGAAGGAGATATAATCCGACCTGAGTTCCAAAGGATCAAAAAGAATTTCTCAAGTAAAAGGGGGAGGAAAGGATGTTTCAGGCAGCGTGTGCAACAACAGGGAGTGACAGATTAAAATGGTTACATACAGGCAACAACAAGTAATTCACTTCTCTGGGAGACAGAGAATTAAAAGGAGATAAAACCAGGGAGAGAGGAGGGGGACAGAGCAGGAAAGGCTTCCAATGCCAGGCTAAAGAATTTACCCTGTAAATTTACCCTGTGTTAGAGGAATGGTAAACTGCAGGAATTAAAGCTGAGGAGGGACTTCCCTGGTGACACAGTGGTTAAGAATCCGCCTGCCAATGCAGGCTACACGGGTTCAAGCCCTGGTCCAGGAAAATCCCACATGCTGCGGAGCAACTAAGCCCGCGTGCCACAACTACTGAAGCCTGTGCAAGGCACTGCAATGAGAAGCCCACACACCGCAAAGAAGAGTAGCCCCTGCACTCTGCAACTAGAGAAAGCCCACGCACAACAATGAAGACCCAACGCAGCCAAGAATTTAAAAATAAATAAATTAAAAAAAAAAATAGAGACTTAATTTTTTAAAAAATAAACAAAATAAAGCTGAGGAGTGACAAGCTCTGACTCACATCTTAGAATGATCACTCTGGGAGTCATGTGGAAGAAGAGGCTTCAAAAAGTCTTAATTATCCTCAGTTTGAAGCCCAGAAACTTTTTATCCAATGTGTCCAGGGTGATCAGGTGCTAGGAGACCTCTCACACTAACTCAACTCATAAAACAAGTTAGAAACGAAAGACTGTATTAATTTGCCCTGGGAAATGTAACTGCTCAGAGACCCAGAATACTCAACTGTAAAGTGATCTCCTTCCCAGTAGGAAATATGTTTGGCAGAGTGATTGCTTCTGCCAGAGTCAGAGAAAAAAAACAGAGCTGAATGCTTTTAAGTTTCAGTTTAAATCCTCACTCCCACTCCTACTAGCTGTATGAGCTGAGGCACATCAGTTAACTTCTCTGGAATGAGAATAATCAACCTTTCCCCCCACAAGATTGCTTTTAAGATTCATAAATTAATTTTTTTAATGAATGAAGAAAGGAATTTTAAATATCTGGAACATAGTATACTCTTAATAAGCGGCAACCTGGGGCACCCACTTCAGAATGAAGGATCTGAGAGAGAGCAAGTCGACATCTGAGGGAAGATAAATCCAGGAAAGGGCATGAGGCAAAAGTGTGCCAGGAGTGGTCAAGGAGCAATAAGAAGGTTAGGATGGCTGGGAAGTGTTGGGGGTGGGAGGAGTGGGAGAAGATGGTAGGTGTGGTGATGTTGGCTTGTAGTTCACCAAATAATCATATTTCGCCTTCCACAGTGTGTGGAGTTGTCCCTAGGAAGCAGCTGCCTGGTCAGGGACAACGTTTCCCACCCCACTTGCATTCACATGTTGGTCATGTGACTGGTTCTCACCAATAGAATATGTGAAGGACTTTATGTGTGTCATTGCTAGATTAGTGTATTTAAGAAGCAAATGAGGGGGGACTTCCTGGTGGCTCAGTGGACTTCCGTGCTCCCAATGCAGGGGGCCAGGTTTGATTCCTGGTCAGGGAACTAGATCCCACGTGCATGCTGCAACTAAAAGTTCACATGCCACAACTAAGGAGGCTGCGAGCTGCAACTAAGGAGGCTGCGAGCTGCAACTAAGGAGTCTGCGGCCGCAACTAAGACCCAGCACAACCAAATAAATGATTAAAAAAAAAGAAGAAGAAGCAAATGAAGGGACTTCCCTGGTGGTCCAGTGGTTAAGAATCCACCTTCCAATGCAGGGGACGTGGGTTCGATCCCTGGTCGGGGAACTAAGATCCCACATGCCGCAGGGCAACTAAGCCCACACACTGCAACTACTGAGCCTGCGCTCTGGAGCCCACGAGCTCTGCAGCCAGCGCACAACAACTAGAGAGAAGCCCACGCACCACAACGAAGACCCAGTGCAGCCAAAATTTTAAAAAATAAATAGAAAAAGAAGCAAATGAGAGAAAAGGGAACCCTTCCTACACTGTTGGTGGGAATGTAAGTTGGTGTAGCCACTATGAAAAACAGTATAGAGCTTCCTCAGAAAACTAAAAATAGAATTACCATGTGATCCAGCAATCCCACTCCTGGGCATATACCCAGACAAAACTATAATTCAAAAAGATACATGCACCCCTATGTTCATAGCAGCACTATTCACAATAGCCAAGACATGGAAACAACCTAAATGTCCATCAAGAGATGCATGCATAAAGAACATGTGATATATATACAGTGGAATACTACACAGCCATAAAAAAAGAAAGAACTATTGCCATTTGCAGCAACATGGATGCAACTAGAGATTATCATACTAAGTGAAGTAAGTCATAAAGAGAAAGACAAATACCATATGATATCACTTACATGTGGAATCTAAAATATGGAACAAATGAACCTATCTATAAAACAGAAACAGGAAGGGCTTCCCTGGTGGCGCAGTGGTTGAGAGTCTGCTTGGTAATGCAGGGGACACGGGTTCGAGCCCTCGTCTGGGAAGATCCCACATGCCGCGGAGCAACTAGGCCTGTGAGCCACAACTACTGAGCCTGCGCGTCTGGAGCCTGTGCTCCACAACAAGAGAGGCCACGATAGTGAGAGGCCCGCGCACCGCAATGAAGAGTGGCCCCCACTTGCCACAACTAGAGAAAGCCCTCGCACAGAAACGAAGACCCAACACAGCCAAAAATAAATAAATAAACAAATGTGGGGTTTTAAAAAAAAAAAAAACAGAAACAGACTCACAGACATAGAGAACAAACTTGTGGCTGCCAAGGGGGAGGGGATTGGGAGAGAGAAGGACCAGGAGTTGGGGATTAGTAGATGTAAACTATTATATATAGGATGGATAAACAACAAGTTCCTACTGTATAGCCCAGGGAACTGTATTCAATATCCTGTGATAAACCATAATGTAAAAGAATATTAAAAAAAGAATGTCCATATGTGTATAACTGAGTCACTTTGCCGTACAGCAGAGATTGGCACAGCATTGTAAATCAACTATACTTCAATTTAAGAAAAAAGAAATTAAAAAATAAGCAAATGAGATTAATTAATTAATTAAAAATTTAAGAAACAAATGAGGCTTCTTCCCTCTCTCTTTTTTGCCTTCCACCAGCTAAAAGTAGAGAATTATGAGGTTCTAAGGAATGGCAAAACAGAAGACAGAGGAGCCTGGATCTCTGAATCAACTACATGGAGGAAAGTCTCCAGCTGACCAAGAATACCCGCACTGGGCTCTTTGGTGAACAAGAAACAGACTTCAATTGTGTGAAGCCACTGGTACTGTGGGGTTTATTTGTTATAGCAGCTAGCATTACCATCACCCAAGTAGAATGTGTTGGGGTAGGGGAAGCAGATCACGGAGAGCCTTGTAGCCGCACTGTAAAGATTTTGTCTTTGTCTCTGAATAAAAGGAAAAGTCACTGTAGAATTTTGAACAAAGGAGTGTCATGATCTGCCTTGTTTAAAAGGATATGTAAGGTACCATTTTAAGCACTTCATATATATTAACTCTGCCTTGAACTTGTCCTGAACTCAGATTTGTATATCCAACTGACTTTTTATCATCTCAATCTGGAGGTCTAAGAGGCATCTCAAAGTTAACATATTCCAAATCAAATTTCTAATTTACACCCGTAATATGCTGCCCCTTCCACATGCTTTCCCCATCTCAGTAAGTGAAAGCACTTCATGCTTTCAGTTCATGCCAAAAACCTTACACTCATTCTTCTCTCTCTCTCTCTCTTTCCCTCCCTCCCCACACCTACACCACACACACACACACATACACACACACACACACACACACACACACACACAGTCCACGTAATATCCATTAGAAAATTCTATTGGTTCTGAAAATTTTAACAATGAGTAAAGCATAGCACAGTTCTGTCTACTTTTAACCCTTGTTTGGTTCAGAAAGTTATAAAAGGAAGCTGGAAAAAGAACAGGTTACTGAAAGTGTGAAACATCCTGGTTACACGAAATCCAGAAAATCACTAAGCATGTTTTGAAAAATACTTTGTAACTGTATCTTATAAGTTACCCCTACCTTTAGTGAGTGTTGCTGGATAATGATATTAATAATGGAAAAACTGGGAAAAAAGACAAATTCATATTATATAAAATACAATGATATATACAGTGCATGTAATAATCCTTTATTTTTAATATAAAAGAAAAAGTATATAATTTTTATTAATAAATCAGTTTCTTTCCCTTTGCTTAATATATATTCAACAAATATTTTTAAAATATCATTTTGAAAGATACCAGATTACCTGCCTTATTACTCCCTTGGGTGTTAGTTCTTCCCTGGAGAAATGCAGGAACAGCAGGGCTAACCTTGCAAGTCTGTACCTTACAAAAGCAACACCAAAGTAAAGGGAGGGAGGATATGATCACAATAGATCAGCCCAAGAGCAGAGCAAATGAGCCCCTAGGAAAGGTCCACACAGATCTACTCACAGAGCCAAACCTTGCTTTGAAAGCTAGAATGAGGTCATGGCGTATCTTCAATCAACACTAACTGCAAAATTATATATATTTGTATTGCAGTGTTGTTTGTAAGAGAAACCCCCTTCCCCACCCCCCAAAAAAAAAAACTGGAAACAATCTAAATATCCAGCTTTAGGGAACGGGTTAAAGAAACTACAGCTTGTAAATATTGAAATATTATGCATCTGCAAAACAAAACAGGAAGACAAGGAAAGAAGAAAAGACAAGGAAAAAAATAAAAGAGACTCATTAGGTACTGATACAGAAAAAAATCCAAAATATATCGCTAATATAAAAAGCAAGTGCAAAACTGTGTGTGTAACAGTTCAAACATGGAAGTAACCCAAGTGTCCATCGATAGGTGAATGAATAAGTAAAACGTAGTATATAGATACAATGGGATATTATTCAGCCTGAAAAAGGAAGGAAATTTTGACATATGCTACAACATGGATGAGGCTTGAGGACATCGTGCGACGTCTTTTTGTGACACAAGCCAGTCACAAAAAGACTAATACTGTGTGATTCTACTTACATATGGTACCTAGAATAGTCAAAGTCATAGAGACAGAAAGAGAAAAGCGGTTGCCAGGAGCTGGGGATGGGAGGAGAGGAATGAGGAGTTATTGTTTAATTGGTATAGAGTGTCTATTTTGCAAAATAAAAAGAGTTCTGGAGATGGATGCTGGTGGTGGCTGCAGAACATTATGAATGTACCTAATGCCTCTGAATGTACACATAAACGTGATGAAAATGGTAACTTTTATTGTTATGTGTATTTTACCACAATTTTTCAAATTGAGAAAAAAATCCACAGTAAAAATAAAATAAAATTTCAAGGTAAGTCATTCTTTGTTTGTTCTGAATTTACTTCTTGGACGCTGGCTTTTAAAAATGAAAAAGTAGATCTGAGCTGAAAATACAAGTAAAATGTAGGAGAAAGCAATATAGGGGTAGGGGATTAAGAGATACAAAATATTAGGTAGAAAATAAGCTACAAGGATATAGTGTACAACACAAGGAATATAGCCAATATTTTATACTAAGTATAAGTGAACTATAACCTTTAGAAACTGTGAATCACTACATCGTACACCTGTAATTTATATAATGTTGTACATCAACTATACTTCAAAAAAAATAAAATTAAAAATAAATTAAATGGGGGCCCTGGGCCCGGGCGGCCATGGCAGTGGCTACGGTGGCGGCGTTACTGGCCGCACTGGGTGGGGCCCTGTGGCTGGCGGCCCGGAGGTTCGTGGGGCCCAGCGTCAAGCGGCTGCACCGAGGCGGGGACTCCGGCCTCATGCACGGGAAGACAGTGCTGATCACGGGTGCAAACAGCGGCCTGGGCCGCGCCACAGCCGCCGAGCTGCTGCGCTTGGGGGCGCGAGTGATCATGGGCTGCCGGGACCGCACACGCGCCGAGGAGGCGGCGGTTCAGCTCCGCCGCGAGATATGCCAGGCTGGGGGCCCCGAATTGGGGCCTGACTCCAGCGGGGCCGGCGAGCTCGTCGTCAAGGAGTTGGACCTCGCCTCGCTGCGCTCCGTGCGCTCCTTCTGTCAGGAGGTGCTCCAGGAAGAGCCTAGACTGGATGTTTTGATCAACAATGCAGGCATCTTCCAGTGCCCGTATATGAAAACTGAAGATGGGTTTGAGATGCAGTTTGGAGTGAACCATCTGGGGCACTTTCTACTCACCAATCTTCTCCTTGGACTCCTTAAAAGTTCAGCTCCCAGCAGGATTGTGGTAGTTACCTCCAAACTTTATAAATACGGAGACATCAACTTTGAAGACTTGAACAGTGAACAAAACTATAATAAAAGCTTCTGTTATAGTCGGAGCAAACTGGCTAACATCCTTTTTACCAGAGAACTAGCCCGCCGCTTAGAAGGCACAAATGTCACTGTCAATGTGTTACACCCTGGCATGGTGCGGACCAACCTGGGGAGGCACATACACATCCCACTGTTAGTCAAACCACTTTTCAATTTGGTGACATGGGCTTTTTTCAAAACTCCGCTAGAAGGTGCCCAGACTTCGATTTATTTAGCCTCTTCCCCTGAGGTAGAAGGTGTGTCAGGAAAGTACTTTGGGGACTGTAAAGAGGAAGAACTATTGCCCAAAGCTATGGATGAATCTGTTGCAGGAAAACTCTGGGATGTCAGTGAAGTAATGGTTGGCATATTAAAATAGGAACAAGGAGTGGAAGAGAGCTGTTTGTAAGACTGGATGTCAGCTCTGTCATTTTAGGTTTTTTTTTTTTTTTTGACTACTCCACGTGGCTTGCGGGATCTTAATTCCCCAGCCAGGGATCTAACCGGGGCTCCCAGCAGTGGAAGCATGGAGTCCTAACCACTGGACCGCCAGGGAATTCCCTGGATGTCAGCTCTATCTTTGATCAGGAATGGTGTGGCTTGGGCACTTGCTACTGGAAGATGCAATTTTGGTTTTACCATAGTACTGCTAAGAGGTACATAGAGATATTTTGAAGTTACTAAAAAGTTATTTTTTGGAGAACATAAAATTTCAGAAAAGATGTTTTAAATATATATAATAAGCATATCAATGATTATAATGAGTGATATGGTTATAATATATTTTAAAATTATAATTGAACAAGCATGGATTACAAATATTAAAGAATTCAGGGACTTGAAATAGATACGTTGAGAAGTTTTTCAAGTATCTTTGAGTTTTATGGTATGTTTAAAGTGTTAAGTGTTTTAATGATAATACTGGCTTTTGTGGGGAAATAATATGCATGGTGTGAATGCACAATTCTTACTTGGAATAAATTTACTGATGCAAAAAAAAAAAAAAAAAAAAAAAAAAAAAAAAAAATAAATTAAATGTAGAAGAAACAAAGTCACTTATTAAAGAACAGCTCTGAGTGGAACTCTGAATGGATCTCTGAAGTCAGAGACCCAAGGTTCAAATCTCAACTTTACCATTTACAAAATCTATAATTTTAGGTAAATTTCTTAACCTCTCTGTGCCTTAATTTTTTCATCTGTAAAATGGAGATAATGATATTACTTGCCTCATATGTTTGTTGTGTGAATTAAAGTGATACATGTAAAAAACAAGTGTGTGTAATATGCTGTCATCTGTGTAAAAAAGATAAAATAAAAGAAATATGTACTTTATTCTTTCTTGTATATGCATATACTATTTTTGGAAGAATAAATTATTCTGTTAAACTTTACTGCTTCTAGGGACAGAAACTGAATGACAGGGATTGGGAACAGAAGGGAAGTGTTTCGTTTTACATTGTTTTGTACTTTTTGGGTTTTGAACCATAAGAATGTATTATCTACTCAAAAAATAAGTATTATTAAAACTTTTTGAAATGCCATCCCCTTCCTTTAGTCTCCACTACTCACACAGCAAGATTAATCTGCCAGACACACAGCTCTGGTCATGCTACAGCCTGCCAGTCAGAATCCTCAGTAGGGCACAAACTCTTCCTAGTGTGACTGCTAAGGCTTTATATGATCCAGGCTCAACGCACCCATCCTATTATTCTTCCAATATCCCCCTTCACACAGGCTGTCTCCAGTCAAGCCTTACTACTCACTCAACTACTTTCCCAGCAGTCACCCTGTTTGGGACCATAGTACCCATAACCCATCCTCACCTTGGCATTTGGAAAGCCCAAAGTTAATCACTTATTTGTGGCTCCTCCTCTTTTACCCAACCGGGTTCTTGGACTCTTTCATCAATAGAAATTGATAAGAAGCCAGATGAGAAATTCAGGCAAAGCTTTATTGGGACTCGTGCTGCAGCACAAGGGAGTGAAAACAAGTAACAAGTGCCCTTGCTCACTCCCTGAGGGGAATGAGTTGATCCTTTAAATGGGGTGAGGGTAGGGGCAGGTCCAGGGGTCAAGCTGGAGGGGTGGCTTGGATGATCTGCCCACCCCCTTGGTGGTGCTGTGTGCAGGGATCATGTGCCGTACCCTGCTTTTGCTCCTGACACCTCAGAAGTGACAGTTGGGCTTTTGGGTTTTTTGTATCCTGTTGTACATAATTTGCCCCAACTGCCCATGTATGCAGTTATTTTTAGTCCCTTGTGCAACCACTGCAGCAAAGGGTCCAAGGCCACAGGTCCTAGCCTGTCTCACCTCCACACCTCCCATCTCACCCGTTTTCTCTGATTTGTGTCAGTAAACACCTACAAAACTTCCCTGCCCCTACCTGAGCCTGATAACGACCTAGAAGTTCAGGCCTTAGACTGGGGCCCTGCTAACCCAATTTAGACCTGTACCTCTGAAAGGGAGAAAGAACTTTTTGGATCCCAAAGTCCCTGGGCCAATGGCCTCTTCCACTAAGAAAACCTCAGGAGCAGGAACTTCCCTACCTCCTCCTTCCAAACTAAGCCTGCTCTGAGGTGAAAGGGAAAAGTGGTTAGGCAGATGGGAGGACCTTGGCCTGACACACCATATAGGCGAGGAGGCTGGGACAGCCCCCCTTACCCTCCCACCTGTACATTCTTGCCTTGGCCTCAGGTAGAGCCTCTGAAGAGAAGATAGGGCCAAGGCTGGACTCCAAGCTAACATTAGGTTAATTGCCCTCCTTCACCTGCTGACCTCCCTCGGGGCCCAGCTAAAGCAGCACCTCTTCTAAGAGTCCACAACTGGGGACTTCTAGAGCCCTCTGCATCTCACCACACAGGGTCTTGATACCACCACTCAGTTTCCCTCCCCCAAAGCAGTCAATGTCAGCAATGCCTTGTTTATCCTTTCAGAGACAGTCCATATCTGTACTAACAGGGCTGACCCCACCCAGCGAGACCCTGCCCACTCCCAGCTCACAGCATAGCATTCAAGAAAGGTCAGCTGGTGAACCCAGAGGTTCTCAAAACCCTTCCTCTCCAATGCTCAGTGAAGAGTTCACCATGTGCAAACTGAAATGAATCCCACTGATCATACAGAAAAACATAAGCTTCACAGTATGGGCTTTCTTAAGACAAGAAGCACAAATACATCTGGGTAGAGTGACACACCCACAGCCATCTCTGGCAGTCAGCTCTCTTTGCACACTGATCCATGTCCTGCTGTCCCACCAGCCCCCAATACCTCATTCATAACAAGTATCAGGCTCCTCATGTCTCTCAACCACACAAGCTCCCTAGATCAGTTGAAAATCAGACATCACCTTCAGCCACCATAACTCACAGCAACAAAGAAGCCCCAAAGAAGAGTCAGCAACCAAGCAGCATCTGCTGCCCCATGGCCTGGGGAAGGATGAAGTTGAGCAACAGGAAGAGCAAATTGCTGATAATGTTCACGTGTGATGCAACTTTCCCAAAAGTTGTGCATGAGCGTGTGCATGTGTTTATCTATATACATGTCTGTTTATTTGTATGTGAATGAACATTTGTATAGAGTCGATAATGTATATGTAGGCACTCACATATATTAGATGTGTGTCTGTGTACTTGCATGTGTAAACAATTGTGTTGTGGATAGTGTGTGTATGTTTGTGTGTGTTGTATGTATCTGAGGAGGCTGAGACAGGGCAGAGTTGCTAGACCAGATAAGCAAAGGGGTACCTTTGGCTCTTAACAAACCTAGGAGTGACTCACTGGTGGTCCCTCTGTCCCCTCCTCCCTTCTGTCCTCCTGGGTTGAGAGCATTTTGAGAGTCTGGGTGGATGGCCTTATATGTGTTGTATCCGGCCCTCTCCCTTAGACTGTGAACACAGACCCTTGCTATTCCCATCAACTTGAGAGCAAGAGCTTTCTGGGAAAGGCCAGATGGTCTCCTGAGGGGAAGTGAAAGGCCCTTGGACCAGATCCCAAAAGGAAGATATATTTAACTGTGGCTGGGCTCTCAAAGGTTTTTGGAGGAGTGATGGAATAGTTATATATCTTAATTGTGATGGTGGTTCCATAATTGTATATGTTTGTCAAAGCTAACAGAATTGTACACTAGGAAGAGTGACTCCTAGGACTTCCCTGGTGGCGCAATGGTTAAGAATCCGCCTGCCAATGCAGGGGACATGGGTTCGAGCCATGGGCTAGGAAGATCCCACATGCTGTGGAGCAATTAAGCCCACACGCCGCAGCTACAGAGCCTCCGCTCTAGAGCCCGTGAGCTACAACTACTGAGCCCAAATGCCACAGCTACTGAAACCCGTATGCCTAGAGCCCGTGCTCTACAACAAGAGAAACCACCGCAATGAGAAGCCTGCGCATCGCAACGAAGAGTAGCCCCTGCTCACCGCAACTAGAGAAAGTATTCGCGCAGCAGTGAAGACCCAACACAGCCAAAAATAAATAAATAAATAACTTTATTTTTTAAAAAAAAGAGTGAATTCTTCTGTAAATGATACCTCAATAAAAAATATGGAAAAGTCTGTACAATTGACAATTGAATGTTAGTATTTTTTTCAGCTGACCATAAACAAAAACATAGTGTCACACTATCAGTTTTCTAGGTTATATCAATTTGCCTTTAGTATGATAGGCAAAAAACATAAGAATAATTACATATAGAAAAATTAAGAATATTTAATTACTGAAATGATTAAATTTATAGTAATGAATTGACAGAATTAAAACAGCACAAGACTTTTAACACATCAAGAATTAACTATAATCAAAATAAACTGAATTTCTAAAAAAGTTCAGAGCATTATGTCCTAGTTTATATTTGGGGAACACTTTGTCTTTATTCATACATAAGGAGATGTTCTCTTTTTTTTTTAATGTTCTTTTTTTTTTCTTTTTTAGCTGCGCCTTGCGGCTTGCGGGGTATTAGTTCCCCAACCCGGGATTGAACCCAGGCCCTGGAAGTGGAAGTGCCAAGTCCTAACCACTGGACCACCAGGGAATTCCCAAGAAGTTCTTTTAAGAGTACAGTTTAAAAAAAAAAAAAAAGTACAGTTTAATGTACTCTGTGGGCAAGGAAGAGATATTACTGGGTTGCTGGTAACTGTAGAGCTTGCAAAAGAATTATTAATGATTGTTATTAAATGCAGTATATTCACAATATATGTGAAATGGTTTGGGTTTTTTCTGAGTCTGAATAAAAGTTCATGAAATTTCAAGACAAGGAGGAGAAGGAAGAAAGAAGCAGATGCCACTCCTAGGGACTGTAAAGGAGCCTGGCTCAGGAGCCAGGAAACCCGAGTTAAAATCCTAACTCTGCAATGCACTCAGATGATGTGACCTTGGTAGGTCCCTCATTCTCTCAAGTCTTCCGCTTACCCAGTTCTACAGAGAAGGCCTTGGCCCTGAGTACAGTTTCCAATAGCTGCATCATTGAGAGTTCTTTTACTGCTCTCCCACCTCAGGGACCCTATACTTAGAAAGACATCCCTGGGGGACTTCCCTGGTGGTCCAGTGGTAAAGAATCCGCCTTTCAATGCAGGGGACCCAGGTTCCACCCCTGGTCAGGGAACTAAGATCCCACATGCCAAAGGGCAACTACGCCGCGCACCACAAATACGGAGCTCAAATGTCTCAACTAGAGAGCCTGTGTGCCACAACTAGAGGAGAAAAAACCCACACCCACACACCACAACTAGGGAAAAGCCCTCATGCTGTAACGGAAGATCTCGAGTGCCTCAACGAAGATCCCGCGTGCCGCAACTAAGACCCGATAAAATAAATAATAAAATAAATAAATAAGTAATAAATAAATATTAAAAGTGAGGAACTACTGGTTTTGATTCTCAACTGAACGCCTCTATGATTCGGAGGTGTGCCTGGGCCACCCCTTGGCCTGCTGCCTCAACTCCTGTCTGCCGCCCACTAAGTTTGCTAAGCTCAGGTTGTAAGTTATCCCCATTTGTGCCTCTGACTTCTGGGGACCCTGAGGGTAACAGGCAGGGCTGCCATTCACTATACAGACAGAGCATTGCCCCAGAGAGACGATTCATTGTGGTCACTATTCATTCACATAGTTATTACGACAGTTTTCCAACAGATGGCAGTAAAGTATCTTAAGAAAGAGGCATCTTTTTCTAGTTCACGCCAAATCACAGTATGAACTACCAATGGGGCTGCATTTTCTCTGCATTGCCCAACATGGTGATGGTCAACAGCAAGACACAGGAAGTAGAACTGGGCCTCACAGAACTAGAAAGTCAAGTCAACATTAGTTGTTCTCTCTCTTTCTCCCCCCACGCCCCCCCACCATGGCTTCTTTTAGTCTCTCTGCTCCTTCTTCTCCCTCCCTTTCCATCCTCACTCCTCACTCATTTGTTTACAAATGTCTATACTGGATACATAATAATAGTTGGAGTCTACATTGATTCTTACCTCCTTCTATTACACCCAGGGCGACTTCCACGGGCTTTCTACCTATGCACAGGACTCTGTATTCAGAACTTGTTTAATTCTGGGCTGTTGCGGCTTTAATTTTTTTTTTTTTCTTTTGGTTGCCTGGAGGGGCTTGCCTTAATTCCCTGACAGGGATCCAACCGGGGCCCCAGAAGTAAGAGCACCAAGCCCTAACCACTGGACCACCAGAGAATTCCCTTAAAATTCTTAGTAACTTTATCTTTGAACTTGTGTTTTATAAGTGAAGTCTGATGGAATGAAGGAACAGGCCCATGAGCAGATGTTGTATGAGCAAATGCATGTCCGCTGTTCCTTGCTGCCTGATTCCCATACAGTGTCTGCAATATTCCATGGCTGGTGAATTCCGGTGGACCTGTGTTGCTTGGGAATTCAGCGAGAATTAAAGCCAGTACAGGGCAAGTATGTTATGTCTACAACTGCATAAGTAGGGGTGCTGACTACCCTGCCAGGGTGTGCTTTCTATTCAAACCAGAACTTGCTCCTAACACAGAAAGAAGGCATCGGCACTCTGAGAAATGCAAACGACTGAGGAACCCTAGCACATTCTTATTTATGTGACTTCCTTGTAGTAGCCAATGACTTGCTAAAAATGGTGACATAGAAGGAAGGGGAAAAACAGGGCAACCCATAGTTCCTTTTCCTTTCAGGCCTTTTTCATTCATCAGTAAGTCCAAGAATGCTGGTAGAATGAGTGCTCAGCACGAAGTGAAACAAAAACGGTTGAGTTACTTTTTGCAGTATTTCCAATGTTCGTGTAAGAATAAAGTGAATATGCATGTATGAGCGTCACAGTAGAACTGTATAATTTCGGTGATTCTATATTCAGTTAAATGCTCTTATATTTGCATTTAAAACTGCCACTGCGCAATATAAAGATAAATATAAAATTCAAGCTAATAATTTACAATTTTAATTTTTCTTTGCCTAGACTAACAGTAAACACAAACACCAGGACAAATCAAGAAGACCCTGGAAACAAAGAAAAATGTTTACATTCAAGGACTTTTTTTTTTTTTTTTTTGGCTGCACTGGGTCTTTGTTGCTGCGCTCAGGCTTTCTCTAGTTGCAACAAGCAGTGGCTACTCTTGGTTGCAGTGCACGGGCTTCTCATTGGGGTGGCTTCTCTTGTTGTGGAGCATGGGCTCTAGGTACGTGGGAATCCTCATTGACAGGCAGATTCTTAACCACTGCGCCACCAGGGAAGTCCCACATTTAAGTATTTTTAATGGCACTAATTTTTTTTCTGCTTTTTGAACAAAGGGCTATGCATTTTCGTTGACTGTGTTCCCCATGCTATACATTTCCTCCGGGTGCGTGACTCATTTATTTTGTAACTGGAAGTTTATGTCTCCATTCTTGAAGTAATACCAGTTGGTTGGGACTGCATCAACCTTCCCTCTCTTCAGCAGAGGTCCTGTACTCAAAGAGCTCATGGTTAGTTAAGAGCAAATAGATCTAACTACATTGAGAACACTTAGTCCTTTAACAGCTGTACAAAAATGGAGGAGATGGCCTTGTAGTTTACGGCTGAGATTCCAAACGATTATCTTTTTTTTTTTGCGGTATGCGGGCCTCTCACTGTTGTGTCCTCTCCCGTTGCGGAGCACAGGCTCCAGACGCGCAGGCTCAGCGGCCATGGCTCACAGACCCAGCCGCTCCGCGGAATGTGGGATCTTCCCAGACCGGGGCACGAACCCATGTCCCCTGCATCGGCGGGCGGACTCAACCACTGCACCACCAGGGAAGCCCCAAAAGATTATCTTTTAAGATGGTAGATCCTATTAACCGGTATGCCATTTATTTGTGTCCGGCAACCGGGCTAACGCCTTGTTTTAGTTTCAATTTGTTTGTTTATTCTGCTGTTTTAAGTAGATGATTGTAGCAATTTCAAATAATGACAGTTATACCTTTCCCCTCCAATGTTTACACCTAATATTTCTTTGTCTTTCTTTACAGCATTTGGCCAAGACCTTCAGTATCATGTCAAACTGTAGCAATCGCAGTGGGAATCTTTATTTGGTTCCCAATCTTAAAGAGATTGCATCTAAAATTTTCCATTAAGAATGACATTTGGGGCTTCCCTGGTGGCGCAGTGGTTGAGAGTCCGCCTGCCGATGCAGGGGACGCGGGTTCGTGCCCCGGTCCGGGAAGATCCCATATGCCGCGGAGCAGCTGGGCCCGTGAGCCATGGCCGCTGAGCCTGTGCTCCGCAACGGGAGAGGCCACAACAGTGAGAGACCCGCGTACTGCAAAAAAAAAAAAAAAAAATGACATTTGGGGGACTTCCCTGGTGGTGCAGTGGTTAAGAATCCGCCTGCCGGGCAGGGGACATGGGTTCGAGCCCTGGTCCGGGAAGATCCCACACGCCGCGGAACAACTGGGACTGTGCACCACAACTACTAAGCCTGTGCTCTAGAGCCCGTGAGCCACAACTACTGAACCTGTGCCACAACTACTGAAGCCCGTGCGCCTAGAGCCCGTGCTCCGCAACAAGAGAAGCCACCATAGTGAGAAGCTTGTGCACCACAACGAAGAGTAGCCCCCGCTCGCCGCAACTAGAGAAAGCCCACGCACAGCAATGAAGACCCAATGCAGCCATAAGTAAGTAAATAAATAAATAAATTTATATATTAAAAAAAAGAATGACATTTGCTATAGGTTTGGTAAACAATTTATCAGATTAAAGAAATAACCTTTTATTACTGACTTGTAATAATTACAATTTTTACTATATATTATATAGATATTGAACTTTATCAGAAATTTTCCTGCATCTACCAAGATAATGTATTTTTTTCTCCTCTTCATGTGGCAAATTACACTGATAAATTTTTCTTATGTTGAACTATCACTATGGTCTGGGAATAAATTTTACTTATTCTTGATGTATTTTTTAAATATAAGAGTTGGATTTAGATATACAATATTTAGAATTTTTGCATCAGTGTTCATAAAAGAAATGAGTCTAATTTTTTTTTACTGAATTATTCTCACCAGGTTTTGGAATCAAAATTATACCGCTACACTTGCACTTTGAACTGGAAGGCTTTCTGTCTTTTTCTACTCTCTGGAAAAGCTTGTATAAGACAGGAATAAACTGTTCCTTGAAAGTTTGTTAGAACTTACCTGAGAAACACCTGGATTTTGAAAGTGATGTGCCTGATTACCTTTGCAATTTCTTTTAATACATTTTGGTCTGTATAAGTTTTCTGTTTTTTCTTCTGCCAATTGTGGCATTGTATTTTTTTAAATGTTTTTCTAAGAATTTATCCATTTCATCTAGATTTTCCAATATATATTTATTTCAGAAATATAAAAAATTTTCTATTGTGCATATAGCCATTTCCTCTTCTTCTGTTTGTATTTTATTTATTTGCACATTTTCCCTTTTTACCTTGATCAGACTTGTCAAACATGACTGACAATCTTTTCAAAGTACTAACTTTTATTTTGCTAATCTTCTCTATTGGCTTTTTGTTCTTTAGTTCATTAATTTCTACTGTTATCTTATTCTTTCTTGTTTTTTTGTTTTGGGGCTTTGATTTTTTGCTCTATTTCCAACAATTTATGTAATTTGTTTCTTCTTCTTCTTCTTTTTTTTTTTGGCCACACTGAGCGGCTTGCGGGTTCCTAGTTCCCAGAACAGGGACTGAATCCATGCTCTTGGCAGTGAAAGCGTGGAGTCCTAACCACTGGACCACCAGGGAAGTCCCATCATTTCATTTGTTTTTAAATTACTCTTTTTATTTTGAGATAATTGTAGATTTATATGTTGCCTTGAGAAATAACATGGAAAGATCTCATTTACTTTTTACCCAATTTCCTCCAAAGGCAATATCTGGGAAAGCTATAGTCCAATACCACAACCAGGATATTGACATTGTTACTGTCAAGATACAGAACACTTCTATTACTACAACGATCCCTAAAGTGGTCCTTTTATAGCCACACCCATTTCTGTCCTACACCCACCCTTTCCTTAGTCTCTGGCAACCTCTAATATCTACTCCATGTCTATAATTTTGTCACTTCTAGAATGTTATAGAAATGAATCATATAAAACATATTATGACTGGCTTTTCTCACTTAGTATAATTCTCTGGACATTCATTCAAGTTGTTGTATGAATAAATAATTCATTCTTTTTAATTGCTGAGCCGTATTCCCTGGTATGAAGTTGCCACAGTTTAATGGTTCACCCATTGAAGGACATCTGTATTGTTTCCAGTTTGGGGCTATTATGAATGAAACTGTTATAAACATTCATATGCAGGTTTCTATGTGAACAGTCTTCATTTCTCTGGGATAAATGCCCAGTAACGCAATTGCTGGGTCATATGATAGCTGCATGTTTACTTTTTTTTAAGAAACTGCAAAATTGTTTTCCAGATTAGCTATACTATTTAACATTTCCACCAGCAATGTATGAATGAATGGTCTAGTTTCTCCACATCCTTATCAACATTTGGTATTGTCTCTATTTTTTATTTAGCCACTCAGGTGTGTAGGAATATCTTGTTGTTTTAATTTGCAGTTGTCTAATGATTAATGACGTTGAACATCTTTTCATGTGCTTGTTTGTCATCTGTATATTGTTTCTGGTGAAATATTTGTTCATACCTTTCACCCATTTTCTAATTGCATTGTTGGGTTTTTTTACTGTTGAATTTTGAGAGCTCTTCATCCATTCTAGATACCAGGCCTGTATTGGATATGTGGTGTGCAAATATTTTCTCGCATTCCGTAGCTTGTCTTGTCAGCCTCTTAACAAGATCTTTTGTAAACATTTTAAAATCTGTTTTATGTTTTGTTTTTTTTGGTCACAAGGCATGTGGGATCTTAGCTCCCTGACCAGGGATCAAACCCGCACCCCCTGCATTGGAAGGCGAAGTCTTAACCACTGGACCGCCAGGGAAGTCCCAACATTTTAAAATCTGAAGTACAATTATCAATTTTTCATTTTATGGATCATGCTTCTGATGACAAGTCTAAGAACACTACCTAGCTCTAGATAACAAAGACTTTCTCTTATATTTCTTTCTAAAAGTTTTAGTTTTATATTTTACATTTCAGTTTTATTATTAACTTTGAGTTAATTGATATATGTTTTGAGGTTTTTGTAGAGGTTAATTTTTTTTTCCCATGAATGTCCAAATTGCTCCAGCACTATTTGTTTAAAAGGCTATATTTTTTCCATTGAACTGATTTTGCACCTTTGTCAAAAATCAATTGGGCATATTTGTGTGGTTCTCTTTCTGTGTTCTCTGTTCTGTTCCATTGATCTATATATCTGCCCCTCTGCCAGTACCACACTGTCTTGATTACTGTAGCTATATAATAAGTCTTGAAATGGGGAAGAGTGATTCCTCCTACTTTATTCTACTTTTTACCTATTCTAGTGTTATCTATTCTGGTTCCTTTGCCTTTCCATATAAATTTTAAAATAATCTTATCTACAAAATATCTTGCTGACATATTGATTAAACCTACAGATCAATTTGGGGAGCCCTGACATCTTTACAGTGTTGAGTCTGCCAGTCCATGAAGATGGTAGGTCTCTTCTCTCTCTTTTTTTTTTTAAATAAATTTATTTATTTAATTTATTTATTTTTGGCTGCATTGGGTCTTCGTTGCTGCACGCGGGCTTTCTCTACTTGCAGTGAGCAAGGGGTACTCTTTGTTGCAGTGCGTGGGGCTACTCTTCGTTGCAGTGCGCAGGTTTCTCATTGTGGTGACTTCTCTTGTTGTGGAGCACAGGCTCTAGGCACGTGGGCTTCAGTAGTTGTGGCATGCAGGCTCAGTAGTTGTGGTGCACGGGCTTAGTTGCTCTGCAGCATGTGGGATCTTCCTGGACCAGGGCTTGAACCCTTGTCCCCCTGCATTGGCAGGCAGATTTTTAACCAATGAGCCACCAGGGAAGTCCAGTATGTCTCTTCTTTCTCATCTAGTTTTAAGCATACAAGTCCTGTATATAATTTGTTAGATTTATACTTAAGTATTTCATTTTGTTTTGAGTGGCTATAAATGGTATTATATTTTTAATTTCAGTTTCTATGTGTTCATCATTGTATATAGAAATTCAACCTTGCTGAACTCACTTATTAGTTCTAGGCATTTTTTTGGTCAATTCCATGGTATTTTCTATGGAAATTATCATGTCATATGCAAATAGGGACAATTTTATTTCTTCCTTTCTAATCTGTATGCTTCTTTTCATATAAATTTATTTATTTATTTTTGGCTATGTTGGGTCTCTGTTGCTGTGCGCGGGCTTTCTCTAGTTGTGACCAGCGGTGGCTGCTCTTTGCTGCAGTGCACGGGTTTCTCATTGCTGTGGCTTCTCTTGTTGTGGAACACAGACTCTAGGCACGCAGGCTTAGTAGTTGTGGTTCATGGGCTTAGTTGCTCCACGGCATGTGGGATCTTCCAGGACCAGGGCCCGAACCTGTGTACCCTGCATTGGCAGGCAGATTCTTAACCACTGTGCCACTAGGTAAGTTCCTATATGCTTTTTATCCCTTTTTCTGCCTCATTTTACTAGCTAAAACTTGCAACACTGTGTTATATAAATTGGTGAGAGTGGATATCCTTGCCTTGTTCCTGATCTAAGGGAAAACATTCAATCTTTCACCATTAAGTGTAATAATAACTATTTCTTCTTTAGTTAGCTGTTGTATTCTGTCAAGTTAAAGAAGTTCCTCTCTATTCCTTTTTCTGAATGTTTTTATCATGAGTGGCTGTTGAATTTTGCCAAATGCTTTTTCTGCATCTATTGAAATGATAAATGAACTTTCTTCTTCAGCGTGTTAATATAGTGGATTACATGGATTGATTTTCAAATTTTAATGTTTTTTGTTTTTTGATGTAATTAAAATATTTAAGTGTGTTTAGTCCATCTCACTTTAACTACTGTGCTAGTTGTGTCCCATAAATTTTAACATATAAGATATTCATTATCATTGAATTTCAAATATTTCATAATATCATTTATGTTTTCCTTTACTACACAAATTGGAATTTTTTTATTATTTATTTTTATTTTTTTACCTGCATCAGGTCTTAGTTGTGGTATGTGGGATCTTCGTTGAGGCATGCTGGATCTTCCACTGTGGCACGGGTTCTTTGTTGTGGCACACAGGCTTCTCTCTAGTTGTGGCGGGCAGGTTTTCTCTCTCCAGTTGCGGCGTGCAGTCTCCAGAGTGCGTGGGCTCTGTAGTTTGCAGCACTCAGGATCTAGTTGAGGTGCGCGAGCTCAGTTGCCCACCGCGGTATGTGGGATCTTAGTTACCTGACCAGAGTTCGAACCCGCATCCCCTGCTTTGTAAGGCGGATTCTTTACCACTGGAACACCAGGGAAGTCCCACAAATTGGATTTTTAAGCTACCTTTTTGTTATTAATTTCTAACTTCACTGCAGTATAAAGATTGTCTAGGGGCTTCCCTGGTGTGGGAATTCTTAACCACTTCCCTTCGCAGTGGTTAAGAATCCACCTGCCAATGCAGGGGACACAGGTTCGATCCCTGGTCCAGGAAGATCCCACATGCCATGGAGCAGCTAAGTCCATGGGCCACAACTACTGAGCCTGTGCTCTAGAGCCCATGAGCCACAACTACTGAGCCCACGTGCCACAACTACTAAAGCCCATGCGCCTGGAGCCGTGCTCCACAACAAGAGAAGCCACTACAATGAGAAGCCCACGCACTGCAACGAAGAGTAGCCTTAGCTTGGCGCAACTAGAGGAAGCCTGAATGCAGCAACGAAGACTCAACGCAGCCACAAATAAATAAATAAAATAAATTTATTAAAAAAAATTGTTTGATATCAGTCTTTTGCAATTTATTGAGGCTTTCTCTGTGATCTGTTTTTGTAAAGATTTTGCATGTGTTCAGAAGGAATATGTATTCTTTTTTGGGTGCATAATTCTACATATATATCATACATATATGCGCTTTAATTAATTTAGTTTTCATATATTCAGTATTTGCTCATTTTTGTCTGCTTCTCAGTTTCTGAGAGGGATGTGTTAAAATCTCCAATCGCAATCAATTTATCCATTTTCCCCACAGTTCTATAGGTTGTTGCTTTTTACGTTTTGAAGCTGTTTTTAATGCATTTATACTTATAATCATTGTATCTTCCACTCTATACTTTTTTCTCAGTATGTTTATCACCTATGATATTTTTGTCTTTAAGTCTATTTTGTCAAGTGCTCCAGCTTTCTTTTGATTTAGAATTACCTGGTATACCTTTCAATCCTCTCACTTAAAATTTTTGTTTAAATATTCATCTATTATATTCTTTATTTCAATGATTATACATATTTAATATTTTACCTAGTTCTTTATGATTTCTTGTTCTCATAGCATATTAATATCTTTATTATTTTGAATATATTTATTAACATTTATCTCATCCAATAATTCTGCTTTAAGTATTATACGTTGTTTAATTTGCTGTCTTTCTTTCATAGTGATTGTTCTTCTCAGGTGTCTAGTTGTCTTGGTTAATGATCGTATGTTCTCCTGGTATTAGTTACTCTTTCTGTTAATATCTATCAAGCAGGGACTGAAGGCCAAGTCTCAGTGTCTCTCCCAGTGAATTTAAAGAGAGAGGATGGAGTAAGTTCCAGGGTAGAAAGCCTCAGATACTAGGTTCCTTTGACTGCCACTTTATTAGGCCACTCCTCAGGTCAGGGATTTACCTATAAACTCTTGGAAAGAAACCCCAATGTAGGAGGTAGTCTCTTTAGTTTATGATTCCTAAGTCCTGGATTGGGGTGGGGTCAGGGGCAGGGGTGGAGAGAAGTGAATGTTGAGGGCTGCTAGGCCCTGTGTTCATCAGTTCTTCACCCCAGCAGCACTTTCGCACTATCCTGTTGTTATCCCGGTGACACAGGGAGTCTGGGCTATTATTTAACGCAGGAAGAGAAAAAAATGTAACTTCGAAACATTCAACCCATACTTTCATTTGTCTCCAGTCCTCCCCCATGGCTCTAGCTACTAGCAGTAGTGAGCATACATGTGTAAACACACACAGAGAGTCTCTAAAACTTTCATTCTCCCCAGAGGTTTCTCATGATGTTTGTGCTTCTCTCTTGCTTCCCTTGTTCCTCTAGGGCTGATTTTGGACACGAAGCCAGCAGGCTATGGTAGTTCACAATCTTGATAGGTAACTTAAGTTTTTAAGAGATCATGTTGGCTGCTGTGTAGAAAATGGAATTTAGAGGAGCAAGCCTGGCAAAAGGCAGACAAATTAGGTTATTGAAGTACTCCAGGTCAAAGGTAAATGGACTTGGACAAACTACAATGCTAGCAATAAAGATGGAAGAAGTAGTTGGATTCAAGAGTTCTGGAAGTACGGCTTCCCTGGTGACGCAGTGGTTAAGAGTCCACCTGCCAATGCAGGGGACACGGGTTTGAGCCCTGGTCCAGGAAGAACCCACATGCCGCAGAGCAACTAAGCCCAGGCTCCACAACTACTGAGCCTGCGCTCTAGGGCCCACAAGCCACAACTACTGAGCCTGCGAGCCACAACTACTGAAGCCTAGAGCCCATGCTCTGCAACAAGAGAAGCCACTGCAATGAGGAACCAGTGCACCACAACCAAGAGTAGCCCCCGCTCACCGCAACCAGAGAAAGCCCATGCACAGCAATGAAGACCCAATGCAACCATAAATAAATAAATTTATATTTTTTTAAAGTGCTGGAGGCATAATTAATAAGTTGTGCTGATGAATCGAATTCAGGGTGAAGAATAAAGACTGGCTACTAAGTGTTTGGCATAAAAAACTAGATGTATGAATGGAGCCTTTTTTTTTTTTTAATGGAGCCATTTTTAGGAGGAAGACTGACAGAAGAGCAAAACTGGGAGCTCTCAATTTTAGACATTTAGCACATTCTTATTGGATAAAACAGCATAAACCCCCAAACTAGGCAAGTTCCCAGGCGGGATCTTCTGCTACTCTCCGCACCCTCAGAATCGGGTTTCTTTTGTCTCTGTCCCATGCCCTGAGAATGTACATCATCAGATGGGCTTCCTGACTACTTCAGTGTCTCATTTCAGGGTCTCTATCACTGTTAAGGGAGAGGATGTGTATATATGACCTTCAAGCTTTCTGCTCACAGGGATCAATCATTCCAGCTCCTCTCATTTCCCGTTTTCTATTTGTGGCTTTTTGGTTAACTTAAATTCATTTCCCCTTCCTATCAGCATTCCAATTTCTTTAGTCTGGTGGCTGAGTGGAATGGTTACCATTCCAGTGGTAACCCCTGGAATGTGAATGCTGAGCAAATGCCTACAAGATGCAGACAGTTGTACTTTATTCATTCCATTGGCAGTAGCCCGACCTCTATCCTGTTATGAGGCCATTCCAGTGCTTCTGGTTCCTAGCCTCCAAAGGTACCAATGAATATCCTTTTGCTCAAGCCAGAGTTGAGTTTTGTTGTTTGCCATCAATGAACCCTGACTAATAACTAATAACTAATAATCAGGACATGAGTGCAGTCTTCCCCAAATGCCCAGCTTCTACAACAGTAACAAATGGGTTAGTGTTTCAGCCCCACCCACTCTCCTCCTCCACTCCCCGAATCAAGCAGCCCTTTGTTTTCTCAGAACCTCTCCCAAATATTCCAAAACCTGCTAGGCTTGTTTTGTTTGTCACCAAGCCTTTCCACACATTCACAGCTGAAGCAAATTGATGTCTAGGGCTTGCTTTAGGCACCACTTCGATCAAAAGGTAAGGAATGTATTTCTTTCCATTGCCCAGAACTTTACTCATTGGGCCTCTGAACTCAGTTCCAGCTCGTTTGAACTGATGCCTCTCTTCCCAACAAGGCTGGCTAGAATTGTTATCTAAAGATAACCAGTGTGTCATCCTGCTTCTCCACCCAAATTTGAGACCTAAGATGATTCAAGAGTCTCTCAGGCCTTAGGTGGAATCTTAGTTTCTACACTTAAACATCACTAAAAATTGCTTCTATAATGTTTGACTCCAGCTAGACCTGATGTTCCAAAATGTATTTGATAGCACCCTTATCACATGACTTGATGAGAAATCTCCCAAGTCTTCATATAGGTAGAGATTATTTTATTTTTCCTATTTTTTGTGTAGCCATAAACTATAAATTCTGACAATTATCCACATTACCAAATACCTTATATAAGGACTCATGCTTACCACTACACTGACATGGGCATCTGCATCTTTGAGACCACGTATAATTCTTGATGACGACGTATAATTCTAATTTTTTTGTATCAATCACTATCCCTTCATCATTTCCAGACTTCACCAGGAATTCCAATTTTCCTCTGCAATATCTATCACTATTTCCTTTCAATATTTCTCTAGTTAATAGTAGCCTATGACCTTAGGGCTCTCCAGAGTAACAGAGTCAATAGGAAACGTTGATATATATTATATATATTTATATAAAGAGATTTCTTATTAAGGTATCAGCTCATGTGATTACAGAGACTGAGAAATCCCACAATCTACTGTCTGCAAGCTGGAGACCCAGGAGAGTCGGTGGTATAGGTCGAAGGCCTGAGAGCCAGTGATGATTCTAGTCCAGGTCAGAAGGCCTGAGAACTAGGACTACCATGGGCAGATCAATGTTCCAGGCAGAGAGTGAATTCAACTTTCCTCTACCTTTTTGTTCCATTCAGGCCCTCAACAGATTGGATGATGCCCACCCACATGCGGGAGGGCAATCTGCTTTACTCAGACCACCAATTCAAATGCTAATCTCTTCTGGAAACACCCTCAAAGACACACTCAGAAATAATGTTTAACCAGCTATTGGGGCATCTCATGGCCCAGTCAAGTTGACACATTAGATTATCCATCACAAACCTTGACTGGTGTTCTAACATGAATTCCAAAGCAAGCCCCAGAGTGCTGATCTAGTCACCAGGAAACCGTCTCAAAGGTTAAAGTAGGTAGGGGTCTTGACTCAGTACACTATGTCTACCTTGGGCCTGTTAGCTTTCCAGGAAAGAATCCATTTACTTAAGGAAGTGTAGGTGATGCTGCACAAAAGACCATCTTCCAGACTATAATTTCAGGATGAAGATTCTTATAGATTCACTCTACAGGGTTAAGACAATGCTAAAATGTGACTAGTTTTCCATTTAAAATACACAGACCTGAACAGCATAATTCCATCTCTCAGCTTCCATAGTTTTACGATTTCAGAGTGGTTTTCAAAAGTCCCCTTAGACTTTCAAGTGGTACTCCAGAACTATCAGTGGCTAACACTGGGTCAATTTCTACTCCCCATCACTCCTTTTTTTTTTTTTCAGCATGCCCGTGCAGCATGCAGGATCTTAATTTCCCAACCAGGCATTGAACCTGCACCTCCTGCAGTGGAAGCGTGGAGTCTTAACCACTGGACTGCCACCAGGGAAGTTCTTCCTGGCAGTCTTTATCTAACAGTTCAGTCATCATGACAAGAGTACCCACTTGGCACAGCTCCAGATGTTACATGATAGTAAACCTTAGATTAAGGAGCCCAGGCAGGCCCCCAAAATATAATATAGGAGTTAGTGAGTTCCCCCACCTTCTATTCTCAAAGTACCATCCCCGATAACTCGAAGTGGTCATCAGACTTGATATTATGACTTCTGTTTTTCATACCAAGTATTTCTAGGATGAAAAGACTCTTCAGAAGAGTCCTTTTAGCCCCTAAACAATTTCCATTTTACCCTACCTCATATTACTAGCAAACTAACCAAATGGGAATAGCCCTTGTTCTGTTTTCTCAAGTCTTTCATTGCAAATAAAATGGTTAATTTATTTAAATGAGATAGTGTATGTGAAATCTACATCTGGCACCGTAAGCTATAAAACAAGCTAGACAGGACTTCCCTGGTGGCACAGTGGTTAAGAATCTGCCCACCAATGCAGGTGACATGGGTTCGAGCCCTAGTCCAGGAAGATCCCACATGCCGCGGAACAACTGGGCCCGTGCACCGCAACTACTGAGCCTGCACTCTACAGCCCGCGAGCAACAACTACTGAGCCTGCGCATCTAGAGCCCGTGCTCCACAAGAGAAGTCACTGCAACGAGAAGCCCGCACACTGCAATGAAGAGTAGCCCCCACTCACCACAACTAGAGAAAGCCCTCACACAGCAACGAAGACCCAACGCAGCCAAAAATAATAAATTTTTAAAACAAAAAAACAAGCTAGACAAAGGCTGCTTAATTTAATATTTTTAGTTAGAAGGGTCTGTTAATGTATCTCATTAATTTCAGAGAATCCTATCATGTCTGAGCTGTAAGGAACCTGGACCTTAGAGCTCACTTAGTCCAGATGAGAAAAATGAGGCCTAGAGCTTGAACAACATCCTCCGAAGTCACCCAGCTTAGCAAGTTTTCCCCAGGTAATGAAGAAAAAAGAGAAAGAGCAATAATCAGTAGAGTATTGAAACTGCAATAAGATCCACCTTAAAACATCTAAACAGGGCCTCCCTGGTGGTACACTGGTTGAGAGTCCGCCTGCAGATGCAAGGGACACGGGTTCGTGCCCCAGTCTGGGAAGATCCCACATGCCGCGGAGCGGCTAGGCCCGTGAGCCATGGCCACTGGGCCTGCGCGTCCGGAGCCTGTGCTCTGCAACGGGAGAGGCCACACAGCAGTGAGAGGCCCCCGTACCGCAAAAAAAAAAAAAAAAAAGTTGCACATGCATGTTGAGGAGAGTCCTAGGACCAGTCAGGTGTGAAAAAAGAAACAAGATAATTGGCTAAATGTAAACAAAGACCCAGAAGGGCTGTCCTATATGTGATTTAAATCACCTCTTTATTGCGCTCCTCATTCAGGAAGCCCACACTCCTTTCCAGGCGTCTATTTCTGCCTGGCTTCTGACTTACTGTGCTCCTCCTCATTAGAGAGGATGCCCATACCCTTTCTCTCTGGGTGTGTGTTTCTGCCTTACTTCTGTCTTAAACAAACTGCTTCTCTGTGTGCTCTCCCATACGTTGTGCTGTCTTTAATAATAAACCTTGTACCTGTTTTTACAGTTTTTGCCTCCTTGAACAAGACATTCTTCCTTTCAAATGGGAAAAAGCTAGGGCCACTTTGCTTCTAGCCTCTAGCCCCTGGTGGTCTGGTGGCTACCATTCCTGGTTTTCATCCACGCTACCTAGGTCCAATTCCTGGGCAGGGAACTAAAATTCTCTCTTCAGGACTGCTCACTGCTCTCTCTGAGATCAATTCCTTTATAGAGAAATTATATATACAGATACTTAAATAAATGTTTACCTGTACTTACTTACCTCTACAATTTAAATTTTAAATGCCTTAAGATTCTCAAAAGCCAACTATAAAAATAAAAGGTTTAAAAAACAATTTCTTTGTTCTTAGAGGTGAAAATGTGCACAGAATTTCAAAAGAATATTTTTATTCAGTGAAAGTTTTTTTAAATACAAATACTTCCATGAAATAAATCCCAAGTGCTACATTTAAGTTTTTCAGTACAATTTATTCTTACATTTTAATTTACATTTATTAAGTGTTTTAGAAATATTACACTCAAAGTAATAGAGCTCCAGAGAGAGGCCATTAACTAAGAGGTGAACAGTCTCAGTGTGTCAACTTCCTAGTTAGCCTGCTCGCCTCCCCACTACACATACTTGCCCTCTGGTGGTTATTACTATGTAGCTGTCTTCAAGATGTGGCTGAAGCTTGAATCTACATCTGGCATCAGGCCAAGTCTGTGAATCCATGAATATAGGCCACCAAATGCATTTAGAGTTCAGCCTGCTGAAGGTTCTTTCTTGACAGACAATGATGATGAATGTGGAAAGACTGGCTATTCTCTTGGGAGAAGAAAATATATCTCACCTTAAGTGACAACTACAGTTTTCTAACAGAAAAAATAATCAGCAAGGACAGGATCAATGATAAGGATAGGGAAAATACTCTGAGAATAGAGTAAGTACAATATATACATAATGGAATAGTGAGGCTGCTCCTGAGTCCAAACTCTTATTTTTAAAAGTCTGATAAAAATTTACTCAATTACATTTTATACAGTAATATTTAGTGAGCTCTGTCCAAAAAGGCTATGTTTTGTTTGTAAAAATAACAAAAGCTTTATCACTCAGTCTCTGGTCAATAAGAAAGGAAGAAAACCTTGCTAGAAATAACAATAAATAATTTCACACAAAAGTCCAGGTGACATAAGAATAGTATATTAATTAATATATTTTTTTGTATTTACAATAAATCCATTTGTTAATACTGCAATAGAAAAAATAATCAGTCCACATTATGTAGTAGAAACTGGCTTTGAGGCTGATCATACCTCTCACAATAAAAACATACAAGGATTTCTTCCACAGCTAAAGTACTTTTCAACATGACAGTCTTGGGTGAAAGTAAAACTGACAGAGTACTTTACTCTATGTCCTAGAATCAAGCGATCGAGGCTATTACCGTTAAGCAAGCAGCAAAAAGCTGTTTAGTTTTTCCAGGACTATTTAAATAGTAGTTACCATATGAGAATTTAATTTTACTTTGATATAAAAAGTAAAAACCCTAAATAGGGAAACTGCATTAATCAAAAGCAGCCCCAAACAAAAAAGCCATCACTAGAAATGAAACAAGGCATTCTTATGTATCATGCATAAAAAGGATAATTACATAATACATACTTTAATGACCAGACCAATAAATAAATGAGGTAAATTTTACAGTCATTGGAACAAATAAACTATATTCAACTACTTGAGTGCTGTACTGACACTGCTTTTGTTTCAAAATAATAAAGTAACATAATTAATCTAACATCTAAAAACTGCATACTTTGAATGTTTGCTTTTTTGATACCCTTTTGAGATAGTAAAGGGGAACTGTGTAACAAAATATTATCTGAATATAAATTATCAACACCAATATGATACAATTATCATGTCATTGCCATTTTGTATATGCACAGTGGAAATATTTTGAAAGCTAGGAAACAGATGAAAACAGACTGGTCAGAATTTTAAATTTCAGACCAATCCATGATAATCTAGAACAGAAGACAAAAATAAAATTCACTAAATAGATATAACTTGATATCTTTTCCAAATTCAGTAGTCCACTAAGATGCAACTTCAAAACAAGTCTACTACCTCAAAGGTAAAAAGGAAGAAAATGTAAATCTCTTTTGAGCTTTAGTTTTCAAGTTTATGCTCTGAAAGAAGGCTGACATTAGTCAAAACAGCAATACTGTATCTTTGCTTTTGAATTTTGTATTTGCTTTTCCTATTTTAGTTATAGTATGGAATAGAGAGAAAAATATTAAATTATTAAGTCAAGGGTAAGTATTTACGGCCAGTTCATGAAATATATTGAGTTAATCAGCTGGGTCAAGAATTTCCTACTATGCTGCTGCATTTATTATCTATAGCCTTGGAATAGTAATTTAGGAGATGTCTATCATAACTACTGACAGCACTTTTCATGGTATACCAATTTCCATTTTTATTTCTTCTCTCCTTTGCCACTTAAATACATTATTTTAACCACCAGATAGGAAATTTTATTTTACAAATTCCTGTTTCATTTACTGAAGAGGTGATTTTAACACATAAACCTGCCAATCCTGAGAGATGATGATGATGATGATGATAGGAAAACTAAAACGCAGAGGATTATTCACTCAAATTTCTGCTTTAGTTTTTTTTGGAAGATGGCTGGCAGAATAGAAAGAAGAGCCAAAATCATTAGAACAAATACTGAGTTCCAGGAAACAGCTTCCCCTGCTGTTGTAAGCTGGTACAATGTTGTTCCTGCCTTAATTGCTACAAAAGAGGGAGGTGCAACACCTAAAATAGAAAGTAAAAACATATGGTAAAAAATAATCAATTATTTTTAAAAATTAAAATACTGTGTGTATACAATTTCTTCTAAGAATATAGTGATTTACAATTGGAAAATTTTAATTTAATTTAAAGCCCCTCAAGTTTATTTCCATATAAAGAATTCAGTCTTTCATAATCACCGCTTAAGGATAATGAATTTAAAAACCCAAGGAAAGTCTCCAGAAAATAATTTTACAAAATTTATCAACAGCCTTAAAAAATGAATGTGCTATGATCCACCAATTTCAACTTTAGGAAATATTAATGTATATGAACAAAGATCTAGTCTCAAGGATGCTCATCAAAGAATTATAATAATAAAAATCTGGAAACAATCTAAGTCTTCAAAAATAAGATTGAGTAAATTGTCATTCACCCTTGATAGAGTGTACTTAAAAATGAGTGGTAGGAGATACTCAGAAATGGAAAGATACTCAAAATATATGAGTAAAAAGAGCAGTTTATACAAAAGCATGGTGGAACAGCCACATTTTATTAAAAGCCAGAACAAATTGGAAAAATTACTTTAGCCAAAGCTGAAGTTAACTTTATCTCTAGGTATTTCATCTGTAAAATAAGGAGACAGTACAAAATTCTCTCTTCTGATTCTATAAGTGTAATATTATTTTACAAAATCCAAAATTACCCCTGCTAAGATTTTTTTCCCACTTTTATAGAGAACCTGCTAAGATTTTTAAGTCTGTCTATAAATTTTTCTAAAAATAGCAATAAAAAATTAAGTATTATCGTAAAGCTTTAACAGACAGTCAATACTTGAGGAATCTGCTCATTTTGTTGGTATCTAAACAATTCACCTTAAATTTGGAAGAAAAGCAGAATACTCTTACTAAAGAACTACCAGAATTCACAAATATATAAATGAATCTTTACACCCACTGATTAATTTCAAAATTAAGTGTTAGCTCCTTGAAAGCAAGAAACTTCTTGTTCATCCTTGCTTTCCCTCAAACTTTCAGTAATGCCCATAATAAGTTCTATGTTAATAAAAAGATAGGATCAATTTTCTATTGAAAATTAAAGTTCAGTATTTCAGTACCTGATTAGAAGACAAAGGAGAAAGTACTCAAAAAAGGCATCTTCAAATTTTTTTTTTCTCTCCACTGAGGGAGAGAATGGAGTTAAAAAGTCCTGCTTAATTCTACATGATTAAAAAAATATCCAGCAGAGAGTGCTCTTGTTTAAAAAAAAAATTTAAATCAACACAATCCAACAAACATTTCCGAGCATCTATTTATATGGGCCAGGCTCTGTGCCCACCAGTTATATATGGTGCTGGCATGCCTGCAAAGAGCACAAAATCTAGCCCAGCTGGACACTGCTAGACATGTACACAATGAGTTCTAACACAGCATGAACCAGAGGGCTTACCTAGAAAAGTGCCAATAAAAAAAACTTTCAATGGCACGTTTATCACAGGAGATGTAATATTAATAAACCAGTTAGGCAGAAATGGTGTTATTCTCAAAAATATAATGTAGTTAATGAGATGCTCTCTATGACGTTCAACCTGTCACAAGAAAGAAACAAGTTAGGATCAAGATAAAGCCAAGCCTGAAAATAAACTGATTATAAAATACCTTATTTCAAATTCTTATCCCTGATAGCTCAGCATTTACCCAACAGAAATGATCAAATAAGGAGCTTGAAAATGACAATGAACTGCTTATCAAATGTTCATTACTAGAGCTAAATAACATCAGATGAAAGTTTTTAAGATTGTGCTTAGAGTGTAATGTTATACTACTAAAGATGGCTCTACATCAGCCTAGATAATATGGCTCAACAACATTTTAAACCTAAAAAGGCAAAATTAAATTTATAACAATATATAAGATAGATATCAAATGACCAACTTTTTAATGCCTTTAACGTCCTGTAATATAAAGGGCTAGTATAGTACATCAATAAACCTGGCCTCCAATTAAAAATTCAGATAATCTTTATGTTAATGTACTTCACATGAATGAATTCATTCATCATTGATAAATGAGGTTAAACAAGCATATAGAAACATTTAGCTGACTAAATAAAAGCACTGATTACAGTTTATACTTCCTAGATCTTGCTACACAAATAGTGATTATGATTTTGGACAAAATGCTTAATTTCTCTTAATTTCCTAACCTGTAAAACAAAGGGGTAAATTTCTAAAATTCCTCTGATTTAATAGTCTGCTTCTTCTGATTCTTTATAAGAATAAGATTCTTAGCAATACTATGCTAGACTTTTCTGGGCAGTAGACCTTCTATTTATCACTGCTAGTCTTTGCAGAGACCCTAACGGAAGATAAGTTCTTCCCACTGATGAAATGCATTAAAAGAGTTGGCTGATACAAGTTTTTCAGAGACCCACTGACAGCATCCTGCATCAACACAAAACAGGTGAGGTGTCTAAATATATGGATGCCTTTACATTGACACTTTGACTTCTGTGCTCTGATCGAAGTTATTAGGAATAAAGAATTAAGATGACTGTTACAAAAACATCATATTTGAAATTATTAACATTCATTATTTGCCTACCACTTAATTTTCAAAAGATCATTTTTATCAAAGCCCTGAGTCTGAGTTAATTTATGTAGATATTATACACTGACCCCCCCAAGTAGCCAAAGAATTACATCAAATAATTTAAAAATACATGTTTACCTGCTGTGACCATTTTACTGCTTTCTCAGTTAGGTATTTATAGACAACTGGCCTCCCAACTAAATAGGAGAGCATATAGCAGAATGAGGCACCGAGTCCAGAACACTACAAAATAACAAGAACTCATAAGCACTTTGTACTTTTCCATCTTATTCACATGGATATATATTCACCTAAGGCAAACCTCAACTAGTTTCTTTCTTTTGGGGTATGGGGTGGATACTCTGCGTAACATCTCTTGAGCAGAGCAGAAGAACCCATCTGATCTAGTCCTTTCTCTGACCAAATTATAACTAAAATGAGACCAGCTAAAACAAACTGGCACTTGTGATTAAACTTAGTGACTATATCCAAATAGTTAATGTTAGCCATTAGCCTATGAATAAAACTTCAAGAGCAATATTTTTTCAATTCCTATGCTTGAAAACACTACCTCCTGCCATGGGACTTAACTCCTTGGGCCCACCAACATTCTTGGACTATTTGAATTACAAAACAGTATAGAAAGCAAAGGCTAGAACAGAGCCTATAAATGCAATTAAGTCTATGATAACCCTGTTCTAGAAAAAAGCCAAACTATAATATCTCCTTATGGAGGGACTTAACAGATATTACTGTAACATTAACCCCCTTTTAAAACTAATAAGTCTATGCTTCCAGAGACTAGTGGGACTAGGATGCCATCTGCATTCCCATCATTCTATTTAAAGTTATTTCTTTCTAGTCTCCCGATTTCATTTTATATACTTACCAAACAAACAAGAAATAAGGCTAGTGGAAAGGGATAAAGAAACCCTGAGAGTATACTGAGAAATATAGAGCCTGGAATAGCAAATGTTTGCAAGCTGTTAACTTCTAAGTTAAGGATTAAAACATAATTAAATGAATTTTTAAACCACAAATCCAACAATCCAGAAAAAAAGTATCAATACAGAAATTAGATGTTAATAAGATTATATCCATATTTCAGTATTTAAAAAAAGTAAAATTATACCCAAAGTTTAAAAAATACATGATTCTACAGCTGCAACACCTTTATAACCATTTACTAACATTATCGTAAATCAATGCTAATTAGAGTGTGTTACTAAGAGAAAACAAAGACAAATACTGAATGTGTACCAGATAGAGAGGAACTGGGCACTTCAGGGGAAGGGGGGGGGGCACACGGGGCAGAAAAAAAGAAAGAGAACAGAAGTCTTCAGTAATCTTGTAAATGACATGCTTCTCTAATGCACTGGTTTTTTTTTTTTTTAAAAAGGGCTCTTTTTTAAAAAAATTTATTTTTGGCTGCATTGGGTCTTCATTGCTGGGCGCAGGCTTCCTCTAGTTGTGGGGAGCGGGGGCCACTCTTTGTTGCAGTGTGCGGGCTTCTCATTGCGGTGGCTTCTCTTGTTGTGGAGCACGGGCTCTAGGCGCACGGGCTTCAGTAGTTGTGGCACGTGGGCTCAGTAGTTGTGGCTCGCAGGCTCTATAGTGCAGGCTCAGTAGTTGTGGCGCACGGGCTTAGTTGCTCTGTGGCATAGGGGATCTTCCCAGGCCAGGGCTTGAACCCAGGTCCCCTGCATTAGCAGGCGGATTCTTAACCACTGTGCCACCAGGGAAGCCCCTAATGCATTGGATTTTTACTCTCAAATATTTTTAGGAAACATGATTTCTATGGAAATACAGGTACAATATAATGTTATAATAATTACTATTTCTAATTTAACTTTTGGACATTTACTTCAACTTACTACTCATTTAAAAAAGAATAAGGGTTACAAAATATAGTAAAAGTCACAAATCTTATTTTTAAAACAGAATTATGTTTTTTTCCTGCGTCTCTCTAGTTCCTAGTTTTGGCCTGGACCTCTGCATCACCCATAACGTGATTTACTTGTAAGTCAGACAGACTGAGTGAATTCCTTCAACATCTCTCCCTTCTACTTTAAAATTTCTATCTTTACCCATCCTTCCTTTTTTCCTCTAGTTCCCACTTTACTCTTGTTTTCATTTCAATCTCCTTCTTCCTGAGTTCTTTTATCTTTAACTTCTTGCTCTTGCACAGATCCTTTCTGTATAAAACCACTCAGATGCCTACACACTAAAGAAAACCTAGGCTTTTCCTTGAGCAAGGTATCCTATCCAGTTACTGCCTCTCATCTTCACTGCCTCCCTTGCAACCTGGCTTAACCATCCCTCACTCTACTGAAACCCCCTCCTGGACAAAAGTAATGACTTTTTCTCAGTAAGAATTTTCTTGCATAGGATTAAACATCCTTCAGTGTAAAACTCATCCTTCAGTGTAAAACTCACCTCCAGTGAACTGTATTTTTCTTCTGTGTTACAGATCATTACTTCTCTAGTTTTTCTCTTCTCCTCACCCTCAAACCTGAGATTTCTCTAACATTCTGTTAGCTAATCTCTCACTTTTCTTTGATAAATTCAGTCATTTCCATGTATATGGATGTACACATGGCTTCAAGCATATGGTGACAGATAGATAGATAGATAGATGATAGATAACTTTGAATTCTCTATCTCTGATTCAACTTTTCTAATCAAATACCAGTCTCAAATTTCCCAGCAGTCTACTGGATGCCTCCATTAAAAATTTAAACTTAGTTATTTCAGGGCTCTTTAGAATCTTTTAATGGAAAGTCTCAAACACATATGAAAGTAGAGAAACTAGTATTATGATGCCCTATATTCCCATATATAGCTTCAACAATTAACATACAACCAATCTGGTTTTCTCTATATACTTTACCTTTGATTATATTGAAGCAAATCCAAGACATATCATTACATGTACAACTACATTAATACCTTTAAAAGATAAGGATTCCTTTTCTTTTTAACACAACTATAATACCATTGTCAGAGATTAATTAACCAAAATTCCTATCATAAGTAGCTATTGTGTGTGCTCACAATTCCCAAGAGAGTCTTAATTTTTTTTTTTTTTGGACAGCTGGTTTGTTCAAATCAGGACAAAAAAGGTCCACACATGGTATTTGCTCTCCACAGCACTTAACTACAGGTTTGGTTCTTTTTTTTGGTCTTGTTGAAGAAACTGGGTCATTTGCAGGATTTAACAATTTCTGAACTTTGCCTATTGTATCCCTTAGGGTGGTTTAATATGTTCTTTTGTCATTTTTTTAAAATTAATTTTTATTGGCGTATAGTTGATTCACAATGTTGTGTTAGTTTCTGCTATACAGCAAAGTGAATCAGTTATACTTATACCTATATCATTCCGCTGTCATTTACCTTATAGTGTTAACAAAGCCATTCTCTCTGCATGGGGATATAATTTGACCTTAACTTTCCAGCTTTGTATAGATTTTTATTTCTTTTCTCTAACACTGAAAAATCTTGGTTCTTAATGTCATAAACATAATTAGCTATTTCCTTTACATACTATTAAGTATATATATATACACATATATATATACACATGTGTGTATATATATATACTAGATACATTAATATCACATATTTTAAAATTTCAGAACAATATAGCAACTGAAAATAGTTTAAGATTTCTTTCAAATCTTTTGTCCTTAAGATTTATCCCAGAAGGGACACACAGCCAAATTACTTTTTTCAAGGAAACAATTTGAAATAATTCTTCTAGATAGTCAAATCCCCATCAACTCAATATATTGTTAAATTTGTTTCATTTTGCTTTAGATTGTTTAATTTTTTTAAATTTTGTTAAAATATACATAACATAAAATTTACCATCTTAACCATTTTTAGGTGTATGGTTCAATAACATTAAGTACTTTCACACTGTTGTGCAAGCAATCTCCAGAACTCTTCTCATCCTGCAAAACTGAAACTCTATACCCCTTAAATAACATTCCCCCCTCCCACCTCCCCCAACTCCCTGACAACCATCCTTTTACTCTCAGTCTCTATGAATTGGGCTACTCTAGGTACTTCATGTAAGTGGAATCATATAGCATATCTTTGTGATAGGCTTAGTTTGCTTAGCATAATGTCCTTAAAGTTCATCCATGTTGTAATATGTTTCAAAATTTCCTTCCTTTTTAAGGAAGGAAATTGTATGTATATACAATTATGTATGTATATAATTGTGTATGTATGTATTATGTATGTATACAATTATGTATGTATGTATATATATGTATGTATATACCACACTTTGTTTCATTCATCCATTAAAGGACACTTGAGTTGTTTCCGCCTTTTGGCTACTGTGAATAATGCTGCTATAAACATGTGTGTGCAAGTATCTCTTGAGACCCTGCTTCCAATTCTTTCAGGTATACACCCAGAAATGGGACTGCTGAATCTTATTTTTAATTTTTTGAGGAAATGCCATATTGTTTTTCACAGCAGCCAAACCATTTTATGCTCCCATCAACAGTGCACAGGGATTTCAATTTCTTCATATCCTCACCAACACTTGTTACTTTCTGGTTTTTTTTTTCTTTTTGATTAGTAGCCATCCTACTAACGGGTGTGAGGTTACTTTAGATTTTTAACATTTCTGTTTCTTTTTTCAATTTGATTTAATTGGTTTTATAATTACGTGAAATATTTACTTGGTTCTAAAGTCAAATCTATACAATAAAATACACTTAGAGAAGTTTCACTTCCATCCCTGTTTCATCTCTCTCCATAGGTAAACATTTTTATTCGTTTTTAAAAATATCCTTTCTTTTGTCATCCACAGCTCAAAAGTCCTCAACGACTATCCAATACCAAATCAATATTCTATATTCCTTAGCCTGTACTCAAACTTCTCTACAATCTGAGTGCAATGTCTAGCCTACCTTCCTAAACTTATTTCTCAAATCCTCCCCTTCTCACATCCTATATACCAACAAAATTGGACTACTGATCACTTCCTAACCATGCCCTGTGCTTATAAGCTCTGATCTAGACTTGCTTTGTCTAGAATGACTATACCGTATCTCTACCCATAATTCCCATTATTCCAGATGGAAATAGTTGTTTTGGTTTTGAATGCTTAAAACACTAGATTGTACTTAGCATATAATTAGTACTTTCTGGTTAAATGGATGAAAGCTAAAGTTAAAATAAGTAATTATAATGTAAAAAGTAATTAACATACAAGAGTTTGAAATAGGTATTACCAATGAAAGTACTAGTACTGCACTGCTGAATACAATGGCTACTAGCTACATGTGGCTGTGGGGAAGAGACACTAAAATGTGCCAGGTCTGAACTGAGATGTGCTATGAGTGTGAAATATACACATTTTAAAGAATTGGTACAAAAAAAAGAATGTGAAATAGTAATAATTTTTATGTGGTTTCATGTTGAAATGATATCTTTGACATTTCAGTTCAAGTAAAATGTATTAAAATTAATTAAAATTAATTTATTCTCACTTTCCTTAATGTGCTAACTAGAAAATTTTTAAGCTGCATGTAGCTCACATTATACTTCTATTAATGAGCGCTGTACTTATTATACGCCCAAAGGTAAGTCTTCTCTTTTGTTCACTGAGTTTAAAAAGTACCTTTTTAACACTCAGAGCTTAAGATTCCAGAGTGTAAAATAAACAGAAAATTATAAGAAAATATATAGATTTAACAAATTATCCTATAAAAAATCTAAAACAGGGGCTTCCCTGGTAGTGCAGTGGTTAAGAATCCACCTGCCAATGCAGGGGACACAGGTTCGATCCCTAGTCCGGGAAGATCCCACATGCCATGGAGCAACTAAGCCGGTGCGCCACAACTACTGAGCCTGCACTCTAGAGCCCACAAGCCACAACTACTGAGCCCACGTGCCACAATTACTGAAGCCCACATGCCTAGAGCCCAAGCTCCACAACAAGAGAAGCCACAGCAATGAAGAGTAGCCCCCGCTTGCCGCAATTAGAGAAAGACGTGCAAAGCAAAAGACCCAATGCAGCCAAAAATAAATAATAAATTAATTTTTTAAAAATCTAAAACAATGCAGAATCACTACAATACCTTAATTATTAAGCAAATAGTAACCATATGCAATAAAACCTGCTGAATTGACAATATTAACCAATGATTCATTTAAAATTGAAAAATTTAAACCAAATGTATTTTATAATAATAAACCTATTCCTATCTTTTTTTTAAAAAAAATATTTATTTAATTAATTTATTTGGTTGTGCTGGGTCTTAGTTGTTGCATGCATGTGGGAGCCAGTTCCCCGACCAGGAATCAATCCCGGGCCTCCTGCACTGGGAGCGTGGAGTCTTAACCACTGCACCACCAGGGAAGTCCCTATTCCTATACTTTTAATTCACTTTCTACAAGTCACTTTCTTTTTTTCTACTAATTTACATATGGATATTAAGACAACTAGGCTACAACATTTATTCTGCCATAGATGATCTAGATTCACTTATGCTAACTGGCTCTCTGGCCCTGTGGATGGGTATCCCCTTTATCCCTCAGCTATGAATCCTTCCAAAGCTAGGGGGCAAAATGGGGCAGAAAAAGATGACTTTCCAAAGTAAATAGAAACTATATGCCTCATTCACAAAATGTTCACAAAAACCTTACAAAAGACAAATGAAAGGGCTGAACCAAATGTTTCTTATTTGGGGAAAATTTTTTTTTTTAATGGTACGCAGGCCTCTCACTGCTGCGACCCCTCCCACTGCGGAGCACAGGCTCCGGACGCACAGGCTCTGGACGCACAGGCTCAGCGGCCATGGCTCACGGGCCCAGCCGCTCTGCGGCATGTGGGATCCTCCCGGACCGGGGCACGAACCCTTGTCCCCTGCATCGGCAGGCGGACTCCCAACCACTGCGCCACCAGGGAAGCCCTGGGGAAAATATTTTTTATGGTTAAAGTTTATAAATGCAAAATAACCTACAAGCCTAACACTTTGGTTTTTACAGATAAGTGATGAAATGGGAAGTAGGAAAAGGCAGCAGGTGTGAATTTCTTAGAACAGTCAGTATATAATTAAATTACCTTACAAATAACTGTTCCAAAGAACTGTGGAAAGACAGGTGCATAATAATCATTCTTCAAATTACCCCCAAATTTGAATTTTTCTAATAAATAGGGAGGATAATGACAAAGTGCCCACACATAGCACACTACCTAAATATAAATGTTATCTTCACCAGTTGGGTAAAGGAGTAATGTTTGTATTAGCAGCAAAAGCTATTATAACCGTACTTGTCACTAAGTTGTTTATGCCAGGAATAACTGGTCCAATGTGTTTTAAGTATACACTCAAAACATCTGCATAAGGAGGTAAATACAGGAACATCTATATGTTAAATACATAATATCTAATCCAATAAAAATCCAAGAAAATAAAATGCTATTGAATTTTATGAGAAAAAAATTTTAGCTGAAAAGTCCAAAAAACCAAAAGAAATTCAGGAAATAAGAGAGGAAGCAAGAATAGAAATATTTTGAGAGAATTAACAAAATAATTAATATGCCTTTCAGAAAGCTGATTGGAAAAGGAAAATGATTACCTTTACAACATCAAGAGTTAATGCCGACATTTCTCCAAAGAAGATATACAGATTGCCAACAAACACATGAAAGGATGTTCAACATCACTAATTATTAGAGAAAGGCAAATCAAAACTACAATGAGGTATCACCTCACACCAGCCAGAATGGCCATCATCAAAAAATCTACAAACAATAAATGCTGGAAAGGGTGTAGAGAAAAGGGAACCCTCTTGCACTGTTGGGGGGAATGTAAATTGATACAACCACTATGGAGAACAGAATAGAGGTTCCTTAAAAAACTAAAAATAGAACTACCATACGACCCAGCAATCCCACTACTGGGCATATACCCTGAGAAAACCATAATTCAAGAAGAGTCATGTACCACAATATTCACTGCAGCTCTATTTACAATAGTCAGGACATGGAAGCAACCTAAGTGTTCATCGACAGATGAATGGATAAAGAAGATGTGGCACATATATACAATGGAATATTACTCAGCCATAAAAAGAAATGAAATTGAGTTATTTGGTGAGGTGGATGGACCTAGAGTTTATCATACAGAGTGAAGTAAGTCAGAAAGAGAAACACAAATACCGTATGCGAACACATATATATGGAATCTTAAAAAAAAAAATGTTCTGATGAACCTAGGGGCAGGACAGGAATAAAGATGCAGATGCAGACACTTCCCTGGTGGTGCAGTGGTTAAGAATCCGCCTGCGAATGCAGGGGACACTGGTTTAAGCCCTGGTCCGGGAAGATCCCACATGCTGTGGGGCAACTAAGCCCGTGCACCACAACTACTGAGCCTGCGCTCTACAGCCCGCAAGCTACAACTACTGAGCCCACATGCCACAACTACTGAAGCCTGCATACCTAGAGCCCATGTTCCACAAGAGAAGCCACTGCAATAAGAAACCTGCACACCACATGGAAAAGTAGCCCCCACTCGCCACAACTAGAAAAAGCCTGTGCATAGCAATGAAGACCCAACACAGCCATAAATAAATTAATTAATTAAATAAATTAAAAAGATGCAGACGTAGAGAATGGACTTGAGGACACAGGGAGGGGGAAGGGTAAGCTGGGACGAAGTGAGAGAGTGGCATTGACATATATACACTACCAAATGTAAAATAGATAGCTAGTGGGAAGCAGCTGCATAGCACAGGGAGATCAGCTCCATGCTTTGTGACCACCTAGAGGGGTGGGATAGGGAGGGTGAGAAGGAGACACAAGAGGGAGGATATGGGGATATTTGTATACATATAGCTGATTCACTTTGTTATACAGCAGAAACTAACACAACACTGTAAAGCAATTATACTCCAATAAAGATGTTTAAAAAAAAAAAAGAGTTAATGTCTTTCATTAACTGAGAAGATTTGGAAAATACGTTGGATTAGAATAAAAGATACAAAAATTAGAAATTAACGTCCACAAATTGGAAGGCTAATCACCAGTTGCATAGGCAGTTTGAAAATATGTAGAAAGAATAAAGCAATTTTCCTGCCTAGTTAAAATACAACATATATTTCTATATAAAACAAAGAAATACATACTAAGAACTGTAAAAAAAAAAAATTCATATCCTTTACATGACTAGTTACTCTCATAGGATTTTTTACCAAGAAAACCATCAAATGGAAGAAAAAAATCATGAGCAAATGATTCATAACACAACATCTAGAAAAGTAAAAATTAAATACAAATTATATCTTCAAACCTAAGGGAATTTTTTTAAATTTATGGTATGGTGATTATTAATTCAAAATTATTATTTAAATTAAGACAATCAATTAACTAATAAAATAATCCTAAATAAAATGATTATCTTGAATAATACAAAGGAAAGAAAAAAGTTTATAACTGAAATAAGCAGAAAATAGAAAAACTGGTAATAAATATTCAGAAATGACAACTGACATGAAGAGAAAGGATTAAAGTGAGAATTTTTTCATTCTCATTTTTCAATATTTTATTTAAGGTTATACTGCATTAAAAATTTTTAAAAGGAAAAATAGTTACGTATAACTGAGCAGCAGATCTTTTAAAACCTTTTTCTTAAACAAAACTAGAAAACATTTTTCAGTTGAAAGGATACAAAATATATGTAGCAAAATAAGCTACAAGTACTTGAACATAAAAGGTGTCCTTATATTTGGATAAAACTTTTCCTAGAGCCTTGGCATCATCCATATCTCTGGGAACCTTCATATTCATTCTTTCTTCTCTAAAGAAATAAAGTGAAAAAAAATTTTAAATAGAGATTTGCCAAGATAATTCATATCAAAGTCAAGTTCAAAACATGAAGTTCTATCCAAAATGATTTGATGCCTTGATCTGTAATATGCTAAGCATAAATTCACAAAATTTAAGTTCAAAGTCTATAAATTATTTGTTTTTTAATGTTTTAATATAATTTCATGAGATATGTAATCCATTTGAAAATTCAGGATGACCCAAACTAAAGGTTAAAAAGCATTTGCTCAAACACTGGAGTAAATTTTGAATTAAGAAATGAACCACTGATGTTAGCATATCTAAAACATACTGAACATCATTTTGGGTAATCCTCATGATAAACTGAAGTCAATAATCAATTACAACTGAAATTAAGTAAAAATTTCAATGAATTTACAGTTCACATCTTTTCTTGAATATCCCAGCTCAAAGTTCAGATAAAAACTTAAAACACTTGTCACTTTCTATTAATTTTACTTTATATTTGGTGCCTTGTTTGGAACTGAATGTTCTGTTTATAAAAGCCCCAAATAATCATCTTTGTGTTTAATGTATATTGTACCCATATATTGTACCCATTTGTTTACATGATGAAATTTAACTAACCTTGCAAAACAATGATAGAATGTTGTTTAAGTCCTATAAAAATAGCAGGTGAACTAAAATGGGTTTTCTCATTTATAAATTTAAAAGCTTAAAAAAGCTCTTTATAGGCGTGTGCATGCATCTCACACATATACACACACCGAAAGAAATAGGCAGAATATAAAAGATTTATAACAGCATATTATTATACGAAAGTGTTATATTTCTTAGAGCAGATTGGGATCCAAAACAACCTTAATCTACACTCTATATTCTTTCCCTCCTTCAGTCAGCTCTTTATTTCCTACTCCTTTGATTAAAAAGAGAAAAGATCTAAAATTCAATGATACTAATATTAACATAACAATATAACATGCTGTCCTCCCAAAGGCATTTACATTCACGTAAGAAATCAAAGTATTAAAATAAAAATAAGTTTAACTATAAAATTTCAAGCATAAGAAAGTGTTAATGAAAGAAATTTAGAGGAAACAGGAACTTCCTTATACCCTGAAATCACATTTCACAGTTATCCATCACCACACCAAGCTGGCCCTGGTTGAAAGTCTAACTACATTTTAGTAGTCTCTGATGTAATCTATGATTACCCAAGGGTGTTGTTATTGTGGTTGAATAACCCAGGGATATTTAATCCTCATAAAGTATGTTTCAGGTCTATAATCTTTTCCCTAAAATTCAAAAAGCTCTGAAAACCAAAAGTTCTTTATAATCTGTCAGCAAAAATTGACCCACACTTATATACAGTTTTTCATAGTCTTCTATAATACAGGTTTCACTGTGAAAATATTAATTTGATTATGGGGTGCTACCCCAGATCCTGCTGGAGATACTACATAACATACAGTATTTATTCCATGTTATCTTTCCAAAATAGAAAAGTTCTAAATTCTGAAATACGTTTCACTCCCAAGGTTTTTGTTATGGAATTGTGGCTGTATACTAGATAGACAAGTTTTTCTACAAAGTGCATTTGACAGTGAAAAGTACCTATTCAAACCATGTCATTTCTATAAAACAGGGAAGAGAAAAAGAGCTAGGAGACAGAGATGTGGTGCGGAAGTAAATGGATGAATAGAGGCAGACAAAAAATGGTGACACGGAAAAGTAGGAAGGGAGAAAACAGGGATGGAAAAAGGGATAAAGCAGAGAAAAAGAGCATCAGTATTTCTCAAACTGCAGGTCAATATCTATTATGGACTGCAATATAAATTTACTTGGTCACTACTAACATTAAAAAATAATATGCAATAAATTTATTAATGTGGCTATGTTTTTCAACATAGCCATTAGAAAGATGCCTTAATTAGAGGAGCAGAGCTAGGAGAACCTTGCATAGAAAATCAAGAAACATATTTGGAAAGAAGTATTTAAATTACAGTGTCAATATGAACTTGCTACAAGCCGTGAGAGCTGACATACAATTATTATGCCAGTTCTGTTCCTTAAATTAGTTGAACTTTCAATGCACGTTCATCTCTATAAATGTCTAGACATTTTCCACTTCTTTCAGTATACTTACTCACTAAGCTGAGGAAAATTTTTATATACCAAAAACATAACAAAAGCTGCAGATAAGAAAATGGACACCAATATAAGAAGCGACATTCTTGCTGACCCAGCTTCTGCACAGGCTTTCTCTGAAAAGAAAAAAAAAATTATAATTAAGATAAATATAGAGGAAGACAGTATTCCAAGCCAGTAAATAATTTCCTGAAAGGTTTTCCTCCCAAGAAACTGTTCACACTTTTGCCCAAAACACTGTAACATTAAATTTTAAATACTACCATATTTGATGTTTATTAACTGGCCATAGTTCTTTGAAGGGATATATGCATTTTAGAAGCACAGAAAAACAGAACACCAGAATTTGTAGCACTGATTTGTTGATAAGCCAAAGGGGAAAAAAGGGCATTGCTCTAAATGCTATCACTGACTTTCAATTTTATATATCTATATTGGGAGATAACAGCATAGGCAGAATGGCCTCTTAAGAAAAATGAGGTAATCTGGCAATTACTTCAAACTGTCATGAGAAAGAACCCACAGATTCACTAATGCAACTGATGAATGTTACACTTTCTCTTTACACCAAGGGCTTCAGGATATAGTTGAACCTCAAATGTTTTGGGTGGCTCTGTCTGTGACTCCAAGAATGGGAGAATATGTTTGCATTCTCCAACAAGGTAATCTTAGTGTTATCTTAAAAATCATATGGAAGTGGTCGGAGTCAAGATGGTGGAGTAGGAGAACACTGAGTTTGCATCTCCTCACAACTAGGGCACCTACCGGGTGATGGTGGGGGACTTTGGACACCTAAGGGAACAGGAGGAACCTGCGAGCGACCAGGTAGGACATGGGGGGGAGCGAGGGGGGAGGAGAAGTGGAGGCAGGAGGGACTGGCACCCCTGAGGGGCGCCTGGGGGAGAGGAAGGGTTCCCACGCCTGTAGGGGCCCACTCACAGGGAGAGGATCAATGGCGATGGGGAGAGACCATCAGGGGATCAGAGGATTGGAAGGGAACGTGGCCAGCGTTTCCCCCACCCACTCAGGCCCCAGGGAGCCTGATGAGGTCCCAGGGCTGATCCTCCACCCTCCGAGGCCCCCTCCATCTGCGTGGGTCCTGGGGGTGTGAGAGGGAGGGGGAGAGGAAAAGTAGAGGCGAGATGGGACCAGTGCCCCGAGGGGTGGCTGGGGGGGGGAGGGGAGGGGTTCCCACGCTCGGGAGGTGGGCACTGAGGAGGGGCACACGGAGGGCACACTGTGATCCCCTACCCACAGGAAGGGGATCAGTGGGGACAGGGAGGGAACCTCAGAGGATCAGAGGGAACTTGGCCAGTACTGCCCCTGCCCACTTGGGTCCCAGCAAGCCTGCCGGGGCCCCAGGCCTGAGCCTCCACTGTGAGGCCCCCTCCAGCTGTGCTGAGCCTAACCCCCGCCCCCCACCCCCCAGGGCTTTTCCAGTCCTGAGCCTAGGCCCTGCCCCTGCCTAAGTCTGCCCCTCCCCCAGCCTAAGTCTGCCCCTCCCCCACAGCCAAGGCCTTTTCCTGCTTTTATTCTTTTTCTTTTTTTCTTTTTGCTATTATGGTTCTGTTTTACTGTGTTGCTATTTCATTTTTATTTGTATTTTATCTACTATATTTCTTATCTTTCTAACTTTATTTCTTTTTTATTCTTTGTTATTGTTCTGCTCCTTTGTTCTTTTTTTTTGGCCACACCCCAGGTGGCTTGCAGGATCTTGGTTCACAGGCTGGGGGTTAGGCCTGAGCTCTTGTGGTGGGAGCACCGAGTCCAAACCACTGGCCTAACAGAGAACCTCAGACCCCAGGAATATTAATCAGAGTGAGGTCTCGCAGAGGTCCTCATCCCCACACCAAGAGCCAGCTCTACCCAGCTGCCTGCAAACTCCAGTGCTGGAAATCTCAGGTCAAACAACCAGTAAGACAGGAACACAGCCCCAACCATCAAAAATAATGAGACGACAAAAAAATATGTTACAAACGAAGGAACGAGGCAAAAACCTACAAGACCAAATAAATGAAGAGGAAACATGAAACCTACCTGAAAAAGAATTCAGAGTAATGATAGTAAAGATGATCCAAAATCTCGGAAATAGAATGGAGGCACGGACGGAGAAAATACAAGAAATGTTTAACAAAGACCTAGAAGAACTAAACAATAAACAAGCAGTGATGAACAACACAGTAACTAAATGAAAAATACACTAGAAAGAATCAATACCAGAATAACTGAGGCAGAAGAACAGATAAGTGACCTGGAAGATAGACTGGTGGAAATAATTGCTGAAGAACAGAATAAAGAAAAAAGAATGAAAAGAATTGAGGATAGTCTCAGAGACCTCTGGGACAACATTAAATGCACAAACACTGGCATTACAGGGGTCCCAGAAGATGAAGAAAAAGAGAAAGGGTATGAGAAAATATTGGAAGAGATCATAGTTGAAAACTTCCCTAACATGGGAAAGGAAATAGCCACCCAAGTCCAGGAAATGCAGAGAGTCCCATACAGGATAAACCCTAGGAGAAACACACCAAGACACATATTAATCAAATTGACAAAAATTAAATTCAAAGAAAAAATATTAAAAGCAGCAAGGGAAAACCAACAAATAACATACAAGGGAATCCCCATAAGGTTATCAGCAGATTTTTCAGCAGAAACTCTGCAGGCCAGAAGGAAGAGGCAGGATATATTTAAAATGTTGAAAGGGGAAAACCTACAACTAAGATTACTGTACCCAGCAAGGATCTCATTCAGATTTAACGGAGAAATCAAAAGCTTCACAGACAAGTAAACGTTAAGAGAATTCAGCACCACCAAACCATCTCTACAACAAATGCTAAAGGAACTTCTCTAGGCGGAAACACAAGGAAAGAAAAAGATCCACAGAAACAAACCCAAAACAGTTATAAAATTGTAACAGGAACATACATATTGGTAACTACCTTGAATGTAAATGGATTAAATGCTCCAACCAAAAGACACAGACTAGCTGAATGGATACAAAAACAAGGCCCATATATATGCTGTCTACAAGAGACCCACTTCAGACCTAGGGAAACATACAGACTGAAAGTGAGGGAATGGAAAAAGATATTCCATGCAAACTGAAATCAAAAGAAAGCCGGAGTAGCATCACTCATATCAGATAAAATAGATTTTAAAATAAAGACTGTTACAAGGGATAAGAAAGGACACTACATAATGATCAAGGGATCAATCCAAGAAGAAGATATAACAATTATAAATATTTATGCACCCAACATAGGAGCACCTCAATACACAAGGCAAATGCTAACAGCCATAAAAGGGGGAATCGACAGTAACACAATAATAGTGGGGGACTTTAACACCTCACTTACACCAATGGACAGATCATCCAGACAGAAAATAAATAAGGAAACACAAGCTTTAAATGACACAACAGACCAGATAGATTTAATTGATATTTATAGGATATTCCACCTGAAAGCAGTTGAAAACACTTTCTTCTCAAGTGCACATGGAACATTCTCCAGGATAGATCACATCTTGGGTCACAAATCAAGCCTCGGAAAATTGAAGAAAATTGAAATCGTATCAAACATCTTTTCTGACTACAACGCTATGAGATTAGAAATCAATTACAGGGAAAAAACTGTAAAAAACACAAATACATGGAGGCTAAACAGTGCGCTGCTAAATAACCAAGAGATCACTGAAGAAAGCAAAGAGGAAATTAAAAAACACACAGAAATGAATGACAACAAAAACATAACAACCCAAACCTATGGGATGCAGCAAAAGCAGTTCTAAGAGGGAAGTTTATAGCAATTCAATCTCACCTCAAGAAACAAGAAAAATCTCAAACAATCTAACCTCACACCTACAGCAACTAGAAAAAGAACAAAGAAAACCCAAAGTTAGTAGAAGGAAAGAAATCATAAAGATCAGAGCAGAAATAAATGAAATAGAAATGAAGAAAACATTAGCAATGATGAATAAAACTAAGTTAGTTCTTTGAGAAGGTAAACAAAATTGATAAACCTTTAGCCAGACTTACCAAGAAAAAAGAGAGGGGACTCAATAAAATTGAAATGAGGGACTTCCCTGGTGGTGCAGTTGTTAAGAATCTGCCTTCCAATGCAGGGTTCGATCCCTCGTCAGGGAACTAAGATCCCACATGCTGCGGGGCAACTAAGCCCACGTGCTGAAACTACTGAGTCCGCACACCACAACTAGAGACCCCACGTGCTGCAAAAAGAGAGAAGCCCATGTGCCGCACCTAGAGAAGCCCATGCGCCACAACGAAGAGCCCGCACGCTGCAACAAAAGATCCTGCATGCTGCAACAAAGATCCTGTATGCCACAACTAAGACCTGACATAAATAAATAAATAATTTTTTAAAAAATAAAAATTTAAAAAATTAGAAATGAAAAAGGAGAAATTACAACTGACACCGCAGAAATACAAAGGATCATAAGAGACAACTACAAGCAACTCTATGCCAATAAAATGGACAACCTGGAAGAAATGGACAAATTCTTGGAAAGGTACAACTTTCCAAGACTGAACCAGGAAGAATTAGAAAATATAAACAGACCTATCACAAGTAATGAAATTGAAACTGTAATTACAAATCTTCCAACAAACAGAAGTCCAGGACCACATGACTTCACAGGCGAATTCTATCAAACATTTAGAGAAGAGCCAACACCTATCCTTCTCAAACTCTTGCAAAAAATTGCAGAGGAAGGAACATTCCCAAACTCATTCAACAAGGCCACCATCACCCTGGTACCAAAAGCAGGCAAAGATACCACAAAAAAAGAAAAGTACAGGCCAATATAACTGATGAAAATAGACGCAAAAATGCTCAACAAAATACTAGCAAACAGAATCCAACAACACGTTAAAAAGATCATACACCATGATTAAGTGGGATTTATCCCAGGGATGCAAAGATTCTTCAATATATGCAAATCAATGTGATATACCATATTAACAAATTAAAGAATAAAAACCATATGATCATCTCAATAGATGCAGAAAAAACTTCTGACAAAATTCAACACCCATTTATGATAAAAACTCTCCAGAAAGTGGGCATACAGGGAACCTACCTCAACATAATAAAGGCCATATACAACAAACCCACAGCAAACATCATTCTCAATGGTGAAAAACTGAAAGTATTTCCTCTAAGATCAGGAACAAGACAAGGATGTCCACTCTCACCACTATTACTCAACATAGTATTGGGAGTCCTAGCTAGAACAATCAGAGGAGGAAAAAGAAATAAAAGGAATACAAGTTGGAAAAGAAGAAGTAAAACCATCACTGTTTGCAGATGACATGGTAGTATACATAGAGAATCCTAAAGATGCCACCAGAAAACTACTAGAACTAATCAATTAATTTGGTAAGGTTGCAGGATACAAAATTAACACACAGAAGTCTCTGGCACTCCTATACACTAACAACGAAAGATCAGAATGAGAAATTAAGGAAACAATTCCATTCACCACTGCAACAAAAACAATAAAATACCTAGGAATAAACCTACCTAAGGAAGCAAAAGACCTGTACTCAGAAAACTATAAAACACTGATGAAAAAAATCAAAGATGACACAAACAGATGGAGAGATATACCATGCTCCTGGATTGTTAGAATCAATACTTTGAAAATGAATATACTACCCAAAGCAGGCTATAGGTTCAATGCAATCCCTATCAAAGGCATTTTTCACTGAATTAGAACAAAAAATTTTACAATTTGTATGGAAACACAAAAGACCCCAAATAGCCAACGCAATCTTGAGAAAGAAAAATGGAGTTGGAAGAATCAGGCTCCTCAACTTCAGACTCTACTACAAAGCTTCAGTAATCAAGAAAGTATGGTACTGGCACAAAAAAACAGAAATGTAGATCAATGGAACAGGATAGAAAGCCCAGAGATAAATCCACGCACATCTGATCACCTTATCTTTGATAAAGGAGGCAACCATATAAAATGGAGAAAAGGCAGCCTCTTCAATAAGTGGTGCGGGGAAAACTGGACAACTACATGTAAAAGAATGAAATTAGAACATTACCTAACACCATACACAAAAGTAAACTCAAAATGGGTTAAAGACCTAAATGTAGGACTGTACATTATAAAACTCTTAGAGGAAAACCACTCACAGCAAGATCTTCTATGACCCACCTCCTAGAGTAGTGAAAATAAAAGCAAAAATAAGCAAGTGGGACCTAATTAAAGTTAAAAGCGTTTGCACAGCAAAGGAAACCATAAGCAAGATGAAAAGACAACCCTCAGAATAGGAGAAAATATTTGCAAATGAATCAACAAAGGATTAATCCCAAAATATACAAACAGCTCATGCAGCTCAATATCAAAAAAACAAACCACCCAATCCAAAAATGGGCAGAAGACCTAAATACACATTTCACCAAAGACATACAGATGGCCAAGAGGCAACATGAAAAGGTGCTCAACATCACTAATTATTAGAGAAATCAAACCTACAATGAGGTTATCGCCTCACACCAGTCAGAATGGCTATCATCAAAAAATCTACAAACAATAAATGCTGGAGAGGTGTGGAGAAAAGGGAACCCTCCTACACTGTTAGTGGGAATGTAAATTGATACAGCCACTATGGAAAACGGTACGGAGGTTCCTTAAAAAACTAAAAATAGAACTACCATATGACCCAGCAATCCCATTACCGGGCATATACCCTGAGAAAACCATAATTCAAGAAGTTACATGCACCCCAATGTTCACTGCAGCACTATTTACAATAGCCAGGACATGGAAACAACCTAAATGTCCATCAACAGATGAATGGATAAAGAAGATGTGGTACATATATATAATGGAATATTACTCAGCCATAAAAAGAAATGAAATTGGGTCTTTGTAGAGATGTGGATGGACCTAGAGTCTGTCATACAGAGTGAAGTAAGTCAGAAAGAGAAAAACAAATATCGTATATTAACGCATATATGTGGAATCTAGAAAAACGGTACAGATGAACCTATTTGCAGGACGGGAATAGAAATGCAGACATAGAGAACAGACGTGTGGACACAGGCAGGGAAGGGGAGGGTGGGATGAACTGGGAGATTAGGTCTGACATAAATACACTACCATCTGTAAAATAGATAGCTAGTGGGAACCTGCTATAAAGCACAGGGAGCTCAGCAAGGTGCTCTGTGATAACCTAGATGGGTGGGAAGTGGGGGGGTCCAAGAGGGAAGGGATATATGTATACATATAGCTGATTCACTTCATTGTACAGCAGAAACTAACACAACATTGTAAGGCAATAATACTCCAATAAAAAAAAATTTAAATAAAGACTTCAGTAGGTAACAGTCCTCTTAAATTAAAAATTAAACAAGACATTTTGCATGGCAACTCTAAAATTTAACTACAATATTTTTCTTCCCATCATTAATTCACAAGTCCTAAGTAAGGAGTCTGAGGAGAGAAAGGTGTGGACTTAACTGGACTACAGAACACCACCCTAAACCTTCCTTGAGTACACATCTCTCTGATTGCTACTTGTTGCCTTACAGTTGGATGATGAAATATATAGACATTTGTTGAACAAAATTAACCTCCAAGTTTAACTCGATACCTATTTTTTTCATTCTCTGAAAGGAAAACTTTTTCAAGCATTGTACTCAGCATAATGTAAACACAAGAAAACAGCTAATAATGCAATAAAACTAAGTGAGTCAATTTTGAAGCTCTCCATTCTTTCACACAAACTTGGAAATAGGGAATGTTCCCTATTATGATTCCACAATTCTTTTTTAATATAGTTCTAATAAATCTAGAGGCTAGCACGTAATTCATTTAGTTCTGAACAGAGATAAAAGTTATAAACTTGGGAATTCCCTGGCTGTCCAGTGGTTAGGACTCCACACTTCCAATGCTGGGGGCCCAGGTTCGATCCCTGGTCAGGGAACTAAGATCCCGCAAGTCCAAGGTGCAGCCAAAAAAAAAAGAAAGGTTATAAACCTTGCTTTAATGATTCAACATCTGAATGTGTAACATACACATTTATAATGTGCATCCTCCTTCTGGCTGCATTAGACACAAGTTATTTAGCATTTAGAGCCACCCACAACAGTGCTTTATACATTCATTAACCTCCAAATCTTCCATCATACTAATTCCCATTCTCAATTATCCCATTATCTGTTTTCCAACCTCCTCCCAGGCCAAAGGTACAGCTAGAGAAAGATCATTGTGCTCTCCTGGCTTACAAGTTCATATGCTTCCTGCTTTTCTATCGTCAATTAAGGTTATCACTGGCAAACTATAATCCTTTTACAGTACCCTCCAAAAGGGCTATTTCAAGTCTTCAAGCCTTTAATTCTACTTCCCCCTATTCTCAACCAATGAGGCTGTCTCCATACTTTAGAGAGCTTCCCAATCTCTACCTCAAGATCTGTTCATGAAATTATCTCCACTACCCTCTTTCCCCTTATCTTTGCATCAAATGCCAACACACTTCCTTGCAGATCTTGCTCTCAGAATTATCTCATCTCCATTCACTGAATATCTCTAATCCTTCCCACTAACAAGCAACTCTTCTCTAACTTCTAATATGCATATATCTACCCTGAAAAATCAAAACTTAACCTTAATGCTCCTGTAGTAGCTCTCTATTTCTTATAACTTTCATATCAATACCTTTTGAAAAGCAAAATCTTTATATCTACAAGATTTTAGGAATCACTCTTACTGGTCATCTAGTCCACTAGTTCTAGACCTACAGAATCCTACCATTCTAATAGGTAGGAGGAAGCAAAAGACCCATCTCCCCTGAGGACACAGTTTACAGGAACTCTAACAAGGATTTCAGAGTTCTTTTTTTAAAAAATTTATTTGGCTGCATGGGGTCTTAGTTGTGGCACACAGGCTCTTTGTTGCAGCACGTGGGATCTTGTGTGGTGCGCGAGCTTCTCTAGTTGCAGCAAGTGGGCTTCTCTCTAGTTGTAGCGTGCGGGCTCCAGAGCACATGGGCTCAGTAGTTGCACTGCGCAGGCTCCAGGGTGCCCGGGCTCAGTAGTTGCAGCACACGGGCTTAGTTGCCCCACGGCACGTGGGATCTTAGTTCCCCAACCAGGGATTGAACCCACATCCCTTGCACTGTAAGGCAGATTTTTAACCACTGGACCACCAGGGAATTCCCTCTAACAAGTTTTTTATGGTTACAAGAATCTATTGTAACATTTTTGCAAGTAAATTTTATTTCAAGAGCTTAAAATTTTTTAAATTATGTATTAATAATCAAAAATGGTAGTATCATCAAGTATAAATTTAAACAGTTAAAATAACTTTTTTATAAAATATAAAGAATTAACCATTAAAAAAACACACAGAGAGAAAGCATGTTTGCAGGCAGCAGAAGAAAGAGCACTACCTATCTTGTATAAAAGCTCATTCTCTGATATTTATGCCCTGCATCTCTGCTACCATTCAACCCACACAGCCTCACTATCATCAACCACTTTCAGGCACTTCCCCTATTCAGCGAAGACTAAGCCAAGCTTCAAGCAAACTTTTCATAATCCTAAAAGATACATCTATTTAGATGATTCACCCAGCCTCAAAGTTCTTATACTTTCATTTCTATTCAACTTTAGCCACCCACTTCCAGTGGTACACTAAGTTCTTACACCACCTGAGACTGCCCTATCTTGGATATTTTAAATTCCAACTTGCCATTCCTTGATCATCTTTATTCTTTCATGAGCTTAACACCTCCATTTTCTCCCTCTGTTGGGCTCCTCACTTCTCTTCCTTCTATGCCCAGCCTGGACTCCATGGTGTATGCAGCAGCACCTCTGATTAGAATCCTCACTCTTTCCTTATAGCTAATCTAACCCAAAATCAGTGTTTCAAGCTTACTTTCTTCATTCCTATACCAAGATGGCTGAGCACAAGTAAAGAAAAATCATGAGTGACCCATCACAGAAATCCACGTCTATGGGAAAACTGACTTAGCCTCATTTCTACTCCCTTTTTTTAGGTGTTGAACATGAATCAGTCTGAGCCAATTAGGTAATTCTTACCCTCTGACAACAGTGATAGGTTCAGGGATAAGCTTTTGATCTGAGGCAATCTAATCAGAGTTAATATATAGATTTGTATTGCTAATACTTAGAAAAAGATTCTCAAAATTATCAAGGAAGCATTTAGCTTACCTGGACCTTCAAGAGGAATCAACCTTAAGGTAAAGCTAATATCAGGTAAGCAAAACAAGATATGAAAGAAATCTGATCCTGATGATATCACTGAGCCACTGGTCCCAGACTGAAGCCAGTGAATCCCACTTAATCTCTCAACTTTCTGGTTATATGAACCAATAAACTTCCTTTTAGCAAAGCTTTCGATTGTGTTTTCTACTGATTACAAGCAAAAGAATCCTGATATATAATATCTGGGTTGAGACTGACATCAACACATCATACTAATACCTTGGTTGATGTCCAAATGCCAATTTTAGTCTTAGTTCCCAGTTATCAGTAATCAGAGCTTTCTTCTTCTTCCTCTAAGCCAGTACCTAGCTCATAGCAGATGCTCAAAGGATATTTGTTGAACCACATTAGCAAGGCAGAACCTAGAACAGGCATCTGAGAGGGATATATTATCCAATTTTGAACAATACTGCCTCCTAAGAGCTGTAAAACCAACTTCAAGACAGTGTTTCCCAAACATTTTTGGCTGCTTTCCACAATAAGCAGTGTATTTTATATCATGATCTGATACACACAAAATCTATATAATTGAAAAATAAAATTCAAAGAATACTTACCCCCTACTACATGCAAAGAACTCTGCTATTTTCTCTTCCATTTTTTTAAATGGCTCATGATTACCCATCAAATTCATTTCACACCGCTCACAAAGGTATGACCTATATATTGGAAAACGTGGTCCTAGGAGTTCTCTTAAATCAAAATGGGGAACTTCTATGATTTGCGAGTAAAAAGATCAGCCAGGGCAAACAACAAAAGAAAATAAAACACCTGGTCCAGGTACCCTTGCACACAGAGTAGGTCAAGAGCCTCTCAAGTAGTAATACCTCTTGTCTCTCACCCTTTCTAATCATGCAAGAATTAGACTTTCAGTGTTATTGCCTTGCTCAAATCATCACAGCGGTCCTCAGTAAGACTCAGACATCGGACTAGAGTCAAGGCAAGGAATCCACTAAATGTACCAAACACTGCAATGTGAGGTGTAAAATATTTCAAGCATACACACAATGACAACTATTTGTCAAAATTATGTAGATGTATCAGTTAATAAAAATACAAATTTATTTAAAAATACAAATACATGGAATTTATAGAAACACTCTATTACCATGTATTTCTCAAGAGTTAATAAAAATTTTTTTCTCTAAAACCTTTCCTTTTCTGAATAAATAAAAATTAAAAAAAGAAATCCTCTACTACTGACAAGTTTATCTCTTTATAGACACACACAAAAGGTTCACACTAACTAACCTTCAAGCCTAATGTTTCCCCCACCCAGAATCCTTTTCTGTTCTCTCTACTAACCCAAACCCTACTTCTCTATGAAGGCGTGCCTTCACATCTCTTCCCTCTGTCTTCCTATAGATCTGTAGACCACAGAAGTCATTTGACAGCATCACAAAAATAACTTTGTTGAATGTGTTGTTCAAATGTTAAAATACAAGAAACAATTGTAAAAGCACTTTGGCAGTTTCAAGGTCTTATTTTCTGAACAGCTTAAGGTTAAAAAAATAATAATAATAATAATAAAATAATTGACTGCTATCCCAAACCGAATGACAATCTTTAGGGATGTTCTATCTGGACACCATGGAAAATACTTCCTAAGTATTTTCCTATCTGGAAAATACTTTTTCAGGAAGCCCTTAGATTACTGTCATTCTCAGTTGCAGCATCATCAAAACAAGGTTACTATCATTTACAGTGGATTTATACTTTGACAACACTCCATTTCTGGTTTTTGAAGTTATTTGGCTCTATTGTCTATAAGGTGTAAAAATATCCAAATATATAAAGCTGAAAAACCCAAATTAGACTGGAGACATTTTAAATTATTTGAAAATAAAATACCATTTTCTGCAAGACGTTTTCTAAATTTTTCATGTTTTAAATTTGATTCAAAAAATTTCAGCTGATGGGAATTCCCTGGCGGTACGGTGGTTAAGGACTCGGCACTTTCACTACCAGGACCCGGGTTCAATCCCTGGTCAGGGAACTAAGAGCCACACTGCATGGCCAAAAAAAAAAAAAAAAAAAATTTCAGCTGAATGTTAAACATATTATATCCATATATAAATATATTTTTAAAGTGTATAATACTTTACTGATGACTATAGTTACAATGTCGCTAGACACTCTTAAAAGACCCTCTCTTTACCCATCACTGGTGGTGGAACACATCAGTGTGAGTAAGATGCAGACAACTTAATGGGCATTTGTTAGGATTTCTCCAAGTTTATGGGCTTTGAAAGCATTTAGGAGCTTAAATCACTTCAACTGCTGAAAAGCAATGAAAACTCTACGCCCAGATGAAATCAAAGTATTTAGTTTCTGGGTACACTTTTTTCTTAAAATAATATTTGAGGCCTTGAGAAATGCCAGGATGGCGTAGTGGAAAAAAAGCTTGAGAATAAGAGATCTTAGCTATAATAGTAATTGCTAACATTTATTCAGCCTTCACTTCACATAAGCCAAACATTACACTAAATCCTTTATGTGAATTATTTTGTTTAATCCACGCATCAATCTTAAATAGATATTACTATTATTAATATTATCACCATCCCCACTGTACAGTTCAGATACTGAGCTTTTGAAGGATAACAAGTCCAAAGTCGTAAGTGGTAGAGCAGGGACGCAAACCCAAGTGTTCTTGCTACCTCGAAGCGGCACCTGGATGTAGTTAAATCCTTGCTTTTAGCCAATACTTCACTAATCTGGCTTTCTGACTTTGTGCAAGTTATATATCCACTCTGGACCTCAGTTTTCTCATCTGTAAAAATAAATCAACAAATGCTAATGTTCCTTCCAGTTCTGCCTAACTTCAATATTATCAATCTTACAATCTCCCTGAGCGTCAACCAGCCAGTGTCATTCCTTCTTCTAATTGAACTCAACTAAAAAAGCATTTACGAACCCACTAGGTGTCCGGCCTTGTGGTAGGCCGTAGCCTAGGTCCCCGACTCTGCTCCCGCCACTAGATGCCAACAGGCCCCCTTTCCACCCGCAAATCCCCTGAACCCGCTGGGGTCCTTTCTCCTCCGAAGCCCCTCCCGGCACACTCCCGCCCCTGGGCCAGCCCCAGCTCTGGCTCCCAGAAGAGCTCACCCTTCAGGTGGTTTCCGCTGCCTGGCGCCGAGGGACCCCGCGGCCCCGCTGCCTTGTCCCCCGGAGGGGTCGCATGGAGTGCCCCCGTCTGCGACCTTTCGACAACTCTGCCTTTCGTCATGGCTGCTGCAGGGAAGGTGGAGGAAGCGGGGTGATGCCGCGGCCCCTTAACAACAACTACGCGGCAGGCTCTTTACAACACCCAGGGGCCACAGCCACAGCCACTTCCGGGACGACGACCTCACCTGAAACGACCTCAGGCCCGCAAGCACAGTAACACTAAACCGGGCCCCGCAGCGCCTACTCGGACTAGGCTCCGCCCCGCACCGCCCCCGAGGATAGCGCGCTCGCGCCCGCCCAGTAACCGCGAGACTAGCCAGGGTCCCCTTCCGCCCCACTTGCTGCCCCGCCCCGCTTCATGACTGCGCGGAGCATGCGCAGTCACGGTACCGGAGTCCGCGGGTGTGACTCAGAGACGCAGGCATCCAAAGCGCAGCTCTAATTATCCGGAAGTGCGATCTCAGAGACTGTAATGCCTTTGTCCTGGCGACCGGAAGTGCCCGGGAATGATTAGTTGGAGTTTCGTGGTGGATGCTGATTCAGCTGACTCCCTTCTCTACCAATTCGAGAATCTGTCTCGAATCTGGAGGGGCTAGACAATGCTTGCTCTGAAGATGTTGGAAAACATAAAGCCTGAGCCGAACCCACCGAGTTTCAGGAAACTAAGGCTCAAGGAGCCCGTAATCTGTGAAGGTCACAGGGTGGCAGAAATCGGTTTAGAATCCAGTTTTCTTGTTCCCAAGCCAATGCTTTCCCACGTCATCGCCCTGCCACCCCTCATTTGTAAATCCAGGTCAGCATATTTATCTTTTCCTTTCTCAGATCCCAAACGTACCTTTTTTGGCGGTTACTTTTTCCATCCTACCTCTCAGAGCGGTATTCAGCTTACTCACTGGTGAATGTATTGGAATTCCCTCTTGAAAGTAACTTGGTAATGTGTATAAAAATACTGATTGTTCCTATCCAGTAATTAAATTTCTAAGAAGCTATTCTGTGGGAATAAACATGCAGAGGGAGTTATTCCTAACGGGATTATTTCTTAGTATAATAGTAAATGGGGAAGCAATCTAAAAACCCAACACCAAAGAATGGTTAGGTAAATGATGGGAGAACCATTCAGTGGAACTGTTTTATGTACACATCCTCTGCCTACTTATATTAACACCTTCAGTGACCACTCTAAGAGGTAGCTTCCCATTTAATTCCTTCATGGTCGTTATTAAAAGCAATAATTATTTGGATTATTTGTTTACTTGTTTATTGTCTGCCTCCACCTCTAGAATGTAAGCTCCATTAAGGTAAGGGGCCTTGTCCACCATTGTATCCCCCAGGAGATGACAGTGCCAACACCTAAGAGGGCATTCAATAAATATGTTGAATAGATTTTCAACCATAAAAAATGACGAAGAGGGGCTTCCCTGGTGGCGCAGTGGTTAAGAGTCTGCCTGCCAAGGCAGGGGACATGGGTTCAAGCCCTGGTCTGGGAAGATCCCACATGCCACGGAGCAGCTAAGCCTGTGAGCCACAACTACTGAGCCCATGTGCCACAACTACTAAAGCCCACACGCCTAGAGCCTGTGCTCCGCAACAAAAGAAGCCACTGCAATGACAAGCCCATGCACCACAATGAAGAGTAGCCCCCGCTCACTGCAACTAGAGAAAGCCCGCATGCAGCAACGAAGACCCAATGTAGCCAAAAAAAAAAAAAAATACCCAGAGACTAATAATGTGGATGATGCTTATTCAGAAACAAATTCCAAGAGATAACTATAAAAAACAAAACAAAAATATTAGAAGGAATACATAAGCAAGTAAATTTATATCTTTGGAAGAGAGGTCTTCTTGAGCAAGATGCAAAACTATTAACTTAAACCCTTGATATATTTTACTAAAAAAAAACTTTTAAGCACCAAAAAATAATCTCTAGGAACAGACTGAGAAAAAATATTTGTCACGTAAATAAGAATTACTACAAATCAATAAGAAAAGCACAACTCAACAGAAAAGTGGACAAGATATGAATAATAAATTCATAGAAGAAAAATTAAATAGCCAACAAATTAGGAAAAGATGAACAAGTTCATTAATACAGTGTGATGACACTGAGAGGTGTATAGATTGCAATAGCAGAAGAGAGGAGTGTCTAAATTAGAATGGAGCTGCAGTGAAGGTCTCCTAAGGAGAATGATTATTAAACAGATTTAAAGGATGAGAGGGAATTAACAAAGGAAAGGAGGAGAAAACAGCTTTTGTGAACAGCTTTGTTTTATTATTATTATTATTTATTTATTTATTTATTTTTGGCTTCATGGGGTCTTCGTTGCTGCATGCTACTCATCGTTGCAGTGCATGGGCTTCTCATTGCAGTGGCTTCTCTTGTTGCAGAGCACGGGCTGTAGGTGTGTGGGCTTCAGTAGTTGTGGCACACAGCCTCAGTAGTTGTGGCTCGTGGGCTCCAGAGTGCAGGCTCAGTAGTTGTGGTGCAGGGACTTAGTTGCTCTGCGGCACGTGGGATCTTCCCAGACCAGGGATGGAACCTGTGTCCCCTGCGTTGGCAGGCGGATTCTTAACCACTGCTTATCTTTGAAAAGGAGCTTTAAGCAAAGAATAGGAGAATGGAAAAAGGTGAGATAAGACAAGGGCATTATCACAAAGTGCTAGAAGTTTGAACTTAATCCTGAAAGATATCTGAAACCATTGAAGAACTTTTTTAACTGGAGAGAGATGTATTAAGATTTGTATTTTACAAAGCTTATCCTTACTGCCCAGTGACAGAATTAGAGGAGTGCCACACTAGCAGCAGAAAGAGAAGCTAAGAAGTTATTGTAATAATCCCAGCTAGACCCAGGGTAGTGGACTGGAAACAAAGATGATGTCAGATATGAGATAATGTGAGAAAAATTATTTTAAAACTTTTATTTAATTACATGAGTAAATACATACTAGTTATTCCAGAAAAAAAACTGAAAAAACAAACAGAAAAATATAAAAATCATCTCTAATAACACCATCCATAGATAATCATGATATTTGGGATTTATCCTTCTGGAATATTAGAAATGTTAACTAAGGAAGTTGAATCTAGGGGAGTAATGCCCTAATTAGACAAGGATATTAAGTGAGAGTGAAGGGATTAGGTGTTCAAGGAATTTCTGGTTTAGGAGGCTGAGTGGAATATTTGTGCCTAAGATAACAGGAAGAGGAGTCACACTGGAGGGAAGGATGCTGAATTTTGTTCTGGATACTGTCTATCTATACTTCCTTGCTTCCTGACTTCTATCATCTTTTCTTACCTGAAACTCCTCTCCTTATAGTCACCAGTGAGCTTCTTTTCATTGGATTCAGTTTTTAGTCATTTGCTACCTCTCTCCATTGCTTAATACATTAACTGCTCCCTCCTTCATGGTTTCCATGACAATTCTCTGACCACTTAGTAAACTCTTTTGGAGGAAACTTCTTTTTTCCTTTCCCTTAAAAGCTGACATCTCCCCTAGATATCCACTCTCTTCTCAGTCTACAAACTTTTTCTAGGCAATCTTGGCCATGACTTCAATAACCACTTATACATACATAGATAACAAATTTTTATTTCAAACACCAGAACTATACACATAACACTTATTAGACATTTATACCAGGGTGTACCACAAGCACCTCAAACTCAGAATATACAAATCTGAAATCAACTTTATCCTTCCAAACTTTAAACACTTCCTGTATTCACAGTCTTGGGAGATGGCACCATCAGTTCCCCTTATGCTTGAGCCAGAAACCTAAGAACTCTCATTTAACATTCATTAAATTCAACTTGTTGAATGAATGATGAATGAATGAATTCCTCTTGTCTTTCACACCACATCCAAACACTGGGTCTAGTCAGATCTCCATCTCCTCTTCCTTACCTTCCTCATTCAGATCTCATGACCTCTCTTCTCACTCACCTCTAAGCAATTTTCCATATTACCACTAGAGTGGTCTCTGAGAGACAATCTTGAAGCCCTTCATGGTCTGACACAAGCTCAAATGGTCAAGCTGACTCTGAATCTAACATGAATAAACAAATAAATGAATAAAAGAAACCATTCCGGACCACATATCGTACCCTGAACACACCATACTCATTTGTGCTACTGTGCCTTTGCAATAGTTGTCCCTCTGCCTTAAATGTCTTCCCCGCAGTGTTTCTCTATGATCAATTACTGCTTATCTTAGAAGAGTTGTCCTAAAGGTACCTACCAATCATGACAGGCACTTCCTCCCCTGGATTGACTCTATTTTAGTAATTACCTAATTATATTTAATTGTTTACTTTGTTGGGGGGGAGGGGCACACCACATGGCGTGTGGGATCTTAGTTCCCTGACTAAGGATTGTACCTATGCCCCCTGCATTGGAAGCGTGGAGTCTTAACCACTGGACCACCAGGGAAGTCCCCTAATTGTCTACTTATTATCTGCAACCAGACTATAAGCCCCTTTGGTGATTCAGCATGGTGCCTTTCTCAATATGTTTTTGTACAGTGAATGCCTTTGAGATACATGAAAGCTCTCCAAATGCATATGATCACTAGACAGTTAAATGCACAAATGAAAAAAGAAGGCTGAGAGGGGTAGACCTGTATCAGGAGATATAAAAAAATATTATAAAGTAATTAAAACAGGGGTGTACTGGGTCAGGAAAAATGTAGGTAAACAAATGAGATCAAGTAGACCCACATAATCATAGGGATTAGTATATGATAAAGGAGGCATTTTTTTTTCAATTTAAAAAATTTTTAATTTGTTTCAAAGTTAAACCCAAGACACATTGACTTCATAGGAAATCCACTGAGAAATGTTTTTCTAGGCTGAAAACCTGTTTCCCTTTAGTCTCGCCCAACAGAGCATATACATGTTAATTACTTTCATTTTATAATCACTGCTGTCCCACCACTATACCAAGAATACCTAAACTGTGTGTGTGATATTCTGAATGTTCTTAGTTATAGCCTAATTTCACTAACTGCAAAAGATTTTCTGGGATAACCTGTCGCTTGAATTCTTTGGCTACTTTTGAAGATGAAGTCCAAAGAACTCTTAAATGATTCTCCTTTGTGTGTGTGGGGGTTATTTTATAGGCATTAGCAACTAGCACCTGGGGCTGTGCTGATCCCATCTGGCATCACTGGGAGACAACCTGTAAAACCAAAGAATCATTTGATGCAACAGACAACTAAGTGACTCAAAACTGAAGGTTAAATTTAAAGAAAAAACTAATTTAGAGAAAAAAAGGGCTATCCTAGAGGAACTCATTCTAAAAAATCAATCATTATGCCTCTGTGTGTGTGTGTGTGTGTGTGTGTGTGTGTGTATAAGGCACAACCAGATCAATTCAGTGCATGCTGGTGGGTCCCACATGACTCAAAGGAGGCATTTTAAACCAGAAGAAAAAAGGATAGATTATTTAATAAATGGTACTAGGATAATTGTCTAACCAATTTTTAAAATCAGATATCTATCATATACTATATACAAAATTAATTATCAGATGATATTAAAGCTTTAAATTTAATAATAAGAACTATGAAAGTATAGAAAGATAAATAGAAAAAACATTTTTATTATCTTGAGCAGAAAGACCTTTCTTAGTATAACCTATAAGAAAGCCTCTGATTTTATCCCTGTGCAAATTTAAAACAGAATTTAGCACCCATCACACACCCAAAGGAAAATCTACTCCACAAAACAATAATGAATAATGTAGAGATTATTGAATTGTTTGAAGAGAAACAGAGAGACAGTTAATAAATTTTTCTAGACATTTTTGTTCTTCCCTCTTATTGTCAGCACCTCACTTTTTCTCCCCCCTCCTAATCTCTAGAGCAAACACAGTGCTTTTCTGCTTTCAGTCTTGACTTGACGGCCCTGGAGGTCTAGCCTTTGTGCAAGCATAGCAAATATTTATCTAATAAAAGTTGAAAAGCTTTTTTAAGGATCTAAAATTAATATTGGAATAAGGAAGACATTAAAATATATTTTCCATAAAGAAATATGGACATAATTTAAGTTTGCAGCTTGCTGAATATTCACAGACTCAAGAGGGGCATCTCCAAGTCAAGAGACAGAACAGTACCAACACCCAGAATACCCAATACTTCCTTCCAAGTCACTATTCACCCTCCCCAAGAGAAACCACTGGAAAAGCCTCTTAAAATATAATGCAAAACCTAAAGCCAATTTGAGATTTCCCTATCTAGCCATGACAAAGTAATTGGTACCAGACCAGCCTTCCCTCTGCAAAGAACTAGAAAACTAGGTAAGTATCTGAAACAACTGTTTTTACATGCTGAACAATAGTCAGTCAAGGACTATGATCCTTGAGAGAAGAGAAACAAATGAGTCTCATGATTACATGGTCTTCTGCCTAGAGGCACTTTCTGAACCACAGCACAAGAAGGGGTAGCCCAAAGAGGGCACAGTGGTATTACTAGGCCAAAGAGAACAGGATGGGAGTTCAAGGCTACCATTAAGGCTGGAATTTGCAGGGCAGGACACCAGAGACAAACAAAGAAGAAGCTCCAGATAGCTGCATAAGAATCTCCTTGGGTTTTTGGTTGAAAACCTGCACAAGCCAGCGTAAGACCACATGAGGTGGAGCAAAGAAAAATGCTCGCGAAATAATGGATACTGGAAAGCTGTGAGCTGTGTGGAGATTCCAGAGCTTACATGGGACTGGAAGACATTAAAGTTCCACTAAACCAGAGTGAAAAAAGCTCGTGACCAAGTTTGGCATTCAGAAAAGACACCAGAAAGGCAAAGCCTTAGTATTAGGGCTAATCTAACCGAGAAAAGGCTGCTTTAGACATACACTAATACAGATTAAAAACAAGATTCAAAGGATTGATTTGATGCACAAGTAAATTAACCGTCTACAGAACAAAATTCAATTATTTTCATTGAGGTAAAATTGATATATAACATTATATAAATTTTAGGTGTACAACATTATAAATTGATATTTGTATACACTGCAAAGTGATCACCACTAGTTACCATCTAGTTACCATCCATTACCACACAGTTGATCCCCTTCACCCATCTCATCCTCTCCACACTTCCCTTCCTCTCTGGTAACCACCAATATTTTCTCTGTATCTATGAGTTTGTTTTTTTTGTTCATTTGTTTTTTAGATTCCGCACATAAGTAAAATCATATGGTATCTGTCTTTCTCCCCCTGAGTTATTTCACTCAGCATAGTACCCTTAAGGTCCATCCATGTTGTCGCAAGTGGCAAGATTTCATTCTTTTTATGGCTGTATAGTATTGCACTGTAATCTGTATATCTTTAACCATTCATCCAATCATAGACACTTAGGTTGTTTACATATCTTGGCTATTGTAAATAATGCCACAATGAACACAGGGGTGTATTTATCTTTTTAAATTAGTGTTTTTGTATTCTTTAGATAAATACCCAGAAGTGGAATAGTTGAATCTCATGTCAGTTCTCTTTTTAATTTTTTGAGGAACTTCCGTACTGTTTTCCATAGCAGCTGCACCAATTTACATCCCCACCAACAGGGCTCCCTTTTCTCCACATCCTCTCTGATACTTATTATTTCTTGTCTTTTTTTTTTTTTTTTTTTTTTTTTGTGGTACACGGGCCTCTCACTGTTGTGGCCTCTCCCATTGCGGAGCACAGGCTCCGGACGCGCAGGCTCAGTGGCCATGGCTTACGGGCCCAGCCGCTGTGCAGCATGTGGGATCTTCCCGGACTGAGGCATGAACCCGCGTCCCGTGCATCAGCAGGCGGACTCTCAACCACTGCGCCACCAGGGAAGCCCTCTTGTCTTTTTGATAGTAGTCATTCTCTGATAATAGTCATTCTCTTTGTGGTTTTGATTTACATTTCTCTGATAATTAGTGATGTTGAGCATCTTTTCATGTGCCTGTTGGCCATCTGTATGTCTTCTTTGGAAAAATGTCTATTAAGATCTTCTGCACATTTTTCAATTGAATTGTTTGTTTTTGTTGTTGTTGAGTTGTGTGAGTTCTTTATATATTTAGGATATTAACTCCGTATCAGATACATGATTTGCAAATATCTTCTCCCATTCAGTAGGTTGCATTTTCATTCTGTTGATGATTTCCTTTGCTGTGCCACAGCTTAATTTTTTTTAAAAAGAAAATAAAATCAAGAAGTTTTATAGCATGGGATCCACAATGTTCAGCATGCAATCTAAAATTACTAGGCACTCAAAGATTCAGGAAAAGGTGACCTATAATCAGAAGAAAAATCAGTCAATAGAGACCCAAGAATGATTTTTTTTTTAAGCTATTATGAATATGTTTAAGGATTTAAAGGAAACCATGAACGTAATAAGGGGACAAACAAGAAATACCACTAAAGAAATGTAACCTGTAAAGCAGAACAAAACAGAAATTCTGGAACTAAAACATACGATACCTGAAGTGAAAAATTAACTAGATGGGTTTAACATCAAGTTAGACACTACAAAAAAAAGGCCAGTGAACTTAAAGACAGGGCAAAATAAATCTTCCAAATTGTAGCACAGAGAGAAAAAGGCAGAGTCCAACATATTGTATGTCTAATTAGAACTTCAGAAAGAAAGAAGAGAAAAATTAGGATATTTGAAGTACTTTTTAAAATAATGCTCAATTTTTTTTTACAGATTTGTTGAAAACAATAAGCCCGAAGATCAAAAAGTTAATTGAACCCCAAGCAGGATAAATATAAAGAAAAACACACTTAGACCTGTCATGATGATACTGACAGCCAGAGATGAACAGAAAATCTTTGGAACAGCCAGAGGGGTTTTGGAGAAAAAACACATTTCATTCAGGGGAACAGAAAAAGAATGAATGCAAACTTCTTATAGAAAAATAATGCAAATAAGAAGAAAATGGAACAACTTCCTTAAAGTGCTTAAAGAAAATAAAATTAAAGCTGTGGACTGAGAATTTTAAATCCAGCAGAAATAGCTTCAAATACAAAGGTGAAAGAAGGATATTTCAGTTAAACAAAAACTGAGAGATTTGTCATCAGCAGACTTAAAATACAAGAAATGTTGAAGGAAAATTATGGCAGAAGGAAATGCAGACCTACAGAGGAATGAAGAGTGCCAAAAATAGATGGGTAACTATAAAAGACTTTTTTCTTCATTATATAGTTTTTACAGAATAATTGGTAATCATATATCACTGGTGGGAGTATTAAATTGTACAACCACTTTGGAAAAAGTTTTGGCAGTTTCTTATAAAGCTAAACAAACACCTATTTTATGACCCAGCAGTGTCACTCTTAAGTATAGTTTAAAATGCATGTCCATGTCCAGAAAAAGACTTATACACAAATATTCACAGCAGTTTTAGTCACGATAGCTAAAAACTGGAAACAGGTAGTGTGAGGACATTGTCCCTGAAATGGGGTGGGCTAGTGTAGGGTGTCAGAGCCTGGACAGAATGAGGAGACTCGGTCAGCATAGGGGTTTAAAACCCAAGCAGAGTGGGGAGGGTGTCCTTATAGAGAAGCAGCCCAGTGTGGAGTTTCAGAGCCCAAGCCAGGTGTGTCAGAGGTCCCAAGACCACCCCCAAGTTCAATAATTAACTAGCAGGACTTAGCACACAGTCATACTCATGGCTATGATTTATTACAGCAAAATGATGCAAACCAAAATCAGCAAAGAGAAAGGTATATGGGGCAAAGTTCAAAGGAAACCAGGCACAAACTTCTAAGAGTTCTCTCTCAGTGGAATCACAGGGAACATGCTTAGTTCCTCCAGCAACAAACAGTGACAACATGTGTGAAATGTTATCTATCAGGAAGCTCATAAGATTCAGAACCCAAGGTTTTTATCAAAAGTTGGTCACAAAGGTACTCCATGCCTGTATGTACAAAAATTCCAGATTCCCACAAGGAAAGCAAGTTGTTCAGGATAAACCACATTATTTATACAAAAAGTTTGGGCACAGTGAACCATTCTTATCAGTATGGGGAAGGTGGGAACACTCTTGAAATCCAAGGTACCAGGTGCCAGCCAAGGACCAAACTTGTACACAATCCCTTCTAGCAATAGCAGTCTCAGGCCTTCTATATTAACTCTTCTGCACATCAGGTGACAAGGGTATCCTTGAGGAGGGGCAGCTCAAAGCAGGTTTTCAAAGCCAAAGAATGTTGAGGAGAGTGTCCATGCAGGGGGCTGTGATGGTACTAGCCTGGTACTGGGAGTCAGAGTCAAAACTGGGTGAAAAATGCATCCATCTAGGGCAACCTGGTTCAAGGTGTTGGAGTCAAATGGGATAAGGTGGGCATCTACACAGGAGAGAGAAGGGTGCAGCAATAAGAGATTGGTTACAAACTGGTACATTGATAAAAAATAAGTAACAATATTATGATAATAGTGGCCTGGATTTTCTTACCATCATTAGAGTTAAAAACATGTGAAGGGAGAAAAGTAGACTGAAACTTGTGATGTTGGGGATATTGAAATTGGAGGTATCAGTCTGAACTCATGGTTTTCAATAGATAGATGGAAGTAAGAATGAATATAAATGTAATTGAGTGTGTCTACCAAACGGGCCTGGAGCAGTGACACCTCAAGGACAATGAATATACTTAGTGTTAAGATCTTGGTTCTAAGTAATATTTTTCAGTTGTTGGAGAAATGGCTAATTACAGGGTTAGTTACAGGCAAGGAAAAATACAAGATGAGTCTGGAGCATCTTGTACAAGAAACAAGGAAGTGCTCAAAGAATGACAGGGACATATCAAAAGGACAAGAGCCAGCTTGAAGAGGCTCCAGTGGCCAAATTGGGTATAGCTTGAGTTGCAAAATAAATAATGATATATTTTTTAAAATATTTATTCATTTATTTATTTTGGTTGCGCTGGGTCTTAGTTGCAGCAGGTGGTCTCCTTAGTTGCGGCACTCAGGCTCTTTAGTGTGGCATGCGAACTCTTAGTTGTGGTATGCATGTGGGATCTATTTCCCTGACCAGGGATGGAACCCGGGCCCCTTGCATTGGGAGCGTGGAGTCTTAACCACTGTGCCACCAGGGCGGTCCCAAAATAAATAATGATATTAACAGACTATAACTCATTGGATAAAATATGAAATCATGAATTTATGTTGATAAAAAAATCAATGAATAAATTTAAAGTTTGATGAAAATAGAATATTTACATAGTTTTGAAATATCTATCATAAAATATTGATTAATTACAAAATGAAAAAGAGTAACTTTATATCCCACTCAAATGATTCAAGAAAAAAATTCTTTGTACTACTGGCAACAATTCTGAAAGAAATAAATACACAAGTCACAGTTATAGTCGGAGATTCTACCACTTATCTCTTAGTAATTAACAGAACAAGTAGTTGTTCTGTATTCTGATTGTGATATTGGTTATGCACATCTGTATATTTGCTAATATTCATAGAACAATACTGTAAAGAATCAGTTATACTGTATAATAATTTTTATTTTTTAATTAATTTTTATTGGAATATAGTTGCTTTACAACGTTGTGTTAGTGTACGATAATTTTTAAATAAAATAGTAAATAATAATATCTACATATATAGTTGGTGAGGAAAAATCTTAAATTTTCTATGGCTGGACAATCAAACTAAGACAGAAAGGAAAAAAAAAAATGACATGACCCCTTTATGGTAGGCCTTTCCCAATGTGCACTGTGCATCTACATTATACATTACCCAGACCTTCTCAAAGCAGGAGGATGAAATCAAACTTTGAGAAAAAGCTGGTCCCTTTCTTCAGATGCCAGCATTGTAATTCTATGATTAATATTTCTTTTTCATCTCATACAAAGGGTCACATTGACCAAGGGCTTGTTCTGTACGTGCATAACTGACTAAAAACAAAAAACAAAAAAACTGATGAACTGTGTGCACAATGCTAACCTTTCAATATGGTACATTAATTCTTTATCTCAAAAACGTATAAAACTGTATCTCTAACTCCTGATCAATGGAGCAGTTCTCAGAGTTTCTGAGAATCTGTTTCCCGGGTTATAATCCTCAGTTTGTCTTGAATAATATTCTCTTTTCTTTCTTCTTAGCTTGATTGTTATTTGATTTTTCATTGACATAATAGAGAGAGTGGCAAAGTAAATCAATAAAGTAACTTTACACCTTAAGGAGCTTGAAAAAGGAGCAAACTAAAACAATAGCTAGCAGTAGGAAGGGAGTAATAAAGAACAGAATGGAGACAGATACAATATAGAATGGAAAAACAATAGAGAAAATCAATAAAACCAAGAGCTTTTTCTTAAAAAAAAATTGACAAATATTTAGCTAGATTGACTAAGATACAAAGCAAGAAAAATTAAAGTATTAAAATCAGAAAAGAAATTGTTACCAAAGTTCATGTGCCCGATGCACAGTGAGGCCAAATAAACTGAAACATCAGAGTTTGAAGCAGAGAAAGGTTTATTGAAGTAGGACATTTCTACAGATTTTACAGAAATGAAAAGGATTATAAGAGAATACTGTGACTTTTCACAAAGACGGTGCTGAAAGCGAAGAAGGAAGCCCCTGCCCCTCCCAAAGCTGAGCCAAAGCAAAGGCTTTGAAGGCCAAGAACACAGTGCTGAAAGGCATCCACAGCCACGAAAAAAGATACGGACATCACTCACCTTCCAACTGCCCAAAACACTGTGGCTCAGAAGGCAGCCCAAATGTCCTTAAAAGAGTGCCCCTAGGAGAAACAAACTTGACCACTATGGCATCACCAAGTTCCCCCTCACCACCAAGTCAGCCATGAAGAAAACAGAAGACAACAACATACTGGTGTTCATTGTGGATATCAAGGCCAACAAGCACCAGATCAGACAGGCTGTGAAGAAGCTCTATGACATTGACGTGGCCAAGGTGAGCACCCTGATAGGGCCTGATGGAGAGAAGAAGCGTATGTTCAACTGGCTCCTGATTACGATGCTTTGGAAGTTGCCAACAAAACTGGGGTTATCTAAACTGAGTCCAGTTGGTAATTTTAAATATAAAAGTTTTCACTAAAGAAAAAGAGGATACTGTGATGAACAGTTCGCTTCAGGGAGAGGAAATGGGTGGCAGGGAAACAGTGAGATTTTACTTTTGAAATTTTGTCCCAAATGCATGAATAATATATTTAACCAATAACAGCAATAAACATATGAGCACAAGAATAGATAAAAATGAAAATAATTTATTAAAGTATAAATTATTTTTACCGTATTTTCTAAAGTTTTTGCAACAGGCTTGTGTTACCTTCATGATTGGAATAAAAACAAAGAAGATTTTTTAAATGTTCGTAATGTTAGTATGCATACAATTTTTATTGTGTTTCTTTAATATCATATCAAGTCTTACCTCTTCTTTGACTAGAGGAATTTAGTGAAAACAGCATCTTCTCCTTGGCTATGAGCAGGAACGGTAACCCCTAAGTTTTACACTTCCAGGTGAGGAGACCTCAGCCTGAACTAGGAATGGAAACAGTTTAGAAACAGAAAAAGAAGAGTAGTTTCTCAGGGAGCCAAAGAAAGAAGATGTTGTCCTAGAAATAGGTTGGAATGTGGTGGCTGGACTCAGGCATTTAGAACTAATTTTTAAGTCCCAATGTTCAGGCAGCTGTCAGACAAGGCAGGCCAGAAGCCAATGGAAACCAGCTGGTAAAGCTGGAAAGAAGAAGCAGGCTATGTATGTGGGGTAGGCAGGGTCGGCACCTTCACATACTGGCACAGCAGTGAGTTCTGGCCCCAAACTGAGTGAGAAAAGGGCTGGGCTCCAGTCAAGAACAACCAGCCAGGTCAAATTCTCTGGATTGACATCACTCTTGTGCCAAAAGAACGCAGGCATCTCAAACTGCCTTTTCATTTGTGCTGGATGGAGAGAGTGTTGGCAAGAGTCCGAATGGTTCAAGGCTTTGAGGCTTGGCCCTCTGGCCCGTTTCTCTCAGAGCTGCTATTTGCCCAGGCCAGTAAAGAATCCTGGTCTCTAAAGTCAAGATTATCTGAACAAGTCAGAATAGAATAACTTTTAAAAATGAACACTTTTAGTTTTAAAAATTATTTTTTCCATGGGCCATGTCGTCACTTATTATATTATAATAGCACATTTGTATAGGTTTTTTGTTTTGTATTACTCCCCAATTGGGATGTAAGCTCCTTGAGGACAGGGGACTTTTTCTGCTTCATTCACTGCTGTCTTCTCAAAGCTCAGAAGGGTGCCTGGCACAAACAGAAGATTTTAGTTGAGTTACAAAAAATAATCACTGCCAAAAAAATGTTACAAAAAGTTCAAATAGTAAAGTTCAAAATGTAAAATTTGAGTCTTTGTCCATATCTCCATCTAATTCTACTCTCCCAAGATAACCATTATAACATTTTTGTGTATATAATATTAATCCTAGAACAATCTTTTTATTTCTGTTTATCTTAAGCAGACCACAATGCCTGGCATAGAAGAAAGTACTTGATACAACTACTTGAAAATTCATTGAATGAGTTGTAAGCAGTCTTGGAGTTGGGGTGGAGTGGCTAAAAAAGAGTTGGCTGCTATAGGCTATTTCCCTGAACAAGTTAGGGTGAGTTCCTTGAGTTAAGCATCTGTATATCACACGTATCGAGGAGAGTGCCTGAACAGGAACCAATTATTTATTAAGCACTTATCTATGACCCAACCATATAATGAGGAGAAAGGTTTGATTCTCCAGCCTGCTGCACTACTTCTGGCTTTCTTGAATAAGACTCCTTGCCCTGTTAAACTGGCTCAGTGCCATTCTACCTGAGCATGCTGGCCCCAGGGCAGAACTCCCATCCCAAAGGGCTCTCCATGCCTTTTGGCTGCTGGCAAGACAGAATGAGAAGACTGTCCCATAGGCCAACAGACACAGACACCCACGCTCATGCCCAGCATGTCTGCATGGAATGTTGCCCAGTTAGAACCTCTGAGAGACAGACATCTGTCAGCATCTCTTTGTGAGGGTGTCTCAGGGGATTTGTCTGAGTGCCAGCTTCTCTATAGAAAAGGCAGTCAAAGCCGGAAAAAGCCAGCCATTCAGTCACACTGAAAATACAATATTGAAGCATTAAGCTGGAATGTGACGATTTACAGCTGTCACACCACACTCTCTAAGTGAAATCACATTTTGTGCCAGACTTCCAAAGACATAATCACATGAAAACTATTTATATTGCCTTGATGCATGGTTAAAAATAGTTTACCACAAATGTAAGAAAATCTACTATGGGATCTCTGTTGAGAAGCATAAATACAGGGAACAAAGTGGCTGTTTTCTATTTTACTTCAGGAAACATTTAGTCATAAATAGAGTGATGCACTAAGCATAGAAGAAGAGTGACTTAGGGTGGATTCCTTGCTAGTCAGTAACTTTATTGAATCAACAAAACTAAATCAACAAAACTAAATTTCCTAGAATCCACCTTAATGATAGAAAAATCTTAGTAGGCCTTTCAGGTTCCAATTCATCTTCGTTTTCTTCTTGACTTCTGCTTATTTCCTTACCAGATCTTTCACCGTCCAGAAGTTAAGTAAAATATTCCAATCTCTCACTGTACTTACTGCCGGGTTCTTATCAGTGTGTGTGTGGTGGGGAGCTGGGGCAGGGGCGGGGAGCTCACTGTAGAGAGGGCCTGCATTCTCAGTACCCAAAACTTGAAAAGTTGCCACACATTTCCTCAGGCCTCTGCACCGGCTGGTTCCTTGGTTTGAGAGGCTCTTTTCCAAATCTTTGAGCAGCTGCCTCCTCATCATTCAGGTTTCAGTCAAATGTCAGTCCTTCCTGACTATCCTATTTAATATTGCCCTCCTCCCATGACTCTGTCTCATGACATTTAGTCTTATTTTCCTCACAATACAGCATCTGAAATTTTACTTACTGGATTATTGTCTGTCTCCCTAGATAAGACCTAAGCACCATGAAAGCAAATGCCCTGTCTGCCTTGGTTACCACAGTACTCCAGCACCTTGAATAGTTCCTGGTATACAACAGGCTTTTTGTACATATTTATAATTGAATAGGTGGTGGCTGATAGATGGTAGTGGTTAAGCGTAAAACTTCGGAGGAGTGATTTGTTTAAGGATTTAAAAAGAGAATTTTAAATTTCCAGCCAATTACTGTCTTGCCAAAAAGAAAAATGAATTGGGATTATCACATCCATTGTCAACTTCTAATTATGCCCTTAGCACTGGTTTCTGTACCAGGTGTGAGTCTATCACACACAGTGCATTTTACCACTTGGATCGGAGATCAAAGGAAATCAAAAGTCATTAGCAAATCATAGATTAACCATTACACATATTTTCCTCAATAGCTCTTGGAAGAGTCACCCTAAAACACGCTGTTATTCAATGAAATATGTAAATTAGTAATGAAAAAGTTCGTTCAATTAAGGTGAAGAGATACACATGAATACAGAAGACACATTTTAAAAGGATAGAAAAAGTCCCCGTTGAACTTAACAACAATAAGGTCATTCTTTTGTTTAGTTCTCTGTAGTGAAAAAAACTGTAAGGATGGCAAAAACGGACATTTTTTTTTAATTGACATTTTATGGCTCTTGTGAATTGACACAAAGTAAAGGCATATATTTGCATCAGAAAAAAATTAACATTAGCAATCAGAGCTATCTCCTAAATGTCCGAAATATGACTTTTGTTTATATTGCCTCTCTGAAATCTTAACTAGATTTTTTTTTGACTATAGAAATTAAGTAAGAAACAGGGCCCTCAAAATAATGGCAATTGATTTAATTCCTCTTACCTTCACTATCCTCGTCTGTAAAATGGAGCTAATAATCCTTATCACATAGAATGGATAATGTATACTAAGTGCCTAGCTTTAGTAGATATCCAATAAATATTATTTTGGGTTGTTGCTATTTTTTTTAAATAAATTTATTTATGTTATTTATTTATTATTTTTGGCTGCGTTGGGTCTTAGTTGCTGCGCACGGGCCCTCTCCAGCTGCGGCGAGCGGGGGCCACTCTTCGTTGCGGTGCGCGGGCTTCTCATTGCGGTGGCTTCTCTTGTTGTGGAGCACAGGCTCTAGGCACGCGGGCTTCAGTAGTTGTGGCTAGTGGGCTTCAGTAGTTGTGGCTCGTGGGCTCTAGAGCGCAGGTTCAGTAGTTGTGGCGCATGGGCTTAGTTGCTCCGCGGCATGTGGGATCTTCTCGGACCAGGGATCGAACCTGTGTCCCCTGCATTGGCAGGCAGATTTTTAACCACTGTGCCACCAGAGAAGCCCCTTGCTCTTTTTAAAGTACTTGAAATCCAGAAGCCCTTTGGGCAGCATCTGGCCTTGTGGTCTCTGATCTGCTTCAGCCACTCTTAGCTCTATAACACATCCTTCCTGGGAGGTTACTCAGCAGGCACTGTGGGAAATAAGAGTTTGTTCTGATTGTGAACTGTCCCTGCTTGTCAGAAGAATAACAACAACAACAAAATCAAACATCATTTCCCGTCTCCTCTCCAGCACCAATTGTGCTTCAGTAATCTATCACTAAAGAGGTATCTGGGGTAAAACTGAACATGTGCATAAAGAGATTGTGAACCCATTTGGGTCGAGACTACCACTCCATCAGAGGCCACAGCAGTAGCAGGACAAAACTGAACCAGAGCAGTAATTTCAGGGATGCCTCTCCAACAAGAGGCAACTAGCTACATGAGAAGACCTCTGAGTGCCTCATCCTTCTCTCTGACCCCTTCCTGAGAACAGGGAAGGGGACAAGGTGTCCCAGGGTATGACTCAGCCTCCACCTGCCCTCTAGGGCACTAGAGTGGGAGGAGGATTTTAAAAAGTCCACTGATCTCCTCTGCCGTAAGTCTAGCTTATACTGGGGCAGGTGGAGAGCTTTGAACCAATCATGAGATTGACAGTTTAGGTTTTGTTGTTTCTTTCTTTTTTTTTTCTTTTTTTTTTTTGCGGTTCGCGGGCCTCTCACTGTTGTGACCTCTCCCGCTGCGGAGCAGAGGCTCTGGACACACAGGCTCAGCAGCCATGGCTCACGGGCCAGCCGCTCTGCGGCATGTGGGATCTTCCCGGACCGGGGCACGAACCCGTGTCCCCTGCATCGGCAGGTGGACTCTCAACCACTGCAGCACCAGGGAAGCCCCCGAGACTGACATTTTAAACCAAACTGAACTGAGTTTTAGTTGTCAAGTCATAGAATCTGCCCAGGATGTCATTAAGATACAGGTGAGGGGGATTTGCCACATCATACTTGAAAGTGGTAATCAAAAATAATAATACTGGGCTTCCCTGGTGGCACCATGGTTGGGAATCTGCCTGCCAATGTAGGGGACATGGGTTCGAGCCCTGATTCGGGAAGATCCCACATGCCACAGAGCAACTAAGCCCGTGTGCCACAACTACTGAGCCTGCGCTCTAGAGCCCGTGAGCCACAACTACTGAGCCCGTGTGCCACAACTACTGAAGCCCTTGTGCCTGGAGCCCGTGCTCTGCAATGGGATAGGACACCGCGGTGAGAGGGCCACGCACCGCGATGAAGAGTGGCCCCCACTCGCCGCAGCTGGAGAGGGCCCACGCGCAGCAATGAAGACCCAGTGCAGCCAAAAATAAACAAATAAAAATAAATAAATAAGTTTATTTAAAATAATAATAATAATACCTCACAATTACCGAGTGCTTACTATGTGCTTAGCCTGTTCAAGAACTTTACATATATTGGGCTTCCCTGGTGGCGCAGTGGTTGAGAGTCCGCCTGCCGTTGCAGGGGACACGGGTTTGTGCCCCGGTCTGGGAATATCCCACATGCCGCAGAGCGGCTGGGTCTGTGGGCCATGGCCGCTGGGCCTGCGCGTCCGGAGCCTGTGCTCCGCAACGGGAGAGGCCACAGCAGTGAGAGGCCCGCGTACCGCAAAAAAAAAAAAAAAAAGAATTTTACATATATTATCTTGTCTAATCCTCATAATAAGCTTGTGAAGTAGATCCATTACAATCTCCACTGGACACAAGAGGCAACTGAAGCACAGAGAAGTTAATTTGCCTAATTCAGACCCCAGCAGTCCCACTCCAGAGCCAAGCCCCTGACCAACATGCTTTACTGCTTCTTATGCCATGATAGGTTGAGATTTCTTCATAAACCAGTTACTCACATATGTGGGCCCCATCACATATCAAGACCATATAATGTGTCAGTGCAGAGTTCTCTCTTTTGCTTACTTAAAGAACAAAACCTCTCAAGATACAAATTTCAAGAAATCTTCACTATTCCAAGCAGACTTTGTTGTTGTTTTATTTGTCTGTTTTGGCCACTCCACGCGGCTTGCAGGATTTAGTTCCCCGACCAAGGATCGAACCCGGGCCACAGCAGTGAAAGTGCTGAGTCCTCACCACTGGACGGCCAGGGAATTCCCCAAGCAGACATTTTTAAAGGCAAGACCCACCTGGGTTGTAGGATAAAGGCCAAATTCAATCACCTACCAAGAGGAGTTAAGAGGGCATCTGCCCTAATCTACTTTTGCCCCATCTCTCACTCTATTTTTTTTTTTTTTTTTTTTGCGGTACGCGGGCCCCTCACCGCTGTGGTCCCTCCCGTCGCGGAGCACAGGCTCCGGACGCGCAGGCCCAGCGGCCATGGCCCACGGGCCCAGCCGCTCCGCGGCATGCGGGATCCTCCCGGACCGGGGCACGAACCCGCGTCCGCTGCATCGGCAGGCGGACTCTCAGCCATTGCGCCACCAGGGAAGCCCTATTTTTTTCAAGTTTTAAAGGCTACTTTATTGGCCTTCTCTGGACATTCTTTGTTTGTTTTTTTTTAGTTATTTTTTATATATATATTAGTGTATATATGTCAATCCCGATCTCCCAATTCATCCCACCACCAGCTCCGGGACAAGGCAAGATTTAGACAAGAAAGTGAGAATGGGAGCAAGACTGTGGTAGGAGGGGAGTACCAAGAAAAGGAGCCTAGGGGAGAAGAGAAGAGGTATCCGGAAAGGAAGTCTACAAAGCTGGGCTGGAGACTAGAAGACAGTGTGGCTTGCAAGAGAAGTTCCGTATGGAAGGGACTGGTGGCTAGAAAAGCAATTTGAGACCAGGTTAAGGAAAGGAGAAGTTCAGTTTGGGACATTTTTGCAGTGTTTGCACATTATCTAGGTGGGGATATTCACCAGGAGAGTAAAAATTAGGACCTAAAGCTCAGCAAACTTTAAGGCTATGAATAATAAATGAAGAAGTCATCAGCCTATGAGTGCAAGAGAAAATCGTTGGAGTAGATAAACGTATTTAGCAAAGAGGGCAGAGCAAGATGAGAAGGCAGCCAAGAACAGAATCTTAGAGATCACCTATATAGGGCAAGTGGAAAAAAGAAAACAGTGACGGATACTGAAAAAGCACTGTCAGAGAAGTAAAAGGAGAATCCATTGAGGGGGGATCACAAAGGCCAAGAGAGGAGATTCCAGAAGGCAAAGACAGTCAACATGGCAAAGAAGAATGAAAAGTGAGTAGAAGTCATTGGGTTTTGCACTTAGAAATTGGTGACCTTTGAGAGGGAAGTTTCAGTATAAGAAAGATGCTTCTCTACATCTTGCAGAAAGTATACAGCAAAAGCCATCACTAATTTTCATAGTAGTTGTCTCAGTCATTGTCCTAGTCAGCTCAGGTTGCTATAACAAAATACCATAGACTAGGTGGCTTAAGCAACAGACATTTATTTCTCACAGTTTTGAAGGCTGGGAAGTCCAAGGTGTCTGCTGATTCAACTCCTGGTGAAGACTCTTCCTGGTTTGCAGATAGCTATTTTCTTGCTGACTACTCACATGGCAGAGAAAGAGAGCTCTGGTGTTTCTTCCTTTTCTTAGAAGGGCACTAATCCCACCATGGAGGCCCCACACTCATCACCTCATTTAAATCTAGTCACCTTTCAAAGGCCCCACCTCCAAATAGTATCACAGTAGGGGCTGGGGGGAACATAAACATTCAGATCATAATAGTCATAATTCTTTGGGTTGCAAGAAAGAGAAATTCACTTTAAACTAGTGCAAGGAGAAGGCATTTTAGCAAAGCCCCAAGGTAGCCAGTATACAAAGGGAAAGGAAAGAGAATCTGGAAAACCATCAAGAACTGTGATCCTGTTAGTTCTCTCACTATCTCTCATCTCTGTTTCTCTCTGCACAGCTGTTTTGGTATCCCCTGTCTTTGAAGCCTAGCTTTCAGTGTTTTGACATGCATATGGCTAAACATGGCCATTCCAAAGCTTCTGAGAATGCACCTTCTCCACTCAAGCAACATGCAGATACTGAAATAGAATTTCTCAAATCCAATCATAATTCCTGATGGAACTTGTATCCCTGAAGCCAATTCCACCTTTGTCAGGCTTTAGAGGAATGAAACAATAACCTTATGTTTTTCACCTTGTTTGAATTGGGTTTCTATCATATGCATTTGAAGAGTTCAGAATTTCTGACGGTAAAAGTTATTAAGCCCCAGAATGCATTCCAAGAAAGGCTCTCTTTCTAAAGAAACTCTCCAAAAATTGTCTAGAAAGGACAGTTCTTTCCTTTAAAGGGCCCTTAAGTCTAGATTTTTCCCTCTGATTTCAAAAGCAAGTAACAAAGAAGAAATCAATCATCTCATCATCTCCCTGGGGAGGCAGACAGATGTTATTATCCCATTCTGACAGGTACAAATGGGCACAAAAATACTGAATTATTTTCTTTTGCTATCCACCATGTCAAGAGGCCTGCTAGGAATGGGAAACCCTTTTTAGCCTCAAGACAGCACTTTTCATTTTAAAAAGAAAACTGCAGGGACTTCCCTAGTGGTCCAGTGGTTAAAAATCTGCCTTCCAATGCAGGGGACACAGGTTCGGTCCCTGGGAACTAAGATCCCACATGCCACGGGGCAACTAAGCCCACGTGCTCTAGAGCCCATGCGCCACACCTAGAGAAGCCTGTACACCGCAATGAACATCCCGCGTGCTGCAACTAAGACCCAATGCAGCCAAATAAATAAATATTTTAAATAATAAAAAAAAGGAAAACTGCAACATATGGGAAAAGAATCTAAGAAAGAATGGATATATGTATAACTGATTCACTTTACTGTACACCTGAAACTAACACAACATTGTAAATCAACTATACTCTAATAAAATTTTTTTAAAAAGAAAAAAAAACTGCAACATATGAATACTTAACCAAGAACGAAGGTTAACTTCTAGAGCTCATTTATTCCACTGAAGTAATCTCTAGCCACCCCTTAGTCAAGCATCCTGGATAGCTTCAGGCAAATGAACCCCTGAGCAGAAAATATGATTGGGAATTAGATCCTTTAGCTTTTAATCTTTTTCACCCATTTATTTCTGTATACCTTTTCTGCTCTGAATAATCTTTCATCATTTATTCTTCAGGGAATTCAAGCATTGCGTTGCCTTTTTTTTTTATTTTTTGCATTGCCTTTTGAGATCTGGTTGTGAGGCATGTCAAGTCCTTTGGTAAGAGCAAGATTTCCAACTGTGAGAAAGGTATTTTACTAGTAACAGCTGTTACCTCTGGGGGAGGGGATTGTGTAGAAGTTTTACTTCCTAAATTAAATATTTCTGAAATGTTTGAAAATTTTCAGTAATTATGGGTTGCTTTTGTAATCAGAAAAAAAATGTAAATACATATTTCTTTAAAATGTTCAATGCCAAAGAAAAAGAAAAATGCAACCCAACAAAAAAGAAAGATATTTTACCTATGGAGCTCTCCAAGGGTATAGTATTTCTCTATCATCTAGTGCATTTTGTCCTTTTTATCTTCTAATGATTAAATCCTATGCTTTTCTAAAAATTGTAATGTCTTAACCAAATTTTAATAAGCTCAGGTCTCTGGCTCCAGTCGTCCTTTTCAAATCATTCCCCACACTGTTACCAGAGGGATCTTTCTTAAACAGATCTGAGCAAGTCACATCCCTGCTGCAAATTATCTGAGACTCCTCCTCCCCTGCAGACTCCAGGGACTCCATGAACCAAGCCCTACCTACCTGCTTCTCTAGGCCCATTGCCCTTTACTAGTCACCTTGCTCTTAAAGCTTCTACGATACCAGACTAAGTTTTAGGAACAGCATTTCAAGGCCCAGACTGAACCATCTCCATCTCTGCCTAGATCAGAATGCACAAAGACCTCTCCAAAAAGCTTGACTTTGCTGGGGCTGGGCTCAGGGGTGCTCCTGTCAGTAGGACTGAGGTCATAGAGACTGAGACACAAGAGTTGGCACTAAGGTGGGTGGAGTGTCTTGCAACAACATGGACAGACACAGAGGGTATCATGCTTAGTGAAGTAAGTCAGACAGAGAAAGACAAATACTCTATGTTATCACTTATTTGTGGAATCTAAAAAAATAACACAAACGAATGTATATAATGAAACAGACTCACAGACAATGGAGAATAAACTAGTGGTTGCCAGTGGGGAGAGGGAAAAGAGGAGGGAGAGGCAAGATAGGGATATTGGATTAAGGGATACAAACTACTATGTATAAAATAGATAAGCTACAAGGATATATTGTACAGCACAGGGAAATGTAGGCACTATTTCATAATAATTTTAAATGGAATATACTCTATCCAAATATGGAATCACTATGCCGTACACCTGAAATAATAAAACATTGTAAATCAACTATACTTCAATTTTAATAAAAGGTGGGTGGACTGCCATCACCTTGCTGATCCTCTGTGACCACCTCCTCACTCCTGTCTTTTTTTTTTAATTTTTATTTGTTTATTTATTATTTTTAGCTGCTTTGGGTCTTTGTTGCTGTGCGCGGGCTTTCTCTAGTTGTGGCGAGCAGGGGCTAGTCTCCGTTGCAGTGTGCAGGCTTCTCATTGTGGTGGCTTCTCTTGTTGTGGCGCACAGGCTCTAGGCTCGCAGGCTTCAGTAGTTGTGGCACGTGGGCTTCAGTAGTTGTGGCTTGTGGCTTCTAGAGCACAGGCTTAGTAGTTGTGGTGCACAGGCTTAGTTGCTCAGGCATGTGGGATCTTCCCAGACCAGGGCTTGAACCCATGTCCCCTGCATTGACAGGTGGATTCTCAACCACTGTGCCACCAAGGAAGTCCCCTCACTCCTGTCTTAACAACAGCAGAATCACTAGCACATCTCTATATCCCTTGATATTGGTTTTCTCTGTGATTTTAGGGGCTTGACATAACTCTCTGGTGGCTGCTGTGATATCTGCTACACGGATCACCTGGTATTTCTAGCCCAGAAGTAAACTCAAAGTGAGTGTCATGTAGATCAGAGGCTGTGTTAGCTTAGCTCTACCGGACCTCTTGAGTTCCTGTTGTTGCTGAAGGATCAGGAAGTGAGGGTGGGGAGGGGGGAAGGAGACTTAAGGAGGAAGAGAGGCCACACCAGAGTAGTTCTGTGCCCCAAAAGACTGTCTTATCAAAGGCCACCTTGTTCCTTGCCTGCTCTTATTATGCAATAATTGGAAGCACCCAAGCTTTTACTCCTCTTGGTCATGCATAGTGTATTGAACCGGGGGCTCTGTAAGAACACAAAAAGTATGTGCTAGTGATTGCAACTGGGGCAAATATGCAGATAGGGGGTCAAGATCTGGAAACGAATTAGCCAAAAGATAATTAGTAATGTGTCAGGTTAGTGGTATTATGAGTTACTTTTTCTTTTAAAAAATTTAAAATAATTTATCTTTTAAGTACTTGTTAAGAGAAGATGGGGCAGGGGAAAAAGAGAATGCTGCACCTTTGAGACCTGAATGTCTAGGGCATAGTGTAATGGGATGTGTATATATGCACCATCATAACCCATCCCACTCCACAAGTCACCATGGAGTTCAGCCTAATACTCCCATAGAATTGGAAAATCATGGAAGGTCCCTTCGGGGTACTTTAGAGACAGTTTAATCCGATTCTTCCTTTTATAGAAGAGAAAACTGAGATCCAGAGAGATCAAGCAGTTTTCTAGGGTAGCACAGTTAATTTGTGGTAGAGCTGAAAGGAGAACTCAGGTTTCTTACCTTTTAACCAATGGAAGGAATAATTTTATTCTTTCTTATTACTGCCTTTCAAACTCATTCTGTCAACTCTCCCTTCCCAGCCCCTTAACCTACCATCTTTGGTCCTCCAGCCAGCCTCTCACCTAGCTCTCAGGTGAGAAAAGTTATCAGTCTCTCTACACCACAACTCAGGGGACTCAGGTCAGATTGTCCCAAGAACTCTCTCACCATACTCTGCTCCAGGTCCCAGCCACCTCAGAGCATGTCTTCCATTCAGCACACATCCACCTGCGATGTCAGTCTCCCCTCTTGGCAGGTCCCTATTCTTTACTTTCCCTTGACCAAAGATAGAGGAAAACCACAGCGTTCTGTTAGTTCTCTTCAAAACAATCCTCACTTTTTAAACGTCTCTTTTTTTTTTTAACATCTTTATTGGAGTATAATTGCTTTACAATGTTGTGTTAGTTTCTGCTGTATAACAAAGTGAATCAGCTATATGTATACATGTATCCCCATATCCCCTCCCTCTTGCGTCTCCCTCCCACCCTCCCTATCCCACCCCTCTAGGTGGTCACAAAGCACCGAGCTGATCTCCCTGTGCTATGCAGTTGCTTCCCACTAGCTATCTGTTTTACATTTGGTAGTATGTCACTTCGTCCCAGCTTACCCTTGCCCCCCAACTGTGTCCTCAAGTCCATTCTCTACATCTGTGTCTTTATTCCTGTCCTGCCCCTAGGTTCATCAGAACATTTTTTTTTTAGATTCCATATGTATGTGTTAGCATACAGTCTTTGTTCTTCTCTTTCTGACTTATTTCACTCTGTATGACAGACTCTAGTCCATCCACCTCACTACAAATAACTCAGTTTCGTTTCTTTTAATGGCTGAGTAATATGCCATTGTATATATGTGCCACATCTTCTTTATCCATTCATCTGTCGACGGACACTTAGACCGCTTCCATGTCCTGGCTATTGTAAATAGTGCTGTAGTGAACACTGTGGTAAATGACTCTTTTTGAATTATGGTTTTCTCAGGCTATATGCCCAGTAGTGGGATTGCTGGGTCGTATGGTAGTTCTGTTTTTAGTTTTTTAAGGAACCTCCATACTGTTCTCCTTAGTGACTGTATCAATTTACATTCCCACCAACAGTGCAAGAGGGTTCCCTTTTCTCCACACCCTCTCCAGCATTTATTGTTTGTAGATTTTTTGATGATGGCCATTCTGACAGATGTGAGGTGATACCTCATTGTTAAACCTCTCCTCTTGATCATCTTTTCTCAGACCAAAAGTGGGAGTGGCAGGCTACAGATCTCAGAACCAATCTGGGGGCCACCCCCTGAGCAAGTCATGCAAACACCATCTGACATGTCTTCTTATAATATGAGGGTACTTGCCATCTATTATTCTAAGCTGTGAAAAGAAGAAAAGAGGGAAATCTCAGTTAACATCTTGTTACAATTGTATCTATTTCTTTCCAGGTGTCTTTGTTTCTTAATACATTCCAGCTGTAAGTTTTTCAATTTGATTTTTTATTAGGTTATGCATTCCAATGAGAACACGTCTCAATTTTTTTTACTTGGTTAGACCCTGTTGTGGGCCAACTTCTGTCTCCCTCCTTCCCCTCAGCTGAGAGGCTGTTCAGTGGCATCTGCAGGCTCAGGCTTAATCTAGTCACTGGACAGAATTCTCAGCAGAGGCAAGAGGAATTTATGGCACTTCCATCCCTCACTCTACGGGTTCTTACCAAGGCTGTTGCTGATCTGCACTTACGTCCCGGTCCTATCTGTTAACTGACCTTCAGTCTTATTCTTGAGACTCAGCCCTGCTGTGGACTCCAGACCTAGTCCATGGATTTCAGCCTAGTGCCTTAGATCCAATCCTTATACTCTGCCGAGTCCTGATCCCCCTGCAACTGGCACACGCGTGCCCCTTTCAATTCCCCACTCCTTGAGTCTGGACTGTCCCTGAAATTTAGTCCAGTGGCTGGAGTCCTGCTACCTGCTGACCAGACTTATCTGTTCATCTGAAGTCCTGAGTATCTCCTATCTCAGAATTTTTCTCTCTCCCATTAAGACCTGTCAGGTCCCGTTTGGCCCCAGGAACGAACTGCTTGCCCATGCTACTGCTCGTTGGTTGTTCCTGTGCCCTCCCAATGGCAGATTTGGCCTGCCCAGTACTATTGCAGTTGACACTGTGTCCCCTGGTGGTATCAGATCGCAGTCTTTTCCTCTCAGTGGCCCTAGGCCATCATAGGACTCAAGCCAGGCATGAACCATTTCCCCTGAGTAGGATGTTTTATTATATAACTGCTCTGAAGAACGGTGCAACCCTTGGGACCAAATCAGAACAGCCTTGTGTAGTGAGTCATTTGAGGACAGATCATGGAGTCACCTGCAGTCTCTACTCAGGCACAGTCAACCTGGATCAGAGACTGCTGAGTACTAGTTAAGTGAATGTGTGTTTAATGGACATTTATTTTGCCTGCTCAGCATCCCTTCTGGTCTGGTACCATAATTTTTCCTTTCCTATTCTCAATCCAGCATTCTGGTAGGGTTAACCCAAACCCCAGCTTTACCCCCTGGCCAATCAGAGCAACATGACACTCCTCGGACTCAGTGATTACAGTGATGTGCATGTGACCTAAGCTGGGCCAATGACAGTCTTACCTGGAAATGTTACTCGCCCTATCAGAAAAGAAGTGCTTTCTGCTGGGGTTACTAAATTGATAGAATGTAACCTGGAGCTACTGTGTGCCATCTTTGACACCACATAGGAAGAGACTGCCTGGTAACTAAGTCAACTTAGAGGAAAACAAAACTGAAAGAGGAAGGAAAAATTGTTACAACATTGATCCAATCCTAATGCCAGCAATCCACCAATGGATTCCTTGGTTTATAAATCAAGAGATTTACTTTTATTGTGTAAGTCAGTATGAGTTGGTTTTCTATTACTTGAAACTAATACAGCTGGCAAAAAAAACTGACTGGTATTTCCTTCTGCTTTACCAGCTGGGTAAACCTCCAGGAAGGAAATACACCAAAGAAAAGCCAGTTGAAAAAGTGCTCAAAAATGTATTCTTTCATTCATTCAACCATTCCATTTTATTTTATATTTATTTACTTTTGGCTGCGTTGGGTCTTCCTTGCTGTGCACGGGTTTCTCTAGTTGCGGCGAGTGGGGACTACTCTTCGTTGCGGTGCGCATGCTTCTCATTGCAGTGGCTCCTCTTGCTGCAGAGCATGGGCTCTAGGCGTGCAGGCTTCAGTAGTTGTGGCACATGGGCTCAGTAGTTGTGGCTCGCAGGCTCTAAAGCTCAGGCTCAGTAGTTGTGGCACACAGGCTTAGCTGCTCTGCGGCATGTGGGATCTTCCCGGACCAGGGATCGAACATGTTTCCCCTGCACTGGCAATCGGATTCTTAACCACTGCGCCACCAGGGAAGTCTGGGCTAGTGTATTTTAGAGGGATTTAAAAAACAAAAAGAAAAGTGAAAAAACTTGGTCACTACTTCCAGAGATTCAAAATCTAACTAGAGGAAGAGATAATGTTAGAGAGAGAGAGAGACAGAAAGAGAGAGAAAATAAGCTGTCATGTGACTGGTAGAAACCTTGATAACTGAGAGGAAGGAGATAATTTCCTCTGGGGTGAACAAAAAAGGCTTCGTGGAACAAGTGGAATTTGGACTGTGAAGAGAATTTTTGATAAGCAGAGATTGGGAGGAAGAGCGTCCCAGAAAAATAAAAGAGTTGGGGGAATGACAAAATGCATGGCTATGCCTATGGAATTACAGAGCATATCAACATGGCTGGAGTTGGTATCCATATAGGAGAAGGTGCAGAAGTTAGCTGCTACCAGACCTGGGGTGGGGGGTGGGGTGCTGAGGCATGGAGCTTCTATTGTATTCTCAGGGAATAGAACCTTCGAATAGAACGAGACAAAGGGAATCTTTGAATGCTTTAGGATAGTGTTTGTACAAGATGAAAGTTATGATTGATCAGAAATCACTTGGATCCTCTTTCAAACTACACACTTCAACCAGATGTCCCTAGAACCCGTGCTTCAGTGAACCACTGTAACTGAAAAGTGCGTGTTATAACTCTCAGCCAGGAACATGAACAATGGTTGGGAAACATCATCCCAGAGGCAGAAACACTATTTCAGAGACTATTGTGTGTGGTCAGAAGGGCACCAGGATCAGTAAAGCTGTTTTAAAAAAGGAGTTGGGGGGAGGTGATGGGGAAGGACCTGAATTCATCCCTCACTTAGACTCCTTATAGTCATTTCCTCCTAGCTGCTTTCTCTGCCTCTGGTCCTGCTCCATTTCAAACTATTTTATATTTCATGGCCCGATTAATCTTCCTGTCCTGATGCTGTCATTCCAACTCCAAAACCCGTTATGACAAGCCACTATCTACAGAACAGGCTGAAGTTCTTTGATTTCCCATAGAAGGCTCCTTTTGAATGAGGCTGCAGCCATCTTTTAAACCTTGCTTCCTGCTATTTGGCATCAGGTATTTTCTAGTCCAGCCAAGCAACTACTCAAGAGTCCCTTGCTTTCCTGTCTCCATGCCTCTTTCATGCTGCTCATTCTGCCTGGAGTACCATTCCACATTTCCTTTCTCATCTATCTTCATCTTCTCCGTCCTTGAAGGCATAGTTCAGATGCCTTTTCTGAACCCCTCTCTCTCCCACCCTGCCTTTGATAATGTCTCTGCATTCTGAGCTCCCATAGAACTTTACCTATATCTCTCTTTAGTCATGCATAATTTGCTTTTTTAGAAAAGACTCCACAGTTATTTATTTATTTATTTTAAATTTATTTATTTATTTATTTGGTTGCGCTGGGTCTTAGTTGCGGCCGGCGGGCTCCTTAGGTGTGGCATGCGTGTGGAGTCTAGTTCCCTGACCAGGGATGGAACCCAGGTCCCCTGCATTGGGAGCTCAGAGTCTTAACCACTGTGCCACCAGGGAAGTCCCTACAGTTATTTATTTTTAAAAAATCAAAAATTTAAAAACAATATAATAAAATAAAAATCACACATTTTCCCACCACCCAGAAACACCAATTTTTAAGCTTCATATTTGCATTCGTTTTTTCTTTTTTTTTTTTTAAATCTGTTATTTTAGTTATTTATTCATTTGGCCTTACTGCACAACATGTGGGATCTTAGTTCCCTGACCAGGGATCAAACCTACACCCCTTGTATTGGAAGTGCGGAGCCTTAACCACTGGACCACCAGGGAAGTCCCTTTCTCTTTTTTTTAATTGAAGTATAGTCGCTTTACAATGTTTCAGGTGTAGAGCAAAGAGATTCAGTTGTGTATATATACATATTGTATATATATGTATTCTTTTTCAGATTCTTTTCCGTTATAGGTTATTACAGGATATGCATTCATATATATATTTTTTTCCCTTTGGTCACGCCGGGCAGTATGCAGGATCTTAGTTCCCTGATGAAGGATTGAACCCACAGCCTCCAAAATGGAAGCATGGGGTCTTAATCACTGGACTACCAGGGAAGTCCCTGCATTCACCTTCTTAAAGGAAGGAAAACATTATAGATAATTTTATTGTCTTCTTTAACCACATACTCTCCCACTCAGTCCCATTTCTGCTCTCAATGTCCAGTGAAAACTGCCACCATGAGTTTGGTGTGCATCTTTCCATTCCATTCCCTGTAATTTTATTTGCGAACACATATGTATCCATCACCAATGGACTGTGATGTTGTGTGTGTGTTTTTTTTTTTAATTAAAAAAAAATATTTTTTGGCTGCGTTGGCATTGGGTCTTCATTGCTGTGTCCCCTTTGAACCTGTGTCTCCTGCCTTGGCAGGCAGATTCTTAACCACTGCGCCACCAGGGAAGTCCCTATTGTGTGTATTCTTAAATTTATATTAATGGTATCATGATGTATTTGGTTTTTGTTTTTTTTTTTTTTTGCTTGTGCTGAGTCTTTGTTGCTGCACATGGGTTTTCTCTAATTGTGGCGAGTGGGGGCCAGTCTTCGTTGCAGTACGCGGGCTTCTCATTGCAGTGGCTTCTCTTGTTGCAGAGCACGGGCTCTAGGCACGCGGGCTTAAGTAGTTGCAGCCCCTGTAGTTTGTGGCACGCAGGCTCTCTACTTGAGGCAGGCGGGCTCAGTAGTTGTGGCACCTGGGCTAATTTGCCCCGTGGCATGTGGGAATCTTAGTTTCCCGAGCAGGGATCGAACCCACGTCCCCTGCATTGGAAGGCAGATTTTTTTACCCCTGGACCACCAGGGAAGTCCCCTGTTTCCTTTTCTGATACTAAAACATGTTCATGATGGAGATTTTAATTCAGAAACATCAAAAGAAAGAACTTAAGATCGACTGTAATCGCAGTCCCTGTGTAAACTGCTCCTCTTGCCACCACTTTGCTCCCTTGTCTTCTCTCCAAGTACCCAATCAATGCTACCTGGGCTACCTGCAAAGTGTCACGGAGGTGTCCTAGAACGCCGAGGTCCCTTGGAGCATCCACTCTCTCTGCTACTGCCATCTCGAGTCTGTCTCTGCCAGCTTGCAGATCTGTGCTGCCCTTCTCTCTCTGGTCAGTAGGCAAATGCCTGTCCCTTTCTTATGCAAAGCTCTTTTCATTGGGGATCTCACAGCTGAGTTCCTAACAATTCAGTTCTTTCAGCAAGCCATCCAGAAGGGTACCTGGGCTCCTGGTGAGTCGGCTGTTTCCGTTTTAGTACACAGCCTTCTCCTTCCTAGGACTGAGTGGGGAGCAGGTTCAAATACAGCTTTATAAAATCTTCATAAACACCCTTTTCTAACATTCAGGCCCTGTGGCTGATTCCACCCTCTATGGGAACTCCTTCTTCAGTAGGGGATTTTTCCCTTAAGGAATCCATTATTACTTTCCACAGCCTGTGTTTCATCAGGTGATGTTAATTTTAAAAACTCAAATTTTACGTACTTCTTCTGGACCCAAGAAAATCAAGGGAAGGGACTAGGTGTTTCAAGCATTCTGTCACAACAGTGCAGAGCCCAACTTGATGTCCGGGTTCTACACCAACCAGGACACTGATATATATATTATCTATCACAGTGCTGGCAAACTCCACCGAGCCACTGCCCTTACCACACACACCCCTATATGTTACTTCCTCCGTGAAACCTTTTCTCATCCCCCTCTATTCTCTCAGTTGCTTCCTTTCTTGTTCGCACTTAGATGAGAGCATTTATTACATAGTATACACACACACACACTCCAGCTCTGAGAGGGCTGGAATCTATGAGCCACAATGTAGGATGAAGAGTAAGCATAAATATTTATAGGAGGGATGAGGGTTTGGGTGAGCCAGGCTACACTCTAGTGCTTAAATACCAGAAAAGGGACTTTCTACGCAAACCAAAAACAACAGGGAGGTGTGTCATTTTCTTGAAGCAGGGCAATCTGTTTGAAAAATGTAGTGTGCCTTAAAAATGTGCCAGGTCATTGTGTGAGAGTCGGATGGGAATGTGGCTAAACCAGTTAGGAAGTCACCCGCGGTGACCCTGCACTGAGATGTTAAGAAGTGCAAGATGGTTGCGGTGGCGTGGGGAGAGAGAACTACATCCAAAAGGTAAATTCAAAAGAAATAATAACAAAAAGTTAGATTTGCTGAGTTCCCGCTATTTGCTAGGCTGGGCCAACACCACCAAGGTGGGTATGGTCTCATCCCCATCTCGCCCATGTTTAAAATGAGATTTGGTCAGATTGAGCGACTCTCTAGGGGGTCTCACACCCGGCAAGCAAGCAGCTATGCTGAGCTTCCAACGCAGGTCATGGGTCTGCCGAGGCCTCCGCTGCCTCAACCCCAGTCACCCACTCTGCACTGCGCGGTGAGGGCCGTTTTCCCGACCTGAGGCCTCAGCTCCTCAATTCTTCACTAAGAGCCTTGCAGAGGGCACTGCAGTTCAGGGATGCTTTATCCAGCTGCCAAGCCCTGTCGGGACCTTAGAGCCCAGCGGCTGCGGTCGGAAGAAGGCGCGTGGCGGCGGCGGCAGCGGCTGCAGGAGCTGAACGGACCCCGAGGCGGAAGCGGCTTGGTCACGGCGGGGCCGGAACGCGGTCAGCGCGGAGAGCGCCGGCCGCCCGCGGCTCTGCATAGTGAGCTGTGACGCTCGGCGGCCGCACGTGCGGGGCAGTGGGGAGCCACCACTGACCGGAAAGGCCGAGTCAGCGCAGGCCACGCCCGCGGAGGCCCGTGTGGAGGGCGGACGCGCGACTGCAGGACCCCCCGCACCTTCGGCTCCTGCGCGCCGCGTCCGGGCAGCCTGCGCCGAGGGCTGCGCCTGCGGATCCCAGGCCATCCCGGCACCACGGCCCAGAAGAGATTAGACGCAGGTTTTCGAATATCCCGCCCCGGGACTGGAATCTGAGACCGAAATTTGACATCTTGAAGTCGCCCCAAGCAACAGATGCTCTGTGCAGGTTTCAGTGGAAGCTCCTGACCTGTGAAAGGAGACGGGCTGTGTGTCTCAAAGACTGAGTGGATTTTGAAGATCAAAGGGACTTGCCCAGGAACAGAATTGGTTTGCCTGACCCAGTTCCCAAATTTAGTAAATAATAATGAAAACGAAACACTCACTTTTTTTTTTTAATGCAAGAGCAAAACTTCTAGAATTCCAAGAGAAAATAAACCTTGGTTTCTGAGACAGTTTCTACAAGATGGGAGTGTGGCAGAGGGAACTTTCTAGAGATCCCTGGTAAACGTGATCCCAAGGTCTTTCTCCTGTTTCTCCCCACTTCTACAATAGTGAGGCCAGAACCCATTTTAGTAAAATAATGCTTTATCGTTTTTGCTCAAATTTATTTTTTAGTTAAAAATGATACTATAGAAATTGCTGGGGGATGGGGGGTTGGAAATTAAACCTAATTACAGTCCCTCAACCAGAAAGCACAATTACTATTTATTTATTTATTTATGGCTGCATTGGGTGTTCGTTGCTGCCTGAGGGCCTTCTCTAGTTGTGGTGAGCAGGGGCTACTCTTCATTGAGGTGCACGGGCTTCTCATTTTGGTGACTTCTCTTGTGGAGCACAGGTTCTAGGTGCGTGGGCTTCAGTAGTTGTGGCTTGCGGGCTCTAGAGCACAGGCTCAGTAGTTGTGGTGCACGGGCTTAGTTGCTCCGCAGCATGTGGGATCTTCCCGGACCAGGGCTCGAACCCGTGTCCCTTGCATTGGCAGGTGGATTCTCAACCACTGCACCACCAGGGTGGCCCCAGAAGCCACAATTACTTTTGCTTCTCTCTTTACTTAATGTTCACAAAGAAGAGATTTTTACATAGCTGCAATAGAGCTATCACTTTCTATTTTACTGTTTTCAGGTAATGTTATGTAAACATTGGTCCATGGCTCACAGATCTTCAGGATCATTATTTTAAATAACTGCATTATGCTCACCACATAAACTGCTGTCCTCCTGTTGGTGTGCCTGTAGGTTGTTTTATTTTTATTTTTTAATTTTTTTGGCCGTGTTGTGTCTTCGTTGCTGTGCGCGGGCTTTCTCTAGTTGCAGCGAGCGGGGGCTACTCTTCGTTGCGGTGCGTGGGCTTCTCATTGTGGTAGCTTCTCTTGTTGCGGAGTACGGGCTCTAGGCCTGCGGGTTCCAGTAGTTGCAGCACGCAGGCTTGGTAGTTGCAGCCCACGGGCCCTAGAGCGCAGGCTTCAGTAGTTGCCACTCACGGGCTCAGTAGTTGTGGTGCGTGGGTGCTAGAGCTCTCGGGCTTCAGTAGTTGAGGACTGCGGGCTCAGTAGTTGTGGTGCATGGGCTTAGTTACTCCGTGGCTTGTGGGATCTTCCCGAACCAGGGGTCAGAGCCATGTCGCCTGCATTGGCAGGTGGATTCTTAACCACTGTGCCACCAGGGAAGTCCCTGTAGGTTGTTTTATTGATGTAGGTTGTTTATTGCTCTTTACTTGTTTCTGACGGTCAGCCTTTGTCCTCCATTGGAAACATTCTCACTGGGCAAAATGAGGAACCTTATAAGGAAAAGTGGCTGCCAACCATTGCAGTACAGGAAAGCTTATTTTCTTTTTAAGAGTTCGCATCATTTTCCCAAATAGTCTTGATATTTTATCCCACTTGGATAATCACAGCCTTTCTTTAATGCTGTAAGGTATACATTTTAAAAGACCAGAACTTTCCAGGAGTCTGACAGAAGTGGGATTCAGAGTTGTGTTGTGAGACATTTTCAGATTTTCTTCAAGCAGTTTGTGTTCAAGTGCCACTGTTTACTGTCTTCTGTATGACTCAGAACATGTTATTTAACCTCAATCTCAGTTTTCTCATCTGAAAAATTGGGATAATAATAGTACATACTTCATAAATTGTGAGAATCAAATGAGATCATATTTGTAAAGTGAGTGCTTCGAATCCCCGCACATAATGCTCAACAAATGTTTACTTATAAATAAATATTATTGTCTTTCTGCTATTAAAGAGAACAATGGCTTTATACTGAGTAATGACAGACAGCATCTGCCATGGCTACCAAAGTTGAAATGGTATAAGTGTTTCCTTGCAAACTTTACCCACCATTTGAAAATCAACTCCATGTGTAAGTCTTCTTAATCAGATCAGTAGTTTCATAGTTAGAGAAAATGGCTTAAGCTGAAAATAGGTGTATAATGTCATACGATCTTTTGAACAAAGTTTTACTTTTAGAAACTTGGACCTATCTGGGGCAATGAGACTGAAAGGTGTGGGGAGAAGATCAAGAAGCTGTTACTTGGGACTTCCCTGGTGGCGCAGTGGTTAAGCATCTGCCTGCCAATGCAGGGGACACGGGTTTGAGCCCTGCTCTGGGATTGCCATGGAGCAAGTAAGCCTGTGCGCCACAACTACTGAGGCTGCACTCTAGAGCCCGTGAGCCATAACTACAGAGCCCACATGCCACAACTCTTGAAGCCCGCACACCTAGAGCCCATGCTCCGCAACAAGAGAAGCCACCGCAATGAGAAGCCTGCACACCACGACGAAGAGTAACCCCTGCTCACTGCAACTAGAGAAAGCCTGCGCCCAGCAACGAAGGCCCAACACAGCCAAAAATAAATTTTAAATAAATTTATTTATTTTTTTAAAAAAAGAAGAAGCTGCTACTTTTCATCTTAGGCTCTTCTGCATTACTTTGTCACCATGCACATATATTACTTACTTTTTCATTGTTGTTTTGTTTTGGATGTGTAGCCTAAATGCTTGCTTTTGAGTCAGTCTGTTAGATGGTTCTTCAAACTGAAAACTAATGGAGTCCCAGATGTGGTTCTGGTGTAACATACACTAGAATTTTGCTTCTCCATTTTTCTATCTTAGGCACTGTTTTCAACTGCTGCTATTCATTCATCCATTCAACATATATTCGTTAACTGGTTATTATGTGCCAGGCACTACACTTGGTAATGAAGACATTCCTCAAACAGGCAACCAAAGTTTGAAACACATGTGTGCCAGCTACATAGAATGGATTTCTTGTTAAAGACTTCTGTGATTGTTGGTCCTTGCGCTTGTTGCTAGTGAATCTTGAGATGATCTGACAGAATGTAGCTTTCTTTGCAATAGAGCTGTACCTAGAACATTCTATTTCAGACTCCAGAATCCTGCACATATGAAATAGAGATAGGACTAACTTTGGGCCCTGTGGTAAGGGAATCTCTTCCGCCAACGCTGCTTTTCTGGAGCTCTGCCCAAAGCTAATGTTATACAAAAGGGCTCCGTGGGCACTTTGCTGGAGAAATTCTTTGATTCAAATCAATTCAATTCAAAATCATGTATTGAGTACCCACTGCTTATAAGCACTGGGGTAGGAGTGGGAGATGAGCCAAATATAAAAACAACCCAGACCTTGAAGCTTATTATCTTTTAGGGTCTTAAATCTTCCTGAAGATTATTCTGATCCAGGTACTTCTCTTTTAAAAATCTTGAATGGATCTCTTTTGTTTTCGAAAAGTTTTTTATTTATCTCAAAAAACTCTAAATCTAACTGAGTACTGGACACTATGCTAGGGTATGACGACATCATTTCAAAAAATTACCGTTACTGGTTCCAATATTGTTGATGGCATCTGAGTCACCAACACAACGCACTTATATTGGTCTGAATTGTAGCCAGAACTTGTATAATTTTGTGCTTTTGTATTGTTGCAAGCATCTGACTACTGCTTTATGACTTCTAGTGTAGCTGTCCATGAGCAACTGCATATTAAAATACAGATTATTTTATTGTAAATCACTTTCCTTTTTTAAAAATAAATTTATTTATTTTTATTTATGGCTGTGTTGTATCCCCACTGCTGCGTGGGCTTTCTCTAGTTGTGGCGAGCGGGGGCCACTCTTCCTTGTGGTGCACGGGCTTCTCACTGCAGTGGCTTCTCTTGTTGCGGAGCACGGGCTCCAGGCACGCGGGCTCGGTAGTTGTGGTGCATAGGCTTAGTTGCTCCACGGTATGTGGGATCTTCCCAGACGAGGGCTCGATCCCGTGTCCCCTGCCTTGGCAGATGGATTCTCAACCACTGCACCACCAAGGAAGCCCCCTCACTTTCCTTTTATTTCTTCCTTGTATTATAGTTAAAGCACTATATTGATTCTTTAAAAATATGTGTATTTAGACTATAGTATCTATAGACCTCATTTAAGAATAGCATAGAGGACATTACAAAAAGAGGTCGGATAAGGTTGAGAACAACTGGCCTAGTCAAATAAATCTAAATGACTCATCCTGGCACTTATGGCCATCATTGTCTTGTCTCAGGTTTATTTCTCTTTGCTATACCTAGCATCAGGCCAAGTTGCTTCACTTGATATTCCCAGTTTTGGAGCAGTGCCTTCTATTCCCAATGCTCTGAGGTCACCTTGTCCTATGCCACTGGGCTCTGTCAACTTTGCCACATCTAATTGACCAGTCTATTCATAGTCTGTCCAACTGCCCAAGAGAGATGTTCAATAGGAATGATAATAATTAACCAGATCAATCAAATTTTCTCTTGCAAAGATTGAATTTGAGACCCAGACAGGCAATTAGTTAATGGCAGGGTCAGAAGATGAAAGACACACAGAGAAAAGGCTGTAACCAGAAGTTATGACACAGCATAATGCAGGAGTAGACAGACGTCTTGAGTACCCAGAAGCAAAATGAGAAGTAGTAGGAGCAGGAGCAACGGATGCAGCACGAGCGTCCCTACACAGCGGCGCAGCCTTAGAGAGGTGTCCACACAAAATAGCTGTTCCCTTGAGCTGCCTTGGATCTAGTATAACTTTCCCGTTCCCAGATGGAATTTAATCCCCCACAAGGCCTCAGTCCTACATGATTGAGATTCCTGTCTTCTTTATTTTCCCACATAGCCTTGGAGGAAATCTTTATCACTTAAGGTAATATGATCTTTTTTTTTTTGCGGTACGTGGACCTCTCACTGTTGTGGCCTCTCCCATTGCAGAGCACAGGCTCCGGACGCTCAGGCTCAGCGGCCATGGCTCACGGGCCCAGCTGCTCCACGGCATGTGGGATCTTCCCGGACCGGGGCACGAACCCGTGTCCCCTGCATCGGCAGGCGGACTCTCAACCACTGTGCCACCAGGGAAGCCCGGTAATATGATCTTTGCAACCAAAGATCCCAACTACCAGCTTCTCCAAATCATGCTCTCCCATTTCTGTGCCTCTGCCATTTCCTCTGTTTACAATGTTCTGCCCCACGGTCTCGTTATTGCACGACTCAGTGTTATGTACCCAGAGTCCAGCTCGGACGCCATCTCCTCCATCCTGTTATCTTAGCTGCAAGTAATGGCTTCCTCTGTCCTTGGAGCTCCCATTTCTACTTCTTTTAAGAATATTTCTCACTCCCAACTATGTTATAGAAAAACATCACCTCTATTAGATGAGTACCTTGAAGTAAATACAATGACTATCTCATCTCTGTTACCTTCATAGCAGAGCTAAACATAAAGCCATGCGTAGAATAGGTGTTTAATTATTTACTTCTCCTATTGATACATTGCCTATCTTCTCCCCATTTCTCAGTCTTAGTTCATTCATGGTGTCAGTTATCTTTAAGAACACGCCATTGAACCAGAACTGGTTTGCACGTAGTAGAATTTCAATATATGTTTGCTGAATGCAAGATCCAGCTTTTACTCGATATCTAGGTCAGCATGATATCCTATGCACTGGGCATCACAAAGATATACCCCGATATTTATTTATTTATTTTTTGCGGTACGCGGGCCTCTCACTGCTGTGGCCTCTCCCGTTGCGGAGCACAAGCTTGGGACACACAGGCAGGGGACATAGAATGGCGCAGTGGTTGGGGGTCCGCCTGCCGATGCAGGGGATACGGGTTCGTGCCCCGGTCCGGGAAGATCCCACATGCTGCGGAGCGGCTGGGCCCGTGAGCCATGGCTGCTGAGCCTGCGAGTCTGGAGCCTGTGCTCCGCAACGGGAGAGGCCACAGCAGTGAGAGGCCCGCGTACCGCAAAAAAAAAAATTAAAAAAAAAAAAATTTATATATACTTTAATGAAAAAAATTACTGAGCTAGAGAATCATTTCATACTGATAGAAGTTTCAGTTCCTCCGTAAATAGCATAGCCCCAAATATGTAATGCAAATCGACTGATAGAATTATAAGAATAAATTTAGAAATCCACAATCATAGGTGATTTTAATTTTTTCAAATATTTGAAGAAACAAAGAGGAATTAGGAAAGAAAAAGCGGGACTGAGGATGTTACAGGCTGAATAGTGTCCTCCCCAAAATTCATATGGTGAAGCTTTAACTACCAGAATGTGACTATATTTGGAAATAGGGCCTTAAAAGAGGTGAAGTTAAAGTGAAGCCATTAGGGGACTTCCCTGGTGGCACAGTGTTTAAGAATCTTCCTGCCAATGCAGGGGACACAGGTTCGAGCCCTGGTCCGGGAAGATCCCACATGCCGCAGAGCAACTAAGCCCGTGCACCACAACTACTGAGCCTGCGCTCTAGCACCCACGAGCCACAACTACTGAGCCCGTGTGCTGCAACTACTGAAGCTCGTGCAGCTAGAGCCTGTGCTCTGCAACAAGAGAAGCCACCGCAATGAGAAGCCTGCACACCACAACGAAGACCCAACGCAGCCAAAAATAAACTAAAAAAAAAAAAAAATGAAGCCATTAGGGCAAGGCCTAATCCAACTTGACTGGTGTCCTCATAAGGAGAGATTAGGACACAAAAAGAGACACCAGGGACACAATGTCCATGGAGGAAACACTATGTGAGGACACAGTGAGAAGGCAGCCATCTCCAAGCCAAGGAGAGAAGCCTCAGAAGAAACCAATCCTGCTGACACCTTGATCTTGGACTTTTTGCCTCCAGAAAAAATAAATTTATGTTGCTTGGGGCGGGTGTGTGTGGGGGAATGTGACAACATGGGTTATTATTTCATTATTTTTTAACTTTTAATTTAATTTTTAAATTGTATTTGTTATTAATTTTCATTTTCAGACGTTATAAAAAGAGTACAAAAATTCCCATATACCCTTTACCCTGACTTCTCAAATGGTAACATTTTATCACATTTGCTTTATTATTCTCTCTGCATATATTTCTTTTTTGAGAGTAAGTTGCAGACATGATACCCCTTTATTTATTTATTTATTTTTAAAGTGAAAGTGAGTTTATTTATTTATTTTTAAAATACATTTATTTATTTTTGGCCGCGTTGGGTCTTCGTTGCTGCGCATGGGCTTTCTCTAGTTGCGGCAAGTGGGGGCTACTCTTCGTTGTGGTGCGCGGGCTTCTCATTGTGGTGGCTTCTCTTGTTGCGGAGCATGGGTTCTAGGATCGTGGGATTCAGCGGTTGTGGCACGCGGGCTCTAGAGCACAGGCACATGGTGCACGGGCTCAGTTGCTATGCAGCATGTAGTATCTTCCTGGACCAGGGCAGATTCTCAACCACTGCACCACCAGGAAAGTCCTGAAAGTGAGTTTAATTAGAGAGATACTCATTTAATAGGCAGAATGCAGTCATTCTCAGAAGTGAGAGCAGCTCACATGATACCCCTTTAATGCTAAATTCTTCTATGTGTATTTCCTAAAAACATATTGGGTCATCTTTGAGGATTTGCTTTTATATTTTATCAAGTTGAATCTACCATAGATTTTTCTTTAGGATATGGTCCTTATGCCTAAGGCACAGATTTTCTAGTGTCTCATCTGAAGTCCAGAGATGTTTAATGGGATCTCTTCACTCTGACGGGGCTGGAACTCCCGTGACTCCCAGACTGCTTGATCTCTAGTATCTCTGGTCCATTCTCCAGCTCCTGGGAGCTTCTATCTAGCAAGCCTTGTATGGTCTCGCTCTGTGAGTGTACAGCACAACCCTCAGCCATGTTCTCATGGGAGACCACCACTACCCAGACTTCCACAGCTCACCTCTACACAGCTCCCTCCTCTAGGAAATCTCACCACAATGATTCCAGCAATTTCTCCTGTCCTGAACTCTGATCTCTGCCTCCTCAGATCTGGTGTTCTTCCAGAACCCTCTTCCTTAAATTGTAGTTAGGAATTATCCTCAGACAGAATAGACTGATTGTTGCCAAGGGGTGGGAGAGGGTTGGATTGGGAGTTTGGGATTAGCAGATACAAACTTGTATGTATAGAATGGATAAACAACAAGGTCCTACTGTACAGCACAGGGAAATATATTCAATATCCTATGATAAACCAAGTGGAAAAGAATATGAAAAAGAATATTTATATATGTATAACTGAGTCACTTTGCTGTACAGCAGTAATTAACACAACATTGTAATTCAATTATACTTCAATATAAAATAAATTTTTTAAAAAAGACAGATAGATGGACAATCATGGGGCTCACTTTGTAAGTTCCCTTTCTCTTGGGGATCACAGTCTTATACTTTTTTCTTTTCTTTACCTCAAAATGGATGCTTCATATATTTTATCCAATTTTTTTTTTTTTTTTTTGGCTCCACCGCATGGCTTATGGGGATCTTAGTTCCCCAACCAGGGATTGAAACTCTGCCCCTGCAGTGGAAGCGTAGAGTGCACCACCAGGGAATTCCCAATTTTATAGTTGTTTACAGTGAGATGGCTATTCCTGTAGTTACTTTATTATGGTCAGAAGTGGCATGTGTATAGGTTTGTAATTTACATCAATGTCATTATGCTATGAATCTCATAAAGTTGCTTCCTTTTTCACACAACACTGTGTTTTTCAGATCTGTTCATATTGCTATAGGTGCACTGAGACTGTTGCTTTTAACTGCAGCATAGTGTTCCAAGGTGTGAATTTACTACTTTTGTCTTTTCCACTGCCCTAATGATAGATATCTGGGTTCCCTCCTACTTCCCCCTAAAACAAAAAGCCATGAAGACTATGATCTGAAATGTAGACCTAGGACTGGGAGTACTGCCTTATAGTGTGTAAGCATTATTTGATTTTGCTAAGTAAATACTAACAGATTATTTTCCAGAATAGTTGAATCAGTTTATATTTTCATAAGCAGTGGACAAGAGTGCCAATATTCCCATACACTTGTAAATACTTGGTATTATAAACTTTATTTTTTGTCATTCCAGTGGAATAAAGATGGTATTTCATTGTTTTATGTTTCACTAATTACTTGTGACCTTGAGCATTTCTTTATATCCCATTTAGCAATTCAAGCTTCCTCTTCTATGAATTGCCTCTAAGTAATATATTTCCATTTTTCTTTGGAGTCTTAGTTGTACTGATTTGAAGGAATTCTACATATATACTTGATAATAACCCTCTGTGGGTTTTATTTTATTTCATTTTATTTTATTTTTTACAAGTAGGGCAATCTAGTGTCTCACGCAGGAGACTGGCCTTACCGTCACTGAGTACTGCGTTTGGTTCAATCAATCAAATACTTTTGGACACTTCTTTTTTAAAATTATTTATTTATTTATTTGGTTGTGCTTGGTCTTAGTTGCAGCAGGCGGCTCCTTAGTTGTGGCATGGGAACTCTTAGTTGTGGCATGCATGTGGGATCTATTTCTCTGACCAGGGATCATACCCAGGCTCCCTGCATTGGGAGCATGGAGTCTTAACCACTGTGTCATCAGGGAAGTTCCCCTCTGTGGGTTTCAGATGTGGTAAATATCTTTATAGGGTCTGCTATCTCTCTATTAACTTAGTCTGTTGTACCTTTTATAGGATAGAAATCTTTATTTTCATGTAGATACATTTTTGGATTTGATTTTAAAAGCCTTTCCCTTCATCTAAGTAAAATAAAAAAAATTCTCTTACACTTTTTCTATTAGCCTTACAGTTGTGCTTTTCAAAATTGTATGTAATCTATCTGGGATCCACTTATGTATATCGTGTGAGGTAGGGATCCAGTTTTATTTCTGTCCTTAAAAAGAGTCAGGTTTTCCAAAACTACCCACTAAACCACCTGTACTTTTCCAGTTACTTTAAGGTGTCCCCTTTGTCGTATATGAAATTCCCATTTATATGAGGGTCCAGTTTATAGCTTTTGGTTCTGTTCCATTTCTCTATTTGTCTGTTTCTGAGCCAGTGACATACATACATGCTTTTAATGCTATGGTTTTTATGGTAAGGCAATATGGTGTTATTGTGAGTCGTATGTTATTTTCTATTATCTTCTCTAGTTGGCTGTGGTTGACATAGGTGAATGTTATTATTTCTCTCTCTCTCTCTTTTTTTTTTTTTGGCTGTGCTGCACAGCTTGCAGGATCTTAGTTCCCACACCAGGGATTGAACCTGGGCCCTGGCAGTGAAAGCACCAAGTCCTAACCAGGGGACTGCCAGGGAAGATTAATAGAGGCATAACATATATAATAGAGTGCACAAATCTTAAGAGCTAGATAAGTTTTGCTTGTGTATATAACTGTTGTAACCACCATTCAAACCAATACATAGAATATTTCCATCATCCCAGAAGGTTTCTTTTTCCCTCTCCCTGTCAGTATCCTCAGGGGTAACCACTATTCTTACTTCTACAACCATTGATTAGTTTTGTATACTTTTGAATTTTTTAAAAATTTTATTTATTTATTTGGCGGCATTGGGTCTTAGTTGTGGCACGTAGGATCTTTCACTGAAGCGCACAGGCTCTTCTTTGCCGCTCACGGGCTCTCTAGTTGTGGTGCTTGGGCTTAGTTGCCCTGCAGCATGTGGGATCTTAGTTCCCCGACCAGGAATCCAACCCCTGTCCTCTGCATTGGAATGCAGATTGTTAACCACTGAACCACCAGGGAAGTCCCTATACTTTTGAATTTAAATATAAATGGAGTCATACAATATATACTGTATCTGTGTGTGACTTCTTTCATTCAACACTGTCAGGGAGATTCTTCCATATTGTGTATATCAATAGTTCGTTATTTTTCATTTCAGTGTAGTATTCCAGTGCACGAATTTATTTATTTATTTTCAAATTTTATTTATTTATTTTCAAATTTATTTATTTATTTATTTATTTAACTTTTGGCTGCACTGGGTCTTTGCTGCTGCATGTGGGCTTTCTCTAGTTGTGGCAAGCAGGGGCTACTCTTCATTGCAGTGTGCAGGCTTCTCATTGCAGTCGCTTCTCTTGTTGCAGAACATGGGCTTTAGGTGTGCAGGCTTCAGTAGTTGTGGCATGTGGGCTCAGTAGTTGTGGCTCATGGGCTCTAGAGCGCAGGCTCAGTAGTTGTGGTGCACGGGCTTAGTTGCTCTGCGGCATGTGGGATCTTCCCGGACCAGGGCTCGAACCCATGTTCCCTGCATTGGCAGGCGGATTCTTAACCACTGCACCACCAGGGAAGTCCCTATACTTTTGAATTTAATATAAGTGGGGTCATACAATACATACTGTATCTGTGTGTGACTTCTTTCATTCAACATTCTCAGGGAGATTCTTCCATATTGTGTGTATCAATAGTTTGTCCTTTTTCATTTCAGTGTAATATCCCAGTGTATGAATTTATTTATCCATTCTATTTATAGATATTTGGGTCATTTCCAGTTTTGAGAAATTACAAAGAACGCTGCCACAAACATTCTTGTGCATGTCTTTTGATAGACATAAACACTAATTTCTTTAGAGTATATATCCAATGTCATATGAATGCTTAGTTTTAGTTGGCACTGCCAAACATTTACTCAGAGTGATTGTACCAAGTTATATTCCACCTGCAATGCATAAGAGTTCTAGTTGTTATACATCTTCACCAACACTGTATTGTCAATCACTTAAATTTTAGACACTTTTTGCATGGGTCAATCTACCTTATGGTTGTTTAATTTGTATTTCTTTGATGACTTTAATGATGTTGTACACCTTTTCATAAGTTTATTGTTCATTTTGTTTTACTCTTTTTCTCTGTAGTGAGATGTCTAAGTTTTTTGTAAATTTTTTTTTTTTTTTTTTTTGGCCACGTTGCGCAGCTTTGTGGGATCTCAGTTCCACAACCAGGGATTGAACCCAGGGCCACAGCAGTGAAAGCCCAGAATCCTAACCACTAGACCACCAGGGAACTCCCAGACTTTTTTTTTTGATAAATTTATTTATTTTATTTTTGACTGTGTTGGGTCTTTGTTGCTGCGAGTGGGCTTTCCCTAGTTGTGGCAAGTGGGCTTCTCATTGCGCTGGCTTCTCTTGTTGCAGAGCACGGGCTCAGTAGTTGTGGCGCACGGGCTTAGTTGCTCTGCGGCATGTGGGATCTTCCCGGACCAGGGCTCGAACCTGTTGTCCCCTGCATTGGCAGGTGGATTTTTTTTTTTTTTTTTTTTTTTGTGGTACGCAGGCCTCTCACTGTTGTGGCCTCTCCCGTTGCGGTGCACAGGCTCCGGACGCGCAGGCTCAGCAGCCATGGCTCATGGGCCTAGCCGTTCCGCGGCATGTGGGATCTTCCCAGACTGGGGCTCGAACCCGTGTCCCCTGCATCGGCAGGTGGACTCTCAACCACTGCGCCACCAGGGAAGCCCTGGCAGGTGGATTCTTAACCACTGAGCCACCAGGGAAGCCACCAGACTTTTGTAGATTTTTTAATTGTCCGTCTTTTTTTTTTTTTCCTGATTTGTAGGAATTCTTTATATATTCTGGATATGTCATTATGTACTTGGACTTATGTTCTTATTAGCTTGCCACTATTTATTTATTATTATTATTATTATTTTTTTTTTTTTTTTTTGCGGTACACGGGCCTCTCACTGTTGTGGCCTCTCCCGTTGCGGAGCACAGGCTCTGGACGCGCAGGCTCAGTGGCCATGGCTCACGGGCCCAGCCGCTCCGCGGCATGTGGGATCTTCCCAGACTGGGGCACGTACCTGCGTCCCCTGCATCGGCAGGCGGACTCTCAACCACTGTGCCACCAGCGAAGCCCTATTTATTATTTTTAAATAAACTTTTTATTTTTGAATAACTTTAATTTGTAGAATTACTGCAAAGATAGAACAGAGATTTCCCTTACACTCCACATCTAATCCCCTATTATTAACATCTTACATTAGTATGGTACATTTGTCACAACTAATAAACCACTATGGATGTATTATTTATTTATTTTAATTCTAATTTTAATTTTTTTTTTGCAGTACGCGGGCCTCTCACTGCTGTGGGCTCTCCCGTTGCGGAGCACAGGCTCCAGATGCGCAGGCTCAGCGGCCATGGCTCACGGGCCCAGCCGTTCCGCGGCATGTGGGATCTTCCCGGACCGGGGCACGAACCCGTGTCCCTTGCATCAGCAGGCAGACTCTCGACCACTGTGCCACCAGGGAAGCCCTATGGATGTATTATTATTAACTAAAGTCCATACTTTATTCAGATGTCCTGTTTTTCCCTTATGTCCTTTTTCTCTTCTACGATCCCATCCAGGATGCTACATGGCACTTTTTTTTTAATAGGTCTTTATTGGAGTATAATTGCTTCACAATACTGTGTTACTTCCTGTTGTATACCCAAGTGAATCATCCATATGCATACATATGTCCCCATATCCCCTCCCTCTTGAGCCTCCCTCCCATCCTCCCTATCCCACCCCTCTAGGTCATCGCAAAGCACCGAGCTGATCTTCCTGTGCTTTGCTGCTGCTTCCCACTAGCTAACTGTTTTACATTCGGTAGTATATATATGTCGATGTTACTCTCACTTTGCTCCAGCTTCCCCCTCCCACCCTGTGTCCTCAAGTCCATCCTCTATATCTACATCTTTATTACTGCCCTGCAACTAGATTCATCAGTACCATTTTTTTTTGATTCCATATACATGTGTTAGCATACAGTATTTGTTTTTCTCTTTCTGATTTACTTCACTCTGTATCACACACCCTAGGTCCATCCACCTCACTACAAATAACTCAATTTCATTTCTTTTTACGGCTGAGTAATATTCCATTGTATATATGTATCCATATATATACAGATGCATCTTCTGTATCCATTCATCTGTCAATGGACATTTAGGTTGGTTCCACGTCCTGGCTATTGTAAATAGTGCTGCATTGAACATTGTGGTACAGCTACATGGCATTTAACATTCATGTTTACTTAGACTCCTCTTGGTTATGATATTTATTCTTAAAAAACCTTTTTATTATTATGCAATTGTAAATTCCCAGGAAGTTGCGAAGTTAGTCTTCAGAAGTCCTGTGTACTCTTCACCCAGTTTCCCCATTACATCTCACATTAGCACAATATTAAAACCAGGAAATTGACATTGGTACAGTGTGTGTGTGTATAGTTCTATGCCATATAATCCAATGTGTAGATTCATGTAGCCACCACTGCAATCAAGATACAGAGCTATTCCATAATCACATCACCCTTGTGTTATCCTCTTTATAGTCACATTACTTCTTTTCCCCCTTGTCCACCAGCATCTCTAACCCTTGATAACCATTAATTTGTTCTCCACTTATATAATTTTATCATTTTGCCACTATTGATTTTTAAACTGACTTTAGTTTTTAGAGCAGTTTTAGGATAATAGAAAAAGTGAGTAGCAAGTATGGAGAGTTCCCATATATCCCTTCACCTCTCCCCACACAGTTTCCCCTATCCTGAACATCTTGCATTAGTGTGGTACATTTGTTATAACTGATGAGCTGATATTGATATATTATTAACTGACATCCACAGTTTACATTAGTGCTCACTCTTTGTGTTGTACATTCTATGGATTTTGACAAATGTATAATGACATATATCCACTATTACAGTATCATATAGAATAGATTCACTGCCTAAAAATCCCCTGTGCTCTACCTATTCATCCCTCTCTCCCTCCCCTGAGCCTCTGGCAACCACTAACCTTTTCACTTTTTTTCATAATTTTGCCTTTTCCAGAATGTCATATGGTTAGAATCATATATTAATAGTATGTTGTCTTTTCATATTGCTTTGTTCATTTAACTATAGGCACTTAAGCTTCCTCTATATTTTTTGTGGTTTGATAGCCTGTTTCTTTTTATTGCTGAGTAATATTCCACAGCATGGATTTACTGTTGGTTTGTTTATCCATTCACCTATTGAAAAACATCTTGGTTGCTTCCAAGTTTTGGCAATTATGAATGAAACTACAATAAACATTCATGTACAGATTTTTGTTTGTACATAAGTTTTCAATTCATTTGGGTAAATACCAAAGATTGTGATTGCTGGATCATATGGTAAGTGTATGTTTAGTTTTGTAAGAAACTGCCACACTGTCTTTCAAAGTGGCAGTACTATTTTGCATTGCCATACAGTGAATGTGAGTTCCTGTTGCTCCACATTCTTGTCAGCATTTGGTGTTGTCAGTGTTTTGGATTTTAGCCATATACAACAATAGTTGTACAGTGGCACCTTGTTGTTGTTTTAATTTGCAATTCCCTAATGACATATGATGTTGAGCATCTTTTCATATACTTATCTGCCATCTGTGCATCTTCTTTGGTGAGGTGTCTATTCAAATTACCATTAGCTGAGTTACTTGTACTCTGTGTACCCTGTGTGCAGGGCTTGTGCTAATTGCTTGATATACATGACCTTACAACAATCTAATGATAAAATTCCTATTTTACAGCAAAAAAAAAACAAAAAAAAAACTGAGGTCCTCAGTCATGTCAAAAGTAGGAAGATGTAGAGTCAAAATTCAACCCAAGTCTGGGGCTTCCCTGGTGGTGCAGTGGTTAAAAATCCGCCTGCCAATGCAGGGGACACAGGTTCGAGCCCTAGTCCCAAAAGATCCCACATGCCACGGAGCAACTAAGCCCATGCACCACAACTACTGAACCCACGTGCCACAACTACTGAAGCCCGCGTGCCTAGAGCCCGTGCTCTGCAACAAGAGAAGCCACCGCAATGAGAAGCCTGCGCACCTCAACGAAGAGTAGCCCCTGCTCGCTGCAACTAGGGAAAGCCCGCGCATAGCAATGAAGAACCAACAAAGCTGAAAATAAATAACTAAAATAAGTAAATTAAAAAAAACAAAATTCAAGATTCAACCCAAGTCTGTTTGTCTTTGACACTAATGCTCCTTCTACTAAACCATAATGGTATTGAAGCTCTATGACTAACTGGAATAATTTTTGCCATCTAAAAGCTAGGTCTTTCTGGGTCAGCTCTCCATTAGACTGCCTTCCTGGAAAATGAAGTCTACCAAATAACCAACCACAGACCTCCTTCCCAACAAATGGGGTAATCTGACCTCAGGTCAGAGTTTTCTGGTTACTGGGGCCAAAGCTAACTCACATGTATTCTATTTTCCACCCTTCAATCTGCTTGTTGGGCTTGATCTGCATATAAAAGGACTGCAAAGTAAGTAGCATATTTCCCCCACATTATGAGTGAGCAGGTAAAAGGAAAATTTCCCCTGTGAATTAAAATAATAATCCTGATATGTGATTTCTCTTTTGGTCCTCATGGTTATCCTGACTACTTTATGTGATAAAGAGAGTATTCACCTGTCCATAGTAGCTAAAAATTGCACAGAGAGTCTTCTGTTTCCAATCATGTTGGAGTAACAGTGAACACTTCCTGCTGTAAACAACTAGAAACTGGACAAAATATATGAAACAACTGTTTTCTGACTTCAAACAAGGAGCAGGATTGTAATCTTTTTTTTTTTTAAGACTTATTTATTAATTTTGGCTGCAACGGGTTTTAGTTGCAGCATGCGGACTCCTAGTTGCGACATGCATGCAGGATCTAGTTCCCCGACCAGGGATTGAACCTGGGCCCCCTGCATTGGGAGCGTGGAGTCTTACCCACTGGAGAACGAGGGAAGTCCCAGGGTGTTTATACATAGGGTGAAACTTCAAAGATTGGGCAAATAGTAACCAAGAAACTGTGACCTGAATAGTTCTTACAGTTCACACCGGGCCGGGACCGTAGAGTTCCCACCAGCCAGACTGCAAAGACCTTGTTGATCACTTGGGACATCAATAGAACCCCAAAAGGCCACACCTTAGTTTTACTGTAAAATAGCCCTATAATAAATGCTAACTTAGACTTACCCTTAGAAACCTTATAAACAAGGCTTGAAGGTGTCACACTGAACCCCAAATAACTTACTGCCTACCAGGACAAAGCTCAACATTCATTAAAGAAAGACAAGAAAATTCACTCAGTCAACAACATAAAATTTACCATATCTAGCATCCAATAAAGAAATGACCAGACCTGGCAAGAAGTAGCAAAATGTGACACAAATTCCTAATATCAGGAATGAAAGAAGGAATATCACTACAGATACTGCAGACATTAAAAGAGTAACATGTGAATATTATGAACCACTTTATTCGAATAAATTAGACAACTTAGATGAGAGGGACAAATTCCTTGATAGATATAAATTGCCAAAACTGACATAAGAAAAAGGTAGAAAATCTGAATATTCCTATATCTATTAAAACTTAAATTCATAATTGAAAATCTTTCCAAAAAGAAAACTCCAAGGCTCAGATGGATTCACTGTTGAATTCTACAAAATATTTAAGGAAGAAATAACACAAGTTCTGCACAAATTCTTCCAGAAAACAAAGGAGAAAGGAGTACATTTTATGAGGCTAGTGTTACCATGATACAGTACTAAAACCAGGTAAAGCCATTTAGGAAAACAAGACTAGTGACTAATATGCCTCACAAAGATAGATGTAAGTATCTTCCAAAAAAAATTTAGCTAATTGAGTACAGCAATATATAAAAATGGTAATACATTATGACCAAGTGAGGTTTATTCCAGGAAAGCAACATGTGAAAATCAAATAATATAATTCACCACATTGACAGAATAAACAAGAAAATCCATATGATGATATTAATAGCTCTAGAAAAATATTTGACAGAATTCAACACCATGTTCACGTTAAAAACTTTAAGAAAATTAGGAACAAATGGGAACTTTTAAAATCTGATAAAGAGAATCAGTGAACAACCAGTGGTTAAAGAATGGGGGGAAAAAAACCCTGTTTTTATTTGCAGAAGACCTAATCATGTACACAGAAAATTCTAAGGAACATAGAAAAGAAACTAGTAAAATCAATAAACTAGCTTAGCAGAATTGCAGGATGCAAAGTCAAAATACAAAAATAAATTGCATTTCTAGATACAAGCAACAAGCAGCTGGAAAATGATATTTTAAAGTATGATTAACAATAACATGAAATATTTAGGCATATATTTAAGAAAATATGTACAAGATCTGTACTTGGAAAACTAACAATATTACTGAGAGAAAAAATTAAAATATCTAAATAAATGGAGAGATATACCGTGTTCATGGATTAGAACACTCAATATTGTTAAGATGTTAATTTACCCAAACTGATATATAGATTAAATGCAGTATCTATCAAAATCCCAACACACTTTTTATAAATTAGAAATCAACAAGCTGAACTTTCCAAATGTATTTGGAAATGCAATTAACCTAGAATAGTCTAAAAATTTTGAAAAGGAGTAACAAAGTTGGAGGATTTATGCTACCTGATTTTAAGACTCAAGACGTTGTGGCATTTGGTGCCCTGACATTGAAGCTACAAGAGTGGTCCTTTCTTGGGATAACCAAACCTACACCAAGAGAACAGGCTGGAGAGAGGATCAGGGGATAGGAATTCCGGTGTCTTTATGTATAAGAGCAAGAATTCACACAGGGGAACCAAGATGGCGGAGTAGCAGGACAAGCTCTCACTCCCTCTTGTGAGAACACCAGAATCACAACTAGCTGCTGCACAACCTTTGACAGGAAGACACTGGAACTCACCAAAAAATATACCCCACATCCAAAGACAAAGGAGAAGCCACAATGAGACAGTAGGAGGGGTGCAATCACAGCAAAATCAAATCCCATAGCTGCTGGGTGTGTGACTCACAGACTGCAGAACACTTATATGACAGAAGTCTACCCACTGGAGTGAAGGTTCTGAGCCCCACGTCAGGCTTCCCAACCTGGGGGTCTGGCAACAGGAGGAGGAATTCCTAGAGAATCAGACTTTGAAGATTAGTGGAATTTGATGCAGGACTTCGACAGGACTGGGGGAAACAGAGACTCCACTCTTGGAGGGCACACACAAAGTAGTGTGCACATCGGGACCCAGGGGAAGCAGCAGTGAACCCAGGGGAGACTGAACCAGACCTACCGGCTAGTTTTCGAGGGTTTCCTGCAGAGGCGGGGGGTGGCTGTGGCTCACTGTGGGGACAAGAACACTGGCAGCGGAAGTTTTGGGAAGTGCTCCTTGGCGTCAGCCCTCCCAGAGTCTGCCATTAGCCCCACCAAAGAGCCCAGGTAGGCTCCATTGTTGGGTTGCCTCAGGCCAAACAACCAACAGGGAGGGAACCCAGCCCCATCCATCAGCAGTCAAGCCGATTAAAGATTTACTGAGCTCTGCCCACCACAGCAACACCCAGCTCTACCCACCACCAGTCCCTCCCATCAGGAAACCTGCACAATCCTCTTAGATAGCCTCATCCACCAGAGAGCAGACAGCAGAAGCAAGAAGAACTACAATCCTGCAGCCTGTGGAACAAAAACCACATTCACAGAAAGACGGACAAGATGAAAAGGCAGAGGGCTATGTATCGGATGAAGGAACAAGATAAAACCCCAGAAAAACAACTAAATGACGTGGAGATAGGCAACCTTCCAGAAAAAGAATTCAGAATAATGATAGTGAGGATGATCCAGGACCTCGGAAAAACAATGGAAGCAAAGATCAAGAAGATGCAAATGTTTTACAAAGACCTAGAAGAATTAAAGAACAAACAAACAGAGATGAACAATACAATACCTGAAATGAAAAATACACTAGAAGGAATCAATAGCAGAATAACTGAGGCAGAAAAACGGATAAGTGACCTGGAAGACAGAATGGGGGAATTCACTGCTGCAGAACAGAATAAAGAAAAAAGAATGAAAAGAAATGAAGACAGCCTAAGAGACCTCTGGGACAACATTAAACGCAATGACATTCACTTTCCTTCCCAGAAGGAAAAGAGAGAGAGAAAGGACCCAAGAAAATATTTGAAGAGATTATAGTCAAAAACTTCCCTAACATGGGAAAGGAAATAGCCACCCAAGTCCAGGAAGTGCAGAGAGTCCCATACAGGATAAATCCAAGGAGAAACATGCCAAGACACATAGTAATCAAATTGGCAAAAATTAAAGACAAAGAAAAATTATTGAAAGCAGCAAGGGAAGAACAACAAATAACAAAGAAAAATTATGGAAAGCAGCAAGGGAAAAACAACGAATAACATACAAGGGAACTCCCATAAGGTTAACAGCTGATTTCTCAGCAGAAACTCTACAAGCCAGAAGGGAGTCACATGATACACTTAAAGTGATGAAAGGGAAGAACCTACAACCAAGATTATTCTACCCGGCAAGGATCTCATTCAGATTTGATGGAGAAATCAAAAGCTTTACAGACAAGCAAAAGCTAAGAGAATTTAGCACCACCAAACCAGCTCTACAACAAATGCTAAAGGAATTTCTCTAAGTGGGAAACACAAGAGAAGAAAAGGACCTACAAAAACAAACCCAAAACAATTAAGAAAATGGTCATAGGAACATACATATCGATAATTACCTTAAACGTGAATGGATTAAATGCTCCAACCAAAAGACACAGGTTTCCTGAATGGATACAAAAACAAGACCCATATATATGCTGTCTACAGGAGACCCATTTCAGACCTAGGGACACATACAGATTGAAAGTGAGGGGATGGAAAAAGATATTCCATGCAAATGGAAATCAAAAGAAAGCTGGAATAGCAATTCTCATATCAGATAAAATAGATTTCAAAATAAAGAACGTTACAAGAGACAAGGAAGGACAATACATAATGATCAAGGGATCAATCCAAGAAGAAGATATAACAATTATAAATATATATGCACCCAACATAGGAGCACCTCAATACATAAGGCAACTGCTAACAGCTATAAAAGAGGAAATCGACAGTAACACAATAATAGTCGGGAGCTTTAACACCTCACTTACACCAATGGACAGATCATCCAAAATGAAAATAAATAAGAAAGCAGAAGCTTTAAATGACACAATAGACCAGATAGATTTAACTGATATTTATAGGACATTCCAAAAACAGTAGATTACACTTTCTTCTCAGGTGCACACAGAACATTCTCCAGGATAGATCACATCTTGGGTCACAAATTAAGCCTCAGTAAATTTAAGAAAATTGAAATCATACGAAGCATCATTTCTGACCACAACGCTATGAGATTAGAAATTAATTACAGGGGAAAAAACGTAAAAAATACAAACACATGGAGGCTAAACACTACGTTACTAAATAATCAAGAGATCACTGAAGAAATCAAAGAGGAAATCAAAAATACCTAGAGACAAATGACAATGAAAACATGATGATCCAAAACCTATGGGATGTAGCAAAAGCAGTTCTAAGAGGGAAGTTTATAGCTATACAAGCCTACCTCAAGAAACAAGAAAAATCTCAAATAAATAAACTAACCTTACACCTAAAGGAACTAGAGAAAGAACAACAAACAAAACCCAAAGTCAGCAGAAGGAAAGAAACCATAAAGATCAGAGCAGAAATAACTGAAATAGAAACAAAGAAAACAATAGCAAAATCAATAAAACTAAAAGCTGATTCTTTCCGAAGTTAAACAAAATTGATAAACTGTTTGCCAGACTCATGAAGCAAAAGAGGGAGAGGACTCCAATCAATAAAATTAGAAAAGAAAAAGGAGAAGTTACAACAGACACCACAGAAATACAAAGCATCCTAAGAGACTACTACAAGCAACTCTATGCCAATAAAATGGACAACCTGGAAGAAATGGACAAATTCTTGGAAATGTATAACCTTCCAAGGCTGAACCAGGAAGAAATACAAAATATGAACAGACAAATCACAAGTAATGAAATTGAAACTGTGATTAAAAATCTTCCAAAAATCAAAAGTCCAGGACCAGATGGCTTCACAGGTGAACTCTATCAAACATTTAGAGAAGAGCTAACACCCATCCTTCTCAAACTCTTCCAAAAAATTGCAGAGGAAGGAACACTCCCAAACTCATTCTACGAGGCCACCATCACCCTGATACCAAACCCAGACAGAGATATTACAAAAAAAGAAAATTACAGACCAATATCACTGATGAATATCGATGCAAAAATCCTCAACAAGATATTAGCAAACAGAATCCAACAACACATTAAAAGGATCATACACCATGATCAAGTGGGATTTATCCCAGGGATGCAAGGATTCTTCAATATACACAAATCAATCAATGTGATACATCATACTAACAAATTGTAGAATAAAAACCATATGATCATCTCAATAAATGCAGAAAGAGCTTTTGACAAAATTCAACATCCATTTATGATAAAAAACTCTGCAGAAAGTGGGCATAGAGGGAACCTACCTCAACATAATAAAGGCCATATATGACAAACCCACAGCAAACATCATTCTCAATGGTGAAATACTGAAAGCATTTCCTCTAAGATCAGGAACAAGACAAGGATGTCCACTCTCACCACTATTATTCAACATAGTTTTGGAAGTCCTAGCCTTGGCAATCAGAGAAGAAAAAGAAATAAAAGGAATACAAATTGGAAAAGAAGAAGTAAAACTGTCACTGTGTGCAGATGACATGATACTATACATAGAGAATCCTAAATGTGCCACCAGAAAACTACTAGAGCTAATCAATGAATTTGGTAAGGTTGCAGGATACAAAATTAGTGCACAAAAATCTCTTGAATTCCTATACATTAGTGATGAAAAATCTGAAAGAGAAATTAAGGAAACACTCCCATTTACCACTGCAAAAAAAGAATAAAATACCTAGGAATAACCTACCTAGGGAGACAAAAGACCTGTATGCAGAAAACTATAAGACACTGATGAAACAAATTAAAGATGATACAAACAGATGGAGAGATATACCATGTTCTTGGATTGGAAGAATCAATATTGTGAAAATAACTATACTACCCAAAGCAATCTACAGATCCAATGCAATCCCTATCAAATTACCTATGGCATTTTTTACGGAGCTAGAACAAAAAATCTTAAAATTTGTATGGAGACACAAAAGACCCCGAATATCCAAAGCAGTCTTGAGGGAAAAAAACAGAGCTGGAGGAATCAGACTCCCTGACTTCAGACTATACTACAAAGCTACAGTAATCCAGACAATATGGTAATGGCACAAAAACAGAAAGATAGGTCAACGGAACAAGATAGAAAGCCCAGAGGTAAACCCACGCACCTATAGTCAACTAATCTATGACAAAGGAGGCAAGGATATACAATGGAAAAAGACAGTCTCTTCAATAAGTGGTGGTGGAAAACTGGACAGCTACATGTAAAAGAATGAAATTAGAACACTCCCTAACACCACACACAAAAATAAACTCAAAATGGATTAGAGACCTAAATGTAAGACCGGACACTATAAAACTCTTAGAGGAAAACACAGGAAGAACACTCTTTGACATAAATCACAGCAAGACCTTTTTGACCCACCTCCTAGAGTAATGGAAATAAAAACAAAAATAAACAAATGGGACCTAATGAAACTCCAAAACTTTTGCACAGCAAAGGAAACCATAAACAAGATGAAAAGACAACCCTCAGAACGGGAGAAAATATTTGCAAACGAATCAACGGACAAAGGATGAATCTCCAAAATATATAAACAGCTCATGTAGCTCAATATTAAAGAAACAAACGACCCAATACAAAAATGGGCAGAAGACCTAAATAGACATTTCTCCAAAGAAGACATACAGATGGCCAAGAAGCACATGAAAAGCTGCTCAACATCAGTAATTATTAGAGAAATGCAAATCAAAACTACAATGAGGTACCACCTCACACCAGTTAGAATGGGCGTCATCAGAAAATCTACAAACAGTAAATGCTGGAGAGGGTGTGGAGCAAAGGGAACCCTCTTTCACTGTTGGTGGGAATGTAAACTGATAAAGCCACTATGGAGAACAGTATGGAGCTTCCTTAAAAATCTAAAAATAGAATTACCATATGATCCAGCAATCCCACTACTGGGCGTATACCCAGAGAAAACCACAATTCAAAAAGACACGTGCACCCCAATGTTCATTGCAGCACTATTTACAATAGCCAGGACATGGAAGCAACCTAAATGCCCATCGACAGATGAGTGGATAAAGGAGATGTGGTACATATATAGAATGGAATATTACTCAGCCATAAAAAGGAACGAAATTGGGTCATTTGTTGAGACGTGGATGGATGTAGAGACTGTCATACAGAGTGAAGTAAGTCAGAAAGCGAAAAACAAATATCGTTTATTAACGCATATATGTGGAACCTAGAAAAATGGTACAGATGAACCGGTTTGCAGGGCAGAAATTGAGACACAGATGTAGCGAACAAACGTATGGACACCAAGGGTGGAAAGCCGTGGGGGGGTGGGGGTGGGGGTGGGATGAATTGGGCGACTGGTATTGACATGTATACACTGATGTGGATAAAACTGATGACTAATAAGAACCTCCTATATATTAAAAAAAAAAAAAAAAAGATTTCCCCCTGAAAACCAACAGGGAGATCATTCAGTATATAAGAGGATTTAAAGGGAAAAACGTCACCCCAGGGGTGCTGCCTCCACCTCATATTATCAGAAGAACCAGATTTATGCACTTGGAGCAGAAGTACCAATTGTTTTCCTTCATGCTGTGGACTTGGATAAGAAAAATGTCTCCTCTCCATAATCTCATCATTTACTTTGGCTCCACCTATGTAGCCCCTACAAGAGAATTTGCTAATTTTGTTCTCCAGGACCAGAGGGCCATTGATTTACTTGGGTGGTCAAAGGACACCCACTCTCCTGATGAACATTTCTGGGTGACACTTAACAGGATTCCAGGTATGCGGAACTTGATTTCCATTCTACATAAAGTCTGGAAGCATTGTGTGTGTGTGTGTGTGTGTGTGTGTGTGTGTGTGTATTTTACACTTTGAAAATATCTTCAATTGCATTATATATATTTACCTATGTTTCCAGCTTTATGGACACCCTGTAGACTGTTTTGTATGTCTGTTTCAATGGAATTCATATAACATAAGTTACAGTTCTTACATATCAGTTCTAGGGCTCTGTCTTTGTGACTCTGAAGGACAGGCCTTTGGGGGTGGGACTCAAGGTAAACAGAACTTTGCACTTCCACAAAAAAAAAAGAATTCACACAGGGGTTGTAGGGAAGGGGAAAGGTAGAGGAAATGTTGGTATGAACAGCTAAACAAAACTTTTGCCCAGTTTGAGAGTGGAATTGTAATCGGGTGCAGTTAAGTTACTTGACTCAGGTTATTTAAAAGGTAATGGTTACAGTTGTTTAAAGCAGAAAATAAGAATAATAGGGCATCAAAGTTAGTGATGTCATGTCAGTTGGCATTATTTAAGAAACTTACAAGCACAACTGAAAATTCCCAGTTATCAGTCTGGAAATGTTCATAGACATAGACTATAATTTTTTTTTTTTTTGGTAATTAAGTGATTTAAATTTAAAAAAAAGCAAAATACTGGAAGCACAAATATTCAGATTAACAGATGGTAGACGCCTCTCAGCAGAGACAATAAAAAAAGACTTTACAATTCTTCTCAAAAAAAAAAAAAGACTCAAGACATTGTGATATTGGCATAGGGACAGATAAATAGATCAATGGAACAGAATAGATAATTTAAACATAGATCTTCACATATGTATTTGGGCAACTGATTTTTCAACAAAGTGGCCAAGTAAGTCAATGGTCAAAGGGTAAGCTTTTTAACCAACTGCACTGTACTAACTGGATATCCATATGCAGAAACAATTAACTTCAATGCTTACCTCACACCATACACACAAAGAATTAATTCACATTGAATCATAAACCAAAACATAAATGCTAAAACTGTAAAATTTCTAGGAGAAAACATAAGAGAAAATCTTTACAATCTTAAGGTGAGAAAGATTTCTTACATAGAACACAAAAAGCACAGTTATGAAAGAAACAATTGATAAATTGGACTTTATCAAAATAGAAAATCGTTTTTTGAAAGATCAGTTAAAAAAATTAAGACACAAACCAAAAGAAAATATTCACAAAACAGAAATTTGACAGAAAGAATTGTACCCAGAGTATCTTACAACCCAAGAGCAGTAAGGCAACAACCCAATTTTAAAAACAGTCAAGGAACTTCCCTGAGGGTCCAGTGGTTAAGATTTGGAGCTCCTAGTGCAGGAGGACCGGGTTCGATCCCTGGTCAGAGAACTAGGTCCTGCATGCCACAACTAAAGATCCCACGTGTGGCAACGAAGATCCCAAGTGCCACAGCTAAGACCTGGCACAGCCAAATAAATAACTGAATAAATATTAAAAACAAAACAAACCAAAAAAACCAGGCAAAACAGGGAATTCCCTGGTGCTTTCGGCGCTTTCACTGCTGTGGCCTGGTGGTTCAATCCCTGGTCGGGGAACTAAGATCCCAAAAGCCACGTGGCATGACCAAAAAAAAAAAAAAGACAGGCAAAACTGTTACTTTTCAAAAGATGATACAAATAGATATAGTAGCACATGAAAAGATGCTCAACATTATTAACTCATCAGAGAAATGCATCTTGTACATACCATTACACATCCACTGCACTAGATAGACTAAAATTATTATTTTTATTTATTTGGCTGTGCCAGGTCTTAGCTGCAGCCTGCGGGATCTAGTTCCCTGGATCAAACCCAGGTCCCCTGCATTGGGAGCATGGAGTCTTACCCACTGGACCAAAAGGGAAGTCCCTAGACACACTTGAAAAGACTGAGAATTCAAACTGTTGATGAAGATGTGGAACAATGAAATGTCCATGATGGCTGGTGGGAATGTAAAATTGTGCAACCAATTTTAGAAATCGTTCGGCAGTATCTTATAAAGTTACATATACACTTACAATGCAAACCAGCCTTTCCATTCTTAGCTATTTACCAGAGATATGAAAACATATATCCACACAAAGATTTGTAAACAAATGTACATATCAGCTTTATTCACAATAGGCAAAAACTGGAAATGACTCAGAGGGCCACAGATGAATGGATAATTGTTGTACGTCCAGTCAATGGACTGCCATTTAGCAACAAGGATGACCTGATGTACTCAACATCGTAGAAATAATCTCAGAAGTGCTACAGTGAGTGGAAAAAAAAAAAAAGCCAGACATAAAAAGTGCTTACTGAATGCTTCCATTTATATGAAACTCTAGGAAAGGCAAGTCTGACAGGAATAGAAAGCATATGTGTCATAGGGCTGAGCACGTAAGAGGTGACTGGGAAGGGCTAATGGCTAGAATCTATATGTCGATTATGGTGGTGTTACATGGGTGTATAACTTTGTGAAAACTCATTGAATTTTATGTAAATTATACCTTGATGAAGTTGATCTTTAAAAATTTTTATATGGTTTAGGTCATAAACTTCAATTTTGTGTAGGTCAGTGTACTTAAAAGAAATGCAATAAAATGGTCTTCATGTGACAGTATCAATACAAGGTTGTCTTTTACCTTTCCTTGCATATACTAAGCTTTATAAGGACATCTATGTACCAAACTGTTGAGAGTGCACACTTACTGCTGGGAAAGATGCTCTGCAGAAAGTCCCCATTTCTTCACTTTCTTTAACTTTCCTTCCTTGCCCTCTTACCTTCCTTTCTCCTCGGTCCTTTCCTTAATACCAGTAACAATTTATGTTTGTACTGAGCTTTATAATTACAAAGCACTTTCCAACCTCATTGGATTCTCAGAATAATTTTGGGAGCCTGGTATGGAATTATTTCCTCTTTTTTTTTTTTTTTTTTTTTTTTTTTTTTGCTGTACGCTGGCCTCTCACCGTTGTGGCCTCTCCCGTTGCGGAGCACAGGCTCCGGACGCGCAGGCTCAGCGGCCATGGCTCACGGGACCAGCCGCTCCGTGGCATGTGGGATCCTCCCGGACCGGGGCACGAACCCGTGTCCCCTGCATCGGCAGGCGGACGCTCAACCACTGCGCCACCAGGGAAGCCCTAACATGGTGCTTTTTCTTTTAATCTTCACACACTTATTTATTGAGCACACACTCATTTCTTTTCTTTTTTTTTTGGCCGCGCCGCACCATGCTGAATGCAGGATTTCAGTTCCCTAACCAGGGATTGAACCTGGGCTCCCTGCAGTGGAAGCACGGAGCCCTAACTACTGCACCACCAGGGAGTTCCAAACAGACACTCATTTCTTTGTCTGCCACAAAGAGATAGATAGATATGGTCCCTGCCCTGGAGGAGCTGACATCTAAATTTCCAGTCATATAAGTCACATTTTGTGTGTTACTAGCTAAAAATAAAAAAAACCCTACAAATTATTTGGGTGTGCTAATCACTCTGCCAAGTAAACTGAAGGGTCGTGGAGCCAAGCTCCTTGTATGGATAAAGGAACTCTGGCTCCCTAGACAGGGTCTAGTACCCTATGAGCTATACTCTCTTTGAAGCATGAGACACAGGCCCCCACTCCAGCTATAGACCTGCAAACCTTGCCGGCTCCCAGTTCCCAGCACTATAGCTTAAAAACCATACTTCCCCCAACACTCCTTCACCATTTCAGTTTCAGGCACAGGGAATTAACATTTTTGGAGCACCTTCTTTGTGTCAAGTGCTTTTACATACATTGTGTTATGCTGTAATTTTCACAATTCCATTATGTACAAGTCAATGCTGGAGTCTAAAATAGCTATGTAGTAATGCAAAGAGGACTGGCTTTGGAATCATGAAGACTGAGGTTTCAATTCTGGCTCAGCCACTGACAACTAAAAGTCATTACTAGTTCACTCATTCCTTTCTTCATTTATTCACTAAAATATTTATTGAACTCCTAGTAGATATTCAAGCTCTGTGATAGGAGGTGAAGATTCAAAAGTGAATTAAAACATAATCTTTATTTTCAAGGCCCTTTCATTTGAGGGATGGAATAGGGAGATGAAATTCTTAAACAGATTGTATCAATACAATGATATATCTTACAGGTTATATTATGAAAACCTTATGACCTTTCACAATCTAAGCCCTGGAGTCTTCATTGGTAAATCAGGAATAATTATACCTCACTTCCAGGCACAGTGGCTGGCACATAAGAGATTAATATTGCAAAGCCCACTATTCCAGGGAAAGCCTTTTGTGTCTCCCTTTTTCCTTTTTGTAAAGTAAAAACAATAAGTGATCTTTTAACAAATTGTATTTGAAGGCTTATAATTCATTTTAAGTAAATACATTTACATAACTTTATTACAACAATAACAGGTATGAAAGGAAATTACTGAAAATCTCACCATGCTAGAAAATCAGTTACTTTCATTTGCCAGCCTTGTTTCCCAGTTTTTGTCTATGTAACAAAGCTGTATCTATATATATTTTAGTGTTGTTACATTTGTAATTTTTGGTGACTGTGAAAAATTTAATAGACTGGATTCCTGTAATTTGCTTAACCATTCCCCTACGGTTCCACATTTCTTTCGAGAGGCAGAGTGATTCATTGGAGAGAATGAAAACTTTGAAAACAGAAACATCCTTGGTTTGAAATCCTAGGCAAACCTCTTACTAAGTGACCTTGGGCAAGTTAATTTAACCTTTCTGAAAATGTTTGCCTGTTTAAAGAAGGTGGATTTTAATAGGGATTATACTTTTATTCTGCATTTAGAGGCGATCTGTGCCAAAATTTGGATACTCAAAAAACAAACAAAAAAACCAAACAAACCAAAAACCCCATAATTTTAGTATTTGATTATAAATATGTAATGTGATAAACACCTTTTACACATAAAGGTCATTTAACCCTTTATGTTATTTCCTTAGGATAAAGTGTCATAAATGGGATTAGTTGGGTCATAGATTATAAACATTTTTATGGCATTTAGTAACACATCTCAAATTGCTTTTCAAAAGGCTTCCTTCAACTACACAGCTACTAGCATCACACATTGCATCAGCCTTACCTTATGGTTACCAAAGGTATATTATTATGTGGAATCTATGTGTAACTGATTGTTTTAATTTTCTTTCTGTGAAGTTTGAACATTTTTCTCTTTCTGAAGAACAGGTCTTGTCTTGTAGGAGCGACAGCTCAGGGCCACGTGGGCTGCGGACTGCCCAAGTGGACTACATCTCCCAAAGTGCTCCACGGGAGCGCCGACAGGAAGTGGCCGGAGCATCTCCCGCCTCCACGCCGAAGAGAAGAGGTTCTATCCGGGGCCTTGGCGCTTCTCTTTCCTTTCGCGCCGGTTGCCGCTGCGGAGCGCGGCGGGTCCATGTGCGCAGTGAGGGGCGCTATTCCTGGCCCAGTAGCACCCGAGCTCCGGGTTTGACTGCGTCCGCCCTGCGATGGACCCCAACACCATTATCGAGGCCCTGCGGGGCACCATGGACCCAGCCCTGCGTGAGGCCGCGGAGCGCCAGCTCAATGAAGTAAGGACGCTGGGCTGGCGGCGGCGACGGCGGGCGGGCGGGCGGGCGGACTGTGGCAGGCCGAGCCCTCCGGGCCTGGCCAGAGGCGGGGACGGCGTCGCTGAGGGGCCCAACTGGAGCCGTGGGGCGGGGACCTGACGGCGAGTGCCACGCCGGGGCCCTCAGGCTGCTGCGGCGGTGGTGGCGGCGGCGGCCAAGGCAGCCTTTGCGTTGGATCCTGAGCTGGGCCTCTGGCTGCGGTCGAGGCATGAGGAGCCGGCTAGGGCGAGGCGGGCGTGACGGGCTGGACACATGGCTGGCTCGGGTGGCCGGCCGCCCTCTGGCTCATTCCCAGCTCGTTCCTCGCGCCCAGGAGGGGGCGAAAGTCACCGGGAGGTTTTTCAGACGTTTCCGGTAGCAGTCCCGCTGGCGCCGGATTCTGAGGGGCTCCTGGGAATGCAGAGCTAGTCCCACTGGGGGCTGTGCCTGTCAGCTTGTCACTTCCCTGGGCTGATCGGTGACCTGCACAACTTTCTCCTCTCCGGCTGAGCTGCTAGGGACAGCTTTCAGAGGCGAGCCCCCGCTTCTTAGGCAGGGTGCGGGGAGTGCGGGATACCCATGGGAGTCTGATTCACTGCTCTTCTACTCTGTTAACGCCTCGGTCGGGGAGGCAGCGCGATTTAGTGCAAGGTGTCAGGTGAAGTGCACCCTTCTAGTTAGAGCTGTACCACTAATTTCTTGACTGACCTTGGGCAAGTCTCTTAACCTTTCGACGCTTAGTTTTCCCATTCATAAGATTAGGCCACAGGGTTTGCTGTGACAGTCAAGGGAGACGATGTAAGACAGAGTGCCTTGAAACGTGCCAAGCTCCATGTCAACTCTCTGAGCGTTGGTTTCTTTTTTACCCATATTTTTGGAGGAGACCACGCTTTGGAAAAGAGCCTTATTATGTGGGTATTTTATTGTACTTTTTTCAGTTTCATTCTTTGTTTCTAAATTTCTGTAACTTATATTTAGGGAGTATTTTAAAGGCTTCTTTAAAGGATCGCTGTCACTTCCTATGCCTTCCTATGAATTTGCCCAGCTTTAGTGACGTTTAGTGTACTTTTTTTTTTTTTTACATAAAGAGAAGTCCCTCGTTAAAATAGAAATTCAGTTAGTTTATGCTCTTCTTAGCTGGTGGGTAAATTATTTAAAAACATTATTTATATTGACTTCCAGGAGTACTGATAATTGAACATCTTCAGTGTACAATGCTATTTTAGAGATTCCTGGCCTCTAGGAACTTAAATTTTAAGACCGCCCACGGAATATAGACAAATTAAGTGTAAAATTATTTAAAAATGAAAAGTTAAATCTATTTTATATGTGAATAAGACCATTAGATCTTGCCAAAAATGATGCTGAAATTCTTAGGCTCGAAGACACCTTGGGAGGAGGATAGATTATTTTTGGATATAAAATAGTGAGTTGAAAGAAATTCCCACTTTGAACCATTACTAAACCATAGAGGGAGTTGTGGATTGCTTTTTATTTTGATTTGTTTTGTGATAGACACAGGTTAAGATGAACATTATTTTGTTGATGATGTGCTAACGCATATGTAAACCTAGACACACTAAAAGTTTAGTCATAGTGATTTCTACCATGACTTTGCCCTAAAAGCACATTATTTTGACTAAAATACTTGTGTGTAATTATTAATTTTAAAAATTGTTATTTGAAAGAATTGGTTCCCTTGTAGAAAAATTGGGTAAATGATACTTTCTGCAAATTAGAAATTCATTTATTCCTCAATCAGGTTATTGAATGTTCAGTTGTATGTACTAACATCTTGTGGTAGAGACCTGGGGTAAGTATTTCACAAGCTAGTTTTTAGAAGATAAATCAAAATAGTATTCAAAGCATTTATTACTTAACCCTTAAGCTGCTGTTAGGGTTTTAAAATACTCTGGAGTAGTGAACACTGCTTATCTTTTCTTTCAAAAAATTTGATATCTGGCCTGTATTTCTGTGATGGTTAAATGTTTACATTTTGCAAATTTCTTTGTCATTACACCTAGATTTTTTAGTAATTTTCCTAAGACAACTTTTCTATTAATTAGAATATTTATTCTCATTTCTAATCTTGATTCCATTTTAATGAAGTGCTTCCATTTGAATACTTTTTGCTTTGACTTTCTTGTGGCAGAACCTTGATTTAGGAAATAGATCCCAGATAAGTCTTGAAGAAGCTTTACTGTAGTAAGAAGGAGGAAGTTGCATTTTATTTTTGGCAAGCTCTTCTTGCTTTAGATAAAATAGGGTGAACCAATCAGTCCATCATGTCTCATTCAACTGAAGCTACATTTTGGTTCATTTAGCTAAAAGAAAAAGATCATTGCCATTTGAATAGATCTCTTCAGCTAAGTGAAGTAATCACTAACTCTATAAAAATTGTAAATGTTATCCAAGTATTAGAGTGCAGATGGTTTAAAAACAAAACGAAAAGTGCCTTTGTCTCAGCTATTGCACTTAACTGTTCCATCTGCTTGGAACCCCTTTTACTCAGTTGTCTCCCAGAAACTTCTATCACTGTTCAACTGTCTCCGTATCCCTAAGGAGTGGCCTGACTACCATGCTCCCTGTCTCCCTTCACTTGTTTATTTTTCTCTGTGTCACTTATTTATCATATGTATTTTACTTATTGTTTCCCCAGTATAATTTTTGAGTTTCATGAGGTCAGGAATTACTGTGTTTTGTTACTGCAATTCTTTGTTAATGGTAGGCTTTACTGACTTCCTGTTATAATAGAGAACAGTATAGGCTTTAGATGTCTTATACCACCTCCACTTCAAGGATTTTAAGGGTGCTTTTTTTCTTTTTTAATTTTATTTATTTATTTTGTTTATTTTTAGCTGCGTTGGGTCTTCGTTGCTGCGCTCGGGCTTTCTCTAGTTGCGGAGAACGGGAGCTGCTCTTCGTCATTGTGCACGGTCTTCTCATTGCGGTGGCTTCTCTTGCTGCAGAGCACGGGCTCTAGGCGTACGACCTTCAGTAGTTGTGGCTTGCGGGCTCTAGAGTGCAGGCTCAGTAGTTGTGGCACACAGGCTTAGTTGGTCCGCGGCATGTGGTATCTTCCCGGACCAGGGCTGGAACCCGTGTCCCCTGCATTGGCAGGCAGATTCTTAATCACTGTACCACCAGGGAAGTCCCTGTTTATATGTTTTTTATGTTACATATAGATAAAGTCCCATAAGACTGTTAAAGACCACAGTAAGGACACTCTTTTTGGCAGATATTTTCAAGATAAATCTGTTTTAGTATTCCCCACTTACTCTGTAGTGTGTTATGAATTTTGATTTTTTTTGAACCTCTGCTGTAATTTGGAACCCATTGTTCTCTCTCATGTCCCAATTTGAAATATGTTTGTATAACAAGCTTTGCCTCAAAGACTGAAGAAAACCATTTTCATTTTTTTTTTTTAAACTAAAGATTTCTGCACTAGCTGTGAGGTGTTAAAGTTACTTAACCTCTAACCATCATTTTCCTTATGTTAGTATGGTATGTCATTGTGTTGTGTGGGTTGAGTGAGATGATGAATGTAAAAATTTTAGGAAAGTGTTTGGCAACTACTAAGTTCTCTCCAGATTATTTGAATTACTGTTTAAGTGCCAATTGATTAACCAATCCGACATGCAATACATTTCATTTCCTACCTCAGTCTGCTAACTTTGTAGTTGTTCATCTCAGTGGCAGATGATCAGCACTGATGGAGAAAGAACACAAGTACATATTATTTGGACAGTGAGCTCACTAGTAGATAGCATTATTGCAGCATGAAAATTGGCACTCTTATAAACACAGTGCCTGCCACATTATAGGTTCTCTATAGTAAATGTTTGTTGAGTGCAAAGAGAAATAACTTGAATAATAGAATTTTTTTTGTTTTTCTTTTTAAATATATTTATTTATTTATTTTTGGCTGAGTTGGGTCTTTGTTGCTGCATGCAGGCTTTCTCTAGTTGCGGCGAGCACGGGCTACTTTTCGTTGCGGTCTGCAGGCTTCTCATTGCGGTGGCTTCTCTTGTTGCAGAGCACAGGCTCTAGGCACTCGGGCTTCAGTAGTTGTGGCACGTGGGCTCTAGAGCGCAGGCTCAGTAGTTGTGGCGCATGGGCTTAGTTGCTCCGCGACATGTGGTATCCTCCCGGACCAGGGCTTGAACCCGTGTCCCGTGCATTGGCAGGCGGATTCTTAACCACTGCGCCACCAGGGAAGCCCTTGAATAATGTTAAGAATGTTAAGAATACTCATCTTTGAATTGTTAAAGTAGGTTTGTGTTACAGACATCTGTCACTTCTCATTTAAATTCTATACTGTATATTCTAGTATATCTAGAAGTGCAATTTTTAAAAATTTGTTTAGCTAATCTAAAATATGTGCATTTGGTATTCATTCAACATTGTTTCTTATATTCCAGACTATTTGCTCTTGAATACAAAGACTGTCTTTTCCTATCTGTACGCGCGCGCGCGCGCACACACACACTCAGAAATACTTGTTTTTTTCATTTGTAAGATAAAGAAAATAATGTCTGGAGGGTTTTGGCAGATTATTATAACAGAGAACAATATCGCTGCTCTCTTCCTGCTTTAGCTGCCAGTGTTCTTCAGTGGAAGCCTTTCTATATGCAAACCTTTACTCATGCTGCTCACCCCTCCTGTTAACCTCTTACCTCCTTAAACTGAAATTTTTCCTAACCATAAATCTCATTTAAATCTCTTTTAAACCCTCAGTTCCTAAGCTTAATTGCTGTAAAATGCTTATGTAGGCAGAAATGCTGCTTTTTCACGTGCTTTATGTGAAAAAAAGTAAGAGGACATAGCTTTGATAAGTTTCTTGATATTTTGTTTATCTTTAAAATTCACGAACTACCTAAGTAACATCTGCTGTCTTCACAGATGGTTACTATTACAACCGAAAGTGATTATTTATAATTGGTTAATTTGATTTTATTTTATTAAAGGCTTATGAAATGTTTAATCAGTGAAAATCTTAGGTCTGGAAAAGTGCAAAATGACGGCACATTTATAGGACAATTTAGCAAGTCTAGAAATTCAGCAAATATTTATGAGGTTATGGTGTATGTTTTTGGAAGATAGAATAGTTTGTAGTCTGAGCAGGTTAACATTCTTTAATTAGGAATATCATGAAGTAGATCCTGTTCTGAATTTTGGAGAGGGAAAGTTCCTGGATTCTTGGATTGTTAGACAGGAAGTTATTCAGTGACAGAGCATGTTAAAGATCTGAAAGAAAGATAACACCATATTAATATTTGTAAGAAAACAATTTTCTTTTTCAGAAATAGATGCATGCATTATTTTACTTACTGTTTCTGTCAGTGGCATGTTAACGATGAGCTTGATTTAAAGTGGGTGCTTTTTTTTTTTTTTTTGGTTGCTAAGTAATTTATAATTAAGAAGTTTTTTAAAAACTCCTTAGTTGGAAAGCATTACCGCAATTTAATGAAAGGCAGGAGGACACAGTGAAGAGCCTCAGCCTGGTCCCGGTTTTACCACTACACTGCCTTAACCTCACTATGCCTCATATTTCATGTAGGTAAAATAGATACAGTAATTGCCTTTGTCAACTTCTCTAGTAAAGCAGAGGGTAGAAATTCCTTGGCTCTTGAAATTACCTGATTGTATTCATTTTATGTAAACTCTGATGTCATAGTGCCCTTAAGCGCCTCTCTTCCTTATAAATGATGTAAAGTACAGTAACTAATTGAAGGTCTGTTTGGTGGTGAGAATTAATAAAAAGTTACGTCTTAAAGTAAGCTTTAAAAGATATTGACATTAGGTGATTACATTGGAAAATGTGGGTCTAGAAGGGAAATTGATATTGGAGAAAGCATGACTACAGTCTGTCTGGTTCGAGGAGCTGGAAACACCAAGGAGAAAATGTCTAGTAGGCAATTGGGAATGTGGAACTGAAGTTTAGGAGAGAAAGCAGTAATGGAAAAGTGATTTTTCTTCTGCAGGTGAATTGAGAGGAAGGGAGTGTGATCCAGAGGTGTGGGGTGGCCTAGAGGGCTGCATACCCTTTGGGCCATGCCCATTTTGGGGACATTGAGAAACATAGGGAAAAGGAGATGGGAGAATTGTGCAGAAAAGCCAAAGGGCGCCAAGAAAAGGAATTTCAAGTAAGAAGATTGGTAGGTTTAGTTTCCTTGTTCCATAAATAAATTTCATAAATTTTCTACCAGTGAACATGAATTCCTTTTGTAATAAGTAAAAAAGCTGTTAGAAAAAGAAAGCGTTGTTGATATTTCTAAATGAGGGAAGTTAAAGCAAAATGAGTTTGGTGGGGGCAGGGGAGGGGAGCTTTAAAAATATTGGCAACCTTGGAGAAAATTTCTGATTACAGGGTTAGTGAGTGAAATGCTAGTAAGGGGGTAGGAATAAGTTTGTAGGTTAAAAAGGTAGTAGGGTCAGGGGAAATTTGTTTATGTGATATGTATGTCTTTCATTTTTTTTTTCTTTTGTAGTTTGACTTATTTTGGGGAGTAAGGGGAGCTACCTGTGGAGTAGAAGTTTTTCAGGCCTATTATTACCTGTTGTAATAATAATTTTCTACTTGTAATTTTTTTTTTTCTTTTATGGTACGCGGGCCTCTCACTGTTGTGGCCTCTCCCGTTGCGGAGCACAGGCTCCAGACGCACAGGCTCAGTGGCCATGGCTCATGGGCCCAGCCGCTCCGCGGCATGTGGGATCATCCCGGACCGGGGCACGAACCCGCGTCCCCTGCATCGACAGGCGGCCTCTCAACCACTGCGCCACCAGTGAAGCCCTTGTAATGTTTTAATAGTCATCTATCCTAGAATTATATTCTTCATACTGCTTCAGGACCTTATTCTTCCTGCAGCATAGATCTGATCATGTAAAAACTTGCAAAAAAAGTGCACACTTAATGGATCTTGATGTGGTCACAATATACCTATTCATTTTTTAAAGAATAATTTTTATAGATTTATTTATTTTTATTTTTTGCTGCATTGGGTCTCTGTTGCTGCTCGCAGGCTTTCTTTAGTTGTGGCGAGCAGGGGCTACTCTTTGTTGCGGCGCGCGGGCTTTTCATTGCGGTGGCTTCTCTTGTTGCAGAGCACGGGCTCTAGGCACACGGGCTTCAGTAGTTGAGGCTCACAGGCTCAGTAGTTGTGGCTCATGGGCTCTAGAGCACAGGCTCAGTATTTGTGGTGCACGGGCTTAGTTTCTCCGTGACATGTGGATCTTCCCAGACCAGGGCTAGAACCCGTGTCCCCTGCATTGGCAAGCGGATTCTTAAGCACTGCGCCACCAGGGAAGTCTCTACCTATTCATTTTTGTCTTCCACTGTTTTCTTTCATTTTTCTAGTAATCTCTTTAACATAACCCATACTTCTTTTCCTTTTAAAAATCTTTTCTCTCCATCTCTGTGGGTTTAAATCCTTTAGGGTCTAACTAAAATACTTACCTGTCAGTCTAATTAGAATTAATTTCCCAACCTACTTTAGAGTGGTGATCTTTTATCTCTGTCGTATCTGGCATGTTGTAAGTACTAGTAAGTGGAGTGGAGTTAAAGGAGATGGAGATGGAGTTGGGGCTATTGAAGAATTTTGATGAGGTGGGTTAAGGATGAACGTTGAATTATTTGGCATGATGACAGATCATGAGAAGGTAAGAAGTTGTCTGGAAAGGTAGTTTTGTGTTATGGTGAGCAGCTTTTAAACCTGAGTATTAGCAGTTCTAGCTCTACTTAATGATATATAATGACCCATTTGTTGCTTAATTTCTCCTGGTTCTCTGACTGCTAGAAGCCAGATACTTTGACTAATAAAAGATTTATTGTAGCATCTTCTCAAGCCTAATCAGTGTTTGCCAAACTTTGTGATAAAAATTGATGCTAGTGATATTTTTACTTAAATTTATTTTTTATAGTGTAAAACATGAAGACCTTTAAATTTATGATAGTTAATAAATATAGTAATAGTTAACATGTGATAGGAATTCTTCTAAATATGTGATAGTTTGCTATATCCAAGAATGCCAGAAAGTTGTTAGAGATTACCCAATGCTTGAAAGAGTTTTTTCCTAACTTGTATAGTTAGTGTATATCTTTATTTGTCCTGTGTTTTATAATTGTACAGATCCATGGGGGTTTTTTCCCATTTTTAAACTTTATTGGGGTATAATTTACATATCGTAAACTTTACCTGTTTTAAGTGGAATCAGTGATTTTTGGTAGATAATACTATTACCACAATCCAGTTTTGGAACATTTCCATTATTCCAGTAAGATGCCTCTTTGCAGTTTGTATTTAATCCCCATCCCAGTCTTAAGTGATTACGAACCCACTTTCTGTCTCAATTTTCTTGAGAACCTGATTTTTAATATTTAGTACTAATTTAAGTCCATTTGTTACCTTCTTAGGGAGAATACAAGGCTACCTGCACTAGGGATTTCAGCTGGATGAGACCAGTAGATAGATGTCCCAGGTTGAGATTGCTTGTGCTATTCCTGCTGACAGAAATATCCTTTCTTTCTTACCATTAATCTAGCTCTGTTGTCTGAAAGTAACTTTTTTTTTTTTTTTGGTCAGTTGTAGTTTTTGGATTTATGCTGGTTTGTTTATGAAGGCATTCAAAGTGACCTAAAATAATAGGGTAATAAACTAAGTGCTTGTTTTCAGTGTTTAGTTTTGTTGATTTTTTAAAATAAATTTATTGATTTTAGCCACTTTAGTATCCAGTTCAGTGATTTTTAGTGTATTCACAGTTATGCATCCATCACTACAAACTTTAGAACATTTTTATCACCCCTAAAGGAAACCCCATACCATTAAGTAGTTACTCTTAATTCCGCCCTACACCTCCAGTCCTAGGCTACATTTTTTTTTTTTTTTGCGGTACGCGGGCCTCTCCCGTTGCCGTGGCTCACGGGCCCAGCCGCTCCGCGGCATGTGGGATGTTCCCGGACCGGGGCACGAACCCGTGTCCCCGCATCGGCAGGCGGACTCTCAACCACTGCGCTACCAGGGAAGCCCTCTAGGCTACTTTTTGCTCATAGATTTGCCTGTTCTGGACATTTGATATATATGAAACCATACCATCTGTAGTCTTTTGTGACTGGCTTCTTTCACGCAGCATAATGTTTTTAAGGTTGACACATGTTGTACCAAGTGTCAGTACTTCATTCCTTTTATTACTGAATAACGTTACATGAATGTATGGATATGCCACATTTTGCTTATCCATTCATCAGTTGATGGACATCTGGGTTGTTTCTACTTTTTTATGAATAATGCTGTGAATGTTCAAGTAAAAGTAGTGTTGTTGGCTTTTTCTTTTAATTGAGGGTTAATTTACATATAACACAGAGCTCAAAAATATGTACAGCTCAGTCAGCTTTTACCTAGGTACCACCATCTAGATTAAGATAGGTAGGTAGGTAGGAAGATAGATAAGATAGATAAAACATTTCCATTGGCCTAGAATTTTCTCTTCAGACTCGTCTTCAGGTTATCATTTTTCTGACTTCTGTTAACTATAACTTGGATTTGCCTGTCGTTAAACTTCACATTAATAGAATCACATAGTATGTGATACAGTCTGGCTTCTTTCTCAACATATTTTTGAGATCTGTATTATTGCTTGATTCTGTAGGTTGGTTTTTTTTTTTAATTTATTGTATAGTATTTCATTGTATGAATTGTACCACAGTTTGTTTATACATTCACTTGTTAATGGACAGGTATTATTGTGAACATAAGCACTTATTTCTCTTGGATATGTAAGGGGGAAATTGCTAGGTTGTAAGATAGGTGCATGTCAGATACTGCCGGTTTTCCAAAATGGTTGTACCGTTTTATACGTCTACCAGCACTGTGTTCCATTTTTTCCCCCATCTTGACCAGTGCTTTGGTGTATTGCATATATTGTTTTGTGGTAGGATTGTCTTGTCCACTTGTACTAATTCTTTGTGTTTGTGTGTGTGTGTTTCCACACTGCGCGGCTTGTGGGATCTCAGTTCCCCGACCAGGGATTGAATTCGGGCCATGGTAGTGAAAGCTCGGAATCCTAACCACCAGGCCACCACGGAGCTCCCCATTTGTTATGTCTTGATATTTGCCAAAATACTTTCCGTGTTTATTCCTTAGAGCTATCCTGTGAAGTAGATTTTGTTATACTGACTTGGTAATTAAGAGTTAGATTTGCTGAATCAAACTTGCTCAAGAGTTAAAAATGTAGGAAGTGACATCACTTATGCTTATAACTGTCTGATTCTAGCAGTTCATTCCAGGAGTTCACAATTTGATGCGGGAGACAAGATACCTACTGTAATTTTTTTTTTTTTTTGCGGTACGCGGGCCTCTCACTGTTGTGGCCTCTCCCGTTGCGGAGCACAGGCTCCGGACGCACAGGCTCAGCGGCCATGCCTCACGGGCCCAGCTGCTCCGCGGCATGTGGGATCTTCCTGGACCAGGGCACGAACCTGTGTCCCCTGCATCAGTAGGCGGACTCTCAACCACTGCGCCACCAGGGAAGCCCCCTACTTTAATATTAATGGCCTAAAAAGTGACATAGTAGTGGTCTTTGTGGGCTCATCGGTCTAAAAATATAAATACGCTTTTTCACTCTGCACAGCCCCTAGGTGATCAGAACTGCTTCCAAAGCCCCTTTTTTTGTTGATTCATTGTTATTCTTTCAATAAATTTGTTGAGTATTTTGAATGTCAAACATATGAGGAACTGGGTATACAGTAAAGTCCTTATTCTCAGTGGAGCTTAAAGTCTAATAGGAGAGGCAGACATAAAACCAGCTACAAATATAATAATTACAAATATGTAATAAGTATTATGAAGTAAAAATACCTTGGAGCTTATGAGAGTAATAGGGAGCCCTGCTTAGCCCTAGTGTGATCAGTGAGGAAATGCTTCTCTAAGGAAATGTTTAAACTGAGACCCAAAGAATGTGAAGCTGTGGACCAGTTAACTCTGGTGGAGCACTGGAGAGAAGTGTTGTAGGTAGAAAGTCACAGCATGTACAAAGACTGCAATGGGGTAATGTGTATTGTTGAAAGGACCTAAAGAAGGCTGCTAAGGTGGGGCAGTGGGGGGTGAAAAGGTTTCTTTATTATTTATTTATTTATGGCTGCCTTGGGTCTTCCTTGTTGTGCGAGGGCTTCTCATTGCATTGGCTTCTCTTGTTGTGGAGCACGGGCTCTAGGCGTGCGGGCTTCAGTAGTTGTGTCTCGCGGGCTCTGTAGCACAGGCTCAGTAGTTGTGGTGCATGGGCTTAGTTGCTCCATGGCATGTGGGATCTTCCTGAACCCGGGCTCGAACCCGTGTCCCCTGCATTGGCAGGTGGATTCTTAACCACTGCACCACCAGGGAAGGCCCGAGAAGGTTTCTTTAAATGAGGCTGAAGATATAGACAGGAGCAAGATAACACAGGGCCTTTTAGACTTTAGGAGATAGAGTAGAAAATTGTTAAAAGGTTTGGTTAAAGGGGATTAGTTTACAATTTTAAAGATTATTGGCTGCTAAATAGAGAATGGTTGGGGGGGCAGATGGCTACATCAAGAGAGATGATAGTCACTTGGACTATGTTGGTGATAATGGGAATGGAGAAAGTGGACATAATAATTATACAAGCATTTTGTATGTAGAATTGATAGGGCCTGATATATTGTATTGGGGTAAAAAAGAGGGAAGTATTAAAGATGACGTTCAGTTTTCAGACATGAATAACTGTGAGGATGGTGATGACAAGGGTTGGGAGAGGTGGTACAAGGAAGTAGAGTCACAGCTTTTAGGGGAAAAAAATGATTTGAACATAGTAAGTCTGAGAATCCTATGAGACAATGAAGGTAGGGATGTTAAATAGGTCTGTTAGAGTGTCCTGGACTGGAAATGACATATTTGATTTATAGATAGTATTTAAAGACAGGAGTTGGATGAAATCAGCTAGGGAGCAGAAAAGATGGCCTGTGACTGAGTTCTTGCACCACGTTCTAGCATTTGTACATAGAATGAGAAGCAAGCAAAGGAGCCTGAGAAGATACCAGGAAGAGTGGTGTATGAACTATGTAGGTGGAAGGGTGTTTCATGAAAGTGATAATAGTTAACTGTGTTCAGATCTATTTGGAGTACGGGAAAGGGTAAATTCCTCCCTTTCATCTAACTGCTCCTGTCCAGGTGTTAAATTTAAGCATTACTTCTGGGTTAGGAGGTTCTACTTTTGATTCTTCCATAGTGTTTTCTGTTTCTTCCATTATACTTTATGGCAGTTACCTGTTTGTCTTGTTTTCCTTCACTGTTAAGTTTCCATGAGGTCATGGAGACTCATTGTCTCGTTCAACCTTGTATTTTCAGCTCCTAGCATAGTGTTTTGCACCAAGAACACCTAAATAAATAATTTTTGGAGTGACTGAACGAGCAAAGTATCACTCTGGGTCTAATGTGAAAGACATTTTTTTATATCCAAAGGGAAATTTTTCTGTTTCTAAGAATGTGTTTGTAGAATGCATGAGAGTAGCATTGACATATATACACTACCAAATGTAAAATGGATGGCTAGTGGGAAGCTGCTGAGTAGCACAGGGAGATCAACTCAATGCTTTGTGATGACCTAGAGGGATGGGATAGGGAGGGTGGGAGGGAGGCTTAAGAGGGATGAGGGTATATGGGGATATGTATACATATAGCTGATTCACTTTGTTGTACAACAGAAACTAATACAACATTGTAAAGCATTTATACTCCAATAAAGATATGAAAAAAAAAGTCTGTAAGGAAGAAACTAAAATAAAAATCACTAGTGTCCATGTGAACACATGCAGAAAAATACTAAAACTTGGGCTGGAAGGAGGAGATAACATTATAGGAAATGGTTATATTGGGGGAGAGGGAATGAGAACACATATGAGAAGAGATTTCAGTTCTTTATTAATAAATCAAAATCAAATATGGCAAATTTAGGAATTATTAAATAACTTTTATACTGTTAATGAAAGTAACCCAGGATCATAGCATAAAATTTGGATAATAGAAAATAACATATACAATAGTTCCTCTATAATCTTACCATCCCAGATACAACTTATTAGCATTTTTGGTGTATTTCCTTGTTTTCTGTATATGTTGCATTGTATATTCATGTAAATATATTTGCTAAATTATCGTATAGTTTGTATCCTACTTTTATTTTATGTTCAAAGCTCTTCATTTAAATTTCCTATTGAAATATGCATATATAAAAGTGATCGTGAGAATACAGTTGATTAGTTTTCACAAACTGGACACACTTTTATAAAACAGACGTGTTAAGAAATAAAACGTCGGGCTTCCCTGGTGGCGCAGTGGTTAAGAATCTGCCTGCCAACACAGGGGACATGGTGAGTTCAAGCCCTGGTCTGGGAAGATCCCACATGCCTCGGAGCAACTAAGCTTGTGCGCCACATCTACTGAGCCTATGCTCTAGAGCCCGTGCTCTGCAACAAGAGAAGCCACTGCAATGAGAAGCCCACGCACTGCAACGCAGAGTAGCCCCTGCTTGCCACAACTAGAGAAAGCCCACGCGCAGCAACAAAGACCCAACGCAGCCCCCTCCCCCAAAAATAATAATTAAATGAATAAATGATTTTTTTAAAAAAGAAAGAAACGTTATTAGCACCTTGGAAACCGCCCCTCAGGCTGTTAATTTTTACTTGTTTAATTTTTGTCTAGCCACTTCATAGAATGTCTCTGGAGAAATTATTACTGAATTGAGGAAATAGGTATCACAAAAGACACTGTTTTTGAGCTGCTGCCACCAGTGTAGATCAGAAGTGCAATGGTACACAGGCAAATGCAAACATAACAAAAGTTTTAGGAGTTAGGTTACTGAATTTTTTGAGTTCCTTATATGTGAGTGATAGGAAATAAGGCTGGAATCAACTTGTGGAGGAGAGCCTTTTGTGCCAGCCAAGCAGTGAAATAGAGTACTGAGAATATTTATTTGCAGAAATTTAAAATGTATTTTTTTATTTGTAGGCACACAAGTCTCTGAATTTTGTTTCAACACTGCTTCAGATTACTATGTCGGAACAACTGGATTTACCTGTGAGACAGGCAGGCAAGTTTCCTGAATTATTTTCTTGGATATATGTAAATAATATCATTTCAAAGGTTCATAGTTGAGTAGCAGAAGTATCCTGGGAAGGCCCTTCAGTGATTTTCTTCACTGAAAATTGGTTTGCTCCGTTGTGTTTACTACAAACTGCCACAAGTGCCTTGATATCTGGTGACAGAGTTTAAAGGAATGTGATATTTCACTGAATTAAAAAAGAAGCTGGAAGGAGAAATTGATGGGGTTTATTGAAAGAGTCTCCATATTCCCTGTTTTCTTCCATGATGGATGATTCTAAGATACAAACCTCCAGCTGTTTGCTTTTACTATTTTATTTTAACCATTTAAAAGGTACTGTTTGTTAGTTCCAGTTTCAACAAAATATTGAGTAATTCCCTCAGTATCAGAGTCTATGAAAATGTGGCATACTGCTCCTGATATCATCTGTTAGTCTGCAGAATAATGGAATTGACCTCTTTAATGCTTGTTGTTTAATTTATTTGCAGATGTATTTCTTACAGGAAATATAAAGTGCCAATAACCTTACTAGTCTAGAAAAACCAGTTATATTCTGGGGTTATTTCTTGCTGTTCTTTTTCCCTACACCAGTTTTATTAAAAGAATTTTTTTTGCTTACGATATTTAATGTATAGTAAGCACATTCCTTTTCTCTACATAGTGTTTATCTTAAAAGTTATGTTTTAATGGCTAAATAATTTACAATAATGTGCCATATGCAGTGAACCATTTCTCAGTTGTTGGAATTTAATCTCAGGTCTGTTTGATTAACAATTGTATTCCCAGTGCCTAAGGTATTGCCTGACACACTGCAGGTACTCAGTAAATGAATGAATCAATGTAAGTTGTTTATGATTTTTTTAAATTGGTATATAAGTAGCACAAAAATGGGACATTTTTTGTGCCTATAAAATACAGTAATTTTGCTGAACCCTGGTCAGCAGTAAATCTTTAAAAAAATTTTCTGGTTAAATAGGAAAAGGTCGCTTTGTTTGTTTTAACTGTCAGTTCTTTTTTACTAATGAAGTTAACATTTTCCCATTTAGTTATTTTTTTAGATAAGAATCTTTGCCTTTAAATCTCAAAATTTTACTAAGATGTTGAAAGCATTTGGCATTTAGGAGGGACCTTAACACATTAGAAACTTGATTATGTGTATTAGCAAAATTAAATTCTAGAAAGTTGTTTATTAGTATGTACAAAACCAGAAGCAACCAAACTATGAAATTGGTCCTAATTTTCAAAATATAATCATTACTTTAAAATTTATTACATCCTTGTAATAATTGAATGATATTTTATAGTACATGGTATATGGTGGTTTTATCTGCTAGACTTTGAAAGATGCATTCATTCTGTCTTTGTAGTAGAACTCAAGCATTCTGGATGGAGTAGACTGTGAATCACGAGGTTCTTTCAGTGCAGTTCTCACCTGTTTATGTGTTTTGTTCAAGCAAACACTTTTAAAAATACTGAATCAAAAGTGTACAAATAAGTATATATATTTACTTCCTTTGTGCATTTTGTTGGAAAGAAATACTCAGAGGCTATATCTGGAAGACATAGGGGCTATATCAAGTCTTAATTTTTATCTTTGTTCTGTTTTGGAACTAAAGAATAAAATAGTATTAATCTGAAATATGTCAGTCCCACATGCTGAATCAGTGTTCTTGACTGTAGATGTAGGTTATCTTAAAGCTTTTGTTGAAGGATATTTTAATATGTAGTTGTAATCTTTTTTGAAATGCTGTAAGATGGGGTATTATTTTAATTTCCAAGATAAACCAAAGTAGAATATAAAAATCATATTTGTATCAGTTATCCTTGTTTGAATAGGTACAAGACTCCAGGTAAGTGTTAATTACTAATCAGAGAAGAATCAGTGTTTTGCAGAATTTAGAAATTAATTTTGAATAATTTCCCTTTCCTATACATTCTGTACATTTGTGTTCGAGGATTCTCTTTCTCTCTCATTTGGGTGGAGGGGTCAGGATAAAAAGCATTATTACCAAGCTAGTTCAGTTAGAGTTAACTAGCAATATGCAGGCTAGCAGTATGATAACTGACAGAAGGAGCTAGCAATGTGCAAGGTGGCAGTATGATAACTGACAGAAGGTAGTAGTCTGTAATTTTTGAACATAGCGAATTCTCCCATAAAATAACACGAATTTGAATTGGTATGATTGTGGTGTATGATTGAAATACTTAAATTTATTGACTGAGAATCTTTATATACTGTAATTTTTCTATGATTAAAAATAACAACCTGTGTGTGTGTTAGTCACTTTGAGCTGCTCTAACAGAATACCATAGACTGGATGGCTTATAAACAACAAATTTATTTATCACAGTTCTGGAGGCTGAGAAGTCCAGAATTAAGGCACTGGCAGATTTGGTCTCTGAGGACCTACTTTCTGGTTCATAGACCCTCGCATGGTAGAAGAGGAAGAAGCTCTCTAGGGTCTCTTATAAGGGCATTAATCCCATTCGTGAGGGCAGAGCCCTCATTAGCTGATCACCCTACTAAAGCCCTCATCCCCTCATCACATTGGGGGTTAGGGTTTCTGGTTAGGGGGTTAGGGTTATACATTCAGTCTGTATAACAGAGTTATTAATTATAGAAACTTGGTATATGGATGTGGTTTTGTTTTTAGAGGCTTCATTTAGAAAGCGGATTTGGTAAAACAGCTTTCCTACAGAAAACAGGGATGAAAAGTGTTGTGTATAAATGTGTTGTAAAAACAATTTTGTTTGTAGTTTGCAGAGTTCTCTTAGACTGTATGTTTAATAATAATTTTGTGAGTGATTACTGTAGCTGAGCATTAAACTTGTGTTTTATCAACTTTTAAAATTATAGAGTATAGTACTTTGATTTTAAAAGGTTAGCTTTCCTAGCAATGTTTGGTCTGACAGAAATAAATTGAGGTGTAGACACAGGGATATTTACAGTGCTTTCACTTTCTTTTGTCAAATTGATCTATATTTTAGGTGTTATCTATTTGAAAAATATGATAACACAGTATTGGCCTGATCGGGAAACGGCACCAGGGGATATATCCCCTTATACTATTCCAGAAGAAGATCGACATTGTATTCGAGAAAATATTGTAGAAGCCATTATCCACTCTCCTGAGCTCATCAGGTATGTATATGTTTTAAACTTAACCTTTGTTGCAGATATATAATTTGCGGGCTTTGGAGGGATGCAGAAGAGGGGATCTTTTCAGAACATAAAAATCTGTCATTTTTTGTGGCACAAAACTTAACAAATGCAGTTACAGGGGAATTCTTTTTTGTTTTATTTTCTTGCTACAGTTTATATATATTAAAAACCAAAACTTCATGTAAAACTTGTGAAACATACTATGATCAGATGAAAGAGGGTATAGAAAGTTATAGAATACTGTCATATACTTTATATTGTATAGTCTTGATATTTGAAAGCTTGTTGTGTATGATTTTGTAGAATTTTTTTTTAACATCTTTATTGGAGTATAATTGCTTTACAGTGGTGTGTTAGTTTCTGCTTTATGACAAAATCAATCAGCTATATGTATACATATATCCCCATATCTCCTCCCTCTTGCGTCTCCCTCCCACCCTCCCTATCCCACCCCTCTAGGTGGTCAGAAAGCACCAAGCTGATCTCTCTGTGCTATGCGGCTGCTTCCCAGTAGCTTACATTTGGTAGTATATATAAGTCCATGCCACTCTCTCACTTTGTCCCAGCTTACCCTTCCCTCTCCCAGTGTCCTCAAGTCCATTCTCTATATCTGCGTCTTTGTTCCTGTCCTGACCCTTGATTTTGTAGATTTTTTTTTTTTGCGATACGCGGGCCTCTCACTGTGTGGCCTCTCCCATTGCGGAGCACAGGCTCCGGACGCACAGGCTCAGCAGCCATGGCTCACGGGCCCAGCCGCTCTGCGGCATGTGGGATCTTCCCAGACTGGGGCACGAACCCGTGTCCCCTGCATCAGCAGGTGGACTCTCAACCACTGCACCACCAGGGAAGCCCGATTTTGTAGAATTTTTAATGAGAATAGTTGATATTCTAAATGAAACCTGTCAGTTGATGATGGGGATGAAAAATAAAAATAAAATCACTTGCATTTGTAACATTGTTGGGTTTCTTTTGAGTCAGTAGTAACAGTTTTTGCTTAGTGACTTATTTTTGTCTAAACAGCCTTTTTCTTTATATGAGTTAACAAAACTTGAGGTAGCATTTCTTCCTCCTTATTGTTTATTTTTGACTTTTAGGGTACAGCTTACTACATGCATTCATCATATCATTAAGCATGATTATCCGAGTCGCTGGACTGCCATTGTGGACAAAATTGGCTTTTACCTTCAGTCTGATAACAGTGCATGTTGGCTAGGAATTCTTCTTTGCCTCTATCAGCTTGTGAAAAATTATGAGTAAGTATCTCTCTCAATTCCTGTAGAGTTTTGAGAAGTAGAAAAGGCTTGGGAAATTTAAGCTAATTGGTTTGAACATCTTGAAATTTCATTTGGTATATATACTAAAGTTAGTGAATTACATGTTGATTTTAATTGTGTCTTCCTTTTGAAATAGCATTCTTGTTTTAATTCTGCAGTCTCTTCTGTTGATTCAACTAGGAAACTCCTTGTGCCCTTTTTTCTTAATCATGATCTGTTTCCCTGTTCAAAACCCAAGTTATCCCTAACTTCTCAATATAGGCTCCTCAATTTGTGGTGATAAAAGGCCTAAAGATAAGGTTTTAAGATGTGAAGGGGGTCAAAGTACATTGATCATTAGAGCTCTTTATTCTGCCTTTCTTTGAATTTTTATCTTAATTTGGGTTCTTGTGAAGTTTCAAGAACCTACCTCTAATTTTTTAAGAAGAATATGTTGGAATTTCATATGATCATTTTTAATCATTGTGTTTGAGGGATTCATAGTCATCTGCTTCAGTGTTGGCATACTTGAGCAAATTATAGTTCATGTAAGTAATTGGTATCAGTAAGAAAGATTTAGGGATCATTTTAGACCTGGGCTTAAGGATCAGAAAAAAATCTAACCTTGGAAGTTGAGGTATAGCACTAAAAGTAGTAAGCCAAATGTTGCAGAGATTTTCTTTTAAGTGTGTGGTGAAAGTAATGAAATTGGTAGGCACTTGAAAGTTTTGATATTAGCAAATTATGAGGAAGGAACACTTACACCATGATGGTGGCTTTATTTCCAGCCCTAACAGCTACACAGATGCCATTGTGAGCCCTCTAATTCTGGGACTTGTAGTTAGCCTCCAATACCCTTTTTGGGTCCCAACTCAAAGTAGCTGATGAACTGCTGCTTTTGTTCTGAGCAGGAGAGAAATAAACCATTTACAGCATTGGTACTGGTGTTTTCTTGTGTTCCCACCAGCTACCCATCTTCCTGCTAAGGAATGTTCCAGCTGTTGCTCCAACCTCTGTCAGAGTGCCAGTTGTAGTTCTGGTAAGTGAGTGACTAAACTGAGAGAGAATAACAGTAATAAGCTGTCATTGTCATGGAGGAGGTTTGTCTCTCCTGTCCTTAATCTTAGCAGGAGAGAGTATGACAGGGATTTTTAAAATGGGAGACATAGGCTGCTACAGTGTTGGAATTACAGTTCATTTTCAGCTAGTGTTCGATTGTGGAGCACAGCGTGTTCACAAGGGATCTGTGTGGACTGAAGCAGTTCTAAGAAAATTCATGGAGAAATTGGAAGTTGTGATGGCCTTCAGGAGCATAGATCCTCAGGAAATGCTTGTCAGGTGAAGGAGCATAGAAGGAACATTTGAAGAGGAATGCATCTCACACCACATGGAATAGTATGAGCAAAGAAAGAAAGGTACAGAGGTGGAAATGTGACACTATCTTTAGTGGGTAGTGAGGAGACCTCTAAATGGTATGGATAACTTCTGTTGAAATCGGGGATCATTTTGTCTTCTTTTTTTTTTTTGGTGGTAGAGGGGGATCATTTTGAATTGGTAAATTGGGACTGTGTTAAAAGAGGGTTTTGAATGCCATGATGGGGGATTTGTATGTGATCTTTTACATGATGAACCGTTGACTTTTTTTTAACAGAACAGTGATGGGCTAGTATTTGAGGATTCCTGTGAGTATGGTTCACCAGTTTGACACACTGCAGCCTTGTGGTAGTAGACTTTTATTGGTGGGAGGAGGTGAGCTCCACATCCTACTCCTCCACCATCTTGATCACTCCCTAGGCTTTTATTAGTGTCACATTTTCACGCTTTCAGGAACTTTCAGGTCGTATGAAATAATATTTGTTTCCTTGCGTAAATTACTTTCATACCCATTAGTTTGGATATGGTACCACCCAACTTCCAGTCTACTACTCAGTGTAGAGAAGGAGGTAGGAGAGAATAATATCTAACATGGAATGGGTATTCAAGCCCTCTTAATGTGGGTGATCACCTGGGTTGGATAATGGAGAGAGGTGCATAATATAATATAGTCCTCACCTTTATTGTTAAAAGATAATATTGTCAGTAATTAATATAGTTTGTCTAATCAGATTGGAGAGTGCAAATGGCTTCCTTTTGTAAATTGTTATTGCTTTATTGACTCAAAGAAATGTACAGGTAACCTTTTAAAGTGTATGCTAAGTGTAATTTCTCAGCACATTAAATAATATTTAGAAGTCTGTCAGTTAATTGTTTAATAATCTCAGTCATTATTAGCGTGACCATTTCTCTTGGTGTTTTTTATTCTTGGCAATTTACTTTGCTTCTCATTTCTCCCAGTAGGAAAAAACAATCCAGTCTTTTAAGAGTGTCTACCTTTTAAAACTGTGCTAAGATACTCCATTCTTAGATACATTTTCTCCCCTCAAAAAGGCTACCGGTAGATAAAACTGGAGTCTGGTAGGGAAAATCAATTATTTAAAAATTAAAAAAAAAAAAGCCAACAGACTTTTTAACAATACTGTTAAAATGCTAAGGAATCTATATGGGGGAATGTCTCAATTAGCTATTCTTCACTCGTATCCTTGGAGCAAAATGTGATTCAGAATTTAGGATTTTTCAGATTTTAGGAAGGTAACAAGGTTCACATAATACACTCCTATGTACCAGTACCCTGGGATCAAACATATTATTATTATATCTGATATAAAATATGTGAATATTCACTCTAGATGGGATAAATAGAGATCATAAATAGCCTGTTGAGGTCAGGTTTTGTTGCCAAAAGGTTACCAAAGAACTTCTGATTTATAGTGCTTTTAGAAATAGAATATTTTCTGCTTTATAGATGCCACTTCTGCCTTAATGCACTTTGTATGTAAATTACTTAAGGATGGTTATATGTAATCAATTTTATATTGATAAGCTGCTAATGTTTAAAAGCCAAATTGTTGTAGCTCCTCAATTGTATCAGTATTCACAGTTACAGATGGCATAGTGAGGTGGTTAAAGGGCAGATCCTGAATCTGCTGAGGTTCATACCTAGATGTCTGTACTGGGAAAGATACTTAAATTCTCTGTCCCTCAGTTTCCTCAACTATAGAAGTGAGAATACTAATGGGGCCTTGAAGATTATTTACCTCATAATAAATGCTCAGTAAATTTTAGATACTATTATTTGAGGTTTTTTTCAAGTTGCTTTTTGCCTGTGGTTTGATTCCATAGTAGGTTCTTCTTCTTTCTAGGAATATAAAATTGCTTAGAAAGTATTTGCTTATATTTGTATGAACAGACAAGTAGTTTAAATTTATATTTCATTATATAAGATATAAATATATATAATAGATATGTATATATATATTTATCTACCTACCTATCTATCTATATGTATATATATAATTGTGAATAAATTCTCACAGAATTAGTTTGTATTCCTACCCAAAGGTATAAGAAACCAGAGGAACGGAGTCCATTGGTAGCAGCAATGCAACATTTCCTGCCAGTTCTAAAGGACCGTTTTATCCAGCTTCTTTCTGATCAGTCTGATCAATCTGTCCTCATCCAGAAACAGATTTTCAAGATCTTCTATGCTCTTGTTCAGGTAATTTTATAAAGTAGTTTTTATATGTAAAGTCAGTCTATCATTTGCCACCTTAAACAATGATAAAGAATTTCAGCATCTGAATAATAATTTCACTTGAAAATCTACATTAAGTGGGTAAATTGCTAGTCAAATATAAATTGCCAAAATTACAAATACATTAAAGTCTAACCAAGCATACTTTGCCAAATACACAAATAGCTCTAATCTTAATTTATAAGTGGGCAATCTTAAGTTCTCTTAAACCATCTAATACTATTTACAAAATTAGTAAAATTTTCTTATGTCTTTCACCTTAAGAATTCACAAGTCTGAAAATCAGTTTACTGGATTAGAGTTTACATCTAACGTGTGCTCTGTTATGCCAAATATGCATAGATTGTTGCAGTAATTACAAAACCTATTCCTAAGCTTGATACAAAAATACTAATACTGTGGGCTTGACTGGCACACTGTAATGGGCCTTATTATCTTTGTATATTGTTCTAAATCTTCCTGGGATAAAAGATCTCACTAAAGAAATGGTTGTGTCTATAGTCTCAGTGGACTATAATTACTTATGAAACAGAGTTTTTGATTTGGATTAAAATTCTGGCTCTTTTTGTGCCACATAGCCAAAGAAAGATTCATCTCATCCACCAGGACCTTTGGTTCAATTCATGCCATTACTTATTTTTTTTTAAATCTCATTTAAATAGACCTGTGACTTTATTTCCACTAAGATTATTATAACTGACTCACTCCATTGTTTGGTTGGATTTTTCATGCCCTTGCTAGATCTTTAAAGATAATCTAATATCTTTCTAATGGCTGCTTCTTATATAATTTTTTAAAAAATGATTTGGATAGACAATGTACTGTTTTTTAATTGTTTTTCCCTCTAACTGGTAGGATCACAACTTCTAGATTATAAAAATAAGTTCTTTTTATAAATTATTCTAGGGCATAGGACCCAACTAATTTTTTGAGACTAGCATACCTTGAAATCAAAATATAGTACTGTCTCATTTGTGAAAATAGAGGTCCTAAAATCCTAAATAGGATATTGATGTTGTGAGCCTATTAAGTGATGTGATTTATCCCAGGAACACAGGAATGGATCAAGAGTAAAAAACCAGTTTTTGTGATTAACTTTTATATTACACGAAAAGAGAGACCTGTAAACAATCTTTAAGGATGCCAGATAAAGTATTTGATAAAATTTAATAACCATTTCTGCTTTAAAACAAAACAAAACAAAAATACTTAAGAATCCTGGAATAGAAATTTCCTTACCTTGATAAAAAATGTTCACTAGAGGGCTCCCCTGGTGGCGTAGGGATTGAGAGTCTGCCTGCCGATGGCAGGGGACATGAGTTTGTGCCCCGGTCCGGGAGGATCCCACATGCCGCAGAGCGGCTAGGCCCGAGAGCCACGGCCACTGAGCCTGCATGTCCGGAGCCTGTGCTCTGGAACGGGAGAGGCCACAACAGTGAGAGGCCCGCGTACCGCAAAAAAAAAAAAAAAAAAAGTTCACTAGAAATCACAATAAATATACCTCATGGTGAAAATCAGATACATTCCCAGTAATTTGGGAATAAGACAAGGATGCCCACTATCGGTGCCACAGTTCACCATTGTACATAACTAACCGAATCAGCCAGATGAGAAATTTGCCTATGTACTGAAAGAGGAAATGTGGACTGAATGAAGTGCTTTTTGTAGGTTTTGTGAAGAGTAAAAGGAAGTTGGATTTTCTTTTGTAAGGATTTTAAAATATTGATTCTTGATTTTAATTTAGTATACACTACCACTGGAGCTGATAAACCAACAGAACCTGACAGAATGGATAGAAATTTTAAAGACTGTTGTGAACAGGGATGTACCTAATGTAAGTCTCTGTGTATTTCTTATATCACTAAGCTTAAATATTTAGTTACCTTTTGAGAATTTTAACTGATATTTCCTAAAACATTCTTTGTGAATTTATATTATTTGTGAGGCAGATTTTTCTAGATAGAGACACGATTTGTTTACATATGTGAATATATTAAGTGAAAAATTGTAAAGGGTTATTTTGTATATTATTAAGTGCTTGTATTATATCTTTGTTTATTCCATCCTAATTCTGTTTCTTCAGCTTTTAATTGAGTTCATAACATATGTCACCTGACATAGTTAGAAATTTTTTTTCTTGTAGTGAGAACTTTTAAGATCTATTCTCTTAGCAACCTTCAGATAAACAGTATAGTATTTTTAACTATAGACACCGTGTTTACATTACATCCCCAGGACTTACTTATCTTACAACGGGAAGTTTGTACCTTTTCACCATCTTCTAAAACTTAACTGTGGTAGTCATTTCACAGTATATACATATGTCAAATCATTATGTTTATAAACTAATAACAATATCAATTATTTCTCAAAAAGGAACATAGAGCCTATAGTTGGATTTTAGGCTAATAATTTGTTAGACATGCATGAACAGGGGTAGAACTTGATTTACAAGTTGGTCAAACTTTGTAGTTAGTTATATTACTTGCTTTTTAAATAACAACTTCATAGAGCTATAACTCAAATACCGTAAAATTTACAATTTTAAAGTGTACAATTCAGCGGTTTCCAGTAGTACATACAGAGTTGTCCAACTATGTTATTTTTTTCACATATAATAACGATTTTTAAAATAACCACAATTTTTCTTTACTATCTAGTTTTCTAGAGAGGTAGGAAATTTACAATGCCTGAATCCCTAGTGTGTTTTAAGTACTTTTATATACTTTGCTTATTTAATCCTCAAAATAATTCCTTCTGAATTTATTTTAAACAGAGACATGGAAGGGTTGTGTAATTTATCCAACATAATTTTATTAGTGAGATAAGTGAGACCAGCCTCCTGTTTTGTAGTTTATTGCTCAAATTTTTATTTTAAAAAAATGCAGAAGAAATAAATAGGACGTTTCTTGCGTTCCATGGGAAACTAGTTTGATGTGTTATTTTCTGTACACGTTTAATAGGTATAAAATACAGCTTTAAGAGTTTTCATACTTACATTCTGCACCTTTTTTGGTATAATTTGTAATCATAAACATGCACATATAAGTAAACAGTTCAGTGGGTTATGAGAGTCATATTCACCAGAGTAACCATCACCTAGAATGTTTGCTGGTGGCTGGGTCTGGTCATCCCTACCATCACCATTCTCATTTCTAGCACCATAGATTAACTTCACCTATTCTAAAATCTAATAAAAAGGTAATTTTTTGTATCTACCTTCTTTTGCTTAATATTACGATATATTCATGTTGTGCTATGGTAGTTTGTTCTTTTTTATTGACAAGTAGTACCCCATTGTATGAATGTACTACAGTTTATTTATTTACAAGTTGATGGACATCTGGGTGGTTTTAAGATTTTAAGATTACAAATAAGGCTGCTATGAATGTATATGTTTAACTTTATAAATAACTTCCAAAGTGGTTGTACCACCGCTCTCACTGGCAGTGTATGGGAGTTTTGGTTGTTCCACAGTCTCATTTCTCTGTCTTAACTTAAAAATATGTCATGGATGTCTTAGGTCAATATATAATGAACCAATTCATTCTCTTAATGGATGTTGCATAATTAAACATCCCCTTGTTAATGAATGTTTAGTTCTTGGCAGTTTTTTTCTGCTACAAATGGTTTTGTAAATGAACATTCTCATACATACATATTTATGTATGTATACTAATATTTTTGAAACTGGATTTCTAAAATGAAATTTTTCATGCCCTTTTGATTTGAACTATACTAGTTTAAGCTACTTGCCATGACTTTGATTTATATTATTTGGATCTTGACTAAAATGTTTGAGTTTAAACTTTTATAAGACTTTGAGAAAGCATGTCCTTTGTAACTAAGTAGTGAAGTGAAGTGCCTCTTATATTTAAATAAGGGTTAATACTTTTCCTGTTCTAGCCTTTTATTATGAAAGGCCATCATTGGAGGAGGATTCATGTTTCTGTGAGTCTGTTCTGAACTCACACTATTCCTTTTAGATTGTATTGTCTATCATTAAATAAATGTCTCTTTAAAGGAAACACTTCAAGTTGAAGAAGATGATAGACCTGAGTTACCATGGTGGAAATGTAAGAAGTGGGCTTTACATATCTTAGCAAGGCTTTTTGAAAGGTACACATTTCTCAATATATGATAATTTGAGTTTATTTTTTTCAAGAATTTGTTTTTTTTTTTTATAAGTGCTGATATAAAGCATTATGAAGACATGATGGGCATTTGAATGTTCTTTTAGATATGGAAGCCCTGGCAATGTTTCCAAGGAGTATAATGAATTTGCTGAAGTATTTCTGAAGGCATTTGCTGTTGGTGTCCAACAGGTAAGTCTAAGATAATTTTTCCAAGTAGAAACATGACACTATTATGTTAATTTGTCTTGCTTATTTCTAGTTTCTTTGGCATTCAAAGATTGCATGTAGCAGTCTTTAACATTTTGAACACTGTAGTAGTTCTCAAATGTTATGGTCTCAGTACCTCCTTACACTCTTAAATTATTGAGAACATCGACAAGCTTCCATTTATGGGGGTTATACCTTGTGATATGTACTGTATTAAAAATTGAAACTAAATTTAATGGTATTAAGTTATTAAAAATAACAAACCTATTACATATTAACAGAATACATGTTTTTGTTAAAAATAATTGTTTTCCAAAATGAAAAATTTTTAGCAGGAGGAAATGGCATTGTTACACATTTTTACTACTTTAATGTCTGCCTTAATAAAAGGCAGCTGTATACCCGTCTACCTCTGTATTCATTCTGTTTCAATTTGTTTTAATGGAAGTAAATAAAGATAATTTGGTCTCAAAGATAAGAAGTTGGAAAAGGAAAGACTTTTAATGTACTTTTCATATAATTGGGGAAATTTTTGATATCACACCAACATTTGACAATGGTATTTTCTTAAAGGTTAATTGTAATTTAGAGTTTGAAACTGTAACAATAAACATTTCATCTTCTGTTATATTAACATCCATTGCACTTTGAATGGGTCTTTTATCCATATATGATTTTATAACATACTGCCCTGGTCATTGGAAAATATTGACTAATTGAGTCTATGCCGATTTTCTAAATGTTTATAGATTTCCTTATGTAGTTTTAAAAAATTACAGTCATTAATATCACCATTGATCTCATAACTGTCTTTAAATATTGGAAAGCTGTCAGGTGGATCTAAGTAGTGGATGTAAGATTTTGAGAATTCTAGTTTTGCTTGAAAGCTCAAATTTTAACACCAGTAACATATTGTCAGTTTCCTTGGAGAGGCTCATTTTGTTCATTTTTGAGAAAAAAATCTGCCACACACAAAAGTCTAAATAATCATAATTTGTCTGTCAGTTTTTCTTTCATGCTTATGATAATATTTGGTGGGAAAAGCTACTATTTCAGCTTTTCTTCCAACCATCGTACTTTGGTACGTAGCAGAAGTGCTATATGTATACTTCCCATTTATTAATATTTATATTTCTGGTTCACTAAGGACATTCCTAAGGAAAGTTTATTCTGCGATTATGTGGCTGTAAAGAATATGATGACTGCTAGTACACTTTAGTGCCACTCCTTTAATTCATGTTAGGAACCTGAAGTTTTACCATCACTGCTTTTGTACCATCGATGCAAATGTCAACACAGGAAAAAGGTCACATAATGTTTTAGCATTATTATGAAAATAGTTTTGACCTGTCAGACCTTCTGAGAGGTCTGTGGACCATATTTTGACAACTGCTATTCTCAAGTATCAAGTTAAATTAGAACTCTTGGCAGACGTTAAATAAGTAGGTGAATGGTTTGGGTAGGATTTGCCTAGAAGCTGATTTTAACAATATAGTGCTGTCTCAGAATATTGTGGTATGTTCCACAAGTAGCATATGGTTTTCTCTTCTTTTTATACTTAATCAGAAACTAGTCCTTTGACACACAGTGTTACTTCAGTTTGTTTATTTTAAATACTTTGGGAATAAATATGGTTCTCCAATACATAATTTAAAAAATTACTTTCTTTTAAAAAGAATATGGTGGTTATTTTATGATAATGACCTGGGTAAGAAGTGTCAGATGTTTTTGCTAGCTTGTAAGTGGTTAAACTTTCTATTTAAACTTTATTTTTTGATCAAAATTTTTTTTTCAAAGGTTTTATTGAAAGTGTTGTATCAGTACAAGGAGAAGCAATATATGGCTCCTCGAGTTTTACAACAGACATTAAATTATATTAATCAAGGAGTTTCTCATGCTCTCACCTGGAAGAATCTGAAGCCTCATATACAAGTAATAATTTTCTATCTGAACTATTTTTCTAGAAAATGTAATAGAAATAACATTAATTACCAAAAGGTTGAAAAAGTGCATTTTTTTTGTTGACCTATGTTACTTAGTCTAGTTCTGGTAATTGTACATTAGGAAAATGATGCAACATCCTGACAAACTTTATAAAAGGTATATTGTGGATATTCAGATTATTTTTTAATCTGAAACTGTTATCTTAAAATTTGCTTTTAAGTTCTTACTGTTGGATCATGATTATAGTTTAACATGATTAGCTAACATCATGTAATTTGGAATAGGCAAAGGACTATTTCACCAAATTACTTTTGAGGCTAATTTGCTTATGTACTATTTCCAATGTAATTTATTTGCTTTATTTAGAACTGTAGGGTTTGATGGACTAAAATTTCATATTGCATTTTCTCGGAATACTTAATTGCTACCTATGTACACATGTCTTACAATGACTCGTTGCACAGAGGGTAAGAATATGTACGTTGATAGTCGATCTGAGAATGCATTAAATGCTTTACTGAAGTTTGATGTTAAGCTTTAAAACACAAACTGGAGAGTTACTTTTGTTTTAGCACTTAACGGAAATTTGAAAGTTTAAATTTGAAGACCGACTTATCTTAACTTTTAAATTGCAGGGCATTATCCAAGATGTTATTTTTCCATTGATGTGCTATACAGATGCTGATGAGGAACTTTGGCAAGAAGACCCCTATGAATATATACGCATGAAGTTTGGTAACGAATTTTCACTTTTTTAGAAACAAAGTATGTCGGTAGTTAAATTTGTATATAGTAAACTTTGAATATTAAGGCCTCACCTTAGGAACTGAAAAGCCTTCTGTTGTTTTAATGCAATTTATTCATTGTTTAGACTTTCAGGAAGCTATTCATTAGTTTTGGCATTTGAGAATGATAATCTTCATTTTTAGCAGAAACAAATACAGTAATGTTAGTAGTTATGATTATTGGATATGCTTCTGGCACATGCCAAATCTGTTAGAAATTCAAGGTTACAGCTTAAACACTAAGTGTCTAAACTATACTTTTGGATTCCACGTCAGTCATCATGTGTGTGGAAATGGAGACGACGCATACTGGAAGCTAGAGTCTGCATGGGACTAAAGAATTGTAATTTGGCTAATGTTGAGTATTAGTCCTTCTTTGTACCAAAATCTTATGTACTTTCAGTCATTTGTACTGTTGTGACCCCATTGTGAAAATTCTCACAGTAGTGGGGTTTTGTATGAAAGAAAATAATCATTGGGAGAAGTTGATGGATTAAGACTTAATTTGTACAGGAAAGAAAAGGAATTAGGCTTTTGCAAAGTTATATGGGGATCTGGGTTTGTTTTCATGCTTGTTTTCTGTGAAGATTTAGCAAAAATTTAAGGTCCTTTTTTGTTGTTACAGAGCATCATTTGCAAATTATGTTAAAATGTTTGTTGAAAAAATTGAAATTACTGTTTTCTGTATTAATTTTAAATTTATTCTCTAGATGTGTTTGAGGATTTCATCTCTCCTACCACTGCTGCCCAGACACTTTTGTTTACAGCTTGTAGTAAGAGGAAAGAGGTAGGTTATTTAATATGTGGATAACTTTTGCTTTAATACTTAAAATATGTTCAGATATACACTTCGTTTTTTTTTTTAATTTATTTTATTGAGTGTAGTTGATTTACAGTGGTAATTTCTGCTGTACAGCATAGTGATTCAGTTACACATATACATACATTCTTTTTCATATTCTTTTCCACTATAATTTATCACAGGATATTGAATAGATTTCCCTGTGCTCTACAGTAGGACCTTGTTGTTTATTCATTCTGTATATAATAGTTTGCATCTGCTAATCCCGAACATTTAGTTTTTAATGGTAGCCGTATAGGTCATTTTGTTGTCAGTGTTTTAAAAGGGTTGTTTGGATATCCAGTAAAGCATACTTTTCTCTTTTAATCTAGGTACTACAAAAGACTATGGGATTTTGCTACCAGATTCTTACAGAACCAAATGCTGATCCTCGAAAAAAAGATGGAGCCCTACATATGATTGGCTCTTTAGCTGAAATACTTCTGAAGGTACTTGTGTGTGTGTGTGTGTGTGCGCGCGCGTGCGTGTGCACGCGTGCATGCATGCACAAGCACAGTTAGTTTGTTTTAATGACAGCAGTTGAGATAAAACAGAATTGAGGTACAATTCACATACCATATGGTTTGCCCATTTAAAGTGTACAGTTCCGTGGTTTTTCGTATATTCAAGGAGCTGTGCAACCGTCAACTCTAATTCCAAAGCATTTTCATCATCCCCAAAAGAAACCCTTTTATCAATCACTCCCCATTTTCTCCCAAATCTCCCAGCCCTAGCCCTAATCTACTTTTTGTCTCCTCTGTGGATTTGTGTATTCTGGGCATTTCATATAAATGGAATGATAAAACATGTGGTCCTTTCTGAGTGGCTTCTTTGACTTATCATATTTTCTGAGTTCGTCCATGTTACAGCATGTGTCAGTCTTCATTCTTTCTTTATTGCCAGATAATATTCCATTGTATTGATACGCTGCATTTTATTTATCCATTCATCAGTAAGTGGACATTTGTTTCTACTTTTGGGTTATTATTAACAATGGAGCTATGAACATTTCTGTACACATTTTTTTATGGACATACATTTTCATTTCTCTTGGGTAATACATACCTAGGAGTCAAATTGCTGGTCATATTTTGAGAAACTGCTAGACTGTTTTCCAAAGTGGCTGTACCATTTTATATATTCATTAGCAGTGTGTGAGGGTTCCAGTTTCTATGTCCTCATCAACACTTCTTATTATCTGTCTTTTTAAATTACAGCCATTCCAGTTGGTGTCAAATGGTACTCTCATTGTGGTTTACATTTCCCTAATAGCTAATGATGTTGGGAATCTTTTTATATGCTTATTGTCCACTGTATATCTTCTTTGGAGAAATTTCTATTCAAATTTTTTGTCGATTTTTATATTGGGTTTTTTGTCTTTTTATTGTTGAATTGTTAGAGTTCTTTATATATTCTAAATACTAGAAACTTTTCATATACAGTTGACCTTTCAACAACACAGGTTTGAACTGTTTTTGGGTCCACTTAACACGTGGATTTTTTTCCAACAATAAATACTACAGAACTACATGATCTGCAGTTGGTTGAATCTGCAGATGCGGAATCACAGATATGCAGGTCAAATTGCAAATTAAATGCAGATTTTCAACTGCGCAGTGTCAGCACCCCAACCCCCTCGTTATTCAAAGATCAACTGTTTGTGGTTTGCAAGTATTTTCTGCCATTCTGTGGATTATCTTTTTACTTTCTTGCTGATGTCCTTTGAAGTACACATGTAATTTGATTTTGAAATAATGTCCTCTATACTTTTTTGCTGTTGCTTGAGCTGAAGGTAATTCTTTTTGCATATGAGTTATCTTCTTTTCATGTTGCAAGACAATTGTAAAGTAGTCTTTTTTTCTTCTCAGAAAATTGATCTTTAAGGAAGTTTGTAAGCTTGAATATATCCCTTCACAGCCTAGGAACATCATGCTTTTGTGGCACGCATTTTCTGGTAAAGAATGGCTGACTGGATTAGATGTATGTTTAGAAACCTCACCTTAATTGTACACATTTCGTCTGACTTCATAAGATCTGAAATTTGTTTTCACTTTAAAGTTAATAAATAACTATTTCAAAGTGTAAGTAAATATTTAGACAACAGTTCATCCTACTCCCAGAAACCTTGCTGCATATGATGCTCCACTGAATTCATCACCATTAATTTATGGGTATATTTTGTGTATCTTTCAGCTTTTCTATATCTGTCCACCCATTCTTCTCTTCGTTTATAAAGGGTAAATTACTTGGTTATTTGTTGTGTCTGGGAATCTTGAGTGAGTTCTCACATTCAGGTTTTTGTTTTAACTTTATATTTTTAAACTTTATACTTAGAGAAAATTTGCAAAAATAGTTCCCATTACTCTTCACCCAACTTTTTCTAATGTTAACATATTAGATAGCCATGCCGCAATTCTCAAAACCAGGAAATTAATATTGATATGATACTATTAACTAATCTGCAGACCCCTTTCACATTTGATAAGATTTCCCACTAATGTCCTTTGTTGTTTGGTCCCTGATCCAGTCCAGAATCCCACGTTGCATTTAGTTATCATGTCTCGTTAGTCACTTTCGTTTTTTAAAGTGTTGTCAATTTTTAATGTTGATCCTAATATGCAATTCAAGGAACTCTTCTTAAAAACTTGTTACCATTTAGAAAATATCCTATTTTAAGATTTACAGGAGTATCTTTAGATATCCAGATTATTACCCTGAGAGCAGGATATTTCTCAATCTATGTTGTATTGTTCATTTAGAACCTTTCCAGAGAGGTTCTTTCACTATAATAGTTTTATATTAACATTTTATAGTTATATTAATATAACTGTTTATATAAATAGTTTTGTAACAAAAAACGTTTAATAAGCTAAGGAATAAAATTAACCACTCTTCCCATTACTTAAACACCATTGATGTTAAGATTTGGCATAATTGCTTTCTAAACAAATGATGTAAAAGGACTAAAAAAATGTACCCAGTGATTTTTGATAGTAACGTTCGAGAATAAGAAAATGGATGTGGATCTTGTGGTTCAAAATTCCAGAATAAATGTATGTTTTGACATCAGTAGTCATTTTTAAAACTTGTGTATCTGGCATTTGAGATGATTGTATTTGGAACTTTATTTTTACAGAAAAAGATCTACAAAGATCAGATGGAATATATGTTGCAGAATCATGTATTCCCTCTCTTCAGCAGTGAACTAGGCTACATGAGAGCGAGGGTATGTTTTAAAGCTGTATTGATTTATACATTTTATGTCTTGTAATGAATAACTGCTTGTGTGGACTTTTATATGGAAACTTTTAAATGTTCACCTTAAAGCCATGTTTTATTCTAGACTTTCGTATAAGTCTTTAAATGGCTGCTCATAATGTGTGCATAGTTTTCATCTGTGTCTGATAGCAGTGTCTGTCTGTGTTTTGCATTCAGGTCTTGCTATCCACACAAACATCATGTAGCCAAAGAGTAAGTTGGGATCATAGTACTGGTCGAGTGTTGTGTCTTTGGACATATCTACCACTGGCCAGCCTCCAAATTCCCACACATAGCACTTTGACACTAGAGATATTGTCACATGGTGGAATTTAATGTAATATACCTACAGTAACTCACTGCATTTTTTTTTTTTAAAAAGGCTTGCTGGGTCCTTCACTATTTTTGTGAAGTGAAGTTCAAAAGTGACCAGAACCTGCAAACAGCCCTAGAGCTGACACGAAGATGTCTGATTGATGATAGGGAAATGCCTGTTAAAGTGGAAGCTGCCATTGCACTTCAAGTGCTGATCAGCAATCAAGAGAAAGGTAAAGGATTTGTATCTCAAAAATAGTGCAATCTGCTTACGCATAATTGTACAAGGCATAATCGTAGAAACGTGATACATTGTCTTCCTTTTTATTTGAAACGATTTCTTGTTTACTCTTTGGTATATATTGTGTCAGGTTTTAAGGAGTTTTAGCTGTTTTGGCCAAAAGTTTTTTTCTCTGTCTCTTACAGCTAAAGAATACATCACACCATTCATCAGACCTGTCATGCAGGCTCTTCTTCATATTATAAGAGAAACAGAAAATGATGATCTTACCAATGTAATTCAGAAAATGATCTGCGAGTATAGTGAAGAAGTTACTCCTATTGCAGTAGAAATGACACAACATTTGGTATGTTATTTGAACCAGTCATTTATGCATTACTTAGGTTGCAGTATTTTCACAGAGCTTCTGTATGTCAGGCACCATTCTAAGCTCTTGATATATATTTTAACTCATTTAATTCTCACACAATCCTATGAGGAATATTCCTATACTGAGAGAATATGTGAGGTATAAGAAGTTTAAGTAATTTGCCCAAATTAGGAGGGGTGGGTCTGGGATTCACACCTGAGCTGTATGCCTCTACAGTGCAGAGCTGTTTACTTGTACTCACATTGCATCATGACTGCCTTGTTTGTGTGGTTTCCTGGATTGCTTTGGACCAACTGAAAGATAGAGATAATCGTTATAAATAGATTTTTAAAGTGAAATTTGTGTAAATAGTTATTTCGTAGTTGACCTTTGTCTATTGTACATAGCCCTGAACTTCTGAGAATTAACAACATAAATTATTTAAGGGTAATAGAAAATATGGACATGTACCCAACAATTATCCATTCATATTCTCTATACAATGGTTTACTTGGTGCAGTTTGTATTCTTGCTAAATACTGAGGTTTGAAGAATCTAACTCTTGGTATTTGCTGTGTATATTTTTAACAGCTGATTTTGAAGTGGGTAAAGACATTTGGATAAATATAGTAGTGTTCATTAAAAGTATATTGCATTATAAAAAGCTGATTATTATGATTCCTCATAACTAATGACTTTGCTCAGTTGCTCAGTGTTTTTCAAAATGATTGAATTCAATGGCAACAAAAACCTTGATGACTAGTATTTGGGCATTGTCAAATGTTAGCCAGTAGTTTAAATAAAAATATTCATAATATTAAGCACTTTCTATGCCTTGCCCACAGTATCTATGGAGATGTCAGGAAAAAGAGGTCAAGTAATCTGTTTAAGGTGACCTAGTAAGTGGCAGAGCAGTACCATTGATTATAGAGCCCAAGCTCTTAAGTAATATTAGTTGATTTGGAAATGCTGATCGGTTGTGCTGTCCCAGTGAGAACATTTTAAAAATTAAAAGTTTTAGACAAAAACGTGTTTATACTGCTTTAATGGCAAACCTTAATTACATTCTCTTGAATGTAGGCAATGACATTTAATCAAGTAATCCAGACTGGGCCAGATGAAGAAGGAAGTGATGACAAAGCAGTTACTGCTATGGGAATCCTGAATACCATCGACACACTTCTTAGTGTAGTTGAAGATCATAAAGAAGTAAGAAAATGATCCAGTGTTGTAAAGGTTTTAGGGAATTTCAAGCCAACTGTTCTATGCTTTTTGGAGGGCTCTGACTTACCTATTCTCTGGTCATCTTCTCACATACCTTGATTTTGCTATCTATTAACTAGTACCCTTGTGTAGGTACCTTACAGATATTTTAGAAGGAATAGGAAGGAGGTATTTGTATCACCGTATCTTTACCCTCAAGGCTCTGGGTTTTGGCTCCCTCTTAGGGTTACCTTTTCAGATCCAAAATTATGGTGATTCCTAGGAAAACATATTCTTCCTGGTTTTCCTTATTAATAAAATTTTTTTTAGTTAGGGTATAATACATATAACATATACCACCTTAACCGTTTTTAGGTGTACATTTCAGTGGTATTAAGTACATTCACGTTGTGCAACCATCACCATCATCTTCCTAGTTTTCTTCTTTTACTATTGTCTTTTGGAAAGGTAAGCGAATTGTAATCATGAATATTAAAAGTGGAATTATTTAAAACATACAGAAAAGAGTAAAAAACATAGAAAACTAACCAGTACCCCTTACCCACCACCTAAATTTATTAGATTTTTAACGTTCCGTGGTATATCCTTAGACTTCCAGTAAGAAAAATTTTCAGATAATGTAATTGAAACCATTAGGGCACCACTTCTTAATCTCATTTCCCTACTTCCTTCCCTTAGAAGTAAGCATTGTTCTAAATTTGGTGTTTATAATTACAATGCAGATATTTAAATCCATAAATCATGTTTTCAGATTATCTACAAACTGCCTTTTGCAACCTGAGAGTTACAGTAAACTTTCAGATTTTTTTTGTAGATTATAATTGGAGATAGCTAGAAGCCATGAGGAATCCTATAGCTACCTTACGGTTAACAAATCAATTGCTTACTATATTTGAAGAGTTGAAGATGTATTGAGTATATGTATTCGAAATGGATATCCTGCTTCTATATCTGATTAGTAAATTTTTGTGTGTGTGTGTGTGTGGTACGCGGGCCTCTCACTGTTGTGGCCTCTCCCGTTGTGGAGCACAGGCTCTGGATGCGCAGGCTCAGCGGCCATGGCTCACAGGCCCAGCCGCTCTGTGGCATGTGGGATCTTCCCGGACCGGGGCACGAACCCGTGTCCCTTGCACTGGCAGGCGGACTCTCAACCACTGCGCCACCAGGGAAGCCCCTGATTAGTAAATTTTATCTCATTTCCTCTCCCCCACTTTTTAAACATTCTGATGACTTCCAGGGATTTGGGATCCAATTGAGGACCATACTGACAAAAGGGGAGTGTGTATTTTCTGTCTATCTTGTATGACTTGGGGGCCTAGCTCACTGTTATATAAAATGGAGGTGGCTTAAAAATTATTGGGAGTGGTAGGAATAATGCCTTATTTTAAATAATTTTTCAGTAAGCTACTGATTTACATCTCAATTACACTCTATTATATCTGGCCTGAATTAATCTATGTTGACACACAAAAAGATTTTAGTCTCTGCAGAATGATGTGGCTCCTTTATTTTCATACTTACCTGCATTTTTCCAGGAAATTTTTTTTTTCCTTTACTTTATAGGTAAACTATGCATGTTCTTTCTTCGTCTCATTGTAATGGTGTTTCATTAAATTTCATACCTATATTGATGCATAATTTCATAATATGAGTCATTTCGGAACAGGTTTAAAATATTAATTTGTTCACAATATTGACTTTACACTGAAATGCATTGAATTATTATACATTATTTAATAATTCATTCAGTGTGCTACAATTCCATATGATTTTTTTCTTCTCTTTTAGATAACCCAGCAGCTTGAAGGAATCTGCTTACAGGTCATTGGAACTGTTTTACAACAGCATGTCTTAGGTATATATCTCTGATTGTGTTAAGAATACACTACTATTTCATATGAGCAAGCATTGTCCTAATGACTCAGTATTCTCTTTTAGAATTCTACGAGGAGATCTTCTCTTTAGCACATAGTTTGACATGTCAACAAGTGTCTCCACAGATGTGGCAGCTACTACCTCTGGTATTTGAGGTTTTTCAGCAAGATGGCTTTGATTACTTTACAGGTGAGTCAAGTCATCATAGAAATACTAAGGATTCCTCCCCATTTGTATTCAATTTTAGTGTATCACTTGAATACAAACTTCTGAATATTCTAAGTGTTTTGTTGTTTGGATAAGTTATCAGTAGCAATTAGTGCTCAAAGATGACCCATTATACATTTTGATTTAGTTATCACTTGAGATTTTTTTCTTTAACACAGATTCTTACCTTCTGCCCCCTGTCAGTCTTCTTTGTATAATCTTTTAACTGCTAAATATGAAGGAATGCACTTTAATAATAGCCTCATTTTTATGTTTAATTATAAGTGAATAATTAAAAGTGAACTTTAGGGACAGAACATTCAGACTTGCTTTTTTTTTTCCTGAGATTTTTTTCAGAAACACAGCATATATGTTAGTAAAGATACTTAACTGATGCTTTTTTTATTAATACAGATATGATGCCTCTGCTTCATAATTATGTAACAGTTGATACAGACACACTTCTGTCTGATACCAAGTACCTTGAAATGATATACAGTATGTGCAAAAAGGTAGGTCACTTTTAGTTAATATAAGCATGTGAGGCTGGTGCTATAAAAAGTACAAAATTGTGAAGAGATGTGGTACCACATTATGGTGAACATATTATATGGGTCTGACAGAATAAGAGCTTTAAGAGTTATAAACTGAAAATGGCTTTGATTTCTAGATCTCTCAGTAATGGCTTTGACAAGTATTTGTTTTATGTCTGCCCTCTGACATTTAATTGGAGTTATAAATGTTTGGGTTTTGGGTTTTTTAAATAAATATATTTATTTATTTATGGCTGTATTGGGTCTTCTTTGCTGCGTGTGGGCTTTCTCTAGTTGGGGCGAACTGGGGCTACTCTTTGTCGCAGTGCGCGGGCTTCTTATTGCGGTGGCTTCTCTTGTTGTGGAGCACGGGCTTTAGGCGCACAGGCTTCAGTAATTGTGGCTCGCGGGCTCTAGAGTGCAGGCTCAGTAGTTGTGGCGCCCGGGGCCAGTTGCTCCGTGGCATGTGGAATCTTCCCGGACCAGGGCTCGAACCCGTGTCCCCTGCACTGGCAGGTGGATTCTTAACCACTCTGCCACCAGGGAAGTCCCAACACCAGGCATTTAAAAAATGATTTCGCTTTATGAAGTTTTTAGATGTGTTTGTCCTCATCGATGTCATTCCTTTCTGAACACTTAGTCACAAAATAATCATCTAGTTATGTTATTATTTATTGCCAAATTATATTGTTTATGTTAATACTCTGGAAACAGAGATGTCTATACCATCTACTTTCCTATTCCAAAACCCTTATCCTTAACCCTTACATTCCTCTAGTGCTAATGAGCACATCAAGTCCATGCTTTTATTTCTTGTCTGGAAACAGCCTTTGCCATCAACAGATTGCCTCTACTTCCTGCTCATCTCACTCTCCATTGTCAGTATGTTTTTAGACATAGTGGTTGTCAACTTGCTATGGTCCAGAATGGCACATGGGATGTGCTTTGATTATGTAGACCAGTATTACAGACGAATAACTCCAAATCCTACGGGTGCTTTAGACTATAGTCTGTACAATGACTATTGCAGTCACTCATATTAATTAGAATACCTTAAATACTTCAGCAGCTATAGACTGATTCAAGGTTTTGTGACGCCTCCTTGCAGTTTATATTTTGTATTGATCAGGTTCTTACAGGAGTTGCAGGAGAAGATGCAGAATGTCATGCAGCAAAATTGTTAGAGGTCATCATTCTGCAGTGCAAAGGGCGTGGCATTGACCAGGTCAGTGAAGCTATTAATGATTCGTGTTGGAGGATTCAGAGAGGGAATCTTTCCCTTCACTTTTTCATTTTGGGCATTTGTTCTATATATTTTGTATGTTGTTTATTATGACACCTAGATAACATGTTAAAATTGTTCATTTAAAATTTAACCAATATTTAATAATGATTGTATATTTAATATGTATGGAAATATGACTGGCAAGTTTTATGGCTACTTGTTATGCAAGGTAAGTTTTGACAAGATTTTTTTTTAAGTATATTGTGAGAGTATTGTTTGCCACCCTATCACTTTGCAATAGGATAGATTTAGTCATTAAATTTCCATGGTCAGTTTCAACAGGACTTTGAAAATCCATCTTTATTGAGACATAGTTGAAAGATAACGTTGTATAAGTTTAAGGTATACAGTGTGATGAGTTGATAAATGTTTATATTACAAAATGATTACCACAATAAGGTTAGTCAGTAGGGATATTTTGAATCCAATATTGCTATTGTGGTGGGGCTCTAATAGCTCAGTGAGGACCAATTTTTCTCTAAAATTGGATTTCCCACTGAATTGGCTCAACAGTAAAAATTGGATCATTTAATGGAAGGGGGGTTAGTTGAGGCAACAAGAAAGTTAATATGGGTGGGTAGTTAACGGCTGCTTTACTTACAGTTTTGGAATGTTTCGCTGTCTTTCTCTACAGTGTATTCCCTTATTTGTGGAAGCAGCTTTAGAGAGACTGACAAGAGAGGTGAAGACAAGTGAACTTCGAACAATGTGCCTGCAAGTTGCCATTGCAGCTTTGTATTATAATCCACACCTACTTCTCAACACCTTAGAAAATCTTCGCTTCCCTAATAATGTTGAACCAGTTACAAATCATTTTATTACACAGTGGCTTAATGATGTTGATTGTTTCTTGGGGTAAGTGACATATATTGGATCTTTATTTACTTTGTAAAGAACTCTGCAAAATCTTTTTTAAAGGAAAATAAGGAAATATTTTATTTTATTTTTTAGGCTTCACGACAGAAAGATGTGTGTTCTGGGCCTATGTGCTCTTATTGATATGGAACAAATACCACAAGTTTTAAATCAGGTTTCTGGACAGATTTTGCCAGCTTTTATTCTTTTATTTAATGGATTAAAAAGAGCATATGCCTGCCATGCAGAACACGAGAATGACAGTGATGATGATGATGAAGCTGAAGATGATGATGAAACGGGTAAGGGATTTGCAATGGAGAAAGCCAGTCTTATTACCCAGTTAGAAATATCACTGGACTTGTTCTTTTAGCCCTTCTCCTAAAGAAATGTGGGATCATAGCCAAATGCTTTCATGTTCATTCATTCATAGAACTAGAGTGTAAGGTCCATGAAGGCAGGAACTTTCAGCTGTATCACCATTACGTAAAGCAGTTCTAGGCGTATATAGTTCCAGTGTTGGCAGGTTTTTTGTGTGTGTGCTTTTATATATATATATATGTGTATATATAGAGAGAGAGATATATATAATTTATTTATTTTTGGCTGTGTTGCATCTTTGTTGCTGCACGTGGGCTTTCTCTAGTTGCGACGAGTGGGGGCTACTCTTTGTTGCAATGCACAGGCTTCTCATTGCAGTGGCTTCTTTTGCTGCAGAGCACGGGCTCTAGGTGCGCAGGCTCAGTAGTTGTGGCTCACGGGCTCTAGAGCGCACAGGCTCAGTAGTTGTGGCACATGGGATTAGTTGCTCCACAACATGTGGGATCTTCCTGGACCAGAGATCGAACCCGTATCCCCTGCACTGGCAGGCGGATTCTCAACCCCTGCACCACCAGGGAAGCCCTGTTGGCAGGTTTTTAGTGTTGGTAAACATCTGTCTATTAGTGCTAAAATCTAGCTATATCTACACTGTAAAATTAAGTTAATTAGATGTTGGCTAATACATTTCACCTGTAAGACAGTATAGACTACAAGAATATAAACTGATAGGATGTTGTTTAAAAGAAATTATTGTAAAGGTTTCAAAATATAACACTTGCCATTTTTGTCTTTTATCATTTACTATCTTAGCCAGCTAGGCTTTAAAAAAAAAATCTCATAAAAGGTATTCTGTGGATATAATAAACTATTCTACTGTACTGTTGGTATTTGATTTGGTATATACCATAAGTCTCAGCACACCAAGTGCTGGTTCTCATATTATGCAGTCCTTTTTCAGACTTCTAGTACTAACAGTTGTGGTTAGTTTTCTTAGATTTCTATGAGAATTTTTTTTCTGTTTATTGCTGAATATGTATTTTTCTGTTTATTGCTGAATATGTATTTAAACACCAATTCCTGGAACTCTTCCTTGAATTTATTCAGTTGTGATTTGTAATTCACCAACAATGATCACTGTCACTGAGTTACAGTGAGTAACAGAATATTCCAGTGTTAACAAGTGTTAACATAACCTTTTTATGACTTGGCAGAGGAACTGGGGAGTGATGAAGATGATATTGATGAAGATGGACAAGAATATTTGGAGATCCTGGCTAAGCAAGCAGGCGAAGATGGAGATGATGAAGACTGGGAAGAAGATGACGCTGAAGAAACTGCCCTGGAAGGCTATTCCACGATCATTGATGATGAAGATAACCCTGTTGATGAGTATCAGATATTTAAAGCTATATTTCAAAGTAAGTTAACTTGTTATATGTAATTCAGATAGCTCCGTATGATCCATTTTCCTGAATCAATTTGTTCTTATTTACGTCTGCCCCTTAAAGAAGGGGTTTTGGGTATATCAAACCCAAACTAAAATGTGATTTAGGATTGTTAGGCAGAGTAACCAAAGTTACTTCTACTGTTGCCTTAGAGATTCAGTGTATTTTCCTCATCCTATTATTTTGCTTTTATTTAGATTGTCATTTTGAAATATGCACGTCATAGGAAAATTGTATAGTTCAAAAAGTTTATACAACGAGTTTGTTTTTCCTACTTCTAATTTCTAACCTCCCAGCTTTCCCCAGAAATATCTACTGTTATGTCTGTTTCTTATGTTTATGTATTTGTGTATCTTTTTTTTCCCCCTGGCTAAACCCATGCTTACCTGTCTGAGAATTTGACCATTTATATAACATTTATGGTCTTGGAATCTCTATTCTTTTCTCCTGTTTCACAGTGTGTGGCTACGGAATACTAGGTGCCAGTTTTTGTTTTTTACATCTGTGTTCTTTAACTCAACTTAAGAAATTAGAATTGGCACTATATTTGAACATCCTTTCCCTCCAGAGTTAACTACTGTGCTATTTTATCATTCCTATGCATTATGAACGTTGATGTAGAATAAATTCTCTGATAACCAAAGCATTAATCTTCCAAGCCCATGACAAAGCAATTGTGATGCAAGCTTACAGAAACACAAGGAATTGTTTCTGAGCTACATGGCAGACTGTAAGGATTGATTGAAGTGCCAAGAACTTACTGACTGGCTTTTGTCCATGACTTTGTATTTTGTATACTTAAACACATGTTAATCCCTAAAGGATGGTTTATTATAGAAGGCTCATCCACAGTAAATGCAATAAAGTAGAAGTAGAAAATCATGTTATAGAGAACATTTTTAACTTAATACTGCAGAGCACCTTTCTGTGGAAAGACAGTACATATATCTAAGAAAGTGTTTTTTTGAATAAGCAATGCAGAAAAAAATAAGTTGCTTTAACTCTTAATCTTTTAAGGGGTTTGGGTTAACTTTATTTCTAGTTTCCCTAGTTTGTTACTTATATAACAATTGGATTAGGCTCTAAATCCTTACTAGAGATAAGAATTATGACTATGATTAGATTTTTGAGGCATAATGCTAAACCAGAATTTTTTTTCCCCCTGTATCTTTTTTTCACAAGTAATTTAAAATACCTTAGATTATTATTGGGAGAATATAAACTAGATCAGAATTTCAGTATTGGAGGTGGAGTAGAGGGAATAGAACAGAAAAGAACTACCAGGACTCTCTTATTGCCCTTTTTTCCCTTGTTTTCTTTTTGATAGCTATACAAAATCGTAATCCCGTGTGGTATCAGGCTCTGACTCATGGTCTTAATGAAGAACAAAGAAAACAGTTACAGGATATAGCAACTCTAGCTGATCAAAGAAGAGCAGCCCATGGTATGTTAATTGACCTCAACCCCTCTTTTTTTTTTTAATATTTATTTTTTAATTTGGCTGCACCAGGTCTTAGTTGCGGCATCGGAATCTTTAGTTGCAGCATGCAAACTCTTGGGATCTAGTTCCCTGACCAGGGATCGAACCTGAGCCCCCTGCATTGGGAGCGCAGAGTCTTAGCCACTGGACCACCAGGGAAGTCGCAACCTCAACCCCTCTTTAATGCAATTAATGACTTTGATACAGCTTTAAAATTTAAATTAAGTGATTTAAAATTACATAAAAGCTACAGTTGTTGGAGGTGATAAGAAATTCATTCCAATCTGTAGAAATGAAAAAAGGAATTTTGGTTTTGGCCATAATTTACTGATTTTAAGTATAGTTGAAGACTACTTTCAGTGTGCAGTAGCTTTGATAAGGTCGCTAAATCTCATGGGGCTGGTTTGATAGTAGAAAATTCCATTAAAATTGTGAATTTTAAAGTTATGAAAACTGCAATTTTTTTTAAAAACTGCAATTTTTAAAAACTATATTAAAGACATATCATTTCTTTTCATCGTTAAACATTTCAGTATGCCTTTCAATACAGGATGTTTCAGATATTACACAGCCTAGTAGTTTTCTAGAGGTCTTAATACTGCGTCAGACTAGTTTTATATTCAAAGAGGGTCCTCCTTATAAAAAAGGCACAGCTTTCTAAAGTATTTAATTTGAATTTGCCTGCATTAGATTCATTAGCTGTAATTACCTTTGGAGATTGGATCCTTCTGATTTAGTATTTGACTCAAAATAGAGTAAAGATTTTTCTTTTTAAACAATGCAAAGTGAAAGTTGGCTAAGAAGTCTATAGCATACAAGAGAGTTGGTCTTCTCTACATAATATACTCTTTCTTCTATACATTTGGAGGGAGAACAGAGGCCAAAGTTTGGAACTTCCTGGCTAGTACTGGTGGTTAAGCTATTGTTAATGTCTGTCAATTCCTTCTTTTCTCCAAAGCAGTAAGGTGATCGAATGCTCTATTAAACATTCACATATTTGTTTTTCTAGAATCCAAAATGATTGAGAAGCATGGAGGATACAAATTCAGTGCTCCAGTTGTGCCAAGTTCTTTCAATTTTGGAGGCCCGGCACCAGGGATGAATTGAGTTACCACTTTCCTGCAGTGTGATTGTAGTGAAGAGCTTGTGTTCCTCCTAGTAGCGGTTCCAGAACTGGTTCATGTTATCCACTCTAAACTAATTGATGAATAGATGGACAAAAAAAAACCCAGGAGGTGGGACCTGATCATGCAACTTGGCACTGAAAATGAATCCAGAGGAATTTTGGCGGGGGAGGGAGGTAACCTGGGGGGCAGGGAGTATTTTCTTTATTTTTTGAAGAAAGTAAGATTCTGACTGAAAGTTCAAGTGACACTGTGGAAATCTGCAACAAGAGGGGATGTCATGAAGGCAGCTTTTCTTTTTCCGAGGAAAAAATAGGCATGGGCTACAGGACTATTTAAAATGTCTCATTTACAGTATAAGCTCAGAGGTAGATGTAATTTTTACACCTATGAGTATTTGTCCGATTTCTGTCTCTTCCTCACCATTGGGTATCTATTCTTTATATGTAAATAAGATAAGGTAATCGATAGCCTTATTCAATCTTCATCATTTTCATCATCAAAGATTGTTCCTATGTAGATTATTGGACATTTATTGTAGCACTACATAACTGATTAAAAAAATCTGTAAATGAATTAGCACTTTCATATTGAAACAAGCCTGCTAGCCTATGTATAAAATAGCAAAATGTTTGCTGTTTATAAAAAGATGGGATGTAATGGGGTGGGGGGCAGGGGTAATTTCAAGTTATTAATTTAAAAATGAATTAGCAATTTTGTACCTGGTGACTTTGTGGTGCACTCACCTCTGATAGTGACTTGAATTCGGTATGTTAAAAGGGGTTAGTGATATTTCATTGCTGCTAAAAATGGCAACTCCCTCTGTGTCCTGTTTTTTCTTAAAGCTCTCAGTGTACAAGTGGATATTTGGATACAAGACCTTACTGTAACAAATAGGAAAGATGATATTTGAAGCATGTAAATTGGATATAAAGTTCTACTCTTAAAGAGTTGATAAAAGAGTATGGCTAAACATCTATATATGCAGTCTATTAAAAGAACTTAATTCGGCTTTTATGTCTTCATTTGATTGCAGTTTTTTCCTAATTATAAATTTTTTCCTCATTGATCTGTTTTTATGCTATACCTAGAAAGAACACAAAATGTACACTTTTAAAATTGACATTTAACACCTGCCCACCTCCCTTTTCCCATCTCCTCTCCCCCTCTTGTTGATGGTGGTATCTGGTCTTAGATAGGCTAAAGGCACAGGGTTCCCTCCAAAAACCACTATTGATACCACTGCAGAAACAGGCCAGCAACAAGACAATGTAGAGAGGTTGGCTTGCTTCCCTCTCTTCTAACTGCATGTTCAAAAATAAGCTTTTATTGATATTAAACATCTGTCAGAAGAGTCATACATTGGTTTATTTTTTATATACATTATACACACAATATTTCAAATTGAAAGCAACATCTCAGTGGATTCAAGACTATTAAGTGCTGTTGTCAAAACAGACCAGAAAATTTATAACTGTAAAAATGAAACATGCACACATTATTTAAAATGCATAATGAAGAAAACCCATTGGTGTTGTGTTTTTCTTGTATGCCAGTAATTAAGCCACTACTGTTGGCACTGTTTGGTTTTCTATTTTAACACTGAAGGAGTGAAAGTATTTCCTATATTTATGAATTTACTATGAAAATCTTGGCAAAAAAAGAAAAAAAAATGTCTGTCTAAAATGTGTGGGTGAAAACTGTTAATCAAGTGTGTTCCTAATTTGTTTCCCCCCAAGTTGGACACCATCTGTAAACCCTAGGTTGCTTCAGGGGATTTCACTATTATATAAAATCAGTAAAATTAAAGTGGAGTAGTTGTATATATGCAACATTGTGTACAGAGGGGAGATACTGAATAGTATTAAACATTTTCGTCTTCCTTTACCTTTTATCCCCTACCTAATATCTAGTCTACTTTTTTAAATTTCAAACTTCACTGCTCTTTGAATTGATAATTCCAATTTTCACATTGTTATTGGAAACCATATCTAATAAAGGTTTTAGTTATTCCCATGCACAGTATGGAAATTCTCGTTTGCTGAGGTTTTGTTTCAAGAAAATGTATTGGCATGTATTTGAGAACATGTTTTATTGTCTCCTCTGTCATACAGTCCAAACTAATCTACGTTTATGGATTTTTGAAATGAAAGACCTTAAAATTAAACTATATTTAATATTAAATATTGTTCAGATGGTAGTTTCTAATACATCAAATATATACCTCGATTATTTTCAGTATTTCCTTAAATATAACATCAAATTAGAGTTTCTTACAGATTATGGATCTTGATATGTGTCAGTGTTTTTAAATAAGGTTATAGGACTTTTAGATAACTTTTCGAGAGTAGTATTTATAAACTTGTAATAGTTGCATGTAGATTTTATTTATTTATTTAACATACAGCCTTTCCCACAGTTTCACTAACCTATAACTTATTTTTTAATTTATACAAGTTAATTCTGACTTTGGGTTTCAGTATTTTGTCTTTTTTAATGGCTGACATTAGCATAAAATCTTCACTTTTTTGTAAACTTAAGCCATCCATTTTTATAAAAGCTATTCGTTTATCAGTATTAAATAAAGGATGTTAATCTATTTCTCTGCAGGTAACAGAATGGTGATTACTAATCTACACACCTTACCAAGATAGTGGCTGCTGTGTTCACCTCTAGAAGAGACCAGAGTGTAGAGCAGGGGTGGCCATACCGCAGCCCTATGGCTATGTGCTGCTATTCAGTCCCAGATGTAGTCCCTGAAGCAAGCATGAAGAAAAAGTCATTAGGAATTGTATTAATATAAACCGTGTCTTTGGGAAGATCTAGCACAATGATTTAAGCATAGTAGGCATTCCATAAGTGTCTGTAAAATGAATGACCTAAAATTACATTAAAGCATATTGGTTATAAAAATGTCAGTTCTGTTCTATATAATTTTAAATTTTGGTGAAGATTATCTGTGAATATTTATCAGTATCCCTCCTGAATTCTAGGTTTTACCCTTGATGAGGTTGGCCACCCTTGCAATAATAGCACTTCACACTTTGGTGCATGTGGTTTTTACAAAGGGAAACTAGACATCCAGCTGGAAATCCAGAATTTTATTACTATGAGAGGAATATATATATATATATTTTTTTTTTTTTTTTTTTTTTTCTTCTTTCGGTACGCGGGCCTCTCACTGTTGTGGCCTCTCCCGTTGCGGAGCACAGGCTCCGGACGCGCAGGCCCAGCGGCCATGGCCCACGGGCCCAGCCGCTCCGAGGCATGTGGGATATTCCCGGACCGGGGCACGAACCCGTGTCCCCTACGTCAGCAGGCGGACTCTCAACCCTTGCTCCACCAGGAAAGCCCGAGAGGAATATATTTTAAGTAACTTTTTGAGACGTAATTCCCCTTCGAGGTTTTTTAAAAGCACAGATGAGGGCTTCCCTGGTGGCGCAGTGGTTGAGAGTCCGCCTGCCGACGCAGGGGACACGGGTTCGTGCCCCGGTCCGGGAATATCCCACATGCCTCGGAGCGGCTGGGCCCGTGGGCCATGGCCGCTGGGCCTGCGCGTCCGGAGCCTGTGCTCCGCAACGGGAGAGGCCACAACAGTGAGAGGCCCGCGTACCGCAAAAAAAAAAAAAAGAAAGAAAATAATAAATAAAAGAACAGGTGATAATTCCTTTATGTATTTATAGATTCTGCTTTCATGTATAGATAGAAATTTGCCAATTACACTTGGTATTTCCTATATTTAAATGCTTCCTACCAGAGTTTTTTTAAAAAGTCTTTTAACATCCTTTTAATAATTCAAAATGAAATAAAAAGGAATTTCCTCAACCTGAATAAAGGCATCTACCAAAACCCTAAAGCTAATGGACTTAATGATGAAAGATTAAACACTTCCCCCTAAGATCAAGGACCATGCAAGCATGCCCACTGTTGCCACTTCTTTAGCATTGTACATGAGGATTTGGCCAGGGCAATTAGACATCCAGATTGGAAAGGAGGAAGTAAAACTATGTTCACAGATGACATGATGTCACAGAAAACCCTAAAGAATCCATAAACACAAAGAGCTAATGACTTCTTCAAGGTTGCAAGATATAATATCAATATACCCAAATCAGTTGTATTTCTATACAGCAGCAATGAAATGAAAGTGAAATTAAGAAAATTCCATTTACAATAGCATCCCCAAAATTCTTAGGAATAAACAAAAGTGAAAAACTTACACTCTGAAAACTACAAAACACCTAAATAGAGACATCCCATGTTCATGAATTGAAAGACATACTATTGTGAAGATAGCAATACTTCCCAAGTTGATCTGCAGATTCAGTGTAATCCTTGTAAAAGCTACCTTTTTTGCTGGAATTGACAAACATTCTAAAATCTGTATGGAAATACAAGGGACTCAGAATAGTCAAAACAATCTTTAAAGCAAACATGATTTTACTAGTAAGGATACTTTTTTTTCTTTCTTTTTTGGCTGCATTTCGCGGCTTGTGGGATCTTAGTTCCCTTACCAGGGACTGAACCTGTGCCCTCTGCAGTGAAAGTGCAGAGTCCTAACCACTGGACCACCAGGGAATTCTCAAGGATAAATACCTTATACTGACCAAAGGAATAAAATAGAGAGTCCAGAAATAAACCCTTAAATTTATGGTCAATTGATTTTCAACAAGGGTCCCAAAACCAATGTAGGAAAGAATCTTTTTAAAAATGGCTCTGAGACAGCTGGGTATCTACATGTAAGAACATGAAGTTGGACCCTTAACACTATATACAAAATAATTCAAAGTGGTTTCAAGATTTAAATATACGATCTCAAAGTCTTAGAAAAAATACAGGTGTAAATCGTGACTGAATTAGGTAATAGTTTTTGGATATAACACCACAGGACAAGCAACAAGCACCACAGGACAGGCCCGCATACCGCAAAAAAATAATAAAATAAAAAACAGATGACTTGGACTTCATCAAAACTTACAACTTTGTGCTTTAAAGGACACTTTTCCAGAAAGTGAAAAGACCCCAGAGAATGGGAGAAAATACCTGTTAATCTTGAGTATATACAGAAGTCTTAGAACTCAACAACACAAAAACCCCATTTAAAAACAGTAAAGAACCCAAGTAGACGTTTCTCCAAAGAAAGAAATGGCCAGTATCATAGGAAAAAATGCTTAACATCACTAGTCATTAGGAAAATGCAAATCAGAATTCATGATGAGATATTTCATACATACTAGCATGTCTATAATCAAGAAGGTGCACAATTACAAGTATTGGTGAGGAAGAAGAGAAATTGAAACCCTCATAGTGTTGATACGATGTAAAATGCTTATCTGTTGTGTAAAAGTTTGGCAGTTCCTCAAAAGGTAGAAAATAGTGTCACCTAGCAATTCCACTCCCAGATGATGCATATATCTGAGAGAAATCAAACATATGTCCACACAAGAACTTGTACACAGTTGTTCATACTAGCATTACTATAGCCAAAAGGAGGAAACGACCCAAACAGCCATCAGTTGATGAATGGATAAACAAAATGTGGTATATCCAAATAATCAGATATTTGGCAATAAGGAATGAAGTACAATTACATGCTACATGTGGATAAGCCTTGAAAACAAAGTGAAAGAAGTCAGTCACAGGATTTCATTTACATGAAAGATCTATAATTAGCAAATCAATAAGTTAGGGAACACTGGGCAGGGGTGGGGAGGGAGGAGGGAATGGAGAGTGAGTGCTATAGGGTTTCTGTTGGGCATGATGAAAGTGTTTTCCATTAGATAATGGTGATGGTTGAACAGCTTTGTGAATATACTAAAAACTACTTAAGTGTATGTACACTTTAAAATGATGAATTTTATGATATATGAGATTACAAACTTTTTTTTTTTGCTGTACGCCGGCCTCTCACTGTTGTGGCCTCTCCCGTTGCGGAGCACAGGCTCCGGACGCGCAGGCTCAGCGGCCATGGCTCACGGGCCCAGCCGCTCCGCGGCACGTGGGATCCTCCCGGATCGGTGCACGAACCCGTGTCCCCTGCATCGGCAGGCGGACTCTCAACCACTGCACCACCAGGGAAGCCCGAATTTTATGATATATGACTATCTCAATTTTCAGTTTTCTTAAGCCTCAAATTTGTTTAAAGTTCTCTAAAAAGTAACATAAAATGTTTATTAAATACAAATTAAGATCTAGCTATCCCCTTATTATAGGGAAAGTATTCTTCCCCCCAATACTTTGTTTTGCTACCAGCTGCTCATTTGTTTTTTAAATCCCATCACCCTATCAAATAGCCCTAGCTGGTGCGAGTTTGGGTGGGTAGCAGGAGGAATCTTCAGGAGCTTTAGATTGATAACATTTTGTAAATTGAGTTTACTCTCCTCTTAGTTTCCCACTAAAATAAACCTAACACACATTAACCACAACTAGTAACCTTGGAGCTCACTTACTGGGTGATATTTTCAAAGATGTAATGAATGAATGGGGTTAACATGTGGTCCAGGGGTAGAGTTGGTAAAATGAAAAATTGCACACACTGGAGTCACTATAGATAGCTTGAAATGAGGAGAATCATGCAATTAGCCACTAACAAAACATTACCAGTTGTATTATACCTATGTCTATGTCAGCATATATACTGAGAACTATGTATCTGAGATTGGAAAGGAACATTTTAAGTAACTTCCTCATACACTTCCAAAAGTATGTTCTAATTAAGCTCTGATTAATGCTTTCGGTGTGGAAGCTGATTAACTGAATGAGTTTATTCTACAGACCAAGGACTCTTAATTCTGGGTCCAGGAGTCCTATGAAACTGCAGTCTTTAGTATATTTTTCATAGCTTTCATCTGAATCTCAAAGGAGTTGTCAAAGTGCTTAAGAACCACTGCTGTTGACCATTAAAGTGAGGACTGGAGAGAGATGGGCTAACATTTATTAAGCACTTGAAAAGTATCTCTGATAAGCACTGTGCTACATTTATCTACATTCTCACATATCCTCCCAGTCACACTGTGAAATAAGTGTTTCTACTTTACACATGGGGCTAGTTTGTAAGACAAGTGACACATCTAACAGCCACAACTTCCAATGGAGAGAGTTGGTTTTAAATTCTTTAGTGTTTTCAGAAAAGAAAAAACAGAAGAGAAATAAGTTTTTTTAAAAAAGAAAAATTCTTCAGTGTTTAAACAAAAGCTACAAATTCATAATAAAAATTTATTATAAACCTATATGAAAATAATTTGATAACTCAAAATCACCTTCTCCTAGACATAATTACTTTTAAGAGTTGAATGCATTATTTCTACGTTTTTTTGTTTTTTTTTCTCGGGCGCATCATGCGGCTTGTGGGATGTTAGTTCCCCAACCAGTGATTGAACCCGAGCCCTTGGCAACGAAAGCACGGAGTCCTAACCACTGGACTGCCAGGAAATTCTCTTCGTATCTTTTTTCTATACATATAATACTTTTTTGTTCTTTGTTTGGTTTTTTTTTTTTTTTTGCGGTACGCGGGCCTCTCACTGTTGCGGCCTCTCCCGTTGCGGAGCACAGGCTCCGGACGCGCAAGCTCAGCGGCCATGGCTCACGGGCCCAGCCGCTCCGCGGCATGTGGGATCCTCCCGGACCGGGGCATGAACCTGTGTCCCCTGCGCCGGCAGGCGGACTCCCAACCACTGCACCACCAGGGAAGCCCTATACATATAATACTTTAATGGTTATATCATTGTACAAATATACCAAAATCAACCAATTCTCCAGGAAGTTTTTAGTTACTGAAAGACATGTTTTTAAAACCTTGATGGCAACAGTTTTTGAAGGGGGCTAGAAATAAGTTAGCCTATTTAGAAAACTGGGGAAAAGGTCCAGCTTTGTGTAAGAGCATGGACTAGTACTGATTGGCAGTGAAATGTTTTCATGCCATTAATTTGTTAACATGTAATAAGATATGAGGGATAGGAAGTGATTTAGGGAAAATGTGAAGATTCTGGATGGCCCTGAATAGTATGTACATTTGAACTTTGTTCTATATATAGTCAGTGGTAAATACTGTAACACAAAGTTCCACTACCTATGACAAAATCATTATTAAGGTTTCTCCCTGAATCAGATTAGAATTATAGTATCCTATCCACCACCACCATTCAATGTTTACAACCACTCAGTAGGTCCTGGGGATAAAAAGATGTCCTGTAACTGCAAACTACGATTACAGGGTGATTTTTAACTTCCTTTTGAGATTCTGTATTACTGTGTTTTAACAGACTAGAGATTCAGGACTTAGTAATAAATGACTACATTGCATAAAAGTATTTTGATTCTTTTAATAATATTTCTGACTATAAAATACAGATATAACATCTAGAAGGTACAGAAAGTATAAATTAAAACACCTCGTTTGTCATCTGAACTCTCTGTGAAAAAGGGAAATCTATCCATTGGGTACAAGACTTGAATGAGCCAATTCCTCCAGTTTCAAGCAACCTAATCCAATTTTATGTGCCACATCTTTTATTCTTATAAGGGCATAAAATATAAAAACTACTTTAAACTTCTAAAGACTATGTATTCAAACGACACTCAACGTCCTATTTTCCTTCCAATGGCATTTGGGCACCAATTACGCAGCTATACCTTGGTTAGGGTCTGCAGCCTGCCCCTCACTCGCTACCTAAAAGAAGGTCTCGTTAAAAATCTCAAACTGGACTCGAATGTAAATCAAAACACTTTAATTATCCTCACTTAGGCCATTCCATAATCACCTGAAATGCAAAGACACTAGATCAAACATCATCCAGCTCTGTCCAGCTTTTGTAAGCACGACACAAATCTCCAGTTACAACGGGACCATCCTTCTCAATCTCTTAGTAACTCAAATCTACATTTGGAACACCAGATTTAACAAATCTTGAGTCTACACACTTTACCTCATCTTTATTCAGCCTGGTTGCCAAAGCATATGAATACATACTGAATACTCCTGAAATGACTAGTATTTCCAATGGCTCAGAAAAATTCTGGGTTGAGAACTACAAGAAACACTACCTAAACTTCACAACTAATTTGTATCCATTCTTAATACTGGGGAGACCGAGTCAATTATTTCCTCAGCCTTTTGACTTTCCTTTAATTTGCGACACACACAAAAGGGAAAGTAAAAAAGTTAGCGACACCATTACAGACGACTTCAAAATTTGAACCTAAGGAACATGAAAGCGCAAAAGCAACCGCAGTGTCTCCCAGCAGAGTCCAAGACCACCACCCCGCTGTCGAGCTACGCCGGAGCTTCAGCTGAGGCAGGAGGCTCATCCTCCTACCAATGATGATGCCCCAGCGACTGGAAAAGCAAAGGGAGACTTGGCAGCCAGTGACAGGCATACAGCAGCTCTCGGAAAAGCAGAGCCTCCGCCCAAGACCAAAGGCCTCAGCTGGCACCGAGAGCCCCCAGGGAGCGGTGAGGCGTCCCATCCTGTCCTACCCCACCCTACCACTTCCCTCCCAACGGGACGACACTCGGCAATTGCTAGGCAAAGCCCATCCGGTCTCCAGAACGCGCTCCAGCAAGCCCACCGGGAGCGCCAAGGCCACCGCCTAGCCCCTGTGGGGAAAATGGCGCGTGTGAACCCTTCTCCCTCCCGGCTAGTCACAAGGACCAGCCTCCCTCCCTCGCTACAAAATGGCGTCTCCTGCTGGGGCCACAGACTCTGCATAATTCACTTGTCAGCGAGGCGGTGTCGCGCTGGGACGAGCGGTTCTGCCAACCAGTCAGAAGCAGAAAACTTTGTTCCGCACTTTGGGTAAGCCACTCAGGCGCTGGCTGTAAGGCCAGGCGAGGCTGACGTCAGGAAAAGGGGCGTGGATAAGGCGGTCTCCTTTCGCGTCGCCTAAATTTGAGCCAATGGCAAGCAGGAAGCGTCCAGTGAGTGACGTAATGAAAGCCCAATGGAGGCTGGGGGCGGGCTTCAGACCCACTATGCTGGTTGCGGGGCTGAGGGGCCGGGCGGCTGTTTCCTGTCCTGGTGCATGGTGGTCGGACGAAGGAATTGTTGGAAAATTTTCTCGGAGGTTCGTATATAAATGTGTTTTTACCCAGTGTGCATTATTCTCCGCCCGGCCGCCGCCCTCAGCGTGGCGGCGCGGGCCCGGTAGGGCCCGGGCTCGGACTTTGGCTCCTCAGCCTCCGCCGCAGGCCTTGCAGATCCTACGGCCGGCCGCGGTAGAGACGCCTGGGCAGAAGCGGAGTTTATTAATAACCCGCGGCCGGCACTCGGGCGGCGGAGCTTTTCTCAGAGGACGCACCCCCACCCCCCGCCCTTGTCTCTGCGCACTGCGCCCCGCCTGTTCCCCTCAGGGGACTGCCGAGGGGAGGGAGTGAAGGAGGGGAGGGTGGAGCCCTTGGGAGCCCGGCGGCGCTTCTCGGCTTGACCTCCGCGCGGAGCGAGTCCCCTGGCGCCGCCGAGGCGAAGCTCCTCCGGCTGAGACGCTGGACCCCGGTCGGCACCAGGCCCTAGCTGGGGCGCCGGCGGCAGAACTGGCTGAGGGCCCGGTCGGCATCCCGCCTGTAGATCGCACCCAGAATTTCCTCCCACTCTGATCGTGCACAGATTTCTTGTTTCCCTCACTAAAAAAAAAAAAAAAAAAAAATGTTTATGGTCATTGAGGCCTAACAGCGAATATTAGAAATTGTCATTTTTATCATTCTCCTTTTTTCTCGGTTTTGGCCAAAGAGTATACGAATGCTTTGGTTGCTTTGTAACATTTTATTGTGGAACGTAAATCAATTTTTCTTCTCTCTCCTTTTGCTTTTTTTAACATTTAAGTTTACGCATTAAGGAAGTTAAGTAAAGAGTAGATAAGAATACAATTGCTAAACTGATTATTTAAGATCAGTTTAAGCCTTTGGAAGTGTCTAATCAGCTGGTATAACCTAGTGGGGATGTGAAAAATTGTAGGTTCGAAGTTGTGGTCGGCTTTGTCCCGAACCTTACTAGAAGATACTTGTGTTTTGCTGTAGTTGACAAAAATCTGTGCAGTATTTAATATATTCTCTTGCTAAATGCTTAGTTTCAGTTCATTGTTAAGTGTTTAGTAAGAGAATAGGTAGTGAGATCATACAAAAGCTCAGGTAAGACAGGTAACTAATTTATCCAGGTGTATTTTGATTACTTTGGAAATTATTTAGTGTACAAATACTTGAGTGCCTATTTTTTCCATAGCTGTCTTTTATTTTTTAAAAATAATGGCTTTATTGATATAATTTATATACCTTTACAATTCACCCATTTAAAGTATTATAATAATTAGGTAGGTTTAATGTATTCACAGAGTTGTGCCACCATCACCAAAATTTTAAAACATGTTCATCACCCCCCAAGAAACTCTGTACCCACTTAAGTTACTCCCCATTTCCCCATAACACTCCTTCTTCCCCAACCACTAATCTACAGATTTGTCTATTACCAACATTTCATAAAAATGGAATCACACAGTATGTGGACTTCTGTGACTGGCTTCTTTAATTTAGCATGATATTTGCAAGGTTCATGCATGTTATAGCATATATGAGTAGTTCATTTCTTTTTATTGCCAAATATTTCGCTGTATGGACGTAACACCTTTTATTTATCCATTCATCTGTTGATGGACATTTAGGTTGCTTCCACTTTTTTGTCTATGATGCATAGTGCTGCCATGAACAGTTACGGAACAAGTTTTTGTGTGGACATTTGTTTTTATTTCTCTTGTGTGTATATATATACCTAGGAGTAGAATTTCTTGGTCATTTGGTCATACGGTAACTCTGTGTTCAATCTTTTGAGGAACTGGCAAACTTTTCCAAAGTGGGTGTACCATTTTACATTCCTACCAGCAGTGTATGAGAGCTCCCATTCTCCATATCCTTGCCAGCACTTGTTGTCATCAGTCTTTTTGATGGTAGCCATCCTAGTGGGTGTGAAGTGGTATCTCTTGTGATTTTTTTTTTTTTTTTTGCGGTACGCGGGCCTCTCACTGCTGTGGCCTCTCCCATTGCTGCTGAGCACAGGCTCCGGACGCGCAGGCTCAGTGGCCATGGCTCACAGGCCTAGCCGCTCTGCGGCATGTGGGATCCTCCCAGACCGGGGCACGAACCCGCGTCCCGTGCATCAGCAGGCGGACTCTCAACCACTGCACCACCAGGGAAGCCCTCTCTTGTGATTTTGATTTGCATTTTCCAATGGCTAATTGTGCTGAGCATTTTTTCATGTGCTTATTGGCCATTTGTATATTTTCTTTTTGGAAATGTCTATTTGGGTCTTTCCCCCATTTTAAAATTGGATTGTTTATCTGTTATTGAGTTCTAAGAGTTTCTTATATAAAGGTCCTTTATCAGATATATGATTTGCAAAATGTCCATTGCCCTTTGCTGCAGGTTGAGATATTGCTGTGAAGTAAGGATTCATCATATTCTTCATGGAAAGATGACCTAGCTGTTTTGGGGAATTGTGCCTCTACTATTACTTTAGCTGTTATTAAATATTTATAATGTAGGTACAGTTTATGATCATGGGAGGAGAACTTTCTGAGTCCTGATGTTCTCATCATTACTTAATTTTGAAGTTTTTATCTAGTTTTTGTTTTTGGTTTTTAATCTGAGGTTTTACCCAGTTCTGAGTCTTTTTGCTCCTGGCTTTATTTCAGGACATAGTGATTTTTTTTTTTTTTTTTTTTTTTGCGGTATGCGGGCCTCTCACTGTTGTGGCCTCTCCCGTTGCGGAGCACAGGCTCCAGACGCGCAGGCTCAGCGGCCATGGCTCACGGGCCTAGCCGCTCTGCGGCATGTGGTATCTTCCCGGACCGGGGCACGAACCCGTGTCCCTTGCACTGGCAGGCGGACTCTCAACCACTGCGCCACCAGGGAAGCCCAGGACGTAGTGATTTTTTAAAGAGTTGGGTTGCTTGAGTCGTTGCTCTTTGCTTAATTTGCATTTTAAGGGATGGCTTTTGTGAGACAGTGTTTTTTGGTTTTTAATTTATTTATTTTTGGCTGCATTGGGTCTTTGTTGCTTCGCGCGGGCTTTCTCTAGTTGCAGCAAGTGGGGGCTACTCTTCATTGTGGTGCGTAGGCTTCTCAGTTTGGTGGCTTCTCTTGTTGCAGAGCATAGGCTCTAGGCGCGTGGGCTTCAGTAGTTGTGGTTCTTGGGCTCTAGAGTGAAGGCTCAGTAGTTGCAGCGCACGGCCTTAGTTGCTCCGCAGCATGTGGGATCTTCCCAGACCAGGGCTTGAACCCGTGTCCCCTGCATTGGCAGGCGGACTCCCAACCCTGCGCCACCAGGGAAGTCCCTGAGACAGTGTTTTAAACTTTACCGTACTGTCAAAATCAAAGTGATTTTGTTTCAAAGATGGATTTAGACTGGACAGTGACAAAGGCTGTTCCCTGTGTCTGGACTGCCTTCTCTACTCTTCCTACCCCTAGGAAATGTTTACTTATCTTTCTTATGCCCATATTCACATGTAATCATCTTTGCATACCTGAGGCAGAGTTAGGTGCTCCTTACTTTATTAATGCTTCTGTTTATAGTAACTTTTTTTTTAAGTAACTAGTTTTAAAACCATGAAAATAATACATGGTAAATTTCTTTTTAACTTATGGAATGTATACGGTAGAAATTAAAAGGCCCGTCCCCAGTCCACCTTCATCTCCTAGTCCCATTTCTGGGAGGTAATGCTGTAAAAAATTATGTGTGTGGATAGCAAGAGTTAAAGAAGAAAACCAGGAAACAAAAAGATTTGATTTATTAAGCTAGTGGGAATTAATCTTATTAACAAATTTTTCTTACAATATTGTATGCAATGAAAATTCTACTGTTGTACAAGACAAAATAAGATAGTTGGCAGTGTTATTGGAATGGAAGGATGAGAGACTGGAGTAAAGAAAGCAGTAAAGAAGTTATTGCAGTAGTTATTAATATGTGAGGAGTTGGAAAAGAAAGGTTTTGAAGGATAAAAATCATGGAGTTGAAGGGAATGCCCTGGTGGTCCAGTGGGTAAGACTCCACACTCTCATTGCTGAGGGTCTGGGTTCACTCCCTGGTCCGGGAACTAAGATCCCACAAGCTGGGCAGTGTAGCCAAAAAAAATTAAAAAGATGAAATGCTCTCTGTCATACCAAGTTCCCATATATATGGTTCCATTTAAAAAAAAAATCATGGAGTTGACAATTGCCCTGTTGTGAATTTAAGAATGAGGGTGGGCTTCTCTGGTGGCGCAGTGGTTGAGCGTCCGCCTGCTGATGCAGGGGACACGGGTTCGTGCCCTGGTCCGGGAAGATCCCACATGCCACGGAGAGGGTAGGCCTGTGAGCAATGGCCGCAGGCCTGCGTGTCTGGAGCCTGTGCTCCGCAACGGGAGAGGCCACAACAGTGAGAGGCCCGCGTACTGCAAAAAAAAGAATGAGGGTTTAGTCAAGGATGACTTTTGATCATTTTAATCTGTTGTCTGGGTTTGGTGGAAATAGCCAAGTCCATATGGCAAATTGATTAGAGTGGAAAGATGAATTGGCAAACCTTAATGGTGTATATGGAATGTGTTGTGTTTAATTCAGACAGAAAACAAGATGTATTTTGATATAAAATGAATGACAGGGACTTCCCTGGTGGCACAGTGGTTAGGAATCCGCCTGCCAATGCAGGGGACATGGGTTCGAGCCCTGGTCTGGGAAAATCCCACATGCCGCGGAGCAACTAGGCCCATGTGCCAAAACTGCTGAGCTTATGCTCTAGAGCCTGTGAGCCACAACTGCTGAGCCCATGTGTCACAACTACTGAGGCTTGCACACCTAGAGCCCATGCTCCGCAACAAGAGAAGCCACCGCAATGAGAAGTACGCGCACTGCGGTGAAGAGTAGCCCCCGCTCGCCCCAACTAGAGAAAGCCTGCGTGCAGCAAAGAAGACCCAACAAAGCTAAAAATAAATAAATAAATAAAAATTAAAAGAAAAAAAAGAATGACAACGTGGTACATTCCTAGCAGACCTCCCCACCTACCTATTGGTTAGTGTCTTCCCTTTCCTCTGGCATTTGTCCTTTCAAACAGAAGTGCTGAGAGGAAAAAGAATCACTGGCAGACTTTTGGATGGGGCAGTTTGATTTGAGACCTAGGAATGTATGTAAATGTTTTTAGTTGATGGATTATAGATCTGTGTTTTTAAATGAGGAGTGCATGTTAGATTCAACTGGGGAGCTTTTTGTAAGTGGACATGCTTATTGTTGAGAAGATAATATTTAAGGAAAATATACTAGGAGATAAATGTCTGTTATTAAAAGTCAGTTATTCAGGGAATTCCCTGGTGGTGAAGTGGCTAGGACTCTGAGCTTCTACTGCAGGGGGCACGGGTTCGATCCCTGGTCAGGGAGCTAAGATCCCACATGTGGCAGCATGGCCAAAAATAAATAAATAAAAAATTTTTAAAAAGTCAATTACTTAAAATCACCTTTATTTTATCTTATTTTAAACATAAATTTATTTGTTTATTTTTGGCTGTGTTGGGTCTTTGTTGTTGCGTGCCGGCTTTCTCTAGTTGTGGTGAGCCGGGGCTTCTCTTCGTTGTAGTACGTGGGTTTCTCATTGTGGTAGCTTCTCTTGTTTCAGAGCATGGGCTCTAGGCATGCGCCCTTCAGTAGTTGTGGCACGAGGGCTCAGTAGTTGTGACACGTGGGCTTAGTTGTGGCATGTGGGCTTAGTTGCTCCGCGGCATGTGGGATCTTCCCGGACCAGGGCTCGAACCCGTGTCCCCTGCATTGGCAGGCAGATTCTTAACCACTGTGCCACCAGGGAAGTCCCTAAAATCACCTTTAGAAATTATTTTTTGTCTTCCTTTTTAGGGGAAAAAGACTTTCAGAAGGAAAAGGAGATTTTTTTTTTTTACCTTTTTCAAATTGAAGTATAGTTGATTTACATTATTATTCTTTTAAGGTGTACAACATAGTGATTCATTATTTTTATGGATTGAAATTTTTTTTTTAGTTTTTATTCTTTTATGGAGAAACCTTGAAAACATTATGTATAAGTGAAAGAAGGCAGTCACAAAAGACCACATACTATGATTCCATTTACATGAAGTGTCCAGAATAAGCAAATCTATAGAAATAGAAAGTAGATTAGTGGTTGCCTAGGGCTTTGGAAAGGGGGAGGTAGGGTTTTCTTTTGAAGGGTGATAAAAATATTGTGAATTCAGGTTGTGGTGATGTTTGTACAACTCTGAATATACTAAAGTCATTGAATTGTATACCTTAAATGGGTACATTTTATGATATGTGAATTACATCTCAGTAAAGATATTTTCAAAAAGGAAAAGCATGAACAAGAGGAAAGTTCCTCTTGAATAACACATCTCTGAAACTTTCTTTTTTGTCTTCTTTCTCCTCTGGCAATACCCTTTTACAGTAGTAGGAGAAAATAGTGAATAAGACAAGAGATAGAGCTGTACAGTCTCTTCTCATTTAGCTTTAAACTACTGATAAGCATTAATAGCAAACATATATATAATACCATGTGCTGTTACAAGTGCTTTGTATTTAACACAGATACCTCACAATACCCTCTGTGAAGTACCCTCCTTTTACAGATAGGGAAACTGTGGCACAGCATGGTTAAGTAACTTGCCCAAGGTCACAAAAATAATATGTGGTAAAATGAGATTTTGAAGCAGGCTGTTTTGCTCCAGAGTCCTTATTCTTAAGTATAGTGTTATACTACCGCTCATAAGCATTCCTTCCTAAGTATAACCCATACTTTCCAATCTATCTATAGGGGAATCCTCCTTAGATATGTTTTAGTAGCTGGTTACTGTAAATATACTGCTTCCAGTCTGGAGAAAAACAGGTAATTAAAGTATACTGTGCTAAGTGTTATTATAAGAGTATGGACAGAGTATCTTGGGAAATACATCTAAAGCATTCTGACCCAATTTGGGGAGTTCAGGTAAAACTTTCTGGTGGAATCTGAAGAATTTAGCCAAGTAAAGAGAGGAGGAAGAGTATTCTAGAGGGTATGAATAGCAGTGTTCAGAGCCGAGATGCAGGAGACACCTTGGGCTGTTCTGGGAGTGGCAAATAATCCAGCAGCTCATGTATAAGTTGTTGAGCCAGATGATTAGAAGGTTGACTTTGCCACTTATGTTGTGAAGTTAAGGACATCATTTAACCTTTGTGGGCTTCACTTTCTTGGTCTGCAAAATTGTGATAAAATGGTACTTAATTCATAGGATTGCTAGAAGGATTAAATGAATTAGTAGTAATGCCTGGCGTATAGTATTTTGGAAGAGTTAGTTATCATTATAATCATTTTTATTTATTAGTATTATTAACATTTTAATTAATATTATTATTAAATGATACCAGTATCATTAACTACTAGAATTTTAAACAGTATTGCTGGAGTGTAGAATGTGAGGTTGTGCTAGAACAAGACTGGAAGATAGAGTGACCAACTTGTCTTGATTTGCCCAAGACTATCCCAGTTTTAAAAGAAAGTGTCCCCCACCACCAAAAAAAAAAAAAAGAACTGAGAGTCCCATGAGCCAGGAAGCTTCTCAGTCTTGGGCAACGCAGGATGATTGTTCGTCTTATTGGAGAAGTTAGTAGAATCCAGATCATGATATTTGGACTATATGGGGAAATGGGAAAGTTTTGAAGGTTTTGAGACAGAGAAATGCTCTGATTGGATTTGAAAGCACTTGGACTGATTAGATTGGAGGAGGGTAGGAGTGGATTTTAGGAGGCCGATGTAGTAACCCAAGCAGTGATGGTACCCTGAATTAAGACAACCTAATAAGAGAAGCAAGTGGATTTGACAGATATTTAGGAGGTAGAGTGATAGTTCTTAGTGATCGGTTGGAGAATAAGGGGGATTTGACTACTGGGTAGGTGACTGCGTTTATCACTGAGGGAAAAAATACTAAAGTACAATTTTGTGGCAAACTGTTTTGAGATGGAGGTGACTGTGGACCATGAAGGTCACCAAGGCCAGTAAGCAGCTAGATATATAGATCAGGAGCCCTTAAGAGAAAGGACTAGAGAAATTTTAAAGAGCTTATAAATTCCAGAGATCTTTGAAGCCAATAGAATGGATATGATATTCCAAGAGGAAAAGTGCATAAAATGAAAAAACAAACTAGGATGGAAACTTGTGGGTTCTCAGTATTTAGGAACCCATAGGAGAAATGGAAAAGGATTAGCTAGGAAGTTGGAAAAAACCAGGAGCGTGTGGAAGTCACAGAAGCCAAGGTAAGAGAATGTTCTAAGAAGGAGATAAAGGTCAATGATATCAAACCCAATATAAGACAGAAAAGTATCCATCACATTTTTTTTTTTCTTTAGCTGCGTTGGGTCTTCGTTGCTGTGCGAGGTCTTTCTGTAGTTGTGGCGAGCGGGGGCTACTCTTCATTGCGGTGAGCGGGCTTCTCATTGCAGTGGCTTCTCTTGTTGCGGAGCACCGGCTCTTGGTACGCGGGCTTCACTAGTTGCAGCAGGTGGGCTCAGTAGTTGCAGCACGCGGGCCCTAGAGTGTGTGTGCTTCAATATTTGTAGTGCGAAGGCTCTAGGATGAACAGGTTTCAGTAGTTGTGGCGCTCTGCGGCATGTGGGATCTTCCCAGACCAGGGCTCGATCCCACGTCCCCTGCATTGGCAGGCGGATTCTCAACCACTGCACCACCAGGGAAGCCCCTATCACAGCTTTTTAATCTGTTTTATGATGGACATTTGAGTTCATTCCAATTTGGAACTATTATGGATAAAGTTGCTATGGACATTCTTGTGTAAGTCTTTTTGTGGATGAATATTTTCATCTCTCATTCATAGGAATGGCCATCGAACTTCATGTTAAAGTGGAGATTAGTGACCAGCCAAAGCAGTTTCAATACTTAGGGACAGAAACCAGATGGATAGCAGTGGGAAATCAGGAAATAGTCTTAGTAACAACTGTTAGAGAAATCTAGCTGTGATAAGGAGGAGAGAGAGACTAGTAGCTGAGTCAGAGGCAAGATTTTGTTTTATCGATTTTGTTTTTGTTTTTTAAAATATTTATTATTTTTATTTGGCTGCACCGGGTCTTAGTTGCCATGTGAGGGATCTTCACTGCGGCATGCAGGATCTTTTAGTTGCAGCACACGGGCTCTTAGTTGCAACATGAGGGATCTAGTTCCCTGACCCCTTGCATCGGGAGCATGGAGTCTTAACCACTGGACCACCAGGGAAGTCCCTGTTTTTGTGTTTTTTTAAGTTATTGATGGGAAGGAACTGGGAGAGAGAGGGAAATTTTTTACAGGAGAGATCCCTGAGATCCCTAAGGAGGAAAGACAGATGAAATGCAGAGTACAGGATGGAAGGATTAGTCTTACCTTGTAGGAAGGTAATATTGTAGGAGAGAAGGAAGAAATGTGTGGAAATGCAGTGAAGTGAGGTTTGTTGGCAGAGAATTCCTCTGCTGACTTCTATATTTTCCGTGAAGTTGGGAGCTGATTAATTTGCTGAAAATGAAGTGGTGAAGGAGACAGTGTGGGAGGATAGCAGGAGAGGGAGTGGGGGTAGAAGGTTTGAGGTAAATGGAAAATATTTTAAATAGTCATCATGAAGAAATAAAGACATGTAAGTTTGCTGGACTGCTTTGGGGGTTCAGAAGAGGTTGGAAGAGCCCAAGAAATTTTATGGCCCTTCAGGACTATTCCATCAAATAAGTTATTAGATCTGAAAAATGCTTCGTAAATATGACCTGTACAAACAGTTTTTTCTGACTAGAGGTATATGTTTTAACTATCCATGTTTAGTGTCCTATTCAATATACTTTTTTGGACAAAGGATCTATTTTGTGATAGTGTTGTGTTTCAGGAGTGCCCTCTCTTATTTTCATAATTGTCTCACAATGCTTTGCTTCCCTTACCTATGACAAGATGAGCAATTTGGGTAATAAAATATTAACATACACAGTGTTTATCTTGAGGGAAATAAAGTACAATCTAGCATCATAGTTTTTTTTTTTTTGTGGCATCATAGTTTTGAAACGACTTTATGCTTTTTTTAACAGAACAATGTCAGAAGTGGAGTTTGAATATATCAGAACCTTTCTCTTCCTCCTGATGCTTCCTCAGACTCCCTAGTCTCAGTGAAAGCAAGCCAGGGCATGCTTAGCAAACTGAGCTATGCAGGTGTGCCCTTATCAAGCCCTGTTTTTTTTTTTTTTTTTTTTTTTTACAGTATGTGAGCCTCTCACCGTTGTGGCCTCTCCTGCGCGGAGCACAGGCTGCGGATGTGCAGGCTCAGCGTGGCTCACGGGCCCAGCCGCTCCGCGGCATGTGGGATCTTCCCGGACTGGGGCATGAACCCGTGTCCCCTGCATCGGCAGGCGGACTCTCAACCGCCGCGCCACCAGGGAAGCCCTCAAGCTCTGTTTTTAATGCTACACTGTTGAGGTTTGAGAGAGATTTGTTTTGGTACTTTTTCACATCAGTGGTTCAGTTAAGAACAAACCATCACCAAAATTGACATTCCTGATGACTAGACCTAGGTGTCCATTTCTCAATTCTTGTCTCTTCTCACCTCTTTTTCTCACAGGTATTTTAGTTTCAGGTCTCCTAGGCCTCATCTCAAGTACCTGCCAGTCAGTTTCAAATATTCTATTTCTGAATGGTCCTGGAACTTGGCAAAAAGTTTGAAAGCCTTCAATTTCCAACATTTCACCCATCTGATAGAATATTCTACTTCTTTAAAATAGGTAGTATAAACTCTATCCCTCAGTTTTACCCTTTAGCATTCTGTAGAGCCTATGAAAACTCTACATCATTCACCAGCACATTCTAACTACTCTGTACTTAACTGAATTACATTTCATCAGTGGAACATGCTTATTCCCTGGGTGTATTTAAATAAAATTGAAGGGATTTAAAGATAGTTTTCCACAAATGTTAATCAAAGCAGTGTTACTGGATCAGCATACTGCAAAGGTACAGGATAGCCTGCTATTTTTTTTTTTTTTTTTTTTTTTGCGGTACGCGGGCCTCTCACTGATGTGGCCTCTCCCGTTGCGGAGCACAGGCTCCGGACGCGCAGTCTCAGCGGCCATGGCTCACGGGCCTAGGTGCTCCGCGGCATGTGGGATCTTCCCGGACCTGGGCACGAATCCACGTCCCCTGCATCGGCAGGCGGACTCTCAACCACTGCGCCACCAGGGAAGCCCCTAGCCTGCTATTTTTATGTTGCTGTACTAAGGAACTTCCTCATTCCAGGTTAGGAGATGTCATAAAATGCAGCACAAATGACCATGCTTAAATGGAGAAGCACTTTGTATAGTAGTAAATTTATGAGTAAAATTTGGAATTGAGACCAGGTAATAGAATGGCATAGCTTCTCTGTTAAGTGTTGAGGTGAAACCAGCCTGAGGTTAGGATCTGAGCTTGACAATTTCTGAAGGCCTGGCTTCTGTGGCTTCATGCAAAAAGACCTCTAAGATTTGTTAATCTAGATTTCTTTTTGTATCATTTCTTACCACAATAAAGGTTACTTGTAGTTGGAGTTCTTTATACCTGGACCATTAGATTTATATTTTCATAATAATTTGTGGTAATAATTGTATCTAACAAATTAGACCAAACTTGAAATATCTAAGGGCTTCACATTTTAAAATATTCGTCTGATGTAGATTCATACCACTGAGGAAACACTGATTCTTTCTTTTAAGGGATGAAGTCAGCTAGTATTTAGTTACTAATTTTAACCATCAATTTTCAGACATTTTTTTCTTCCTGCCAATAATTTTGGATATTTTTCACTTTTAAAATTGTGAAATCTATCAAATATAAGGAGGAGTACCTGTATAAGTAATTGAATAAAAGCTTATGTATCCACTTGGTTTTTAACAGATCCTAACATTTTTCCATATGTGTTCAGACCTTTTTCTAAGAATTATGGTTAAAAACCCACAACATAAAATTTACAGTCGTAACCATTTTCAAGTGTAGGGTACAGTAGTGTTAACTATATGGACATTGTTGTGTGATAGATCTCTAGAACTTTTTCATCTTGCAAAACTGAAACTATACTCATCAAACAACTCCCCTAGTACTTGTAACTACCATTCTACTTTCTAATTCTAAGAGTTTGACTACTTTAGATAGCTCATATAAGTGGAATCATGCAGTATTTGTCTTTTTTTGACTGGCTTATTTCACTTAGAATAATGTCCTCAGAGTTCATCCATGTTGTAACATATGACAGTATTTCCTTCTTTTTTAAGACTAATATTCCATTGTGTATATATAAATTGCATTTTCTTTATCCATTCATCCGTTGATGGACATTTAGGTTGCTTCCACCTCTTGGCTATTGTGAATAATGCTGCAGTGAAGAGGTGTGCAAATCTCTCTTTGAGATTCTGTTTTTAATCCTTTTGGATATGTACCCAGAAGTGGAATTGCTAGATCATATGGTAATTCTATTTGTAATTTTTTGAGGAATCTCCATACTGTTTTTGTTTTATTTTTATTTATTTATTTGGCCGTGCCACGCAGCTTGCAGGATCTTAGTTCCCGGACCAGGGATCAAACCTGGGCCCCCTGCAGTAGAAGTGCAGAGTCTTAACCACTTAGCCAGGGAAGTCCCAATAGTGGGCATTCTAACAGGTGTGAGGTGATATCTCATTATGGTTTTGATTTGCATTTCCTTGACAGTTAGTTATATTGAGCATATTTTCATATGTTTGTTTGGCATTTGTTTATCTTCCTTGGAGAAATTTCTATTCAAGTCCTTTGTCCAATTTTTAATTGGGTTATTAGTTTTTTGATGTTGTGTTGTAGAATTTCTTTATATATTCTGGATATAACATTTGCTAAATTTCGTAAGTGTGTTTTTTTCTCTTATGCTAATATCCATCATCATCTTCCAGAAAGGCAGGAACTTTATTTATTACACAGATGTCTTCATTTGAGATTCCTGTTGTGTCCCCATGACAGCCTCCGCTGTGTCTGATTTTGGCCCATGATTCATTATTAAAGCACAGGAAGCTGACTACCTTTTGCAAGGTGGCCCTTTCTAAAGGTGTCACGTGTATCTTACATACTTATTTTCACACAACCTGAAAATGTTGGTGCCAGAAATAATCAAGACATGATGGTGGATATGGTATGAGCAACTATAGAGTGTTTGATCTCTAGCTTATTTATTTCATCTATTCATTATCATATTTTCCCTAGTTGATCATTTTCTAACAAAGGGCATTAATTGTATCACAGAGCCTTTTTGAGAATAAGACGGGCTGTGTACCTGCCATCACTTATTATCTCTGGTAATTGTAGTGCCCATATGATCTCTTCTGATTCCTTCACCACCCCATGTATTTGCCAGCAGTTTGTGTCCAGGAATCAGCTGTCTCTTCAAGATGTTTCAGTTAGTGTAGATTTTTTTCCCTTAGGATAGATACTATAGGTCCTGAAGCCTTCCTAAAGAAAGTTAACACTTGACCAGCTTTCAGACAAGAAATAACTTTTATTTATTGCAGATATATCAGTTACCTGTTGATGTAGTTATTTGGAGATTTATAGATAATTCAATGAAAAGGACAAATGCTTGAATTATGGTCAAACCATAGGCATTTCTTAACATCATGACCCAAATTAACTTGTAATCTGCCTTTTTCAAAATTCGTCTTCTAGACGAATGCTGTAAAAATCATAGAGTGCTTTCTACATTTTTATAGGTGTTTTCCCTTCCATTTCCTTGTCTTATTTCTGTTATATAGTGGCAGTACTTGTTCTGAAAATTAGCCTGTCCCAATCCTGTACTCATCAGGGGGCTTAACAGCAGAGTACCAGTTTTACTTTGAGGCTTCTCTGTTAGCCCTTAGATGTAGCAAGGAAGTATTGAAGTTTCAGTCTGCTTTATGAACAGTTATAGATTAGAAATATTTCAGGAATCCCTGAAAAGTCAGCCCGTGATTGACTTTTATCACAGCACTGATACCTTTCAGCGTCTAAACCATAGTCCCTGGCTTTAATCCAAAGAGGGTGTAGTTTATAGTGTTTATAAAACAAAAATCTTCAAGTAGTCCTAACATAAATATAATTGCAAATTATTACTACTATCTGCATATTGCTCTTTTAAATATTGACACTGAAATCAGATCTTTAGACCTGGAAAGGTCCTCAAGAGATGCTCTGGTATCCAGTTCCCTGGCTCAAGGCAGCTAAATTATCCCAACTCATGTTTGAGACAACTCAAGGCCTACAGAGGTAATGGGACCCGGAGATAGGAAAAGGGAGGAAGGGGGTTGTGGTGATGATTGGTAAAAGAGCCATTCATCCATTTATTCTGCACCAATTGTGTGTCTGTTGTGTGCCAAGTACTTTTTAGGCACTTTAGTCAGCAATGAGCAAACATAAAAACACCTGTCCATTCTATTTGAGGGAGAAATAGATAAGAAAAAAACCAAATAAGTAAATACATGTAATATGTCAACTTATTAGTACTATGCCGAAATATAAAGGAGGGAAGAGGGCTGGAGTATATCATCATTGTGGGATTGGAGGTACAGTTTGCAATGAGGTGAATAAGGAAGCTCTCGTTGAGGTGCCATTGAACAAAGACTGGAAGAAGATGAGGGAGTAATAATGAAGATACCAGGAAGAATGTTTCAAGCAGAAGGAACATCAAATGTAAAGGTCCTGAGGCAGCAGAACATCCAGTATGTTTGAGGGAAAGCAAGGGCACCAGTGTGGCTGAAATGGAACGAATGAGACGGAGAGTAGTAGAAATGGGGGCAAGATCATTGGCCTCATAGGCTAGTGTAAGGACTTTTGGCTTTACTCTGATGAGAAATCATCAAAGGGTTTTGAGCAGAAGAGAGATGTGATCTAACTTTTTCATTCAAAAGGACAATCTGACTGTTGTGTTGAGAGGAGATGAGGGAAGTCACAGTAGAAGCAAGGAGACCAGTTAGGATGCTATTGCAGTAACATCTCAGGGTGAGAGATGGTAGTGGCTTGGATCAGGGAGGTAATGGCGAAGCTTGTCAGAAGTGGCCAGGTTCAGCATAGATTTCTGAAGATTGAGTCAACAGGATTAACTCAATCCATTCATGGATTCTCAGTGGGAATCTTCAACCATGTTAAACCCAAAGAACACTAATTATGGGAATTTTAGACATGGTACAGAACTGATGGGCAAGACTTGGGTGTGCTCAATAGTTTACTGATGAATTATTAAAAGCATGCTCTGGACTTCGGGCAAATACTTTTACCCTGCATATTAAGTGAAATTTCAGCTTATTTCAAACACTGTTCACTTCCGTAGCAATTTTTTATGGTTCATAAATATTGTTTGTAGATTTTATTTCATATACATCGTTCTTTGTTCTCAATGCCTACGTTTTTTTCAAGGTAGAAAATGTTGTTAGCCCAGATAAATCGAGATTCTCAGGGAATGACAGAGTTTCCTGGAGGAGGAATGGAGGCTCAGCATGTTACCTTGTGCCTGACAGAGGCAGTAACTGTGGCAGGTGAGCAATCTTATTTGAAGGGATCATGTGGGTTTGGAAATATTTATCTTAAGGGAAAATGAAAACTTACAATACTGTTTACTTTGTTCCTCCTCCTTTAGCTAAAGGCAACACAAAGCTAAGCCTTTTTATGAGCATTTTTACCCTGGTATGGATGCTGGTATAGTAGGGTGTAGAAATATTTTTTGTAAATGCTATAAGAAATGCCATTTGAGTCTAAGTTAAGCAATCTGCCTTTTGACTAATTTTTATTTTTTAAAAAATTAAACATCACACACATATGATAGTTACCTAAAGAAAATAACTTTTTTTTTTATAATAGATGGTGACAATTTAGAAAATATGGAAGGTGTAAGCCTGCAAGCAGTAACACTTGCAGATGGTTCTACTGCTTATATACAACACAATTCTAAAGGTATGTGCCTCATATACAGCCCATTGGTTATTACCAGCAATTCATAACCTCAGAGTTGGAACACCTAGCAGTTATACCACTTTCCAATCCCTCCTACAGACACTGTACTACATATGGTAGTAATTTCAGTTTAACTTAAATTTTGTTTTGATAATTTGAGGACACTTTTTGAGATATTTGGAAGATACTCTGGGGTATCAGAATTAGTGAGGAAGAGGGGAGGGGGTAGTGTCCCTGACCTATTTTTAGTAAGACCTTTCTCACTTTTTCCCTTTAAATTATTATTTAATGTTTTTACAAAATATGCGTAAAAGTAGACATTTGGTTTTTCTTTTATAACATTGTTTCTAAATCAGTGTTTACTTTGCTCCAAGAAATAGCCTAGTTCTCAAATTCCTTGTTTTTTTGGAAAGCTACTGAGCATATGTATACATAGTCAAGGGACTTGTAGCCCCCAGGGATGAGAATGACAGCTGACCTCATGTATACTGATACATCTTTCTATCTTCCCAGTTTCAGCTTCGCTGGGGTCAGGGTCATGATTCCTAAGTGGCTCTGAAAGGTATATAGAGGTTTGACTCATGTAGCTTGCTCAGATGAGCCACTCTTCCTCTTGAACTTGTCTAATTGAAAATCGGAGGGGAGAAAGGATGGCTGAGGGAGGATTTTCTGCTTTCTGTAGGATCACTGGATGTGTTATTGAATTGCCTCAGAACATTGAGGGAAGAATCAAGATGAACATGATCTTAAGTAGTGTATGTTTTTATAGTTGATATCATTTTGAAATTGTATAAAGTTTAAAATTTTTGCTTGTGCTAATTTATTGGCTTAAATTGTTTGTTCTAGATGGGAAACTCATAGATGGTCAGGTCATTCAGTTGGAGGATGGTTCTGCTGCCTATGTTCAACATGTACCCATACCTAAAAGTAGTAAGTATTTGATATTTACTTACCCTTCTGATTCTCATACTTCAGTATTTGCTGCCTCCAACTGCCTCTTACTACTTAAACTTAGTCCTGATCTCTAGGTCTCCTTCTGAAAGGGGAGAGGATCTAAAGACCATTTTAACTTAATTGAGATATTCTCTCGAAGTTAATGGAAAAGAAATTACTAGACTTTACTCTGGAGATAAATGGGCAACAGTTCTAAGTGAATATTTCTATTATTTGAGATAAATCCTACACGCCTTCTCATTTTCTTTTTTTTCCTTCTTTCAATTCTCCTATCTCCTGGTAAATATTCCTAAAACAGGTATTCTAATATCTTTTTACCTTTAAACACTTATTCAGAGCAGCTTTGCTGAAATTATTTAAATGTTGAAGGATCCATAAAGGAAGTGTAGGTTTGTATGATGTGTTTAATGGTTTATTGACTCTGTTGTTGTTGAGTTATCAGAATATGCTTGGAAAATATGGGATCTAAATGTAAACATTGTTCTTGAGCAGGGGACAGTTTGCGTTTAGAGGATGGGCAAGCAGTGCAGTTAGAAGATGGAACTACAGCATTTATTCACCATACCTCCAAAGGTAAATTAGCTTTGAACATTTGAATAAAATAAGGGGGGGGTAGGGTGTGGGAAAAATAAGACCTGCCTTTAGTTGCAGAAATGCTGTTGTCATGTAAAAGAAGGATTATGCTTGTTCTCTCAAATATAAGATGGTAGATTTTGGCACAGTCTAAGGGAAAACTTTCTAATAATTTGAGTTGTCCAGTAACAGGTTGAAATAGCAAACCCCTGGTCTCTGAAAGACTTCAACTAGAGGCTGCCTTTAAAATATGAAATTAAACACTTGAAAGTTAAATTGTTGATTTTTTTCTTCCTTTTAAATATAATGTCTTTAGCAAGGTCCTTTGCCCCTTGTGTTGGTCTTTAAAACTAAATAAAAATTTTGAAACTATCTGAAGCAAATATGGCAAAATGTTCATGTTTATTAGCTTTGTGTAGGGAGGACCAGGGGTTTGAGGTGGAATGCATAGGAGCAATGAGCACAGCTCTGTAGCCAGACTATCTGGGTTCAAATCTGGGTCTGCTGTCTTTTAGCTGTGTGCCCCCGAGCAAATTATTTAACCTTTTTGTGCTTCAATTTCATCATCTGAAATGAGGATTATGATAAGTATCCACATCATAGGGTAGTTGTGAAGACAAAATGTACAAACATGTAGAGCACTTGGAACAATATTTATCACATAGTAAATGCTCAATAAATATTAGCTATTGTTATTACTTTATAAAATACTTTATTATAGAATGACTGTAAATGTTTTAAAAGACTATATTTAGTTGTGAAACCAAAGGAAGAAATTTTTTAAAATATAGAATATTTGAATTTGTAAATAAATTTATTTAAAGTTGAGAAAAGTAAACTCTGAAAATTTTTTTTCCTTAGCAGTGGGAGTTGATCACAGGTTCACTGTAATTGGCTAGATTTATTATTTCATAATGCTGTATGTTTCTTAGTATGGTTATTTAGAAGGGGGAAAAAACCATGGAGTCATACTGACATGAGTTCAGATCCTGGTTTCTCTGCATACTGATTTTTTTTTTTTAGTACTCCTTTTTTATTTAAATAAATTTATTGATTGATTGATTGCTGCATTGGGTCTTCGTTGCTGCATGTGGGCTTTCTCTAGTTTTGGAGAGCGGGAGTACTCTTCGTTGCAGTGCACGGGCTTCTCATTGCGGTGTCTTCTCTTGTTGCGGAGCACAGGCTCTAGGCGCGCAGGCTTCAGTAGTTGTGGCACACGGGCCTCAGTAGTTGTGGCTCACGGGCTCTAGAGTGCAGGCTTAGTAGTTGTGGCGCACAGGCTTAGTTGCTCTGTGGCATGTAGGATCTTCTCGGACCAGGGCTCAAACCCATGTCCCCTGCATTTGCAGGCAGATTCTTAACTACTGCGCCACCAGGGAAGCCCTGCATACTGATTTTTGACTGTTAATTGTTAGTTTTTTTTATTTCCTGGGTCCTAAGGAAAGTGACTTTACTTCCTCAAGCCTCAGTTTCCCATTCGTACAATAAGGTGTAAATATACCTGCCTCACAGAATCATTGTGAGGATTGAATGAAATAACATACGTAAAGCACATGGGCCCTGCTCATAGTAAATATTCGATAAAAGTTCATTCCCTTCTTCCTTTAAATATGTAACTGTTTATCAGACTACCTTTAATTTAATGCTATTCTCTTCTACTCCCTCAGATAGTTATGACCAGAGTGCATTACAGGCAGTTCAGCTGGAAGACGGCACCACAGCTTACATCCACCATGCAGTGCAAGTCCCACAGTCTGACACCATCTTGGCAATTCAGGCTGATGGGACAGTGGCAGGTCTACACACTGGGGATGCCACGATCGATCCCGACACCATCAGTGCTTTGGAACAGTATGCAGCAAAGGTACAGCATTTTACAATGTGAAGAACATCCCAGATACAGCTTCTTTATCTTTCACTAAAAGAAAAGAAAGCAAAAAAACAATAAGAAACTAGGAATTCAGAGTCAAAATCAGACAGCATCAAGGAGAAGATCAGCATTTATCTTAAAAGAAGTGAAGGGTAGAAAGGAACATTTGAAGACAAAAAAAGGAATGGAGTAAAAGCTTATAGAAGAGAAATGGGTGGCAGGTAATTCACACAAAGATATACTCAAGTATGAGTGACATAAAAGAAGCAATGAGGTATAGATGGAACTGCTTATGAATTATAAAGTAGAAACTAGAGTTTGGAAAGGTGAAGGAAAATCTCAATTAAGTTTTTTTTTTTTTTTTTTTTTTTTTGCGGTACACGGGCCTCTCACTGTTGTGGCCTCTCCTGCTGCGGAGCACGGGCTCTGGACGCGCAGGCTCAGCGGCCATGGCTCACGGGCCCAGCCGCTCCGCAGCATGTGGGATCTTCGCGGACCGGGGCACGAACCCGTGTCCCCTGCATCGGCAGGCGGACTCTCAACCACTGCGCCACCGGAGAAGCCCCTCAATTAAGTTTTTTTTTTTTTCCCCTCAATTAAGTTTTATATCAAAAGGGCTGTGTTTTTTTCCCTGCATTGAAATTATATCATTTATATAATTTAAAAGGTTTTTCCCCCATTTTTATAATGGAAATTTTCAAACACACACAGAAATAAATGATAATGTACCCATGTACTTATCTCCCAGCCTAAACAGTTATCAATATGTGAAAAATTTTTTAAGCTTTATTTTATTCCTGTAGGTGTCCATTGATGGAAGTGAAAGCGTAACAGGTTCAGGAATGATTGGAGAAAATGAGCAAGAGAAAAAAATGCAGGTATGTAAGGCTACTTTTTTATATTAGAATCTCTTTCTCTTAGCATTTCTGAGCCCTTCTAGGGACGAAAGCAAGAACTCACTACCTCCCTAGGAATATCTTACCAATTCAGAAAAACAGTGTATGCATTAGGCAGCAGCTTTCTCAGATTACCTCCTCAGGTCTCAGAATTCATTATATGGATGAAAGTGGCACTAAAGAAATAGAAATATCACAGAAATCCAGATGAAGCTTGTGTTGTGGAGTCCAAAGCAGTTTTGGAGACCAGGCGGTCTTCTGTCTGCCCCACCCTCGGCAGCTTGTGGATCCTTTTTCTGGGCCTTCACCCTTACTGTGACTGACTAACCCTTGCTACTTTGTTTTTTATATGTTTTTGTTTCTTCTGTTTACAACTGATTCCCTCCATACTTTCCTTTTCAACTTCTGGAGAGAAGGTCCAGTCTAGCTAATTGTCATTGTTCCTTCTGGGCAAAGCTGTTTTTACTGCTTCTGCCAGACTCCTTCCTGGGCTGCAGATGGCCACTGGTTGGCTGCCCTTGATTCAGATGCTCACCTTGGGTCCAGTCCTTGGCTATCCCTTACCCAAATAACAGCCTAGAGCTGCAGAGCCTCGCCAAGGTTTGTAGTTAAGTACAGAGTAGTCACAGATGCATTCTGGGAGATCTACAAGTCAAATTTCAAGACTCTGTTATGAATTATGTGTTTTTGTGTTTGTTTGAGGGGTTGGTGTTTGTGTGGGTGGATGTTCTTGGAGCTTATATAATCACTGTAGTTTATTACTGCTTTAATGCTGCTCCTTTTTTTCTCAGCAATTATCTCTAGTATTTGGCTGACTGCTCCCTCATAGTTTTTTGCAGTCTTCCAAGTGTTTTATCATCTTTAACTCCTAAAGTTATTGCTTCAGGCAACACTTTTTAACTTGAGCATTAGCATCACTACTTAATGCCATTGAGTAGTACTGTTGGGGGTTATCAAGAAGATTTTATATTTATAATAATAATAAATAATAAAAGAGGGCTTCCCTGGTGGCACAGTGGTTGAGAGTCCGCCTGCCGATGCAGGGGACACGGGTTCGTGCCCTGGTCCGGGAAGATCCCACATGCCGCGGAGCGCCTAGGCCCATAAGCCATGGCCACTGAGCCTGCATGTCTGGAGCCTGTGCTCCACAACGGGAGAGGCCACAAAGTGAGAGGCCCGCGTACTGCAAAAAATAAATAAATAAATAAATAAAATAATAATAAAAGAAATCACTGGTAAAAATTTGATGCTTTTAAACGTTGCTGGATAGCCAGTATTTCTATTTATCACTGAAGTGATGCCATGAAGTAGCAGTAATATAAACACAGTTTGTAAATCATTAAGCCCACCAGCTTTGAAACTACATGATTCTTGGCAAAATTTTCAAGTCTTTGAATTCATAAAATGAGACTTTAATGTTTTTTATACTGCAATATGTCAAATCTATCAAAGTCAAACTCTACTAAAATGCAAACACAGTGTAAATATATACAAGAGATGTAGGTCAGTGCCTTGGAGTGGCCCAATAGGGTTCTGTCTCTTATTAGTGACTAACAATTAAGTTTTTAAATAATAGAATATTTTTAAAGAAAGACAGTTGTAACTACACTTGTAATAAACTAGAATAGGTCTTACAAAAAATGAGTGAATTTACCATTGGTCCGTATAACATTATACTATTAGCATAAAATTCTATTACGATCAATAATTAATTTCTGAACCCAGAAACATACTAGGAATTCAGAACTGCTGAAACAGAATGTCGTAAAAAGCACGCTTACTCTTTATCTGCAGATATATAACCATTTGGTGTTTGTGCCAATAGACAAAGAAAATGAAGAAAGTTGAATAGGATTTTTGTTCTGACTGTAGCTTTTTCGCCTTTTCCCTTTGTACCTCTCCTTACAGACTAGATCTATGCTGTCCAAAATGTTGTCGCTACTGAGCACTTGAAATGTGACTAGCCAGAATTGGCATGTGCCGTGAGTGTAAAATACATACCAGAGTTAAAAGACTTACAGTGAAAATAAGAATGTAGGGCTTCCCTGGTGGCGCAGTGGTTGAGAGTCCACCTGCCGATGCAGGGGACGCGGGTTCGTGCCCTGGTACGGGAAGATCCCACATGCCGCGGAGCGGCTGCGCCCGTGAGGCATGGCCGCTGAGCCTGCGCGTCCGGAGCCTATGCTCCGCAATGGGAGAGGCCACACCAGTGAGAGGCCCGCATACAGCAAAAAAAAAAAAAAAAGAATGTAAAATATCTCATTAATAATGTCTCCTGTTGATTACATGTTGAAATGATAATATTTTGGACATACTAGGTAAAATAAAATAATTACTAAAATTAATTTCACCTGTTTCTTTTTCCTTTTAAAATGTAGTTACTAGAACATTTTAAATTATATATGTGGGGACTTCCCTGGTGGTGCAGTGGTTAACAATCTGCCTGCCAGTGCAGGGGACACAGGTTCCATCCCTGGGAAGATCCCACATGCCGCGGAGCAGCTAAGCCCGTGCACCACAACTACTAAAGCCTGCGTGCCTAGAGCTCGCGAGCCACAACAAGAGAAACCACCTCGATGAGAAGGCTGCACACTGCAACGAAGAGTAGCCGCTGCTCGCCGCAGCTAGAGAAAGCCCGTGCGCAGCAACGAAGACCCACCACGGCCAAAAAAAAAAAATTATATATGTGGCTTGTATTTGTGACTCATATTTCTCTTCATTAAGTGCTAGACCAGAAGTTTCTGAATCTTCTATCCTCCAAAACAATTGAGTACCATAGTTGAGGTTGAGGACCCAATACGTGGTATTAAAAGGTCAAAATATCCCAGAAGAACCGCTGCAAATAAGCAGGACCTGTAACGTCTTGGTTTGTCTCTTAGTACTCATCCTACTTCTGCCAGAGTTGCTTAAGAAGTTGTAACTCTGTGTCTGGCTGAACTTTAAAGTAAAGAGGTCTATACCTAATGCGATAGATTTTTTTTACAGTCTTGTTTCAAAGCTTTAGATTTTTTTTCATTGTGATGCTTACAGTTTAGAGCTTTTTCTTTCATCTATAACATAAGCATACTAGTTGTGCTGCTGAGCTGATCTCTTACTTGAAACCAGATTTCATAGAACAAGAAAGACCTAGAGTATCTAAAACTTAATGCGCTTGTGGGAAGGCAGTTTTGCCCCCTGGGGGACATTTGGCAGTGTCTGAAGACAAGTTTGGTTGTCACAATTGGGGACGTATTCTGGGTAGATGTCCTGCAAGGCATAGAACAGCCCCACTACAACAAAGAATTATTCTTTCAAAATGTCAGCAGTACCGAATTTGTTTTGTTTTGTTTTGTTTTTTTGGTGGTACGCGGGCCTCTCACTGTTGTGGCCTCTCCCGTTGCGGAGCACAGGCTCCGGACACGCAGGCTCAGCGGCCATGGCTCACGGGCCCAGCTGCTCCGCAGCATGTGGGATCTTCCCGGACCAGGGCACAAACCTGTGTCGCCTGCATCGGCAGGTGGACTCTCAACCACTGCGCCACCAGGGAAGCCCCAGTAGTACCGAATTTGAAAACACTCATCTGAAGTACTCTAAGTTTGCCCATGTGTTCAGTTGTAAGAACCATAAGGATGATGGGATATGTGTGTTTCAGGGAGGCTATGACTGTTGTCATTGCCCTTCAGCTACACCACCCTTAGTTAAGCAGAACAGCGTGCTATTAAAGTAACATGTAATTTGTAATAAAAACATCTCAGTCGAGCTTCCATTCTGCTATGTAGTATCTGTGTGACTGTGGGCAAATTACTTAATTTCTGTGGATCTGAGACTTATTAGCTAAATGAGAACAATAATCTTTGCCTTACCCATCTCGTGGGGTTATGAAAACCAAATGAGAGTTTCATTTGATTAATATTTTAGGTAACACATGAGAATGTAATTTGTAAATGTGTTAGCATCATGCAGCATTGTTGATGCTTTACATGTTCTGTTAGAATCCAAGGTCCTTTTTCATGGTTTCCATTAGTTTTGACTTCATTAAAAACTAATTTTATTTACATTGGAGATCAAAGTCCTTTGGCTTGGCAGTTTTTTAAAACAATTTATTTTTATTTATTTATTTTTGGCTGCATTGGGTCTTCGTTGCTGCGCAGGCTTTCTCTACTTGTGGTGAGCAGGTGCTACCCTTGGTCGCAGTGCACGTGCTTCTCATTGTGGTGGCTTCTCTTATTGTGGAGCATGGGCTCTGGGTGCATGGGTCAGTAGTTGTGGCTCACGGCTCTAGAGCTCAGGCTCAGTAGTTGTGGTGCACAGGCTTAGTTGCTCCACGGCATGTGGGATCTTCCTGGACCAGGGCTCGAACCCGTGTCCCCTGCATTGGCAGGTGGATTTTTAACCACTGCGCCACCAGGGAAGTCCCAGAGTCATTTTTGAGCCAAGTATGACAATCTGCACAGATAGGATGTGGCAGCACCATCACCACATGCCCACAGAGTAGAAAGTTATTCTTCAATTTTCATGGTACCTCAATTTCTAAAATAGGTCATAATCTTTAAAAAACCTCTAACATCAGTGCAGTTGTTTAAAGTCTTGTGTTGAGTTCCAGAGAAGTGATCTTCTACTTAACACTATGTAAGTATAGACTAGGATCATATGGATTGTAATGTCTCCCACAGGCGACTCAAATGACCTAACCCCCTCTTTTCCTTTGCTTTTGAAATTGAAAATGATTTTTACATTGTTTAGAACATATGTCCTAAAATACATATATACATTATAAATATATATACATATATATACATACACACACATACACACACACACACACACACACACACACACACACACATACACTTAATTCCCTGGAGTATGTCAAGGAACACCTGCATATAATGCATCGATGGATGCTCCCTGGCTTGACTTTTCTAGAGTGGGAATCGACCTGTGAGCGCTGACTATGCCCCCTTGTGGATCTCCTTTTGACTTCTTCCAGAGCTGCTGACTTCAGCCATGGAACAGAATTAACTAACTGGCTCAGCATGATAGAATCTTCATAAAATGATGACCTGAGTCTGGAAAACCACATTACAGTTTTATCTTTTTTATCCTGAAAATTGTAATTTCATCTACTTTATTTCTGTATAAATAATTTAAATCATACTTTTTGTTTCATCTAGATTGTCTTACAAGGACATGCAACAAGAGTAACTGCTAAGTCTCAACAGAGTGGAGAGAAGGCCTTTCGTTGTGGCTATGACGGATGTGGAAAATTATATACAACAGCTCATCATCTTAAGGTATATATGAAGGGAAGGCTGTGTCTAGTTATGAGAATAGGGCATTAAATGCCAATATAATGTGTTTGCAGTATTCAGACACCATTGTTCTCCCCCACCTATCAAGATACAAATATACTCACACAAAAGCCTATGCAGATTTTAGAAACTGAACTCTTTGAGGGCTTGGACTATGCTTTTTTCATCTCTGGCTCCCTCAGGTCCAGCATACTACGTGACACATGATAGGGGTACTCTACATATTTGAATACACTTTTCTCAAATGTGAAATTTATGTAATTACATGGGAGATATATGTGTAATCATTCCGTTAACAGTGATTTGCTGAAATATAGTGAAAGTTGGTGTTAATTTGTCCTGTCTATCAAATACATAGGCCAAGTATTTTGATTGCAGCTAAACACAACATACCATGACCCATAAAAATAATAGCTAACATTTATTGAATAACTCACAATGTGTCAGGAAGTGTGCATTTAGCATATTTGGAATAACATCCCTAGAGCCCATCTCCACTACTTATCAGTGTTTACATGTCACTTGACCTCTTAAGTACCTCATTTTCCTTATCTATAATATTGGATGATAAAAGTACCTCCCTCAATGAGTGGTTGTGAGAATTAAGTTAGTTAATTCTGTACATGTAAAGTACTGAAGAGAATGGCCTGGCATGTGGTAAAGGTTCAGTAAATGTTGGCCATTGTCATGAGTATTCATTTGTCACAGCAGCCCTCTATCGTAGGTACTATTATGTCCCCACTTTACAGAGAGGACTTTGAGGCTGAGAGAAGGCAAGTGCCATGGCCACACCACTAGTCAGCAGTGAAGCCTTGCCTCAGATTGAGGCCCCTCTGCCAGCAGCCTCCACACTCTTAGCCTTATGTTGTGTAGCGTCTCCTTGTACTCCTGCGTCTCACCAGGTACATGTTCCATTCAAACACCTTTGACCACTCTAGAAAAACTTGAACCTCTTATTTTTTAATTTATATATATATATATATTTTTATTTTTGGCTGCGTTGGGTCTCCGTTGCTGCACACGGGCTTTCTCTAGTTGCGGCGAGTGGGCTTCTCATTATGGTGGCTTCTCTTGTTATGGAGCATGGGCTCTAGGCACATGGGCTTCGGTAGTTGCAGCACGTGGGCTCAGCAGTTGTGGCACGCAGGCTTCAGTAGTTGTGGCTCACGGGCTCTAGAGTGCAGGCTCAGTAGTTGTGGCGCACGGGCTTAGTTGCTTTGTGTCGTGTGGGATCTTCCCGGACCAGGGATGGAAGCCGTGTCCCCTGCATTAGCAGGCGGATTCTTAACCACTGTGCCACCAGGGAAGTCCCCTGTTCCTTATTTAAAATGAGTACTTCTTAACGTACAACATTTGGTCTATATTGAGAATTATTGACCTGTAGTTTTTGAGAAAAGAAGTTATCTTTTGTTTTTCAAAAATAACATACAAGCAACAACATAATTCAGCAGTGGGGAAATAAAAAAGGTCTCTGTGTAGACCATCCACCTGTGGAGTGCCTCAAGGAAATAAACTCATGCCCGTGTTTTAATAACAGGTGCATGAGCGATCACACACAGGAGACCGGCCTTATCAGTGTGAGCATGCAGGCTGTGGGAAAGCATTTGCAACAGGTAAAAACATGAATTTTCTTTGTTTCTTGGTTCCACTTGGGGGTCAAGCAGAGACGGGTCAGAGGCAGGAACTGACCCCTTGCCTTGGTCTGAATTAGTGGGCACACAGTGACTAGTTTTCCAATCTCTCCCTTACTGCGTTTTGTCCTGCTTGCTCTGTTCTCTCTCTGTGTTCTCATTTTGCTCCTCAGACCTGTTTCTGCCTACTGTGTTTGTTATTTCACTCCACACTCTGCTTTCTTTTAGCAGGAAAAACAAAAGTCAAGCATTAAAGCTGACACAGAGTTTAACATTAGGACAGACCTTAGGGGGAACCATGGGAAACAGGGGCTTAGCAGTGGGACAGGTCCCTCCCAGGTACATATCCAAGAGGGCCAGGACCGTTGCCAGGCCTCCTGACTTCACCCTATTCCTCATTCCATGTCACAATTCTTTTTGGTTTTGTTTCTCAGGATTTTTTCTTTTTTATTATGAAAATTTACAAACATTTATATAAATGAAAAATGTTAGAGTATACCACCATAAACAGTTCAGCATGCATATCAATATTTGTTTACATTTCTTTTTTGAGGTAAAATTTACATACAGTTTACTGTACAAATATTAATTGTAACATTCTATAAGTTTTTTTCCTGTATTCATCCATTTATTCATTTATTTATTTTTAAAAAAATTTTATTGGAGTATAGTTGATTTACAGTGTTGTGATAGTTTCAGGTGTACAGCAAGTGAATCAGTTATACATATTCATATATCCACTCTCCCCTTTTTTTTTTTTTTGGATTCTTTTCCCATATAGGCCATTACAGAGTATTGAGTAGAGTTCCCTATGCTATGCAACAGGTTCTTATTAGTTATTTTATATATAGTAGTGTGTATATGTCATTCTGAGCCTCCTAATTTATCTCTCCCACCCCCCACTTATCCCCTGGTAACCGTAAGTTTGTTTTCTACATCGTGACTCTACTTCTGTTTTGTAAATAAGTTCATTTGTACCCTTTTTTTTAGATTCCACATATAAGCAATATCATATGATATTTGTCTTTCTGTGTCTGACTTACTTCACTCAGTATGGCAATCTCTAGGTCCATCCATGTTCCTGCAGGTGGCATTATTTTGTTCTTTTTTATGGCTGAGTAATATTCCATTGTATATATGTACATATCTTCTTTATCCATTCCTCTGTTGATGGACGTTTAGGTTGCTTCCATATCCTGGCTATTGTAAATAGTGCTGCAGTGAACATTGCAGTGCATGTATCTTTTTGAATTATGGTTTTCTCCGGGTATCATGTCTTGATTCTACTTCAAGATTTTGGGGTATGAGTTGTAAACATCTAATAAGATTGGGGCACTTTAAAAAAAGAAGCACACAATCTCTTCTAGACAGAGATGAAACTATTGAATTTTCAGCAGGACAGTCCTGAGTTGTCATACTCTTGTACCTTTTTAATAGTTATTCTGTTGTGTTTGCCTAGTATTATATCCTTGGTGTTTACTATATTTTTCAATAACTTAATCTCAATGGGCATGCTTAGAGCGGTCTTGTGTAATTACATTTCTTTTAAATTTTTCTTAAAGGTTATGGATTAAAAAGTCATGTCAGAACTCATACAGGAGAAAAGCCATATCGGTGTTCAGAAGATAATTGTACTAAATCTTTCAAAACTTCAGGAGATCTACAAAAACATATCAGAACTCATACAGGTACTGGTGTGAAGAAATGTCATATCTAGGCAAGGAGTTCTTAATCTGCAGGAAGGAACTTGGGGAAGTAGTTTCTGGAAGCGTTTCAGGGAGTCAACGTCAAGGGCTTCTCTTAAACTCCCAAAACTCCATGCAATTTGCCATTCGTGCATGTATGCTTCTTTCCAGGATGAGGGCCTGTAACGCTGTTAGATTCTCAAAGGGGTTCATGTTCCAAGAGATTAACGATGGCCCTAGACCACCAACCCTCTCAGTTTTCAGGAATTATCTGAGCAACCGTCTTACTTACCTAGGATTATACATCTACTTAGTAGCGCAACAGAGACCAGAACCTAAGGCACCCAGTTCCTTCTCAGTTTAGTACTGCTTCTTCTGCATTAAGCTGCTTCTAAAAAAAGTGTCTGAACCCCTCACAGCCCCACAGAAAGAAAGGCTTGTTACTTCCTTGTGATCATCTCCCCTGTCCTTAAATTCCTTCTCTGCTTTTCCTAAAGTGTACTTTGTTCTTATCTTCCCTCCCCTCCCCTCCCCTCCTTGTACTTGATTATTTGCAGATTGGTAATATAAAGGTAATTATTTGCTTTGGATCAGAGCTGGAAGAGTTTCAGAAACTGTTGATAAGAGATGCTATTATAAGCTGTTGACTAAGTAGTATAGCATAAGGTCCTTTAGTTTGAGATTTTACTGCAGATGTTTTAAACATAGTGTTATCGCTTTGTCCCCAAATACTTCTAAATATTCTGAGATAGTTTAGCAGATTTTCATGGAGGATTCTTCCAGTCATTAAAGTTTAACTTTTAGTTCAAATATGATCCCAAATCGGCTTTACTTTACAGTGTTAAGGAACAAAGCTGTAGGTCCCTGCTTCTATTTCATTCGTGCTCTTAGTTTTATCTGTTATATCAGAGGCAAGCGTCTCCAAGCTCCTGAGAATAGTAATATATTCAGCAAGGATTTTTGATTCATATTATGCGTTAGACACTAGATTTTAAAAGGACCAAAAATTCTTTTTCTTCAAGTATTATAGAATAAAGTAGGAGGTAAGCTTTTAGGGGATTCTAGGGTTGTTCTAACTTAATCCTTATTCCAGACTCTATTTTTCTTTTGTATTTCTTTATGATATGTATTTCTTTGTCTTCTTTTCTCAGCTCATTTTTTAATATGCCTTTCTGGGTAATTCCATTTTGGAAAGTCATGTAATCAGTGATGAGTTTTGAATACTATTCAGATTTTCCTATGTAAATTTAAGTTTGTAGTAGATGATGCTGTTGACAGAAAAAAAGAGAAAAAAACTCAAAGGGAAGTTCAATACAAAAAGGCTAGAGTCTGAGCATGAATGATCCTAAGCAGAATTGAAGGATAAGACATTTCAATTTTCTGTGTATTTTTGCACCATTTAATGTATTTCCCTTCGTGTTTTCAGGAGAAAGGCCCTTTAAATGTCACTTTGAAGGCTGTGGTCGGTCTTTCACAACATCGAATATCAGAAAAGTGCATATTAGGACACACACAGGAGAAAGACCTTATTACTGCACAGAACCAGGATGTGGGAGGGCATTTGCCAGTGCAACCAATTATAAAAACCATGTGAGGATACACACAGGTAACGGTCTCTAGTTCTTGGTCTTCTGTCTTTCAAGGCTCAATTGAATTCCTGCCTCTCCTATAAACCATTTACAAGTAATCTCTTCCCTCCTTCCTGCCACTAGGCATGGTAGAAATGGATTATGCAACTTGAAAAAACTTCACCTTAGCATTTTTTTTTTTTTTTTTTTGCGGTATGCGGGCCTCTCACTGTTGTGGCCTCTCCTGTTGCGGAGCACAGGCTCCGGACACGCAGGCTCAGCGGCCAGGCCTCACGGGCCCAGCCGCTCCGCGGCATGTGGGATCTTCCCGGACCGGGGCACGAACCCGTGTCCCCTGCATCGGCAGGTGGACTCTCAACCACTGCGCCACCAGGGAAGCCCCACCTTAGCATTTTTACATTTATTTATTCAACAGTTATTGACCATCTGCTCTTTGTTCCCCTGCCAGGCACCAGAAATACAGAGACAGACAAGATATTTTCCAGGACAGTTGATTTAGGGAGGCATAGTAGACATGATTATTGCAGAGTGTCTATGGATATATATTTTTAACAGCTTTATTGAGATATAATTCACGAACTGTACAATTCATCCATTTAAAGTATATGATTCATTGTTTTTTATTATATTCACAGGGTTGTACAACCATCACCAAAATCCAATTTTAGAACATTTTCATCTCACCTGAAAGAAACTCCATACTTGTTAGCAGTCTTCTCCCACCCTACCCCCCAGCCATAAGCAATTGTGGATTTTCCCATTCTGAATATTTCATATAGATGTACAGTATATGGTGTTTATTGTCTGGTTTCTTTCCCTTAGCATAATAGTACTGAGGTTCAGCCATGTCATATCAATAGTTCTTTCCTTTTTAATTACTGACTAGTATTCCTTTATATGAATGCATCAAATTTTATTTATCAGTTTACCAGTTATTTTCACTTTTTGGCTATTATGAATAATGCTGCTGGAGTATTCATGTACAATTTTTTGTCTGGATGTGTGGTGTTTTTATTTTGGCTGTACCACACAGCTCTTGGGATCTTAGTTCCCTTGCCAGGGATTGAACCTAGGCCCTTGGCAGTGAGAATGCAGAGTCCTAACCACTGGACCAGCAGGGAATTCCATTTTTTTCTTTTTTTTGGATATATGTTTTTATTCCTCTTGGGTATACACCTAGGAGTGGAATTGTTGGATCTTATGATAACTTTGTTTAACATTTTGAGGAACTGCCAAATTGTTTTCCAAAGTGGCTGCAACATTTTACGTTCTCACCAGCAATGTATGAGGGTTCCAATTTCTCCACATCCTAGCAAACAGTTGTTGTTATCTCTCTTTTTGATTTTAGCCATCATAATGTGTGTGAAGTGGTATCTACCTCATTGTGCTTTTGATTTGTATTTTCCTAGTTTGCTAATGATGTTGAGCATCTTTTTATGTGCTTATTGGCCATTTGTATGTATTTTGGGGGGAAATGTCTGTTCAGATTCTTAGCCCATTTTTTAAATTGGGTTGCCTTTTTTTTGGTTGGGTTATAAGAATTCTTTATTATATTCTGCATACAAGTCCCTTGTTAGGTATGTGATTTACAGACATTTTTTCCTGTTATTGTGGGTTTTTTGTTTTCGTTTTTTTTTCAATTTCTTGATGGTGTCATTTGCAGCTCAAAAGTTTTTAATTTTTTTTTTTTGGCCACGCTTCATGGTTTGCAGGATTCCTAGTTCCCCAACCAGGGATCATACCCGGCCCCCTGCAGTGAAAGCACTGAGTCCTAACCACTGGACTGCTGGGGAATTACCCAAAACTTTAAAAAATTTTTTTTAATTGGAGTATAATTGTTTTACAATGTTGTGTTAGTTTCTGCTGTACAATGAAGTGAATCAGCTATATGTATACCTATATCCCCTCCCTCTTGGACCTCCCTCCCACCCTCCCCCATCCCACCCATCTAGGTCGCCACAGAGCACCGAGCTGAGCTTCCTGTCCTTTATAGCATGTTCCTGCTAGCTATCTGTTTTACGCATGGTAGTGTATATATATCAATCCTAGTCTCCCAGTTCGTCCCACCCTCCTCTTAAAACGTTTTAATTTTGATTCTCCACTTTGTGGTTGTATTTTTTTTTATTTGAAGTATGGTTGATTTATAATATTGTGTTAGTTTCAGATGGTTGTTTTTTTGCGGTATGCGGGCCTCTCACTCTTGTGGCCTCTCCCGTTGCGGAGCACAGGCTCCGGACACGCAGGCTCAGTGGCCATGGCTCACGGGCCTAGCCGCTCCGCAGCATGTGGGATCTTCCCAGACCAGGGCACGAACCCGTGTCCCCTGCATCGGCAGGTGGACTGTCAACCACTGCACCACCAGGGAAGCCCAGATGGTTGTATTTTTGATGTGAGTGGAAAGGTGAATGAGAGCGAGATTTTTAATGTATTGTTTTTATTACTGATATTAAGAGTAAACTTGTGATAATTCAAAATGAAAAGACATTTTTGAAGAATGGAACTTTGGTTGCGTAAGTTAGTCTGCATTCTGCAGACCCCTGGATATCTCTGGAAATGTTTTCAGGCATTTACAACAATCCCTTTCCTTTGAAACTGGTACATTCACAAGTTTTGAATACTGCTATGGACAGAGGGGAAGCCTTAAGAGGATTTAAAGAAAATTTGTTTTTTTGGGAAAAAAATCACTCTGTCAATACCATAGAAAGAAGTTAAAGGGAGATGAGACCATAAGCAAGGAGACTGATTAAGGGCCGTTCGAATATTTGAAGTGAGTGAGATGGAGAAGGATAAAAATGAAAGACATTGAAGAGGTAACAGCAAAGGACCTGGTGACCAAGTTAGTCATGAGGAAGGATGTGGAGAAGAGAAAATCCTATCGCACTGTTGGTGGGAATGTAAATTGGTACAGCCACTATGGAAAACAGTATGGAGGTTCCTCAAAAAATTAAAAATAGAACTACCATACAATCCAGCAATTACACTTCTGGGTATTTTAATGAAGAAAACAAAAACACTAATTCAAAAAGATATATACACCCCTGTGTTCATTGCAGCATTATTTACAGTAGCCAAGATATGGAAGCAACCTAAGTATCCATTGATAGATGAATGGATAAAGATGTGATACACATAGGGAGTTCCCTGGTGGTCCAGTGGCTAAGACTCCATGTTCCCAATGCAGGGGGCTCGGGTTCAATCCCTGGTCAGGGAACTAGATCCCACATGCCTCAACTAAGAGTTTGCATGCCGCAATTAAAGATCCTGCATGCCACAACTAAAAGATCGTGCATGCTGCAACTAAAGATCCCACATGCTGCAACTAAAAGATCCCGCATGCCACAACTAAGACCCAGTGCAGCCAAATAAATAAATATTAAAAAAAAAAGATGTGATACACATACAATGGAATATTAGCCATAAAAAAGAATGAAATCTTGCAATTTGTGACAACATGGATACCTAGAGGGTATTAAGCTAAGTGAAATAAGTCAGACAGAGAAAGACAAATACCATATAATTTCACTTATGTGGAGCTTAAAAATAAAACAGACAAACATAAAACAAAAACAGACACATGGATAGAGAAAACAAACCTGGTAGTTGCCAGAGGGGAGGGGGTTGGGGGATGAGTGAAATAGGCATGGGAGATTAAGAGGTACAAGCTTCCAGGTATAAAATAAATGAGTCATGGGATATACAGCATACGGAATATAATCAATAATATTGTAATAACTTGGTACGTTGATAAATGGTAACTAGACTTATTGTGGTGATCATTTTGTAATGTATAAAAATATTGAATCAGTATGCTATACACCTGAAACTAATATTGTAAGTCAATTATACTTCAATTTAAAAAAGTATAATTTCAAGACAAAATCACAAAACAACCCCCCTCCCACCAAAAATACAAATTCATTTCCATCTTGACTGTGGTTTGGTGCCACCTAGTGGCAGTTTCTGCTCCAGCCTAAATATGAATAGGGCTGGTTCTCTGAGTTGGAATTGCCTGACATTTCCCTGCCTGGCCTTGCCCTTGTCATATCTCCCCCACAACCATTCCCCAAGATAAGAACTTTAACCTGCCCTGCTTTGAGAATGCAGGCTGGGCAAAGGACAGAAGCAATTTCAATTACTAATGTCTAAGACGTATATTACAGATTACATTTTGATTTTATATTTGTGGTTGGTTTTACTGGTTCAGAACCATGGAAAAAGATGGAGTTAACCCAAGAAATGTGTAAAATGAGAACAAACTGGGATATGCATATGTATACACACATAAACACATTTTAGAGAGTATATGAGTTCATACTAGTACATCCAATTCCAGCTCATCTTACAGAGCTCTTTTCTTCCCTCATTCCGTATTTGTATGTCCCTTCTTCCATAGTAAGTGCTCTAGCTTCCAACAACATTGACACATTTATTCATTGCTTAATCCTTTATTACACCTAAAATAGTTTCAGAGTTGTTTTGCCCATAGCACTACAATAAACAAGCCTACCAAGAAGAGCTGAAGATTTGTTTGCAGTTTTCCCCACTCCAGCCTGGTCCAAGACTGAGAGCATTAGTCAAATACTGTGTGTATGAGTTACTTTAATTAGTTTATTCTCCCCCTGCTACCCCCGACCCTGGCCCTGGCTCCCATACCCCTTCTAAGTGGTTACAAGTATTCATTTAAACTAAGGTTGGGGGGACTTCGCTGGTGGCGCAGTGGTTAAGAATCTGCCTGCCAATGCAGGGGACACAGGTTTGAACCCTGGTCCTGGAAGATGCCACATGCCACGGAGCAACTAACCCCGTGCGCCACAACTACTGAGCCTGGGATCTAGAGCCCGTGCTGCGCAGCAAGAGAAGCCACCGCAATGAGAAGCCCACACACCACAACGAAGAGTAGCCCCCACTCACTGCAGCTAGAGAAAGCCCAAGCACGCAATGAAGACCCAGTGCAGCCAAAAATAAATAAATAAATAAATTTATAAAAGAAAAAAAAACTACAGTTAGGTTAATTTGTTCCAGTTTGCTCTCAGTGTTAGATTCCCCCCACTACATATTAACAGTGTCTAGATATTTTATGATATTAAATAATTATTGTTAATTTTGTTATTTAAAAACATCCATCTTTTATACAATCTGAAATTTATAGATGAGATAGAATGCTATCTGGAGCTGTTTCAGAATAATCCAGGGTGGGAAGAGGGGGCAGAAATGTGTGGTGAATAAATGAAACTATATTGGCCATAAATTGGTAGTTGAAGCTAGATGATTGGTACATGGGGGTTTATTGCACTGTTTCTCTATACTTTTGTGTATGTTTGAAATTTTCTATAATGAAAAGTTCTAAAAATATATGTACTGCCTACATTGTTCTCAGACTGTTTCATGGAAAAAGAATTACTTTGTATTGAGTTGTTTTTAGTGAATATTTAATAGCTTTTGATTGGATGCAAGAAGTCAACTGAAGTTAATATAAAATGTGTGTCCTTTTAGATTTACTGAAGTGTCCAAACTATGTCTCATAGACTTTTTAGAAAATCTTTGTTTATTATCCTTATAAAACCCTTAGGGTGGGATTTCCCTGGTGGCACAGTGGTTAAGACCCTGCGCTCCCAGTGCAGGGGGCCTGGTTTCAATCCCTGGTCAGGGAACTAGATCCCACATGCATGCCACAACTAAGAGTTCACATGCCACAGCTAAGGAGCCTGCCTGCCGCAACTAAGGAGCCCTTCTGCCGCAACTAAGGAGCCCATGTGCCACAACTAAGACCCAGTGTAAATAAATAAATATATATATATTTGGGGACTTCCCTGGCAGTGCAGTGGATAAGACTGCGCTCCCAATGCAGAGGGCCTGGGTTCAATCCCTGGTCAGGGAACTAGGTCCCACATGCATGCTGCAGCTAAAAGTTCGCATGCCACACAACTAAGGAGCCCACCTGCTGCAACTAAGGAGCCTTGGAGCCCCAACTAAGGAACCCGCCTTCCACAACTAAGACTTGGCGCAACCAAATAAATAAATAAAAATTTTTAGAAAATAAATAAATAAATATATTTTTAAAAACGCTTAGGGTAAGCTACATTAGTTATACTAATAATTGCATTTATTATTGCCATTATTAGGAAAGTATCACTAATGATATCTAGATTATCTAGTTACAGGTAACAATAACAGTTTCACCAAATCTTAGAGTTAACTGGGCAATAAACATCTCCATCCTTATTTTTCACATCCCTTGTAATTAAGGGGAAAGTAGTATTCAGGCATGGGATGAGACTCAGGGTGCAGACCACCTTTTGATCCAAGTTGAAACCATAGTTAAGGAGTCTTTTCTTGTTCACTGCCTCCTAGCAGGATAGAAAGGGATTTGACAGCTATTTATTTTTGCCACTAGAGGTTCCCTCTCTCTGCCCCCTCCCCCACCCCCTCCCCCCTCCCCCCACCAGAAGGTATGGAATGATTATGCCTTCATAGGTAAAAGTTGATTTTTTTGTATGTGTGTGCTGTTCTTAGGGGAAAAGCCATATGTTTGTACAGTCCCTGGGTGTGACAAAAGGTTCACAGAATATTCCAGTTTGTACAAACATCATGTTGTTCACACTCACTCCAAACCGTACAACTGTAACCACTGTGGGAAGACATACAAGCAGATCTCCACGCTGGCCATGCACAAACGGACAGCTCACAATGACACTGAGCCCATCGAGGAGGAGCAGGAAGCCTTCTTTGAGCCTCCCCCAGGTAAGGGTTTTTTCCAGTATGTCTATGTCTGTGTTTGAAAATCAACAGTTATGAACGTAATTTATGACTTAAAGCATTTTCTCAAATCATAAAGTTTTTCAAATAGTCACACAAACATCATTTACAGCTGTGATAATTGCTATCAAAGAAAGGCGCTTAATGCTCTGGGATATAAGAGGGGAAGTTAGTCTAGTCTCGTAGGTCAGAGAAGGCTCCCCTGAGGAAGTGATTTTTGGAGAGATCTACAGGGTGAATAAGGGTTAACTTCGTGTAGAGTCAGGGATGTGGGGGGTTGGGGGGGTGGTAAACAGGGAGCAAAGGCAAGAGAACGATCCAAATAGAGGGATTGGCACAAACGAAAAGTCCTGAGGTGGGAGAGAGCACAGTAAATCGGAGAGACTGAAAGAAGCCTGGCCAGCATGGCACTTCTGCTTGGGAATGTGGTATGAAATGAGACTGCACAGCAAGTCAGGGGCAGCCTAGACTATTTGGGTGTATTAAGATGTTGGTCTTAATCATAAGAGCGGTGAAGCACTCCCAGATAACTCTTAGTTGATTCATGTGCTATTCAGTAGTGTTGTTGGAGACAAAAACATTCATTTCAATAAGGATAAACTCTTGGAAAAAATATTTTAGAGAATTAGATTCTATGATTTCAGTTAAATAAATCAGCATAGTTAAACAGGTAAAATGAAGTAGGTTTTTCTAAAACAAACAAAAAGAAACATATGTTGTCCTATTTCATTGAGTACCTCCTAAATGGAGTAAATTTGAAAATTAAAACATCTTTACCCATTCTTAACAACTAGTATTGAAGTGTTGAAAAACATTTAGGTAGGAAAAAAATGGTTGGAGAATAAGGAAAAGAACAGATCATTCACTGTCTACTCAGATAATTCCCTGGAGTTCTAATTTGTCTTTTCAGATATCAGTCATGTGATAGTAAGAAAATAACAATTCCTTCACTCTTCTATTTTTTAGTTTTTTTATTTTTGGCCACGCCACATGGCTTGTGGGATCTTAGTTTCCTGACCAGGGATTGAACCCAGGTCCCTGGTAGTAAAAGTGCCTAACCACTGGACCACCAGGGAACTCCCCCAAATTCCTTCACTCTTGAATGCTACGCTGTTTTCTAGCCAAAGCAGTGTAAGTGTGCATTGTTAGATATCACAACAGCTGCTAAATGTTACAATTAGAAAGCAGACTTTCATGATGTCAAACTTAGGTTTAAGACTGTTCCTCTTTTAAGCTTCCTCAATCTCTTCCTTAAATGTTGATATTTCAGATTGTCAAAATTTCTTGTGTTCTAGAAGATAATCTATAATAATATACATTTTGTTAAAAAAATTAAAGTAAGATTGTTTTTCCAAGAATAAGGATGGGTTTATGTTCCTTTTCTCCCATATGGTCCCCTAGGTTTTGAACCCATTGGAATAATGGTATAATAATAAATATAATAAATAGCCATGGAACAGAACAAAAAGAAATGAAGTAATGAGTGTCATAGAGATTACACCATGATGACTATAGCTGTATGAGTGTAGGCATCAACCATAACTTTGAGAAGTACTCATAAATTAGCATATAAAGTCCTCCTTTGAAGGAAAAAAAAATATTTACCCTTTTTCTGGCATCATGAGAGGTGGAAAGCAATAGAAGAGAGGGATCAATAATCTTCCTGGTTGCCAAGTATGGCAATAATTGACTATTGAAATTGCTGTTTACTTGCTGGTTCTTTGTGAAATAAAGAAGTGGAGGGGGGCTCCTGTTCTGTTACTTACTAAATGGTTAACCTTAACCCAGATAATATGCCATTACGTTGTCTTTACACAATGATGTCACTGTGTACTCATGACTTATAATCAGTCACTTGTGTTAAAAGAGTAAGTAACTTCGTGTTAGTACGTTGTGTTCACATACCATTCTGGTTTTGTGGTTAATGTTTATGAAGGTTGTCTTATCATTTTTAGCAGCTTCTTAAGTGACTGCAAGGACTTAGTGCATACTTGCCATGTTGGAAGGGTTATTTGCCAGTTAGTCTCCCTGTACAGTTCCCCCACTCCCTGCCCCAGCACACATGCATGGTATCACATAATTACTCCAAATAAGAGAATAAGCAAGGTCTCTCAAAATTAGAACAGTTAAAAAAAAAAAAATTAGAACAGTTACACTTTATGTGGAAAAGTTTGGTTTGGTCTGCTTTGATTTGGTTTGGCTTTGCAAAAGAGGAGGTGGAGAGATTGGCAGGAGGTGCTGGAAGCCATTTTCATGGTTTAGAATTTAGGGACTTCCCTGGTGGTCCAGTGGTTTAGACTGCACTTCCAATGCAAGGGCCTCGGGTTCAATCCCTAGTCAGGGAACTAAGATCCCACATGCCACATGGCCAAAGAAAAAAAAACATGATTTAGAATTTAATACACATGCCATTTAACTTTTGTCAGTTTTCTCTGTAATATTTAAAATCTCCTCTGTTTTCTAAACAGCTTGGTTGTTTGATCAAATGAATAATTCATTTGTTTTAAACAGGTCAAAGTGAAGATGTTCTTAAAGGGTCCCAGATCACGTATGTTACAGGTGTAGAAGGGGACGATGTTGTGTCTACACAAGTAGCCACAGTAACCCAGTCTGGGTTGAGTCAACAGGTTACACTCATATCCCAGGACGGGACTCAGCATGTAAGTACCCACCAAAAGTCAAACAAGTTAAATAATATTTCTCTGAGCCTGGGCTTGAAAGGCAGGTTGGGTCCCAGTTGAGGAAAGCCTTGAATTGGGGCACAGAGTTTGGAGTTTAGCTTGTAGGCAGTGCTGGATCTCCTGGAGGCTTTCTAGTAGCCTGTTGAAAGTGACTACCTGCAGGGAGATTAGTAAAGAGAGAAGGTTTGTGACTCTGTAGAATTCAAATGGTGTTATGGGTATTGTTCAAATGTGAGGTGGTGAAGGTCAGAACCACAGTGAAATTGAGGGCTTGAAAAGTAATAGATCCATATGAAACCCAATTCAGAGAAGGGATAGGATTGAGAAGTCAGCAGAGGTTTGGCTGAGGTGACGAGGACATCATTAAAAGATCCTGGCAAGTCAGTGATGGGCACATCTGTAAAATTTCCAGAGTGTGACTCTCTCCCTACCTGGAATCATGGGAGTTCACTTAACTAGCTTCACAGAATTAATAGAAGAGGTATCTTGATTTCCCCAGGAAAAGCAATATAATGGCTGTTGTTCAATAGTCAAACTTTTCATTGTTTTCTAGATGCCACTAGCCTAAAATAATTCAGACTTGATTTCATTTTTAAGCTCTAGCTAAGGTTGTCTTAATAACTGGTGGAAATAGACATATGGGGTTCTTTATCCTTCTATATCTACCTCTTCCATGGAGAACTCTCTTCTTACCTGTCTCTCTCGGACCTTTACCTCCCATGATTAATTTGCCCTCTGTGTTGATAACTGTTAATGTGCTGATGTTAGCTAGAAGGCAGAACGTATTCAGGATAGGAAAATAAAAAGCACTTGTACCATCCCATTCATTCCTCTTCCCCTTACTTTTGACATCACTAATTCTACACAACACTCTTTGTCCACTGATTGGCATATAAGATTTAACATATTTACTAACACAATTTTAATTCAGCATCAACCCTAAGCCTTTTTTAAAAATTAGGTCATCACAGATAGGCTCTGTGGAGGTCATTTGATCTAACTTCCTTCCCTTCCTATACTGGAGAAATTCCCTCTACAGCAGCCCCCATATAGATGAGGCAGTTTCTCTCTGAAGAGACGGTCTGTTCCATTGCTGGATAATTTGAGGGTTTATCAGACTGAAACTTACCACTGTGTCATCCACTCATGGCTTTTCTCTGACCATATAGAATGTGTCTAATCCCTCTTCATATGTTTTAAAGCAGCTATTTTCCCCATCCCAATGTTGTCTTTTCTCTAGATATAACCTTCCCATTTCCTTTAGGGATTTCTATTCCATTCCTTCGGTCAATTAAAAAACAAACATTTATTAAACCCAATGACAGATATTTTGGTAAAGTTAGTGTGGGGGGTACTGGAAGGGGGGGTATCGTAGTCTAGTAGGAGAGGGACGTTCCTAAAATGAAAAATAATTTCTCATAGTGATGGGTATATAATCGACAGGTATGTAAAGTGTTGTGGCAACCTGGAGGAAGGGGTAAATGATGCTTCCTGAAGGAATCTTGGAGGCCCTTGTAGAGAATGGCCATTCAGCTAGATCTTGAAGAATTTTTATGAGTTAGCCAGGCAGAGAGTGAAGGAAAGGGCAAAGTCACAAAAATATAACAGAATATGACAGTCCCGGGGATGCAAATGATCTGTTGTGGCTGGAGTGCCAGATTTGTGTGCTGGTTTGGAAGTAGTGAAAGATGAGTCTGGAGAAGCTGTTTAAGGCCAGATGATGAAAGGTCATGAGTGCCATGTAAGAAGTCTGAACTGTAGTGATGGGGAGTCACTGGGGATTTGAGCAGGGAGCATAATGAAATTTGTTTGTTTTTTAGAAAGGTGACAAGGTAGAGGATGATTAGGGACGGGTTAGACTAGATATTTGGAAAGACATTGTATTGTAGAAAATTAGATGGGAGAAAAATAGGGGTCTAAATTGGCAGTAGAGATGGAGAGGAGTAAATGCATTTAAGGAATATTCAGTTTTTCCAATAAAGATATTTAAAAAAAAAAGCAATATGCAGTTTTTCTGATGACCTCTTTCCATTGTAAAATGCTTATCTGCTCCCAGAGTAGACTTATACAAGGATTAGGCCTAGCCCTTAATAAAGACTGCCAGATAAAACAAGAAACATTGCCTGATTGTAAAATGCATTGTATTGCAGGTGAACATATCTCAAGCTGACATGCAGGCCATTGGCAATACCATCACAATGGTAACACAGGACGGAACGCCCATCACAGTACCTGCTCATGATGCAGTCATCTCCTCAGCAGGAACACACTCTGTTGCTATGGTTACCGCTGAGGGTACAGAAGGGCAGCAGGTAATTGCTTTTTTCTTTTATATCAGTCAATACATATGTCAATATCAAAACCGTTACATAGATGTACAGTGTGATATAGTGGTTAAGCACACAAACCTCAGATTGAATCCCAGTTTTACAACTTCTTAGCTACATAACCCTCTGAGTCTCAGTTTTTCCTCATCTGTAAAATAGGAGTGATTATTGCATCTACCCCATGAGGTTAATAGAAGGATTAAGCAAGATAATGCATATAAAGTAGTCAGCCCAAGTATATATTAAGTGTTCATTAATGGTTGCTCTTCCTATCATCATTATCATCATCAGATACTTAGAAAAAAAATTCATTTGCAAAATTTAATTTTTTGAATATGTAATATATTCACATAATTCAAAAGTCAAAAAGTATATACAGATAGGCAGTGAAAAGTCTTCTTTCCACCCCTGCCCCCATAGAGATAATCCACTTTTATCAGTTTCTTGTGTAATTTTCCCAACAACTCATTAAGCATATACAAACAAATACAAATAAAGTCATCTTCCCCTCCTTCCCTTTGTATGATACTAAATTCTATACTCGTCTTCACCTTTTTTTTTTTAATCTTAATAATACATCTAGGAAATCTTTCTATTTCATTTTATAGAGAGTTTCCTCTTTTTTTTTTTTTTTTTCCTGCCATGCAGCATGGCTTGAGGGATCTTAGTTATCGTAGTTCTCCAACCAGGGATTGAACCCGGGCCCCGGCAGAGAAAGCACCGAGTCCTAACCACTGGACTACCAGGGAATTCCCTCCTCATTCTTTTTTTAAGCTATATCATATTCCACTGTATTGGACATGCCATAATATATTTAAAGTCTTTTGCTGTTTCAAACAACACATAACCTTGTGCACATGTGATTTTGCATGTGTGTGAGTACATCTGCTACTAGATAAATCCCTAGAGTGGAATTGCTGGGTGAAAAAACATATGCATTGGTAATTGTGATAGATATTCCCAGACTTCCTTTCTAGGGTTATACCCATCTACATTCCTAGCTGCAGCCTTTGAGAGTGCCTCCTCCCCTTCTGACAGTCAATATAGTGGTAAAACCTTTGGATTTTTGCCAATCTAATGTATCTCTTTGTAGTTTAATTTTTCATTTCTTTTAAAATAAATGATATTGGTTAATAACATTTAAAAACCCTTCTTGTGCTATGCTGAAGGCAGTGCGGGGTTTCACTGCAGCTGCCTTACCCTGTTCAGTGAAAAAGTCTGTAAGTTAGTAGCTGTCATTCTTCCTAAATTCGGTTATAGATTCAATACCATCACAATAAAAATTCCAGCAGGAATTTTTGAAGATACAGATAATCCGATTCTAAAATTTACATGAAAATACAAAGGACCTAAAATAGCCAAAACAGTCCTGAAAAAAGGAACAAAATTGAAGGTTTTCTACACCTTGAAATAGAAAACTCAGAATCATAAAGCTTCTAGAAGAAAAGTGAATGTTTTTGCAACCTTAAGGTAAAAATTTCTTAGACAGGATACAAAATGCACTAATAATAAATTTTTTTCTTTTCTGATAAATTGGACTTCTTCAAAATTAGTTCTGCTCACCAAAGACAATGTAGTAAAAGATTAGATAAGCCCCAAACTGGGAAAAAAATATTCACACTATATCTGACAGTGGACTTGTATTGAAAATATATGACAAACTTCTATAAATCAATAATAAAAAGGTGAACAACCCGTTAAAAATGAGCAAATCAGGGGCTTCCCTGGTGGCGCAGTGGTTGAGAGTCCACCTGCCGATGCAGGGGACATGGGTTCGTGCCCCAGTCTGGGAAGATCCCACATGCCGCGGAGCGGCTGGGCCCGTGAGCCATGGCCGCTGAGCCTGCACGTCCGGAGCCTGTGCTCCGCAACAGGAGAGGCCACAACAGTGAGAGGCCCGCACACCGCAAAAAAAAAAAAAAAAAAAAAAAAGATCAAATCATCTGATTGCTTATTTGAACAGACCCCTCACAAAAAAAAGGTACATGAAAGGCAATAACACAAAAAAGTGCTCAACATCTTTAATCATCAAAGAAATGCAAGTTAAAATCACAAAGAGACACCATTTCAGACACAGGGAAATGGCTAAAATAAAAAAGACAAACAAAACCAAATGTTGGCAAAGAAATGAAGCAACTAGGACATTCAACACACTAGTGAGAGTATAGAGTGTTACAACCATTTTGAAGAACTGTTTGGCAGTTTCTTATGAAGTCGAACATACCTCTACTCTATGACTCAGCAATTCCTTCTAGAATATATACCATATGATTCCACTTACACGAAATCCAAGAACAGACAAGACGATCCATGGTGACAGAAATCAGAAAGTGCTGCTTGGCTGGGGAGGAAATTGATGGAATGAAATATGAAGGAACTATTCTACATCTTGTTTTAAGTGGTGGTTTCACAGTTGTATCTGTCAAAACTCAACAGAACACCTAAGATCCATGCATTTTTATTGTTTCTAATTTTACCTTATGCCAAAACAAACAAAAAACGCAGCCACAAGCTTTCAGGCTGTCTTATGGAATGGTCCCACCTAATCAGTTTGCAGTCATTTCCGTGGCTCTGGGATTCCTGGATGGGTTTATAGCCCAGCTTGGGTAAATACACCTTGTACAGTTGCAGGTCTGGAAAGATAGTGACCCTAAAGCACACATTCTTATGTAGCTTATCTGTAGCCTGTGAGCTAGAAAAGTTCTCAAGAGAGAAGGCTTTGAGGGCTAGAATGAAGCCAGGCAGCTTCCAGCAACTAGGGATATCACAACAGGGATGGGGTTTCACTTGAGGACCTGCTGCTGCTACTGTTCCTTCTGCTGTTAACTACATGTAGGCCATCGGGCAAAAGTTGGCTATCCACTGGGGTGTTTGGACCCCACCTATGAATTATCTGTAACACTTAAATTGGTTGTAACCATTTCTTTACATGCATGGGAAGAAAGTAGTCAGTCCTTCCCTAAGTCTTTTTTTTTTTTTTTTTTTGGTCGTTAAGGTAATTGCATTTCTGAGACTCATTTTTCCAGGTGCCTTTGGAAGCCTAGTTAGCAGGTATAGACTAAAGAGTCAGTGCTTTCCATCTATTTTAGTTAGTTAATTTCAGATTACAAAAGTAATACATATTCCCAATGGAATAAAATAGAGAATCTGGAAATAAACCCTCACATATATAGTCAACTAAATTTTGACAGTCAGAATTTGATCTTTCAGTGGGAAAGGGCTTTTCATTTGTCTTTTCAACAAATGGTGCTGGGAAACCTGTATATCCACATGAGAAAAAATAAAGTTGGACCCTTATCTTATACCATATATAAAAATTAGCTCAAGATGGATTAAAGACCTAAACTTAAGAGCTAAAACTATGAAACTCTTAGAATAAAACATAGGTGAAAATCTTCATGATCTTATTTCTTATGTATGATACCAAATGCACAGGCAATGAAAGAAAAAATAGATAAATTGGATTAGGAGATTATTTCTTACATATGACACCAAAATGATAAGTGATGAAAGAAAAAAATTAATTGAACTTCTTCAAAATTAAAAACACTTGGAAGTTCCCTGGTGGCCTAGTGGTTAGGATTCCAGGCTTTCACTGCCGTTGCCCTGGTTCAATCCATGGTTGGGGAACTGGAATCCCACAAGCCACGGGGAACGGCTAAAAAAAAAAAATTAAAAACACTTGTGCATCAAAAGCCACTACCAAGAAAGTGAAAAGACAATCTACAGAATGAGGGAAAATATTTGCAAATCATACATCTAGTAAGGGATTAATATCTAGAATATATATATATATATTTTTTTATTTTTTTAGGATTTTTTTGATGTAGACCATTTTTTTTTTTTGATGTAGACCATTTTTAAAGTCTTTATTGAACTTGTTACAATATTGCTTCTGTTTTGGTTTTTTGGCTGAGAGGACTGTGGGCTCTTAGCTCCCCGACCAGGGATCGAACCCTCACCCTCTGCATTGGAAGGCGAAGTCTTAACCACTGGACTGCCATGGAAGTCCCTAGAATATATTTTAAAATAATAAAATAAAATAATAATATTATGAGGGGGAAAATATCTAGACTATATAAAGAATTCCTATAACTCAACAAGAAAAAAGCAAGCAAACGAATTTAAAAATGAGTGAAGGGGACTTCCCTGGTGGCACAGTGGTTAAGAATCCGCCTGCCAATGCAGGGAACACAGGTTCGAGCCCTGGGCCAGGAAGATCCCACATGCCGTGGAGCAACTAAGCCCATGCACCACAACTACTGAGCCTGTGCTCTAGAGCCCGCGAGCCACAACTACTGAGCCCGTGTGCCACAACTACTGAAGCCCGCACGCCTACAGCCTGTGCTCAACAAGAGAAGCCACCGCAATGAGAAGCCCACACACTGCAACGAAGAGTAGCCCCTGCTCGCTGCAACTAGAAAAAGCCCACGCGCAGCAACAAAGACCCAACACGGCCAAAAATAAATAAATTTTTTAAAAAAATGAGTGAAGAACTTGAATAGACATTTCTCCAAGAAGATTTACAGATGGTCAATTAGCACATGAAAAGATATTCAACATCATTATCATTAGGGAAATACAAATAAAAACCACAATGAGATCCCACTTCACCTACATTAGGATGACCGTTATCCAGAAAACAGAAAATAACAAGTTTTGGGGATGATGTGGAGAAATTGGAACTCTTGTGCATTGCTCATGGGAATGTGAAATGGTGCAGCTGCTGTGGAAAACAGTGTGGCAGTTCCTTAAAAAGTTGAACATAGAATTACATATGATCCAGTAATTCCACTTAAAGGTATCTACCCAAGAGAATTTGAAACTAGAGACTCAAACTAAAAGTCAGCTATTTACCTTGGTGTTAAAATAACCAGTCTCAACATTTAAGACTATTTACTTCATCTTTTTTTCTGTGTGTATGCATATGTGAACAAAGTTAGGATTATAATACAATTTTGTATGCTTGTCATCCACTTAACACTACATCCTGAGTACTTTCTCATATCAATTAAGTGTTCTTTTTTTAATATTTTATTTATTTATTTATTTATTTGGTTGTGCTGGGTCTTAGTTGCGGCAGGTGGGCTCCTTAGTTGCAAGCTCACCTTTTCCTTAGTTGCGGCTCACAGGCTTCTTAGTTGTGGCTCACAGGCTTCTTAGTTGTGGCATGCATGTGGGATCTAGTTCCCTGACCAAGGGTTGAACCCGGGCCGCCTGCATTGGGAACTTGGAGTCTTAACCACTGTGACATCAGGGAAGTCCCTAAACATTCTTTTAAAAGGATTTTTAATATTTACAAAATAATCCATAAAATGGATATACATAACATTAACTCATTCCACATTCATAAATTGTTCTGCAAGCCCCTTGATTATTTTCATAGGAAACAAATTCTAGACATGGAATTATTAGATTAATGGTATGAACTATTAATTATTAATGGTATGAACTATTTTAAGTTTCTTGCTACATATTGCCAAATTATTTTCTGGAAAGTTTTAGCAATCATGCCATGGATCTAAAAGTGTTCTTGTTTTCACTGTATTCTCATTAGGATTAGCATTAGGATTTTTTTTATATATTTGCATAATTCACAAGCCAAGGATAAATTATATTTTTACTTTCATTTGTTTGGTGAGGTTGAACATGTTTTTCATATTAGCCTGAAATCTGTTTTTTCTTCATTGAGGTAAAATTTATATACAGTGAAATGCACAGGTTTTTTGTTTGTTTGTTTGTTTGTTGGGTTTTTTTGGCCACAGCACGCTGTTCGTGCGATCTTAGTTCCCCAACCAAGGATTAAATCCGGGCGCCTGACAGTGGAAGCACAGAGTCCTAACCACTGGACTGTGCAGGGAATTCCCTGCACAGATCTTAAATTTACAGTTCAGTGAGTTATTAAACATACACACCCATCCCATCCCAAACAGGATCTAGAACATTTCTATCACCCCAGAAAGTTCTCTTGAGACCCCTTCCAGTCAGTCTCCACCTAGTTATTCTGATTGTATTATTTTGTTTGTTCTTAAACTTTGCATAGTGGAGCCAGAGTATGAACTCTTCTGTTTTGGGGTTTTTTCTTTTAACATAATATTTTGGAGATTTATCCATGTTCTTGTTTATAACATCAGTTCATTGTTTTTTATTGCTGAGCAGTATTCTGTGGTAGGAATATATCACAATTTGTTGATAGATTCTCCCCTTGATGAACATTTGGGATGCTTCCAATCTTTGATTATTGTGAATAAGGTGGCGGTGAAAATTCTAGTACAAGTATATTTGTACACATATGGTCTCATTCTCTTAGCTAAATACCTGTTAGTGGAATTGCTGGGCCATGGAGTAGAGGTATATTTAACTTCATGTGAAAGTGCCAAACAGTCCTCCAAAGTGGTTTGACCATCATACACTCCCACTAGCAATGTATAAGACTTCTGTTTGTTTCACAGCATCAACATTTTGTGTTGTTACTTTAAAAAATTTTAGCCATTCTAGTGGATGTGAAATGATATATCATTGTGGTTTTAATTTGCATGTAGGTTGCTTAATTTCTTAATATCTGGTACTTCTCTAGATACCTGTTCTTTTTTTTTTAATAAGGAAATGTGTTTTCTTTTTTTTTTAAATAAATTTATTTTATTTTTGGCTGCATTGGGTCTTCATTGCTGTACACGGGCTCTTTAGTTGTGGAGAGCGCAGGCTTCTCATTGTGGTGGCTTTTCTTGTTGCGGAGCACAGGCTCTAGGCACGCAGGCTTCAGTAGTTGTGGCACGCAGGCTTAGTAGTTGTGGCTAGCGGGCTTAGTTGCACTGCGGCACGTGGGATCTTCCCAGATCAGGGCTCAAACCCATGTCCCTTGCTTTGGCAGGTGGATTCCTAACCACTGTGCCACCAGAGAAGTCCAAGATACCTGTTGTTCTTGATTTTTAATTTAAATCTGTTACGGTCAGAGAACATATTCTGTAAGATTTCATTATTTTGAAATTTGAGACTTGTTTTCCCTGTGTCTTTCATTGATTTCCCATTATATTCCATATGTATTTGAAAAGAATGTGTGTTCTGCACTTGTTGGGTGTAGCATACTACACATTAGGTTAAGGTGGTTGATAGTGTTGTTCAAATATTCTATAACCTTATTAATCATTTCTGTATTTGTTCTAGTTACTAAGAAAAAGGAATTAATACCTCCAACTATGATTGTGGATTTGTATTTCCCTTTTAGTTGTTAGGGGTTTTTTTACTTCCAGTATTTTAAATCTCTGTTATTAGGTGCATACATATTTCATTTTAATTCCTCAAATAACTTCCTAATTATACCCTTCTGTGTTACTTTTTTGTGGTTGCTCCAGGGATTAAAATGTGCATCCTTAAGGTATTGAAGTCTACTTAGACTTAACATTGTACTACTTTACATAAAATCTAAGAACCTTGCAACAGTATATTTTCATTCATGCCCCTACTCTTTGTGCTGCTGTAATATATTTTACATTTACATGTTATAACCCCGGCAATGCAATATTATATTTTAGCATTAAACAGTTAATCTTTTAAGTAAGTTATAGGACGACAGGAAACATAATATTTTATACTTACCCACTAATTTATCATTTCCAGTGCCTTTTATTCCTTTCTGTACATTTGAGTTTCCATATGGAATCATCCCTTTGGCCTGAAGGATATGCTTCAGCATTATTTGTAGTGCAGATCTACAGTGACAAATTCTGTTTTTGTTTATTTGAAAATATATTATTTCACCCTTCTTTTTGAAACATTTTTGTTTTGAAGGATATTTTTGCTAGATATGGAATTTTTGGTTGGCAGTTAATTTTTTTCTTTCAGCACTTTAAATTGTCTCTGTCCTTCATTGTTTCTGATGAGAAATCTGCCATCTTCATATCATTGTTCCCCTGTATATAATATATCAGTTTTTCTCTGGCTATTTTCTAGATTTTTTTAGCAATGTGATTATGGTGTGATTTTCTTTGTATTTATCTACTAGGTTTCTTTTATATAATTATAAGACAATATATATAATATTATAAAACATTATATAATATTTTGTAGGGTATTTGTTTTTTACCAGATTTAGGAAAAGTCTGGCCATAATTTCATCAAAAGATTTTATTCTGCCTCATTCTGTTTCTCTTTTCCTTCTCGGTCTCTAATTATATGTATATTAACTTGGTATTGTCCCACAAGTTGCTGGGGAGCCATTCTTTTTTTTTTTAATCTTTTTTTCTTGGTTCTTCAGGTGGATAATTCCTATTGATCTTAGAGTTCACTGACCTTTTCTTTTGACATCATCATCTTCTATTAGGCCCATTCAGATAATTTTAGATATTCTCATTTTTGATTGTAGAATTTACTTTTTTTTATAGTTTTCATTTATTTACTGAGATTTCCTCTTGTATGCATTCCATAAACCTTTTAACATATTTATAATAACTGTGTTAAAGTCCCTGTTTACTAATTCTAACGTTTTGGTCATCTCGTGGTCTGTTTCTACTGACTTCATTTTCTCTTGACTCTGGGTTACATTTTCCTCTTCTTATGTGTTGTAATTTTTTTATTGTATTCTGAACATTATGGATGATACATTATAGAGATTCTTAATTTTGTTATCTTTCTCTGAAGAATGTTCATTTTGCTTTGTCAGGTAGTTAAGTTACTTGTAGAGGCTGGGTTTTATACTTTATTAAAGTAGTTCTGTTTTAGTTTTGCCATTTAGTCTCAGGGTGAATCTTCAGTCCTGGGATACAATCTTTACTCCTAAAGTGTGGCTCTTAGGGTTTCAATGGAAAGCCTGAGGTATTTTCCAAACCCTTCTAACTTGGTGGGATTGAAGTTCTAAATCCTGTCTGTCCCGTGGTATCGCTGAAATCTCTTCTCAGCTTTTCAGCCTTCTAGCTGCTGCTTTCTACCAGATTTATTGGAACCCCCCCAACATGTTTGCAGTTCTGAGGTCTTAAAGAATTGAGGGGAGTTTATACACAGGTTTGGGAGCCCCTTTCCCTCTGGTTTTCTCCTTTCTAGGATATCCCTCTCAATACCTAGCCATTCTGGCAGCCATAGACTCCATTATCTCTGATAGCTTAAGTTGCCCTGTGCTGCTCAGACTGGTGAGTGCCCTCAGTGGAAAAGCTATTTAAACATAGATGTGACCCAGTGTGGTTCTCTTCTTTTAAGAATCCCCTCCATTTCCTGCCTGCTTTTCATCATTCACCACTGCCTTCAAATGGTTGCTTTTTTATATTTTTTTCCACACTTTATGATTGTTATCTGCAGGAAGGGTTAGTCCAATATAAGCTATTCCCCCACTGCCATACTGAAATTTGTTGCTGCACTATGGAACATTACTGGAATTGATCCAAGCTGAATATCTATTAGCTCTAAAATCTAGCATTTTTAATGGATTAATGGCCAAGTAAAATAGTAGTTTCAGTTTTTAACTTATTCTTTCTCTGAGTTTGGCTGGACAAAATTCTTAAATATATAACAGAAGTAATTGATGCCATTTTCTTTGTTATCCACATAGCAAAATCTATATTTGTGGTTTAAGAGCCACAAAAGCACTTTTAACCACTTTGACTAGATGCTTCAGGAACGAGATGGAAAGATTCCATGGAATCTAAAAGAGGAAGTGAGTATAACAAGATGTGTTGCTTCAAATTCCCTGGCGGTCCAGTGGTTAGGACTCTGTGCTTCCACTGCAGGGGTCATGGGTTCGATCCCTGGTCAGAACTAAGATCCCTCAGGCCATGGTGAGCCCCGCCCCCAAAAAAAAGATAGTTGCTATTTTGTCAGTAATGGTGCTGGTACTTTGTTTTCCTAGTTAATGGAAATCTTTTTTTTGTTGTTTTTTTTGGCAGCACCATGCAGCTTGCTGGGATCTTAGTTCCCTGACCAGGGATCGAAACTGGGCCCTTGGCAGTGAAAGCACCGAGTCCTAACCACTGGACCGCCAGGGAATTCCCAATGGAAATCTAACTTTATTTTTAATTCTTTTGTCTTATTTTTTATTTTTAAAATTTTTAATTGCTTTTTATTTTTTTAATTTTTAATTTTTTTATGGAAATCTAATTTTAAATGCAACAGATAAACAGGAGAAAATAGTATATCTACCAATGATCCAAACTCGGGAATAAATAGACATATGAGGTGTGAATTAGTCCACATGTGTAATCTCCCAGGCAGCCTCTTAGGGATAATAGAATCTATGCACAGTCATGTCTCTCCTGGTTAATGGAGCCTGACATAGCGAATCCACTTTTTCAGTGTCCTCTACCCTGTTTTGCCATTGGCTCACTTTATAACCTTAGATACGTCCCGTCTATCTGAGCCTCAACTTGTTCAAATAAAAAAGAGGAGTCCATGGGAATTCCCTTGTGGTCCAGTGGTTAGGACTGCTGCTTCTCACTGCCAAGGGCCCGAGTTCAATCCCCGGTCAGGGAACTAAAATCCCACAAGCTGCGTGGCACAGCCAAAAAAAAAAAAGAGTCCAGAATAGACAATATGTAAGGTCTTTTCCAGCTTTAGGCTTCTACAAGTGTATGGTCAGAAGGGAGGTTTGCCTTTTGAATTTGAAGACAGTCCCTGTGTTAAATGGATTTTAACCTATTTAAATCATAGTTTTAATTTTTCTGTGTATTTTTTAAGGTTGCAATTGTGGCTCAGGACTTGGCAGCATTCCATACTGCATCATCAGAAATGGGGCACCAACAGCATAGCCATCACTTAGTAACCACAGAAACCAGACCTTTGACCTTAGTGGCAACATCCAACGGCACCCAGATTGCAGTTCAGGTGGGTACAATGGCAACTGTCCTCCATTGACAGCAGTGCTGCTCAGCTCTCAGCCTTGTACTCTCTGCTTTATGCGTAACCTTCACAGAGGCAGGGCACAGAATCATCTGTATTACTTAGCCACATTAAGGAAATTGCTGCATTTGAAGTAGACTCAGACTAAAACTTTGTTTTCTACCATCCTTGTATATTCTAGGGGAATTTATAACAAGAAAAATAAAGCTCCTGGTATATATATATACCTGTGTGTACCTGGCCAGCTATCTTTACTCTCAGAATAAAAGTCTAATTAGGCAGGATTCTATAAAGCACTTAAGAGTTATTCCTTGAAAATGAACCTCCTGTAAACACAGACCCCAAGTTAGTCCTCTGAGAATCACTGCACAGCTGTATTTTATGGTGGGAAATGTCAGAAGACTGTGAAGAACATATTCTCTGGGAAGTCACTGCATTCAGGCAGAGAATCTAGAATGCTAGGTGTAGATTACCTTTCCTTGGGAAGATTTTTTTTTAAATGTATTTACTTGGAAAAGGGTTAGAACATACTCAGGAAAATGTCAGCTATTGGTTTTAATTTAGTTTATGGGCATAAAAGCTAAAGGCTCAGGAAGCTCTCTATCTCCACTGGAAAAGATGAGCATCTTTTGTTCCTTGCATGCGTGAAGGTTTATCAAAATCCTAAATAAAGAAACTGCATCCCCAGCAGGAATTTGTTTTTATGTTTTGTGGATCAGCAGTAGTACGTTAACAAGCCCAGGTGTCAGAGTTACAGAGAGAAATTTTACTTCTGGTATGTTATATTTCTTTGGCATCTTGACTGTGGTTTTGTGTATGTTCCTGTTTCAGCTTGGAGAACAGCCATCTCTGGAAGAAGCCATCAGAATAGCATCCAGGATCCAACAAGGAGAAACGCCAGGGTTGGATGATTAATCCTCAGAACAATGGAGCAATAAAGGAAGAGGAGCCTATCATCTTCAGGCAGCAGAGATCCATGAAGCCCGGGCCCAGGAAAATTAGAAATTTTTCATTCCTGAAACACTGTACACATTTTTATGCAAGAGTGGAGAACAATTTATTCTTGACACTTTTGTGTATATAACCCTTGGAAAAGATTTCCCAAACTGATTCATTGTGTACAAGGAAGTATGAAGTTAGGGTAATACAGTAAATTTTTATGTTACTCTTTTATCAGATTGCAAAATCCCAGAGTCTACATGCAAGACCAGTGAAGTCTTATGGAGACTTATGATGGATTTTTAACTTACTGTGAAAAATGAAAGGCTGTATCTAAAATGTCAAAGGTTCTATACATCAAACAATCATAATTCCAAAAGCCATCATGGATAATAAAGGATGTAAAGCCTTCACATATTTCCCTCAGCTAGTAGAGTGTCTGCAGTTTTTGTTCTACTGTATACTTGTCCATTTTTATTTGTATCTTACGGTTTGAAGACTATTCATTATAGTTTTCCATCCCTGTTAACTAACAGCTCTTCAAGCTGAAGTGCTAATTGTATTAGCATTACATTGGATTATATATAAAATTACAAAGTTTGGTTATTTAAAATTAAAAAGTTAAATCCAGTACTTTGGTTTTGTTAAAAGATTTTCCTTAGCGTTCAGTTTCTTGTTACTGTTTTTTAAAAATAATAAACTATCAAAGTTTGACCACAGGCTGGAGCCCGGGATAATAGTGCTGTAATTGGAAATGGCTTTACTCTGAAAATTAGGTTAGTGGGTTGGTGTAAATTATTTATTTTTGCTTATGTACTTTTGTTTTAAAGCTTATTTACCCTAAAGTTTATTATTAATTTTGAATACAGCAATTTTTTAAATGTTACCTTTATATTTGTTTCATTAAATTGGTATGGAGGTGGGGGGAAGTGTAGAAAATATCACGAACATAATAAAATACAACACATATATTGAGAGTATATTGTGTATCAAGCACAAAATAAGTACTTTTCCATACATTTTTATCTACTCATAACAATTTTGTGAGCTATGTGGGATTTACTACTCCTGTTTGTACATAGGAAGCTGAAGGTCCAAAGAGGTTAAGTGTCTACCCAGGCCTTACAGCTGTGGTGAGGCAGGGCAAAGACTTAAGAATCCAGACTTTCTGACTCCCAAGTCCAGGGTGTTTTTTCACCACACCACAACTGCCTTCTCAGATGATAACCTGTGGCAGAGATTTTCAAGATGAGCTTTGGTGATCTCGATTGCCCAATGACCTGAGCACCTGAAAAACCATCTCTAATGTTGGAAAATCAGTGTGGGGTCTACCAAGGTCCAAAAAAAGGGGGGGAGGGTGTGTGAGGGTTGTCCTGCAACAATCACTTCTTTGCTGTTGTTCACCATGCTTTGTTTGCCAGGGAGCTGAAACGTGGCTGTTTTTCATTTCAAGCCTTACAGTAAAAAGGAAAAAATGTGCCGTTTTATTTAATATAAATGTTATCTTTGATCAGGTTCTTTGAAGTCTTGCTAAAAAGGGTCATGATTTAGTCATTTGAAATGGGAAACCCTTCAGGGTTGGGCGGGGGGATTGGCTGCTTTCCCTTCAAAGCTCTTCATAGATAGATAACATTAGAAAAGGTCTCAGTCACCCACCGTCTCAGTCTCCATTCTTTTTTTTTTTTTTTTTGCGGTACGCGGGCCTCTCACTGTTGTGGCCTCGCAGGCTCAGCGGCCATGGCTCACGGGCCCAGCCGCTCCGCAGCATGTGGGATCCTCCCGGACCAGGGCACGAACCCGTGTCCCCTGCATCGGCAGGCGGACTCTCAACCACTGCACCACCAGGGAAGCCCGAGGAGGAGCTTTTTATTCTGAAGCTGACTGTTCCTTATTCATACTATATGTTTTCTGACTAAGGACTTGCTCATTCGGAGGAAGAAGAGCCCGTTTCTAGCTCCACCTCTGAGACTAGGAAGTTAGAACTTAGTCTAATGCACTCAATCACTAGGAAAAATTTGAAGTTTTCCTAAACAACTCTTCAATCGGTGACAGACCAAAACTAAATTATAGACTAGTTTTAAGTACACAGCAATGAGAATGTATGATCTTCAACTGCATGTAAAAGTATGAATGATCCTCATAAATATAATGTTCAGCAAAGGAAGCTGGACCTAAGAGTGCGGGCCAAACTACTCTCATTATCTGAAGTCAGGACAGTGGATACTATTGGTAGGGAGGGGAGCTGGGGGTGAGAAGAAAGCCCAGAGGGAAGTTGAAGCACTAGCATCATGGGCATGTCCATAGGGCCCTGCACCTAGAAAGGCCCCACTGGTGGTTTAATGCTCTGCTGTCACCATCTTAAAGTTCTTAATAAAACTGGAACATTGCATTTTCATTTCTCATTGGACCCTGTAAACTATGTAGCTGTAATGTTCTATATCTTAATCTGAGTGTTGAATTTGTGAATATTCACCAAAGTGTACATATTTTGATATGTTTGCTCTTCTGTATGTATATACCTCAACATGAAGTTTAAAAAAGTTGAATTATAGATTATTTTAAAAATAAGTCAATTGGGCTTCCCTGGTGGCGCAGTGGTTGGGAGTCCGCCTGCCAATGCAGGGGACACGGGTTCGTGCCCCAGTCCGGGAGGATCCCACGTGCCGTGGAGCGGCTGGGCCCATGAGCCGTGGCCTCTGAGCCTGAGCGTCCGGAGCCTGTGCTCCGCAGCGGGAGAGGCCACAACAGTGAGAGGCCCGCGTAACGCAAAAAAAAAAAAAAAAAAAAAAAAGTCAATGAAACATTACTTATGGAATGCAGCCAAAGTTGTATTCACAAGAGAATTCATGACCTTAAACACTTTTACTGCTGAATAAGAAAAAATAAAAGTTCATTAACAAAGCAGACAATGCAGGAAATTAGAAGGGGAAAAAAAAGTCACAGCAAAGCAAAATTTAAAGAAAGCAAAAGGAAGGAATTAATAGAGATAAAAGCAAAATGAATTATTTCAGTATCAGAAAACAACTGATTAATAAATCTAAGATCTAGTTCTTTGAGGTGGGAGGAAAGCAAACAGTAAAACTGATAAACCACTAGCTAACATGATAAAAAAAAAGACGAAACAAATATACAATGAGAAAGGGCTTATAACTATGGGTACAGAGGAAATGATGAGAAATACAAGTGAAAACTTTGCTCAGTCCTATGCTATTACAATTTAAAATCTGAATGAAATGGATAATACTCAAGGAAATATAAATTACCAACAGGGACTCAAAGACAGAAGAAAATCTAAACAGATAAATAACCATGGACAAAAGCTATCAAAAGCAATACCTCAAAAAAAAAAATCTGAACCTAGACACATTAAGAGCAACATCTTTCAGACTTTCACATAATCAATCATTCTCATACTATTAAAGCTGCTCTAAAGCACAGAGAAAGAAGCAAACATTCCAGTGTTTCATGAAACCAAAGTCCTATAAAGATTGTACAACAGAAAAACTATGGACCAGTTCCATTTATAAATATAGATGCAAAATGACTAAATGAAATACATGAACATAATTTTGCAGTATGTTCTGAAAATGACTACAGTTTATTTCAGGAAGAATAGAGTGGCATAATAGAAGGAAAATCTATCATCTAATTCACCACATAAATAATTAAAAAGAGGAAAAAGCAGAATAATGAAGAGAAATGCTAAAATGTGATAGAATTGAATGTTCATTCCTCATAAATATTCTGACAAAAGGAAAAGAATACTTCCCTAATATAACAGATATAAATCATGTCCACATGCACACATACACATAATCGCATCTTATTAACCAATATTATTCTTTTTTCCAATATTATTATTATGTTTTTTTAATAAAATTTATTTATTTATTTATTTGGCTGCGTTGGGTCTTCGTTTCTGTGCAAGGGCTTTCTCTAGTTGCGGCGAGCGGGAGCCACTCTTCATCGCGGTGCACGGGCCTCTCACTGTCACAGCCTCTCCTGCCGCGGAGCACAGGCTCCAGATGCGCAGGCTCAGTAGTTGTGGCTCACGGGCCCAGTTGCTCCGCGGCATGTGGGATCTTCCCAGATCAGGGCTCGAACCTGTGTCCCCTGCATTGGCAGGCAGATTCTCAACCACTGCGCCACCAGGGAAGCCCTCCAATATTATTCTTAATATCCCCATTGAAGTCAGGAGCAAGACAGGAATGCTCTCTACCTCTCCTATAATTAGCACCATGTTCTAACCAACTGAGCTAACCAGCCATTGAACACCTCTCCTCTTATTTAATGTTGTTCTGGAAGTGCTAGCTAATGCAATTAGACAACAGAACAAAGTAAGAGTCATAAATACCAGGAAGAAGGACAGAATTATCAATTATATGATTGCCTACGTAGAAATCCAAAATAATCAACTGAAAAATTGTTAGAAGTAATCCAGGAGCACAGAACATGTTTTGTGTCTTTATTTCATCCTCGCCATTTTTCTGTGCTCTTGTTGTTTCTAACCACTGGTTTACAAGCACACAGACACACAGGGCCCTGGAAATCAGCAGAGCTTGGTAGTGGTGGGTGGGAGTTGGGGTAGGCATCAAACAGAAAGCTGGGCTGCTTCAAGAGCCTTGAAGGCAAGGCAGGTGATCCAGTCAGAATTGTCAGGAGCGTGTGTGAGCAATCCTACGTCCCAAACTGAGCTCCTGGCTCAGTTAAGATTCTGACGCTGGTAACCAGGGACAAAGCCTCTTATTCTGTGTTTAAAAGTGAGACTGTAATAAATCAGAGGGCTCCTGGAAGCCCCTTCCTTATCAGCACCTCACCACAGACTGCAGCCAGAGAACAGACCTGCAGGAAGACCAGTCCAGATGAAGTAATCAGGCTAAGAAAACAGAAGCACAGGCTCCTTTCCCAAGAGCAAAGCCAGGGGAGGGAGATACAGAGGTGGGGAAGCGAGGAAAGGGAAGGAGGGATAGGGCATCAGTGACCAGAAAGAGAGGAGAGCTCTAGTGTGTCAGAAAAGGCAGGGTATGGGTCTCTAGGACTTGTGCCATATTCCACCTTCCCCATCCTGTTTTAGAGCAATGATTCGGCCTTTCTCTTGGCTCTCTCTTTAGTTGGTACCTAGGCATTTTGGAAGTGAGATTTTTTGATAATTTTGTATATTTCTCCAAATGTCTTCGCTGTGGTAAATATATTTACTCTAGGTTAATTTTTAAAAATTGAATCATTATACAGTTTTGCAACCTTTTTTTCGTATCTTAGATATCTTTTCATTTTGTACATATAGCTCTATCTCATTATTATGCAAACTGTGGTTACTTATTATTTAATGGACATTCGGGTGGCTTCCAATTTTTGGTATTTTAAACAATGCCTACAACACAATTCCTCCAAATCTCCATTTGGCTGATTCCCTCACTTCATTCAGATTCCTGCTCAAATGCCACCTCCTCAGAAAGGCCTTCCTAGATCATCCTATTTAAAATAGCACCTCCCTCCAACCCTCTACCACTTCTTAATCGCTGACACCTCCCTTTTTCTTTTATAGCACTTATCACTACTTGATATTTTTTGTACCTTTGTTTAATTATATATTGTCTGTCTCCACCAGAGGCCTCAAAGTTTTATGAAAGTAAGGACTTTGGTTTGTTTCACTGCTGTGTTCCTAGTGCCCAGAAGGGTGCCAAGCCCACAGGGGAATCTCATTAAGTATTTACTGAATGAATTAATACAAGGATAAACATTCTTTTATATATGTTTGCAAACCTGTAGAAATGTTTACTAGCATTGCTGAGTCAAAAATTATAAATATTTAAATTGTAACAGAAATATTCAAAACAATCTTTTAGGGACTTCCCTGGTGGTGCAGTGGTTAAAAATCCACCTAGCAATGCAGGGGACACGGGTTCGAGCCCTAGTCCAGGAAGATCCCACATGCCACGGAGGGACTAAACCTGTGTGCCACAACTACTGAGCCTGCGCTCTAGAGCCCGCGAGCCACAACTGCTGAGCCCGTGTGCCACAACTACTGAAGCCCGCGTGCCTAGAGCCTGTGCTCCACAACAAGAGAAGCCACCGCAATGAGAAGCCCACACAATGCAACCAAGAGTAGCCCCCCCTTGCCACAACTAGAGAAAGCCCGCGCACAGCAACGAAGACCCAACCCAGCCAAAAATAATTAATTTTTAAAAAATAATAACAAAACAATCTCTTAAAAGTGGTACCAATTTACACCCACCCCCATAGCAGACAAGAATGCATTTCTCCAAACCCTCTGCAACACAGCATAGTATCAGTCTTTATAATCTTTCCTCTTTTTTTTTTTTTTTGCTGTACGCGGGCCTCTCACTGTTGTGGCCTCTCCCGTCGCGCAGCACAGGCTCCGGACGCGCAGGCTCAGCGGCCATGGCTCACGGGCCCAGCCGCTCCGCGGCATGTGGGATCCTCCCGGACCGGGGCACGAACCCGCGTCCCCTGCATCGGCAGGCGGACTCTCAACCACTGCGTCACCAGGGAAGCCCCTATAATCTTTCCTCTTGATTTTAGAATTTAAAATACATGTGGATTTTATGGTATAACAAAAAGGTAGAGGTGCCAAGTCTGACTGTCTCTGATTCCCACTCCCCTCAATCACGCCGTACAGGAAGTGTGCCCTGCAGTCCAGACTCTAGCAGCACACTGCACAACTAGCCTGGCCCATGGCTGGTTCCTGTGACACTGTCTTCATCAAGTCTCCCAGTGAGTTCTCACCCTCACCTTACCCCATTCCTGACAGGGTAGAAAGAGCTATTCTTTAAGTCAGTAGTAATACAGTCTCAGTAATGCTGGCTCTATGACTGTGTGATACAGGCATTTAACGTATCTGGGTTTCATTTTCTTCATCCGTAAAATGTGAATAAAAATACCTCTTGGAGGGTTCCTATAAAGATTAAGTAAGATAAATATGTAAAGCATCTGGCTCGGTGCCTACCATACAGCTGGCACTATAGCCTTCCCAGCTCCCTTTAAAGCACTCCAGCTTTTTGTGGCACTTAGGACATTTCCCATATGCTGACCTGTATAAAAAGTAGGGGCAGTGGGTAGGATATGGATGGTGCTTGAACATGGCACGCACTCAATAGAAGATGCCAGGTAGAGTTGATTTTTGCATTCAGGAACTAGTCCATCCTCACTGTTATGTTTTTTTCCACGTACATATTTATACCACCAATCAGCTGATCGTATCCCACACTGCTGCGTACTCTCTACCCAACTAGCTACTGGATGAGCTCATCTCTCAATCCTGTCTGAGCTGAACAAGGCCTTTTACAGAACTTTAAAACTGACTGACTCACCACTGAGTCATCAAAACATAGCAATACCCAAACACACTCCTGTTGCTTCACAAAAGACCAGCATGGGATGTCTGCCTTATCTCCTTTCCCTCTCCTACTGAGACTGGGCCCCTTGTCTCACTGGAGAGGAGTCATCACATCTTTTGTGCGGCAGTAATCTGAACAAAGCTGGTTTAGATAATCACAGTGTGGCCAGCAGACAACTCGTGGTCATCCGGGTCATTTCCTGTGTATGTCACTAACCCAGGAGAGGCAATTAATCAATTACCCGATTGTGTATTTAGCACCGGCATTCTGTTGGGCACTCACTTACTGATTCCTCCTGTTTATAACATTTCTGTGAAGTGACCTTTTCAGTTATTGAAACTCATGAAGAATAGAGAGAAAAGCAGCCCTTTGCAAGAAATATTGGAGAAAATGGGGCTACTTCGTTCCATTCCAGTAAAAAGAAGTTCTAAAATAGCAAATAGGAAGCATGATGTTTTGGCTAACTGCCTCACAGAGCTGTAATTTTAAATGTGGGTTGAGAACTCCTCTCTTATCTAGAAATAATATGGCCAGTGGTCAGTATTTTCTCTTGGGAAAAGTCTTAAAGTAGTATTCTTGCCACAGGCCTTACTGATTGCAGTGGACTATCAAGTCGTTGAAGATTAGGGGGGCCTGTGTAAAGGCTGAGATAACTGGGGGCAGGCCTGAAGGCTTCTTTCACTAACAAAACTGGTTATAGCCAAGGTTTTGTGTATGTACAGACGCAACTGTCAAGCACCCCGGCACGGTCTCTCAGTGTTGAAGCCCTCAAGAAAAAACTGAATGAGAGGGCTTCCCCGGTGGCACAGTGGTTGAGAGTCTGCCTGCCGATGTAGGGGACGCGGGTTCGTGCCCTGGTCCGGGAAGATCCCACATGCCGCGGAGCGGCTGAGCCTGCACGTCCGGAGCCTGTGCTCTGTAACGGGAGAGGCCACAACAGTGAGAGGCCCGCGTACAGCAAAAAAAAAAAAAAAAAAAAATTAACAAAACTGAATGAGAATCTTAGATCCTCAAAGTTTTTGTACATAATCTATATAATTGCATGTAATGGAATCTTCCCTTGATCTTATATAAATGTCAGAAGGATAAATGAAAATAGTATGTTAGTAATCCTTAAAGAGTCATTAGGCATGAAAATAAATTATGCTCATTTCATTAAAATACAAGCTTTCAACTGGTCACTCTTCCCTAGCTATACTTCTCAAGTTCTTATCAATACTATCTCTGTTCTGATTTGATTATCCTTGCTGGTTGTACACAGCCTTTAACTGTTGATCCACGTTAAGCAAACTTATTTTGGTGACACCAGGAATCACATGTTGCATTTACTGAGTATAAAGCCATTAACAAGTATGAATATTCTCGAATAACACTGTTATAAGTAAAAGCACACATAACATTTATTGAACACTATTCGTAAGGGACAATGCTAGTCTCACATTTAATCCATTGAACAACTAAGGAGGAACTGGATTTGATTATTCTGTATCAGAGTAAGCTGATGAACATGTGGTGAAATGGTCAAACAGTGTCATCCATCAGAGGGTATTAAGGCAAGTGACAAAGGAGAGAAATCTAATCTATATGTGAGAAGTCAAACAGGAGCAGCGGTAGGAGTTACCACATTCTAGCCTGAGAACTGGATTCCTGGGGCCAACCAGCAGTTCGTAACAGAGCTGGGTTGAAGTGAGATGAGGTTTGCTGGGAGAACCAGCAGAAGGAGATAGGTAAAGATATTAAGCAAGATGAAGAAAGACAGTTTAACTTTTTTAGTATATTATTTGGTTTTTAAGTGAAAAACAGATTTGACCAACATGGATTTTTAAAAAAATTAGATATCTATCAGAGTAGGCTCTTCTTTAGAAAAAGTTATTATTTCTCCAGAATCAAAAACATAATCTGGAAATGATTCAGCTTTGGGTAAAATCTGGCTAGTCTTAACAAACATTCCTAGAGACTTTACATCACTGTGAAAAATTAGGTCCTAGTTCTGAAGGACTTTTCATTCAAAAGTTCATGGCTTATGTTAATGAGAATATGCACATATATTTATGTGCTGCATATATTATAAGTATTTGAGGACTTCCCTGGTGGCACAGTGGTTAAGAATCGCCTGCCGGGGGACACGGGTTTGATCCCTGGTCTGGGAAGATCCCACATGCCGTGGAGCAACTAACCCCATGTGCCACAACTACTGAGCCCTCGTGCCACAGCTACTGAGCCCTCGTGCCACAGCTACTGAAGCCTGCGCACCTAGAGCCTGTGCTCTGCAACAAGAGAAGCCACCGCAATGAGAAGCACACCCACCGCAATGAAGAGTAGCCCCCGTTCCCTACAACTAGAGAAAGCCCACATGCAGCAACAAATACCCAACGCAGCCAAAAATAAATAAAATAAATAAATTTATTTAAAAAAAAGTATTTGAGAAGGTGATTTAGGACTCTCAATTATAAATTTTCAGGGCAGGAATCTTGCTTATTTTGCTGCTAAGGAAGGTGAATAGGCTGACAACAGTGGCATGAAAAAGCCTTTTACTTGTTAAATCATCAGTCTAAAGGAGATAAACAGGTTAAGTTTGTTCTCCCAATACCCAGAGGCAAAATTTTCACTCAGTTATTACAACATTACTACAAGCCTGTGGATTCTGCAAAAGTTGCCTAGCAACATTACAGTTAGAAACAACACAGGGTAGGGAAAGAACAGGAAATTTGAATTAGATATGCCCTGGGGCAGGTGGGCGTGACCCGTACAGTGAGTGCTGTACTCTGAGGAGCATGAAATTTTAAAAATCGGAACAATCATTTAGAATTTCAGTTAGGACATTGCTGCAGTTAAACCATAACACTGTGCCTGTTCTCAGCTGGAGGAGGCAGGGCCTGGGTTTCTTACTCATTTTGGCACTTTTGTTTTAAAGAACACTACATTTTAATTATTCCAGAAACATTTATTAAGAACCTTCTTTGGGGCCAAGGCACATTGCTGGTTGCTGGAGCTCTAAAGACTAATAAAACTCGATCTCAGCGCTGGGTGGGAGAGAAGCCAGACATGTAAACAAAGAGTGTTACATAGTCCATGCCGGGTGCAGTGGAAAGTCTGGAGCCGGGAATATCTATTTTACATGGAAGTGGTGAAAGTCAAATGGTTCTTGCTCTGATTACTGCTTTTAACAATACTTAAAAAAAAAATTCCTTCTTTCCCCCAGTAATTTTATACATTTGTTGGGAATTTACCTTTCATATTCTGTGTGAGGACCTGGGTGTGAACCAAGAACTCTTCCCTTCCCATCCGGAACCAGGCCCCTTTGCCCCAGCCAATTTCAAGAACCTCCTAGTTCAGGGAAGCAGAGAGGTGGAAAAGTTAAGAGGTGACAAAACCCAAAAAATGTTAGAAGATTGTTTACCTCCAGGAAGGGGACTTGGGCTGGGGGTTGCAGGGGTAAGTCGGAGACTTCTATACCATTTGAATTAATAACATAGAGAGAAAAATAAACCAATCAACAAATATTTAAGTAAGGGCTCTATTATTCACTCAGAAGATATTGAGCACCTAACTCACATCAGAATACTGCAATAAACAAATGGAAAATGTCCCTATACTCAAGGACCTCATTTTCTAGAAGGGAATAGGAATAAACAATCAACACACTTTGAAATAGATATAAGCCTGTAAAGGAAATAAAGCAACGTGTTGTGAAAGAGTGGGGGGGGGGCGGCAGCATGAGCTTGCGTGCGAAACGATAGAGGATATAGGATTCCTATATGGGAGAGGCTTAGGGGCAAAAACCTCGCTCTGGAGAGGTGTTTACTCAGCTTTAAAGTTTCTGTTTACCTAGGAAGCACACTATTTTTACATACAACTCATGTTACAGATCAATAAAGAGTAGAAGTTTTCTAAAGTTATTTTTATTTACACTTCACATGAAGTGTGAGAAAATTGAGAAAATGTTAACTATCCGTATCAAAGAATTTATATTTCTCACTAGGAGAGAAGTGTTGGAGGGAGGGTGCTAAAAACCACTCCTTGGCTTTGGCCACGGATTATCAGAGAACACCTCTCTCTGATATATACAAAAGGGTTAAGTTCCAGTCTTCTGAGAGCTTAAAATTAAGTTTGGACTAACACACAAAAAAGACACATTTATACATCAGTTAGCAGATATTTGGAGAAGACAACTGTTTACCCTTCACTGCTTCTTCAGTTATGTGATCTCAGGGAATTTCCCATGTGTTTCCATTGTTAAAAACCACCTTGAGTTTAACCTTTGAAAAGTGTTAGAACATATATGGTCGGGTGTTAATATCCATAAAGTGCCACAATAAGAAAAACAGACAAGAGAGATAAATGCAAATGGCCATTAAGCCCATGAAAACTGTCCAGTGATATGAATCAAAACAAAACTACATCTACAAACATTAAGTACCCACTGATGTCCAGAATCCACCAACGGTGTACTCTAATCCACCGCTTGTGAGAACGTAAATTTTTTTTTCTGGAAGGCAGTTTGACAGTTTATATATACTTTGAGCCAGTAATTCTCACTTCTGTGAATGTATCCTAAAGAATAAAAAACAAAACACAGAGGAAAAACAACACGAGAAGGAACAATATTCATTACGGGGTTACTCACAACTGAAAAATTGTCAGAAGCTTCTATGTGCGACAGTAAGAGACGGATTAAATCACAATTTGACGTAGTACTAGAGAAATTTTTTCTCAAGTTGCTTTGAAACTTGCAGCGAGCTGAGCCAATCTGTTTTGCCAACACTTGCCCACGTGCTGGCAAACAAATATAAACACCGTGGCCGCGTGGTGGGCACTTGGTTTTGTGCTTAGGGCCCAGTGTGGTGCTGCTTTATTTACTGTGGGCAAGTGGGGGGCGGGCGGTGGAGAGCGGGGACGGCAGAGGGGACTATGGCCTGCGAGCGCTCCCCTCGCGGCGGACACACCGGCCCCTAACAGACTCTCTGGGGGAAAACTGAGGCTCAGAGGTCGCCCCGCATCCAGTGACCTCGCCTCGAGAACTCGAGCGTCCGTCTTCCGGCTGACTTCGGTATCGGCCTAACCCATTTGCACACGGTCGCAAGGGTCCAGAGGCCGGAGGCACCATTCCCGATTCAGACCTCGACCGTGCAACCAGACTCCCCACAGCCACGCCCACTGAGCCCCAGGGCCCGGCACCAAAGGGATGCGGGACAGGATGTCGGTCTCCCTGGGCAGCGCCCAAGGGCCACGGCGGTCCCCCTCTCCCCGCGACCCGCAGGGATCCCGAGGGCTACGCCGTCGCAAGTCCCGCTCCTGACTCCGGGGAGCCGGAGGGGCGGCGAGGAAGTCGTGTCCAGGCCGGCGCTCGGCTCGGCCTAGTCCAGTCCGCACCCTTCGCTCCTCCCAGAGGGCTGCCTCTGTTCCCCGGCCCGGCCCTGTCCGGGCGGCGGCGGACCCAGCTCCCAGCCATCCAGCTCGCTCATAGGACCGGAGCACTGCGCCCGCCCAGGCCTGGATCCGCGCGGAGCGGGGGGGCGGGGCGGGGGCGTGGGGGGCGGAGCCAGCAGGTTCGCGCCAAAATCGCGTAGTTGATCCCTCCCCCGCGGGCTGAGTCGCGCCCTCCTTTTTTTTCAAACCCCGGGCTGGGCGGGGATTGGTGGACTGGGCACTCACGTGGTTAACGGTCGCGGGAAGCCGCGGAGCCCGAACTTGCTGCTGGACCTGCGGAGACCCCAGCCTCGGCGCCCGGGCCCCCCCGCCTCTGCAGAAGAGTCCGCGCCGCCGCCGCCGCCGCCCCCGCCGGCCGCCGCCCCGAGAGTCCCGGAGCCGCCGCGCAGGCCCGCCGCCGCGGCCACCAGGCGCGCCCAGTCGCACGTGGCGGACCCGCCCCCTGGGCCGGCCGTGCCCTGGACTCCGCGGGCCCAGGTTCTCCGGTCCTCCGCCCCGGCCCCGTGGGCGCGATGAGCTTCCTGAGCCGGCAGCAGCCGCCGCCGCCCCTCCGCGCCGGGGCCTCGTGCACCTTGCGCCAGAAGCTGATCTTCTCGCCCAGCAGCGACTGTGAGGAGGAGGAGGAGGAAGAGGAGGAGGAAGGCAGTGGCCACAGCACCGGGGAGGACTCGGCCTTTCAGGAGCCTGACTCGCCGCTACCGCCCGCGCGGAGCCCCACAGAGCCCGGGCCCGAGCGCCGCCGCTCACCCGGCCCGGCCCCCGGCAGCCCCGGAGAGCTGGAGGAGGACATGCTGCTGCGGGGCGCCTGCCCAGGCGCGGACGCGGCGGGCGGCGGGGCCGAGGGCGACTCGTGGGAGGAAGAGGGCTTCGGCTCCTCGTCGCCGGTCAAGTCGCCTGCAGCCGCTTACTTTCTGGGCAGCTCGTTCTCGCCTGTGCGCTGCGGCGGCCCGGGGGATGCGTCCCCGCGGGGCTGCGGAGCGCGCGGGGCTGGCGAGGGCCCCTGCTCGCCGCTGCCCGACCACCCGGGCACCCCGCCCCACAAGACCTTCCGCAAGCTGCGGCTCTTCGACACGCCGCACACCCCCAAGGTGAGAGGACGCAGCTGCTGGGGCGCCCCGAGCCCGCGCCGGCCTAGCCTTTTAAAAAGGCAGTGGCGCCAGGAGCCGAGCGCGGCGCTGCCCGGGTTCGGTTACACAACCGCCGGGCCGCACCCGCGCTCGCTCTTCTGCGCCGCAACAAAAAAGTTGGCAGTCCCTCTTTTGGGCCCTGCCCAGAAGTTGTCCGTTAAGATTATGTAACTGAACAATGGGCCTCGTCTGGAACTTCATCTTTCAAGGGGGCTGATCGGCGCAGTCCAGGTGGCTGACGATTTAACGCCCGCCGAGTCGGGGCCTCCCCGAGCGTGGCAGCGGGGAGTGTGGCACCGATAACGTGGTTTGGAATGATGCTCGAGTGGTCCTGGCCCGACCACCTGACACTCCCGAGCGCCGCAGCCATCAGGTGGCTTTTAAACGCAGTGTTCTGTCCTGTAATTTGGGCGGCGCACGCAGGAGTTCGATTAAAAAAAAAAATTCATGCGCTTATCGTTTCGTATCAGGTGGCCTTATGGGGGAAAGTTTGAGATACGGAGGGAGACTGCGCTTCGACTTGGGAGAAAAGGCTGGCCTTCAAGCATTTACAGTCTTAAAAAGATTCGTAAATAACTAAGGGGTAGCGTTTAAGCCTCTTTCCGGACAGAATATTTATTGGGTAAGCGTTTGTTTACACCCTTGGGTTTGCAGTTCCCAAGTTTGGTCAGCCTAAGTGTCAGGATTAGGAACGTCCAACTGTTAAAAACCAGCATTGGTGTTGTTGCCTGGACCCTCAGGCTTTCATATACCGTTAATAAGGTATCTTAAAGAAGTAGCTGTTCAGCACCTGTTTGCTGAATGGCTAGTGAGTAAGCAGATGACCACTTCTAGAACTTTAGAAGTAACACAAGATTTTAAAACGGACACTTACCGAAATTAAGACAGGTGCCGCATTTATAAGATTAGTGCAGGAAATGCACCTTTTTAAGTGAGTCAGTTTCAGTACCGTTACTAGTCATAAACCTCAGGAAGATGTGTGCTTTTGTGCTCTACTGTTTGCTAGCCGACTTGCCCAGGGCAAGATCCCTCTGGAAGTGAGGGGAGGAGTCCTACGGAGGAGGCTTTCAAAGCCCTACTTGGATGGGGGAGGGGAGCTTTTATGGGACTCCCTGACTGCTTTCCACTTTTAGATGGATTGAAAGGTTTTGTTAACTTTTATCCTCTAGAATGAACTTAATTTTAGTCTGCATTTATATTCTTTTTAGGGTTAGAGACCTTATTTTACTTGGCCTTTTCAGAAAAGGTGGTTAGTATCCAGCTTCAGGCTCCTAAGTTAACCACTGTTTATTTTGCTTGAAAGATAACAAAGGCTTGTGTGTTGCTTTGACCTACACATTCAGCCTCGTGAAAGCCTTGTTGAAAGTTCGGTTGAGAAGGCCAGCTATAGCACTTGGATCCTAAACATTTTTTTCCCCCTCCTAGAGTTTGCTCTCCAAAGCTCGAGGAATCGATTCCAGTTCTGTTAAACTCCGAGGTGGTTCTCTATTCATGGATACAGAAAAGTCAGGAAAAAGGGAATTTGACATACGACAGACTCCTCAAGTGAATATTAATCCTTTTACTCCAGATTCTGTGTTACTTCATTCCTCAGGACAGTGTCGTAGAAGAAAGAGAACATACTGGAATGAGTAAGTTATTTATTATTCAAGTGTGGTTCCCCAACCACCCAAGATTGGTTTGGTATACTTATTAAAGTTTCGTTTCAACTGAATGACATGGAAGTTTATGCACTGAGAATTTTCTCCATTATTAGCAGTTCTCAGTAATCACCTGTGGAAAAGAGTGGTATGGGAAAGGAAGGAATAAAGAGCCTAGATAGTAGGAAATCTGCTGGTGTCAAAATGAGACAGGCAGAGAAGGTTGATTTCCAAAGGCTTTAATTTTTATATGTGTGGTGGTGTTGGTGTATCTAAGCAAGAACAACATTTCCATCAGTTGAGCTGTATCTTGTCATTACAAAATTAAATACTTTCTTTTCTGTTTTCATTCATTAAATTTTCATTTTGTTATATACCTGTCAGACAAAGTTTTGGATCTCTAGTTGATGTATCTGTCAGATATGTTGATGGAAAAAATAATATTTTTCAGTTCCTGTGGTGAAGACATGGAAGCCAGTGATTATGAGTTTGACGATGAAACAAGACCTGCTAAAGTAAATAGATTTTGATTTTATTGTTTTTGAAATTTGATTTTCTACGTCTTAACAAGCTACCACATATACATGTTAAATAAGCCACATATGCAAGCTACCATAGATGCATGTTAAAACATAATTTTTAGGGAGGAGTCAAGATGGTGGAATAGGAGGATGCGGAATTTGTCACTTCTCACAAGTTCATCAAAAACGCATCTACAAATGGAACAATTCCCACAGAGCACCTGCAAAACATAAGATATAATTTAAAAATTTCACACATAGTGCTATCACCATAGTGAAAAAGTCATTTTCATACCTTTGTATTTTATATATATATATATATATATATATATATATATATGGATACACTTTTTATTACAGAGAATTACAATTACTGAAAGCAATATGAAGTCACGGTATACAACAGAATTTCATGAGCTAGAGAAGATTGGCTCTGGAGAATTTGGTTCTGTGTTTAAATGTGTGAAGAGGCTGGATGGATGCATTTATGCCATAAAGCGATCAAAAAAGCCATTGGCTGGCTCTGTTGATGAGTATGTATTAAAGATTTTGTCTTCTCTTTTGTTCAGTATGATGTTACAAATGTTAAGGTTTTAGGTGGTCAATCATTGAATTTAATTCTCTAACGTTTGAGAAGTTGTAATGATTTAATCAGATCCATTTCATTTTGTGCCATTAGTTCTTACTGGACTTGGAAGAATAATATAAGGGGTCTGATCTTGGAGCCTAACTTAAATTTCTTATTTCTAGTGGCATCCATGAATTCATAGTGAAGTGGAGTTTCATCTTTTCTGAATTCTAGGGCCAGCAAGCTTCCTTCTTTCTAACATTCTTTAATGGAAGTCTATGGAAAAATCTGGTACAGAGTTTTAACTCCCTCTCTTTCAAGCAAGTTGTCCTTCAGCATAATGATAGATCCAGAAGTCAAGATTCTTTTATGAACTTTCAGATAAATTAACTCAGTTCAGGCTTGAATAAAAATGATTTACCATTCTCTTAATCTCAAACTTCTAGGCAGAACGCTTTGAGAGAAGTATATGCTCATGCAGTGCTTGGACAACATTCTCATGTAGTTCGATATTTCTCTGCATGGGCAGAAGATGACCATATGCTTATACAGAATGAATATTGTAACGGTGAGTAATATAATGGTTCCCTTGTAAACTCATAAGCTCAAGAAAATGAACACCAAGGAGATACTTCTTTTTATCTAAAGTCTTGCTCTAATTCTATATATCTTTTATCTCTTGTAAATTCAAAGATCAGAAGCCTGATCTTTGAATTTCAACATGAATTTCAAGTGCAAGTAATTCTTACGTAGAAGTTAGTATTGAAAACCTTGTTCTTGCGTGCATATTATATGTATGCCTGTTACTCAAATTAAACTGATTTTCTTGAGAGGACAGCAGCCTTGCCATATATATTTTGGTATCCCTAGCACTTAACATAGTGTGTGTGGGGGATATAGTAGTTAATAATCCAGGTTCCCTGCATCTAGCCTTCCCTTTCCATTTCATTTTATGTGCTGCTAAAACTGATATTGGTTACTCATAAAATGACAGTGACTCTCCATTGATACAAATTTAGCCATTTGTTGAATCTTGCTCCCCCTTCCATCTATCCAACCTAGTTTACCACTAGAATCCACTGAGATGTTTCTGTAAAGTAAGAGTTATGCTCTTTTAGTTCCCTAGTTGTGCCTCCCTCCCTCCTTCCCCCCCTAAAACAAGCATTTATAGAGGTTTAACTTTGGACCTTTGTATAGCTTTGAATTTCATCAGGTCCTTCAGCAATCAACGTGTGTCCTTCCTTTTTTATTAAAGCTTTACCAGAGTCCCGGCCTCACTTCTGATTCTTACAGACAGCTGTTATTAAATACTTAAATCTTTATATATGATGGATTTTTATTTCTGTATATCTTCAGTGAATATTAGAGAATTTAGAATTTAATGAACAGTCGAGTAGCAAAGATTATTTTTGTTGATTCTCATTTTTTCTTAAGACCAGCCATTTCATAGCTTGTGAATAAATAAGTGTTATAGGTAGTAGATTCAGGTTTTCTGTATTTGAAAACAAAACAGCAGTAAAAGACTCATTTGTCTTACCTGACTTCTCATTGAGTTGTCATTTTAATCTCCACCCTTGAAAGAATAAGTGCTCAGTGTACAGCATTGCTGCTATTTTGTTTCACACATCTGTTGAAATGTTTCTCTTCATACCATCAAAACATTTTTGAAGCTATCGCCCATGGCCTTGTGTTTCTTAACCTCCATTTTTTAGTAACTGCATTTAATAATAGTACAACTTTACCATAATACCTTCTCCCCTCCATATTTGCTAGATGCCGTCTCCTTTTAGTTTCTATCTGCCTCTCACCTTGTTGGATGTGCCTGGCTCTCTTTAAGTATTTCAGCCACAGTCCAGATACATGGTTGTGTCATTCAGATGATTTTGAGAAAACTCTTGGGCCTGGGAGTTGGGAGGGAATGAGCCATCTTGCTAACCCTCTCAGATTACAGAGACCTTGTCCTGTAATAAAGTTAGATTATAAAATAATCTTTTGAAATAGTTTATTATTTTGGAGCATTGTAAAACACTTAAGGAATATGGATCTTTAGAAAACAAATAGACCTCTGTAAAATAGGACTGCCTCTTTGTATGGTTGTTTATTTTGCTTAGATGAAAGACAGTGAGGCTATCTAGATACATTTGTGAGCTCTTCTTTTGTTTCCCTTTTCCACCATTCTCTCCACATAAACCCTTGAATGTCCTAATAGGCCTGGTCTTTAGATCCTTTTCTACAGTTTCACAGGGAAGGATTCTGTTATCATTCATTTGTTGTGTTGATTAACTGATATCCTTTATCTTAACTGAATTTCCTTATTGTCTCAAACATCGTTTGCATTTTGAGCCTTTTTTCTTGGTTTGGTGATAGACTGAATTTCTACTCTTGATAAACAGGTGTAGAAAAATGTTGATAGATAGGGGAGGAGAACCTGAAATATCAGATCAATGGTTTGCTTTTCTCACCTCTTGCCCTTTCATCAACAAGATAGAAGAACTGGCCTAGCTGTAGTTGCTAGACCCACTAAAAAGCAGCCATGTTATTTCTTGGTAAACTTGATCTAGGACTCCAAGCTCACCTGTCTGACAGGCTTCTTGACCTGCTCCCTCCTAGACCCCTCTTCTTCCTGCAGTTCAAGATTTGTTCAAGTTAAGTTCAGAAAACATACTTAATCCTAAGCTCTCCAGGTGTGTGATTTATTTATTTATTTTAAACACATTTGACGTTTTGTTATTCGGTCTTGTTCAAATTATAGGACCTCCTTTTCTGAGTAGTATATCATTGACCTGGATTTTATTACCTTGATTCTGATTTTATTATTCCCAACTAAGCTTTAAATGGAAGTGGTTTATTTATTTATTTATTTATTACAATAACTCCTTGTTTCCTCTGAGACAGAATATAAACAAAGGTTTTAAGTATAAACTTAAAGTTTTTTAAAGTATAAACAAATTAGCTAATTGGTTTGACTGATTCTATAAAAGTAGGTTATGTTCTTATTCATAGTAAGGGTAGTATAAATTAAAACGATACTAAGATACTGTTTTTTACTTGCAAAATTTTTAGACTCTGTTGTTAAGTGTGGGAAAACAGGTATTCTCACACATTAAACATGGGAGTATGAATTGGTACAGCCTTCTCTAAGGGGCACTCTATGTGTGTGTGTTATTGCCCCAGATTTATCTTCCAAATCCCCAGATTTACATAAGCTTATGCTAGCAGAATTTAAGTATTAGCCATTTTGAAATCAGAAACTGAGTGTACTGTTATTTTATGTGAGCTTTCAGAGGTAATCAGATCTTGGCACTGATGGTGTGAATACCAACTCTAAGCTCTTTTGCCAGATAAACAGAAATGGCCCTCTCAGCTACAGAAATTTATTCTATATGTAATAAAAGTTTCCCCCACACACTGTGCATGTGTATATTACATTGTACATACCCTTTGACCCAGCAGTTTGTTTGTAGGAGATATACTAAATATGTGTGAAATGACCAATGTACGAAGTTATTCCCGCGACCACAGTATGTAGTATTAAAGGCTTGGAAATTATTTCTAAATGTCCATCAATTAGGAGATTGGTTAGTGTATTACCATTCAATTATACAGTGGAACTCTGTAGACACAAGAAAGAAAGGGGTAGTTTTGTATATTGGTAGAGAATGATCTTCAAGATAATGAAAATATGTTTTCGCTTGTGTAAAAAGGAGTTGAAAAGAATACGTAAGAAACTGATAACATTGATTTACTCTGGGAAAGAGAACCAGGTGCATTGCTGAAGTATGTATTCATAAGACAGAGACTTTACATTGTACTTTGTACCCATGTGAGTGTATTACCTACTGAAAGAATAAATAAAATTTGGATTTCACAAACAGGTTGAAGAGAATAGGTCCTATATAAAATGTCACTTTCTTGGTTGTGTGTGATCATACAGTAAAGATGGAAGAAAAATAATATTTCAGGAAGAAGATGATTCTAATTTTTCTTGTGTTTGTTAGGTGGAAGTTTAGCTGATGCCATAAGTGAAAACTACAGAAGCATGAGTTACTTTACAGAAGCAGAGTTGAAGGATCTCCTTTTGCAAGTTGGCCGGGGCTTGAGGTATATTCATTCAATGTCTTTGGTTCACATGGATATAAAACCTAGTAAGTATTATAGATCCTCTGACCTGTGTTCTTTAGGGTTATAGAGAATAAATGACTTCATTAAAATAATATGGGAACATAAACATCTTACTTTGTTTTTTCATTGTTAGTTTTAAAAGATTTTTGACCCACTTATTAGTATTGTTTTATTTCCCATCACCTCTTCCCTTGTTATCCCAAATTTGAAATAACAAACTCACTTTTACTAAAAGTTAAAAATGTGCTGCATCTTATGGGAACCATGTAGTCTCGGAGTGGGACTTTGGGGAGACTAAAAGAACCTGTGTTTAAAGCCCGTCTCTTGTACTAGGCTATAGACCCATAATTTTAAATTAATGCTGGTGCCACTAACATGGTTATTAGAATAAAATGATAAATTTGAAAACATAGGTGCTACAAACCTGGAGGTATTTCTAGTCTGTAAAAGAAATAATAAAATTGTCACTGTATGACCCAGAAAACAAAATGATAGATGTATTGTGATTATAAATGTATTTAAAATGTTGCAGATAAATAAGCACTGGAGAGTTTAGGAACATAGTGGTTTTATTTTTTTTCTCTTTACCATTAGATCATTTTCAGCTAAAAATTGATTTTTATATATAAATGGCTCTAGTAGATCGACCATACTATGGCTCAGAACAACCTCATAGTATTCTTTCAAAGGCTTATGAGGTTTCAAACTGAAGATGCAGTGGTACGAATCAAGGTGTAGGCCTACATAATTTTATGTTAAACTGAAACAAAATTGTATTACAGAAGCAGTAATTAGTACATTGTAGAATATTTTAAAATATAGACAAGCTGGACAAAAAGAAAAATTAAATCCCCATTCTTCTATTAATCTTTGGAACTACAGTTATAATGTCAGTGCTACTAACAGGGTTATTAGAATAAACTGAGCTGTGAAGATGCTTTGAAAACTTATGTGCTGTACAAACATGGTGGTATTTCTAGCCTGTAAAATGCCATCAAAATGTTACTGTTTTATTCAGAAAACAAAATGGTACATGCGTTTAGATTGTCTTGCATTAAAAAAAGTATGCAGGGCTTTCCTGGTGGCACAGTGGTTGAGAGTCCGCCTGCCGATGCAGGGGACACGGATTCGTGCCCCGGTCCGGGAGGATCCCACACGCCGCGGAGCGGCTGGGCCCGTGAGCCATGGCCGCTGAGCCTGCGCGTCCGGAGCCTGTGCTCCGCAACGGGAGAGGCCACAACAGAGAGAGGCCCGCGTACTGCAAAAAAAAAAAAAAAAAAAAAAGTATGCAGGTGAATCCTACACTAACATTTTAGTGCAAATTCCTCTCATTTAATCAAAAATAACATCATAATGTACATACTGTTTTATAACTTTTTTTTTTTCTTGGCGGTACGCGGGCCTCTCACTGTTGTGGCCTCTCCCGTTGCGGAGCACAGGCTCCGGACGCGCAGGCTCAGCGGCCATGGCTCACGGGCCCAGCCGCTCCGCGGCGTGTGGGATCCTCCCGGACCGGGGCACGAATCCGTGTCCCCTGCATCGGCAGGCGGACTCTCAACCACTGCGCCAACAGGGAAGCCCCATAACTTTTTTTTTAAGACAACTGTCTCTACCTTTCCATTTCAGTAAATTTTTATCTCATCTAGTAGCCAGATCATATTAAAATTTTTCCTAGTTGACCAAAGTCCTTAACAGTTGATTCGTCCAAACTCATTTCCATTTTAGGACCATGCATTACACCAGGTTAAATCCATTTTTCTTTTTTAGGTTTTACCCTTCCCCAACTTAAATAATAAAAATAATACAGACCTTGTCTTGCAAGATATCCTTTCTTCTGGGTTTGACTGGTTGCTTCCTAGCTTATTCCTTTCTCTATCCTATAAATTAGAAGTTATAACTAAAAGGTTGATGTATTTAAGTTAAACATTGTAGGCTAGGTGTTTTTAAGTTGAATTTAATGAGGTGGTGTTTTTTTTCTTTTTTAATCTATGGAAATATGTGTGATTCACGGGAATTTAAATCATTTTGCACAACTTAGTTATATGAATTATGTGAAGGATTTTTTTACATTAACTTGCTAAAATGTTTATTTTCCAAAAGGAAAAACTATATTTGAACTGATGGCAGTTAACGTGGATCAGTAAGGTTTGCCCATACTCACTCATAGCTTGTATTAAATGTCAGACAAACATAGTGGATTCTTATATTACAAGTACAAAAGTTGAAAATATTAGGGTTTGTGAAGTTTTAAATTTACAAATATCACCATAAAATAAGTTGTCCTGTAAATAAAGCAAAATTGGAAAGATGACTCTAGTGAATGTAACATTTATAACTTATATACTATATTGATAAAACTACTAAAATAAAATCTGCCACTAAAACTTACGTTAATCATGAGCTTACCTGAATTAGAAAAAAAAAATGTGTACAGCAGAAATAATGAACCACAGAACCTCATTGGGATGTAGATGCTGTATGGTCAGCCAAACTCAATAGCTACATGACTTATTCTTTTCACACCAGCCTTGTAGCATTAGATTAAAATTTGTTCTTTGGCAGCATCACAAATTAGTATGTTAATTGCCTTTTGTATTATTTCTAAGTAATTAAAACTGCTGAAGATCAGTGTGTAGGTGACAAGGGTCTAATGCAATGGTTTCCAAGTGTTCAAGGACCAGTGCTAGGCCAGAAAATATATTCCTAGAAAATATAGTCCCAGTTCTTGTCCCCTGAGATTTTCATTCTCACTGAGTTTGGGGTAGAACACATAAGAATCTATATATTTAAAAGCTTTCTGGTTGATTCTGTTATATGACTTGTTTGTGAACTTTGGTTTAACTGTTAACTGTTAGTATGGCTAACCTAAATAACTGTTTGACAGGTAATATTTTCATATCTCGAACTTCAATCCCAAATGCTGCCTCTGAAGAAGGAGATGAAGATGACTGGGTATCCAACAAAGTTATGTTTAAAATAGGTAAGAAAGAAAAATAACCAGATTATTTCCTCAAAATAAAGAGGGAGAGGCTGGTTTGTTTTAATTCTTGACTGTATTTTTTCAATACTTCTAGGTGACCTTGGGCATGTAACAAGAATCTCTAGTCCACAAGTTGAAGAGGGTGATAGCCGTTTTCTTGCAAATGAAGTTTTGCAGGAGGTAGTTTTTCTCCTTTAAGCCATTTGCTTTGTAATACTTAACCAGTTGCTAGAAAACTATAAATGCAGATGTACTGAAATTTTATGCTAATAACTTGTAGAAAGGTAATACAAAATAGAAAGTGTAAACTGTTAACTGTGGACGTATTTAATCTAGCGAAAGTCAGTAAAGGCAAAGATTTATCATATTCAGCAGTGGTGGAGTTGCAGTAAGAGAAATTTCCATACACTACTGGTGGAACTTTAAAATGGCATTGCCTTTTTGGGGATCAAAGTGTTAGTATTGGGACTTCCCTGGCAGTCCAGTGGTTAAGACTTCGCCTTCCAATGCAGGGGGTGTGGGTTCGATCCATTGTCAAGGAGCTAAGATCCCACATGCCTCGTGGCAAAACGTAAAACAGCAGCAATATTGTAACAAATTCAGTAAAGACTTTAAAAATTGTCCACATCAAAAAAATCTTAAAAAAAAAAATGTTAGTATCTTTCAACATTTTAAAATCATGTACGCTTTGACCCAAAATTTCCATTTCTAGGAGTCTCTCATTCAGAGATAGTCATATACAAGTAAATTGAGAATGATGTAAATATGTGTTTAGCAGTAAGGGAATGATTAAGTAAATTATGGCACATAGTTAATACTGCTATTTCAAAAAGAGTGTTGCAAAATATTTCTTGATAAGAGTTTTGAATGAAAATAGAACAAGTAGAACAAATGAAGTGTATGATTACATTGTTCTTTTTATATGTATATTTGTGTTTTATAAGTATATGCGTATTTCTGACTTGTTGATATATGTATGTTTTGTATTTTCATATGAATGCCCCCAGGGGGATAGGAGTTTCTTCTGAGAGTTGAGCTGGGCTAGTGATAAAGAAGAGGCCTTTTAGAAATGCCTAAATACTTTTAGAAATGTATTTATTTACTTTCCCACCCCAGAGTGTATATTATTTTATCATTAAAAAAATAATAATCTCCCCAAATTTAGCTTGTTCTCGGAATAGGTCCTAAACTTAAATGTGGCATTGGACATTTTAATTTCGTTTTATTTCTCACCCAAATCATCATTGAGGTGTAATCTTACTTTATTTTGGCCATTTTTATATTCCCTTAAGTTTCTTTTTTTTTTTTTTAATTTTACAGAACTATACTCATCTACCAAAGGCGGATATCTTTGCCCTTGCCCTCACAGTGGTATGTGCTGCTGGTGCTGAGCCTCTTCCCAGAAATGGAGACCAATGGCATGAAATCAGACAGGGTAGATTACCTCGGATTCCACAAGTGCTTTCCCAAGAATTTACAGAGTTGCTAAAAGTGAGCATTTTATATATGAGGCACTTTATTGACATGATTCAATATTTTATTTAATTGCATGCCTTTACATTAATTTTACTTCTCTTTTTAAGGTTATGATTCATCCAGATCCAGAGAGAAGACCTTCAGCAATGGCATTGGTAAAGCATTCAGTATTGCTGTCTGCTTCTAGGAAGAGTGCAGAACAATTACGAATAGAATTGAATGCTGAAAAGTTCAAAAATTCACTTTTGCAGAAGTAAGTGATGGGGTTTTTATTTGTTTTGTTTTTACTTTCTCATTTTTATTCTCAAATTTTAATGAGAGATGATTTAGGCTTTCCATCAGTGAGGAATATAGTGGCTTGGCATGTTATACGGTTAAAGATTGGGGATTTCTGCTTTACATTGGTATTTGACCTATAAATTTGTGTTGTTTCTAAAGTTTGAAATTATGGACTTAAAAATTTTTTAAACTTGCATATATTTGCAGTGGTGATAAGCCCCAAATTGTCACAAAAACTAAAATGAGCAGGTATCAGTTTTTTCCCTCCACACTCTCAACATAAACTAACATTTTCCTTGAAACGTTCTATTCTACTTATTTATATGAAGGGATGAAATAAATGTCGATTAGGTTAGTAGATGATTCTCATATTTGCTCTGAATGACCTTTGACATTTTTGAAAACTGGTTGGAATGATCATTCTAATTCATTTGCTTTATTGCTGCCGTTTTGATTCTAACCTAATAAAACTGACTTGAAATATTTAAAGGTTCCTTTGCCATTAGTTTGATAGCCATCATAGTTCATATAAAGAGGAAGTAGAGTTTTCCTTTTGTCTGTATTATGTAAAGAGATCTTCACAATACTGTATTTTTTCTTTCCTCAGTTGCATGAGTAATGATAACATGCAAAGATCTCCCAACTGATAATGTAGTTTGTATTTGGCCTCTTAGGTTCCCTTCCTAGGATTAATACAGTAGGTGAAAAGTCTTGTTTCCTATTTTTACGTTCTTAGAGAACTCAAGAAAGCCCAGATGGCAAAAGCTGCGGCTGAGGAAAGAGCACTCTTCACTGACCGGATGGCCACAAGGTCCACCACCCAGAGTAATAGAACATCTCGACTTATTGGAAAGAAAATGAACCGCTCTGTCAGCCTTACCATATACTGAACTACTCATTTCCCACCCCCAAAAAAAAACTGTGACAAGAGGAAGCTAGGTTGAAATCACTGCTAGAATCCAGTTTGCAATTACTTTCTCAATCGGTGTCAGTAGTTTTACTGAAATATGTTTTAGGACTTTTATTTGTGAATTACAGTTGAAAGCTGTATTTTGACCAGTGCTATATCAGGCTTTTGTCTAGTTTTACCAGTCTGTCTTCTGTAGGATGTCAGTCACTGTTGGATGTTACACCAGCCTTTCCAGGGTTAACCACTGTGGTGGTGTGCTGCTTATAGTTAGCTGTTGCATTGTAATAAAAGGTATCTGTCTCTGTAGTGACTTGTAAAAAAGGACTCAAGGGCTTTATTACATACCTATTCTCCCTTTGAAAAGGGAAATGCTAAGAGACTCAGTACTCCTCAGCCTTCAATGTACCTGTGTGTCAATCTTATATTTCTTTTTTTTAAATTGTGAATTATACTTGTATATCCCACTGGGAGCACTTTGTAGGCATTGCATGCACCATGGAATGATGATTCTGTGGAAGTACTGCCTTGTGAATTTGCTGCTATTTTAGTTGTGTCTTTGCTGTAAAATTGTAGCATTAAACAATCATCGTTGTTAATAGGCTTTCTTTTTAAAACAATTATGTGAAATATATAGCTGCTCTTGATGAAAAGCAGCTATTTGCCTTCTTTTTTTCTTTGAACTTTGAAGCTAGTGCATTGGAGAAATGCACCTCCCCCCCTTTGGAATGCTGTATTAATGTAGTATAATTATTACTGGTTTTGTACTTTTTCCTGATAATGCCCTTCCCTGACTCTTTTTAAAAAATGTTTCCTCCCTTCACCCAAGTTTTGTACTTGATTATATTGTTAGTCTGTTTTTTAAATGTTTTGCCTGGTTTCTCTTCAATATTTGTGTATATAAACTAATCTTGGTGATACTGTACATAGCTATTTGAAATGCCAGAATGACTTCTGACCCAAGCTTATCACAAAATATGTTTTATGTGTGATTAGCCATTTGACTAATAATACTGGCTAACAGATGTTGCAAAAAAATAGAATCTGTCTATTGTTTGTTTTTCTATTTTGGTTTAAAACATGTTTGCACTAGTCTGTTTGACTTGTGTTTTATTAACATTGATTGGCATATTAAAAGTCACTCTGAGCTTACTTTAATTGTCTAAATCTTTGTGATGCCTGTTTTCTACTAGTTTATCTCCATTATCACTACATTTTAAAATGTAGAGTGTAATGTATATGAAATACTAAAAGCAGAGGGCACATTTTTGACAGAATATGAAACACTGATTATTTAATGATGAGCTTTAGTCTACATTAGTTACATTTTGAGATTTAACAAAAATTTACCCATTAACCCTCAATGTTTTTTGTCATAAATAATATCTTTACATCACATTGCATATTATGCATTTGATCTGCTAGAAATATATAATGTGGTTTAAGATAGCTTTAGATTATTAAGTGAATATAATGGATAGGACTCAACTTTTTAATTTGAACTGAGTCACAGAAGAGTTTTGAAGTGGAGAGGGTTTTAACTCACTAAACTGGCCTGGATTTTAGAATTGAGAATGCAAGTTTAAGTGATTAACAGTGCTAATTCTATGTGACATCTTTTTCTGACATAGATTAGAACCAGAGAGTAAGCAGTGAAGGCCTTTTAGCAGGTAAAAATGAACATTGCAAGATCCTTGGGCTTTTCGATCATGGGTACATCATTTCTTTTGATTAGGGTCTATTTCTTTCTGCTATAAACATTTCTAACAAGCTTGATTATTTTAGCTTTTAAGCCCACGGCATGTTAAAAAGTACAATTTAGAGGCACTAGAGGAGTTGGTGCAGATAAATTAGATATAAAAGCTGACAGGTATGGAAGACAGAAAAAGCTGCATAGGCTGGAGCAGGTAATACATTTCAGCCACTGAGGACAAAGCTATAAGAAATATAATAATTGGTGTTTGTGAGCATCACTAAGTCGTTAATGTGCATTTTTCTAGTGCACTAGCTTCAAAGAAAAAAATCAGGTGTTTTTCATCAAGATTTGCAGTAAGTTTTTCACATTGTTTAAGAGTAGTAGATTGAGTAGGAAAAAAATCTGATTTTCAAAGAGGGAATTCTGAGGCTCTCTGAAAACTGATCATGAGAATTGGGCTCATATTCAATACAGTGTACTTAGGTTAAGTGCCTTTTATGTACTAACTGGTAGACCAAGAAATAGTGTTTGTCCACTAGGGACTTGGGATAAAATAGAGGAGATTCATGTAAACACAAAACGACAATAAAATGTGGTAAGTGCTATGTTGGAGGGATGGCTCAAAGGACAATTTATGTACCTACACCTTGGGAGGAAGCTGGTGGCAGGTTAGAGAATGGATCGTGGGAATTAGGTTTAGATTGGCTTCAAGGCCATTGTACTAAATCAGTGTAAAAGTAAGGAGGGCCTGAACTAGGAGGTCTATGCATGGAAACAAGGGGATAGGATTTCATTAGATGGGCACACTGCACATTGAACAGGTTTTGTTTGTTTTTATAATGGAATAAGAACTTGTTAGCATAAGGTCAGAATTGGGAGAATCAGCTGCAAGTGCTAATATGGAAGCATTGAAGAATTTCCCAGAAAAATTAAAATGCAGAGGCCTGTTATTGTTTGAGACAGATATTTAACACTGATAAAATTACTTTTTTGGAAAGCTAACTTAAGTGAGGAAGAAAATTTTAAAATATTGATTATGCAGTTGAGTAGGAGGAATCCCATACTGCAGTTGACTACAAATTGAAACTGTTGCCTTACCTTTATCTTGCCAAGAATCCAAGGCAATCCCCTTTAATTAATGAACTAATGTCTTTTGAAGAGCCGATTCTTAAGCTTTGATTTTTTTACTCTGTTCCAGAGGGCAAGAAATGGTATTTTAAAAATTGGTAACAGCTGGGTTTGGGTAATGCTTTAGGCTGTCTCCTAATTCTTAAGCAGCAGCATCCTGACATTAGTTTTTCTTCCTCCCCAGTTCATATCCACAAAGCATCTCACTGACTTTAGCCAGCAGATCAAAGTTGTTGCGTCCTTCTGGTATTTTTATTTGTGAAATTATTTAAGGCCAGTTAAAGCAATCAACAAACAGGATGGATCAAAAGAAATTTTGGAAGTGTTTTGGATGCTGTGAAAATCATAATGGAAGCTTGGAACTAGGAATTTGGAGGAAACTGCCTCAGTATTTTGAAGGCATTGGTTTAACTGTAAAAAGCATCACTGAAACTGATTGACATTGCGGAGTGAGTGGATCTAGACATTTCTCCTGAAAACCTGGTTGTACTGTTAGACATTTCTCAAGCTCAGCAAAGTAGATTTTTATATAAATGCGAGAGTAAGACATCATTGAAACTGTCCCTCTCCCAACATTTAACTTTCAAAAACTTTGAGAGGCTTTCATCTGAACGTCATTGAACTTTTTTTTTCTTTGTGGCAGATGACCCTAATTTTCAATGCAGTTCAAAGGTCTCTGGAGTAAGGAAAAATATCTGTGTATGCTCTAGGAAGAGTTACCAGGAAAAGATGACATGTTCTGTCCAAACTTCGTTAAACTAAGAGCCTAAGAAACCTCAGCCAGTCCAGCCCATGAAGAAAAATGCCTCAAAGAAACATTTATATTATAATTCATATTGTTTAGTTTTATATGGTTAATAAATATTTTGAAGAGCATATTCTTTGTTTTGAGTTTTGACATTCTTGAGGTATGAAATGAGTTTCTAGGCCTGGAATTCCAGTTTATGGCTACCAATCCATTACACCAATGGGAAATGCAGGTTCAGTGTACAATGATTCCATTTAGGTTGATTATCTAGGAGAGGAGTTACCTTTCCACAGATTAGCATAGGGAGGCTCAGGTGAGTTCAGTAACTTAGGAACTCAATTTGGTAAGTAGGAGAACCGGAATTTCAACTCAGATCTCATAGCAAAGAATCATGCTTTTTCCAGACACGTGAAAGTTGAGGGCAACACTAATTAAAGGGCAGAGTGAGTCAGCAAAGGAGAACAGGAAGGAACAGTGTGAAAATTAGGAAAACTGGGAAGTCTCTGGTATCGGCGAGACCAAGAGAGAAGTTTGAAGGAGAAACTGGTTAACTGTGACTGTATGCAGAAAAGATTAAGAAATGACTCAAAGCTCCATGAATGCATCTGAAGTTCACTAGATCTTCGGCAAGCAGTGTCAATGGAGGGGGAACAAAAGACAGGTTACAGTGAGTTGGGTGTAAATGGGAGATGGGCAAGTTGAGACAGCAAGTATAAATTATTTTTAAGAAAAATGGCTGAAAAAGCAGGGCAAGAGAGGAGAAGGCCATACAGCTGGAGAGGAATCTTTGGGTCTTGTGCTATCATTTATTGATCACCTATTATGTGCTAAATGTTTTCCATACATAATGTCATTAATCCTTATAAGAATTCTACACAAAAATCCCCATTATACACATGATATTTAGAGTGGTAAAACAAATTTCCCAGATGATATAGGTACAAAGATTCAGTTTTCAAACCTAAAGTGTTTGGCTGTACTACTAGCCCAATTCATAGCAAGTCCTTTGAGCCTGGAGCAGAGGAAGAATGAGTGTGGATGAGACAAGTTTGGAAGTGTTTGGGGGAATGCAGGAAGTGGGGGAGGGGAATCCAGTCTGAGGCCTCTTATCGAGTCCCATGAACTGAAAGTGCCTGTGCACAGATGCACACACGTGCGAGGAATGCTACCCTACCCCACTGCATTCTTTCCTTCTAAATGAGAGAAATACATAGAGTATATACTATATAACCATTTAAAGCAAAGTTTCAAGGAATTTTTATGACTTAGGGAAATGTTTGAGTTATAATGTTAAAGTGAAAAAAAAATCAAGAAGCAAAATTGTATAAGGGATTTTTTTTTTTAAAGCATTAAAAGAATGGAGGCCTAACAATGACTGTCATTTGAGCGGTGAGATTGTGGGGTATTTCCCACTCTTTTCTCCTTTATGAACCTTCTATATTTTAAACAATGAGCCTTTATTTTGTAATCAGAAAAAATACACTTTAAAAATGTTTGAAGTTATTAGCATGTGCAGTCAGTACAAATTGGGCAAGTCAGCCAGCTTGCAGAGACTTGTCCAGTGATCACACCTTCAGGCCCTAAAATTTCTGGTAATGAGACTATTCCCTTGAATCCAGGGGCACCTATGTGACCTGGGCTGGGTCAAATGGAGTTTCTCCTGGAACCCTGAAGTATCTCCATTTGCTATTAATATGTTGGCAAAGATGGGAAAGCCAGACTTTCCACTGCTTGGAAAAAGCCTATTGCAGGAGGAGAGAATGAACCAGCACAGAACCAGAACTGAGAAATGAGGAGAGCAAGATCTGACAGTGTTATCAGTCCCTGAAGCCAATCTTAGTTTGGTTCCATTACTGTATTTATTCCCCTTTTTGTCCTAAGCTATACTGAGGTGAGTCTCTGTTGCTTGTAATTAAAAGAGCTTGAGTGGTGCAACATATTTCTCTAAACTGACAGCCATGAATTAAATATTCTAGGCATTGTATGACTGAGAAGTGTATGCCAAAGATTCTAGGGTTCCTGATAAATCCCTTTGTTAAGGCTCCTGCTGTGTCAAGACTCGTGTGTGATGGCAGCAGACTCCTCAGTATCCCACCCTGGCCTGCCTCATTTTTTCTGGTTACATGTGGTTAGAGCATCAATTTTCTAGTGGTTCTTTTGTGTGAAGCACCATGCACAGCAGTTCCAGAAAGAATTCTGCTGATAGACTTGACCTCTCCTGAACAGGATTAGAAAACACACAGTTTTATTAACAGCTAAAGAGACTTACCCAGCCTGGTGATTTAGACAATAATTAGACTGTGCAGTCTGTTTTCCTGTCTGTATACACTATTGCTATGAGGTCAAAGATGCTTTTTTTTTTTTTTGGTTGTGCTGTGCGTCATGCGGGATCTTAGTTACCTGACCAGTATTGAACCCGTGCCCCCTTCATTGGGAGCACAGAGCCTTAACCACTGGACCGCCAGGGAAGTCCCAAAGATGTTTTTTTTTTTTTTTTTTTTTTTTTTTTTTTGCGGTATGCGGGCCCCTCACTGCTGTGGCCCCTCCCGCTGCGGAGCACAGGCTCCGGACGCGCAGACCCAGCGGCCATGGCTCACAGGCCCAGCCGCTCTGTGGCATGAGGGATCCTCCCGTACTGGGGCACGAACCCGTGTCCCCTGCATCGGCAGGCGGACTCTCAAACACTGTGCCACCAGGGAAGCCCAACAAAGATGCTGTTTTTGAATGAAGAACCTGGAGATAAAAACCAGCGAGGAGTCTTAAATTTGTATTTGACATATAAATTTGGGAAAGGATGGTATTTATGCCTCTTCATTCAGAGAGGTGGAAGGAGTATTGAAGTTGGAGAAGGCAGAGGACCTAGTTCCCAAACAGATTCCTGGCTCCAGCTTTTTTTTTTTTTTTTTTTTTTTTGGCCACACAGCGAAGCTTGCGGGATCTTAGTTCCCCCACCAGGGACTGAACGCGGGCCATGGCGGTAAAAATGCCGAGTCCTAACCCCTGGACTGCCAGGAAATTCCCTCCTGGCTCCAACATTGAATGGACTGAAGTACAGAGTAGAATTGCACCCAGTTTTACTTTGTCGATTACATTCTTTGGTTCAGTTTTTCAATCAACATGTATTTTGAGGACCTGCACTGTGCTGGGGATTACTAACTAGTGCTAGGCACTGAGCTACAAATACAAACAAGGTAATCCCCCACCCTCTCCATTGCACTCAGTTACATGGAGGTATTAGAAACATCTAACTATATATACAGTAAAATAAGTGCATTTGTTTTAACTTTAAAAAAAATTATTTTATTTATTTATTTATTTTTGGCTGCATTGGGTCTTCATTGCCGCGTGTGGGCTTTCTCTAGTTGTGGCGAGCGGGGGCTCCTCTTCGTTGCGGTGCGCGGGCTTCTCATTGTGGTGTCTTCTCTTGTTGCAGAGCACGTGCTCTAGGCTCACCGGCTTCAGTAGTTGTGGCACATGGGCTCAGTAGTTATGGCTTGCGGGCTCTAAAGCGCAGGCTCAGTAGTTGTGGCGCACGGGCTTAGTTGCTCTACGGCATGTGGGATCTTCCCGGGCCAGGGCTCAAACCTGTGTCCCCTGCATTGGCAGGCGGATTCTTAACCGCTGCACCACCAGGGAAGCCCAATAAGTGCTTTTTTAGGACATGCATAGGCCACTGTGGGGACAAAATGATAAGCAATTAATCCAGTGGAGAGAGGGGTGAATGTTGCTGCTCCCAGGAGAGGTGACACTTCATCTAGGTCTGCAAAGATGAGTACGAGTGTGCCAAGTGGATAAAGTATCAATAGAAGGGTTTCTTAGGTAGAGGGATTAGCATAAACAGGGCGCAGAGGAATGGAGCTGTGCGGGGTATTGGGATGGGGAGGATGTACTGTGCGTCAGAGGAGAGGAAGTGAGCTAGTGTTGCCCAATTGTACTGGGAACCCAGATTCACTTTGTGAGGTTCATGTTTTCCATTTCTGGGTTTCAATTCTGTGATAAACTGCTGAGAAATACGGATTTCTGTTTATTCTTGTTCAGAGAAGAGTTGAAAATAATGATGAATGAACAAATGAAAGAAAAATATATAATAGGTCCTAGGCCTTGTCAGTCAAGGAAAATGACTCTGGGAGGAAAAGGAGGGAAGAGCTTCGATCACCATTGCAACTTTGGCCTCTTCCAAGCCCCCTCTTTTGGCAAGAGCCCAGAGTCCGCTCCTACTGCAACACTGGTCCTGCCGTCTGCTCCGTTAGCAGGCCAGCTGCAGGCACTATTCCTCCTGTCGCCTGTACCATCCTACTGCCTCCAGTGTTCCCGGTACTGCCTCCCCTGTGCCCGGGCCCCTGTGCCTGAGCCTTGGGCATAGCCACCCCCATGCCCCTTCCTAGCCCCTGGTCCCTGAACGCTGAGCAGCCCCAGCAGAGACAGGAGTTCGGGCAGGTGGAGGTCAGGGCTGTGCTTTGGAGCTAAGCATCCCTTCGCCCTTGGCACGGGCCGCGGCTTCTCTTCCTTTCTTATTCCTTGGCCGCTGCTGTTGAGCCCCCGGGGTGTTGCTGTTATGATCTTGGCTGGAGTGCTTGCCAACAAGGCTGGGGCAGAAGGTTCTATGTAAAGGCTGAAATTAAAGGGGGAGGATCTTAACCAATGTAGCTAGAAGGTGAATAAGAGCTAAATCTTAGAGAACTACAAGGATCTGTGTAGAAAACCAAATTCAACTGCAGGCCAGAGGCAGAAGGCTTGGATCCTGGCTTGGATCAGGCTGGCACAACCCCCATCTACTGCTTCACTGGTTGTCATTCGTGTGTCACACTGGCTCCACGAGCTCACCCACACTGGCTCGCACATCTGGAGGCTCTCGCACAGGGAATCCCTGGCTTCACCCAGGGAGAGAACCAGACCCACCTGGGGAGTCTGCGACATGAGCGCTCCTCCCCTTCTCCCTTTCCTCCGCACTCCGTCTGGGAAGGAAATTCTTCCTCAACCACCAGGCTCCTTCTGTGAAACTGGAGCACATGCAGATTTACATCTGTTTGCATTTTCCCTTGGCAGGGAGGCGACTTCAAGGCCCTCCCTTTGGGCATAATAAAAAGAGAGAGCGACTCAGAGATAAGATGGTGTGAGGGAGGGAAATACAGAGGGCAGCTTGTGAAGACACTTTCGGGCAGCTTGGGACAGATGAGAGGGGTTGATGCCTTAGAAGTACAGCAGAGGGAGAGCAGCTGACAGAGCAAGGAGAGAGGGCTCAGCCATGTTGCCATGTGCTTTAACCCTTGAACTTAGCATGGGCAATGTATTAAGGCTATTTGACTGTGTTTTGGATAAAGATTGAAAAACACTTACTTAGCAGTGATGTAGCAATCCTTGCTAGGGGTGAATGCCTGTATTCTAATTATAGTATTGTAATTGTAATGTTCTAATACTTCCTTCTGCCCTGAGAAGTGTTTTTATTAACATGGGGTGGGTGCCCAGTGAGTGGGTCCGTGCTTTGGGACTCTGTCTCCTTGGCATAGCTGATTGATCCCGTGATCACCTGACTCAAGAGGGCTCTCAGATCTCCTCACAGCCCAGCCATCGGTGGTATTTTTACAAGACCAGACTTGGGTCTGCTTGCCCTCTGTGCAGCAAAGCCGATCTACTGACACCGAGTCGTGGTGAAGGAAAGTATGGCGTTTATTGCAGGTGCTAATCAAGGAGAAAGGGGCCGCTCATGATCAAACGTCCTAAACTCCTGGATGGCTTTTGGGGAAGGGTTTTCAAAGTCAGAGTGCGGGAGGGGGTTTCGGGGTGTGTGATCAGCTTGTGTACATCCTTCGGATTGGTTGGTAGCAAGGTAACAGGGTGGTACTTCAGGAGTCAACATCATCAACTTTCTGGGTCCAACCGGTCTGGGGGCAACGTGCTGGTGGTCAGCAGGCAGTCAACTTCCTCCACCTGGTGGGGTTTTTAGTATCTGCAGAACAACTTAAGAATGTGCGTCAGACCTATCTTTACCTCTGAAACAGAACTGGGGGTCCTTGTGACTGATTTATTGTTTAAGTTATGCCTACTCTCCTTCTTGACTGCCTTATCTTTGTTTCTGCATTCTTTACTTCCCCAAACATTAACTGCTGGGACCTGTTCTTTGTTCCACAAGGAGGGCTTAGGAGGTCACAGTGTACTTCCGTAGCCTCTTTTCCCGATCAAAAATCAGCGGGGACACAGAGGGGCCTGTCACTGGAAGAAGGCCCCTACATGGGCCTGCATGGTTTCAGTATGGGGGTCAGTCCCCACCCTGAGCCAGGCCAGAGTCCCTTCTCAGAGCAGAGAGAGACTAAGCCAGTTCCTCTCTGCAGGGGCAGGTGGGATGTGAGAGGCCAGGGAGCTATTGGCACTCAGCCTCACTGAGGAGCCCGGTCTGTAGTGGGAAAAGTTGAAGCCAGCATGCAGAGAGAACACTAGATATTGAATCCTTGGTTCCAGTTATATCTGACCGAGGCCCAAACTCAGGGTTTCCCTCCCATTCCTCTAGTTTGGTTGCTATTGAAACAATCATTTATCCTTCCAATAAGCCCCATGCCCCTGTTTTTCTTTCTCAAAGTAGTTAGTTAGTTTTCGGTTTCTTGCATCACGCACCAAGAGGTCTCTCTCTTTTTTTTTTTGCGGTACGCGGTCCTCTCACTGTTGTGGCCTCTCCCGTTGCGGAACACAGGCTCCGGACGCGCAGGCTCAGCGGCCATGGCTCACGGGCCCAGCCGCTCCGCGGCATGTGGGATCTTCCCGGACCGGGACACGAGCCCGTGTCCCCTGCATCGGCAGGCGGACTCTCAACCACTGCGCCACCAGGGAAGCCCCCAAGAGGTTTCTCTTACACAGATGACGGACTGAGTAGGTTAAATTAATCCTATCCAAGCTTTCTTCTTTCTCAGACATCCGATTACTCTGCATCCCTTGATCACAGTGATACCCAAGGGGAGCTGTGTCAGTAGGGACTGTTTTGCTCCCAGCCAGTTTTGAAAGCTCCATTACCAGATCTTGCATCTGCCTTTCTAGGAAACTCTCAGTCCTAGAAAGTCCTGGGACCAGCCTCTGAGAGCCCACAAGAGAATACAAGACCCAGAAACCTAGGCACTTTCCTGGAGGGTTCTCATAGGACATCTGTTTTTAGCTTTACATGTGACCCATCCTCTTCTCATAGAAAGCTGAATATCTGCAGTAAAGCAAAACTCATTTTTAACCATGCAGACAAATGCACTGTATCTGCTCACCTAGACCCTGCTCTGTATTGCATGACTCATGTCAACTGCCAACCCAAGAGGAGCAGCTGGCCAAGGCACCGTATTTCCCCCTGAAATCATCGGTGGGAAAAGAATTTACAGTTGAGCAACTCAGGACTTTAAGAGGAAAATAAGATTGTAAGTGATTTTATATTCACCAACGTGCTGAATCAAAGGTAGGTTTGGGACATTTTAATGCATCTTAAATTGGTAATAATGAATACTATTCAAGTTTCCCTTTCTATCCAGGGGAGAGGCAGCATCTGCTGGTCTTAACTTAGATTCTGGCATTTCACACAGAGTATGATGCCTTAGTGAAGAGAAAGGGGAGTTCAAGTTACAGAATAGAAAGTTCAATTTTGGACATATTAAGGTTAAGGTCCCTGAGGGGCACACTGGTGGCAATATCCAATGGGTGATCAGCTATATATCCATGCCCAAGTTTTAGATTTGGGCATCATTGGCGTTTGAGTGATCATTGAGACCTGGGCCTGAGAGAGAGAATCTGAGAAGGATTTGTAAAATGAGAGGAGAAGTAAACCCAAAGAACAACAATATTTATGGGGTTGATGGAGGAAAAAGGGAACTAGTGACAAAGATGGAAAAAGAGCATCCAAGGAGACAGAAGAAAATGAGGACTTACTGGTGTCTTGGTAGCCCCAGGAGAAGAGAATTTCAAGAATGAGGAAGTGGTCAACGTAGAGAAGGGGACTAATCAGATAAGGACTGAAGTGTCCCTCTAGTTTAGCAACATAGAAGTCTCATGACATTAGAGGGAGCAGCTCTGGAAGTGTGGTAGAGAATCCAGATGTCAGGGGGCTGGAAATGGACACCCTGGTCCCAGTCCAAAGGGGAAAGGAATTTCCCCCACCACTGCTAAAAAGTATGTGTTGACAAGAAGATGGAAGGATAAGGAGACAAAGGAGGTCGTGAGGTAAGGGAAGGAGAGCTACAAGTATGGTCATGTTTGGAGAATGGGGGTTTTGTCAGACAATGGAGCCCTTCAAGGTGATGACAAGGCTCAGAGTGTGGCCAAAGGATGAGTGGCCTAAGTGGCAAGAAGGGCAAAGTTCATTGGGGACACAGGAGTCAGAGACTTTAAGATGTAGAAGGTATTACCCACAGAGACACTAAGTTATCCAGACTGATGGCAATATTCCCCAGTGAATGTTGGGAGGTGGGAAGATAGCAGTGCCAATGAAGGGAGACTCAAAGCAGAGTGATGGTCCAAAAGAGGCCGTGAGAGGTTGAGATTTCTGTTACCTTACCTTACTTGAGAGTATCCTAAATGAGACAAACATTATCTTAGGCATCTCCTTGTCCCATCAGCCCCTCCATGCCACCTTCCAGGGCCAGGGTATGTCTTTAGGGCAGGGCATGGTGCAGATCCTGGCATTCTTACCCTTCAGGGGACTGATTCTGAAGATGGAGCCTGATGTAAACTACGAACTAGGGAGGGGGCCAGTCTTCTTTGTCAGAGAATATTTGGCCTCCAGCCTCTATCTTGGTGACCCAGACACCTATTTATACTTTGTAGAACCTTTTGCACTACCACACCTGTATTCTTTTTTTGGCTGTGGCTTTCGGCTTGGGATCTTAGTTCCGCGACCAGGGATTGAACCTGCGTCCTCGGCAGTGAAAGCTCAGAGTACTAACCACTGGACCACCAGGGAATTCCCACACCTGTATTCTTAATAATCTCCCTAAGCTAGTTTTCTGGGTTTTTGTTTATTTGTTTGTTTTGGTTTTCTGTTAATGAGAATGTTTCCTCCTGTCTCTGATCTTTACCACATTGTATTACCTGCTTTCCTTTCCCCTGTAATTTATGCAGTGAACATTTATCCATTGCTCACCATGTGGTGGCAGACACTGTTCTGGGCACTGTGGATATGTCAGTGAACAAAACAGAAAACCATCTCTGCCCTCAGAGGCTTACCTTCTAAGGAAATATAGATAATAAACAAAATACACAAGTGAAAGATTTTATATATATATATATATATATATATATATATATATATATATATATATATATACTTTTAGATAGTGATAAAGTAGAAAATCCAAAGCAGGGAGTTTTTCGTGTGTTTGTTTCACTGAGAAAGTTGTTTTGGCTTTTGAGTAAAGATCTGCAGGCAGTGAGGCATGTACCACATTTGAGTATGGAGGGGAAAACATTCCTGGCTGAGGAAACAGGTCCTTCAGGTGGGCATGTGCCTGGTGTATTTGAGGAACAGCAAGGAGGCCAGTCTGACCAAGAGGAGTGATAGGAGGGGAGAGGCGTAGGAGAAAAGGTCAGAGAGGTGGTGGGGCCTTTAGGGAACAGTGAGCAGTTCAGCTTTTACAGATATGATAGATGGAGAGACATGGTAGGTTTTAAGTAGAGAACTGATGACCTGATTCAGCTTTGAAAGGAAAGAGAGGACTCAAGGATGACTCCAAGTTTGGAGCCTGAGCAATTGAAAGAATTGACTTGCTATTAACAGGTGAAGACTGTTAGAGAAACTACTTTGTCCATGGTGTGTGTGTGTGTGTGTGTGTGTGTGTGTGTGTGTGTGTGTGTGTTTGGGGGAGGAGGAAGGGAGAACAGGTGGTCAGTTTTGGACATTTACATTTGACATCCATTGGGAGAGGTCAGATGGACAGACAGATGTTTGAGTCTGAAGTTCAGGGCAGAGGTTCGGGTTAGGAATCTGTTTTGAGAATCATTAACATAGTGATGGTATTGAAAACCACGAAAGTGGATAAACTCACTCAAGACTTTTTTTGCTTTTACTTTGAAAACCCTTTCCCTAAACTGTGGCAGTACTTTATTTAATTCATATCTTTAGATACTTTATTTTGAAACGGACTGAGTGTACTGAAAATGAAGAAGTGGCATTTTATGCCTGGAGGAGGATGGGGTGAAGCAATGTTTTTGCAATGTCACCTTCCATTGAGGTTAAGGTTTTGTTAATTTAGTGAAGATAAAATGACACATATTTAACTATATCACTTCAGCTTAATGAACTTATCATTGTCTTAATATGTATATAAATCAATTTTTAAAATATTCAAAGTATTATTGTGACTCCATTATTTTTCTACTTTGCTAACATGTGTTATAATTTTAAAACACTTTTGCAACTTTAGTAGATGTTAAGTGCTATGTCAAGGTTTTTGTTAAAATTAAAGTATAATTGATTTATAATATTATATTAGTTCTAGGTGTAAAACATAATGATTCAATATTTTTCAAGGTTGTTTTAAGTTTAAAATGTTTGATTTTCAAGGACAATGAACCTTTCCCCATGCACTTGTATAGTAATTTTATTTCTCCTCATGAATTACATACTTAACTTCTTTGTGTATTTAGTTATTGATATCTTGGTTGTTTTTATATATTTAAACAAGCTTTTATACGTTTGAGGGGTTTTCTGCTTGTTGTCAATATTTTTATTTTAAAAATCCTGTTCAATTCTTGTATTTTCGAAAGTTAGTTTTCGTTTGCATTCTTCTATTGCTTTACAGCTTTGAGAATGCTGACATTTAGCCATAAATCGGTTTTATCCTATTTGATATAGTGTTTCTATGACTGTTCTTTAAAATATTTAGAATTTTAATCCACATGGAGTTTATTTTGAGGTATATTGTGGAACTTACATTTTTTTCTCCAAGTTTTCATTCATTTATCCGAGCATTCCTTACTAAGTAATCCCGCCTTACACCCGTGTTTGGGAGTATTACTTTATTGTGTGTCCCATCAGGATTTTAGACACACGCATATGTTTGTTCAGTCTCATTCCTTTCGGTTGATCTCAGCTTCTATTTTTGGCTCTGGTTTCAGCCGCAGCCCAGCAGGAGAAAGGAACGTTTCGCCCCCTGCAGGCTGACATTACCGCGCAGGACCTGAGCAGCCTGGGTCAGGGCGGCAGGGACGCTCGCCCACTGGTATCTGCCCTCCGAGCCCGCAGGCCGGGGGGATGTGTCGCTCTGTCTCTGCAGGGAGATTTGGGGCCCTTTTGACCGGCTTCCTTCTGTTCAGGTCTCTTGGGGTCTCTAGCATCCCTTAGAGCTGGGCCTGTATCCAGCTGTCGGGTGGGGACTGTCCCCTTCGGGCTCTCCCTTTAGCGTCTTTTTTTCCAATTCCGTGACCCCAGGGCCCATGGCCCGTGGCTCTGGCCGTCTGCGCGGAATTCCGCGGCACCCAGGCGCTGCGCCCGGATAGCTTCTGGGCGCTGACTTTCCAGCTCACTCAGAAGCTGCTCGCTGGGCCCGCGTATTTCCCCTCACTTCCCCGGCCGCCCCGATCCTTCTCGGCACATCACTGACTGTACCTACTCCTCACAAGGAGCTCACTGTTGAAGTGTTGTTGAAGCAGACACAGTTCACGCATGAAAAATAAAATATTTATTTATTCAGCAGATGCACACATACCTACTGTGCGCCAGATACTATTGTCAGATGAGTCCCAGACTGAGCCAACCCGGGGCTTCTAGAACCAACCAAGTTTGGTTGCCAAAGTCGAAATCAGGTCTTGGAGCATCTCAGGGAATGAGTAGAGAGCCGGGAGGGGGATCGTCCTGGAGTCGTCAGTGATGGGGAATGCGCTGGGCCACGCGACCCTCTCCTCCTAGTCTCCCCTTCAATCCGCGAGCCGCCGGGCCAGGGGTAAGGGTGTCCAGGAACCGCACAGTCTCGGGCCTGGCGCCACTCCGCCCGAGGCCGAGGCCTGTCGGGAGCCGGAGCCCGACAGCTGCCTCCACGCAGCAGCGCCCGGTGCTCCCCTCGGGCCGGAAGGCGGCGCACTCCCGGGTCGGGCCAGGCCTGCAGGCGCGCCCAGGAGGGGGAGCTCGCGGGCAGGACATTCCGCCGCTCGCCGCAGCAGTGACGGCCGCCTACGCCCGGGCCCCGCGGGGCTCTAACGAGGGGAGCTCACCCGGAGCGACCTCGAGGGCTGCGCCAGGCGCTCAGGCCCGCGCTGCTGACTCTTTTAGACACGTGCAGACAATCTACGTCCGGAAAACCCGCTGATGATTGGAGAGTAAAACTTAAATACAGGTGAGCCAACCAACGGCTGCAGCATTTCCGTGAAAAAACCCCGGAAAGCAGAGGTGCCCTCCAATGCCTGGGCCCTGGGACCGGGGAGAGGCGGCAGGCCCCACTCTCTTGGAAAGGACACTTGGACGACAGCCTTGCTGCAGGGATAGGGGACCCCTGGGATAGAAGACCCCTTTTAACATGCTCCTGGACCTTCAGGGGAGTTTACTGTCTGCCTGGAGAACATACATAACATCAACAACAACAAAGTCTGTGAATTCAGTATTTCTTTTAAGTTAGTTGGTATTTATTCATCACAAACCTATCAAGAGACGAAAAACAGCGCTCACGTTGTACCCATTGTATGTAAAACGTATTTACTGAGACCCAGCAGCAGTTCTTAATCTGGGGGTACAGGGCCAAGTAAGATTGTCTAGGATTTAGGGAGTCCATGACAACCCTGAAATTGTTTCCAATTTGGCGGGTGATGTGCCTTTTTCTAGTAAGAAATTTTGTATCTTTTATGATGACCAATGTTCATAACCTTAGTTTGGTTAAAAAAAAGCTTGTCTAAAGTTGACATTCAGTGGGTTTCTAGATTCAGAACCCTTGGCACTAACACAGAGGTCTTCCTGAGGGCCTGAGGCCCATGAATCTGGACCCCAGTGGAAGAGTTTGGTTCTCCAGTGAGGGTCATTAGAGCTTGGACTTGACTTTTTCTCCTTACAGAAGCTCCTCCCCACCTCCACCGCACCCCCAAAAAAACCCTCCAGGGGCACTGTTGGTTTCGTTTTAAAGCCAACTTGGGTTCAAGTAGATTTACTTCTGCATTTCTCTGTGCCTAAATAGAAATAACTCTCTGGTGGCTTTTTTCCCCGGGTTAGTCATGCAAATGCTCTATGCCTCACTTACCACTGGGTTTCAGCCTCTGGGGCAGCCCTCGGCGCAGGCGTGGCCCAGGACCCCTCTTCCGCTCGCTGGAGTCTCTGGGGGAACTTGGGTGCTGACTTCACTGGGCTGGGATTTTCCTCAGCCAGTGTGCCCAGGGAGTTAAAACGTGTTCCTTTTAAGGGAAAAAGAATACAAGAATTTTTTTTTTAATTGTGAAGAAAAAAAAAGATTACAAAACCACCACAATCTCATGAATAGGCCTAACGCAATAATTTGTTTTAAACATCAGCTCTCCTGTGTACACGCATTTTGCATTGCTGTGATTATAGTAGCACAATAATTGTATATTGAGAGCTGTTCTATTTCACAATCTACTACTTTTCCTTAACATACCATAAACATTTTACTATCTTCATAATCAGTGTTTTTAATGGCTATATACTTTTCCACCCACAAGCATATTTCATCATCTCCCTTTGTTGTACACTTTCATGGGTTTCAGGTTATTGAGGGTGTGTGTGTGTGTGTGTGTGTGTGTGTGTGTGTGTTGTTATGCTATGAACTTGTGTTCAGAGAGTTCATGCTGAGGTCTTTTTTCTCCAGCCAATTTCTGGTGTCATGATGAACGCTTAAGCTCCAAAGAAGCCGGCCTTCCTTCCTTCCTTCCTTCATCCAGCGAATATTTAATGAATGTCTACTACATACCAGGCACTGGTCCAAGCACTGAGGATAGAGAAGTGAACAAAATAAAGTCTGTGCTACTATGGAGCTCAAATTCTAGTTAAGGGAGACATACAATAAACATATATATAAAATATTAAGTATTATATATTATATTGTCAGATAATCATAAGTGCAACAGAGAGAAATGAAGCCAGGTGAGGGAGATCAGGTGTACTCTATTTTTATAGAGTAGTCAGGGCAGATTTTTTTTGATAAGGTAACATTTGAGCAGAGATATGAAGGAGGTGAAAGAGCAGTCCTTTTGCAAATCTGGGGAAAGGGTTTTCTAGGCAGAAGAAACACAAGTGCAAAGGCCCTGAGGCAGAGGAGTGTGCTTGGCATGTTGGAGGAGGCCAGTGTGATAGAAGTGGAGTGAGTGGGAAAGATGAAAGTGGATGTGAGCAGAAAGGTGGATTGTACCACACCCTATGATAGTGGAGCCATTAGACAGTTTTGAGCAGAGGAATGAGATGCTCTGATTTACCTCTTAAAAGAATCAATTTTTTTGTTGTGCAGAACAGACTGTCAGAGTTCAGAGGTTGTTAATATAGGCAAGAGATGATACAGTGCTTTGGACTAGGGTGCATTGGTAAAGGTGGTACAGTTAGCCTGGGCGTGGATCCAGTAGGATTTGTTGATGGTTTGAATGTGAAATTTGAAAGGAACCGTCAGTGATGAGTTAAAGTTTTAGGAAGAATGGAATTGCCTTTTTTTTTTTTTTTGAGTTTTGCTGTTTGTTCATGTGTTTGTGTTTTGTAGAGGGAGACAGGGAATTAGGAACGTAGTTTTGGACATGTTAAATTTGAGATGTCTCTTAGAAAGCTAAACGATTAAGTCAAGTAGGTGGTGGAATCTAGGAGCCTGCAGCTTAGGGGAGAAGTCAGAGCAGATTTTGGAGATGTCAGTGAACTCATGATATTAAAGCATGAGAAGGCATGAGCTCTAGTTCAGACCTCTCTCCCCATTTATCCAGTTGACATCTACTTGACATCTCCACTTAAAAGTCTAAATGACAGCCCAAGGTCAACGTGCCCACACCCAAAATCTGATCTTACCCCCTAAACTGCTCTACCCACAGCCTCCCCTGCCTCAGTTGATGAGGTTGCCATTCTTCCATTGCTCAGACTAAAACCTGAGAGTCATACTTTACTTTTTCTCTCACCTCCCACATCCAATCTGTCAGGAAATCCTGTTGGCTCTGCCTTCAAACTATATCCAGAATTGAATCCAAACACTTCTCACCACCTGCACTGCCTCCATCCTGGTCAGACCTTCTCTTAGTTATTTGTTGCCTGGGTACTTACTGCCGTAGTAGCCTCCTACAATTTCCTCTGTTTCTACACACCCCTCCACCCCCCGCAGTCTATTCTTAACAAAGGAGCCAGAGGGATTCTTTCAAAACATGTAAGAGCAGGTCCCTCCTCTGCTCAGAACCCTCCAACAAAGTCCTTATAAGAACCCACGAGGCTCTGTGCGGTCTGACGCAGAGGAGTGCACCTCTGTCTCCTACTGTTCTCTTCATTCACTTTGCTCCAGCGACACCGGTCCCCTTGTTGTTTCTCAGACATTCCAGACACACTCCCACCTCAGTTCTCTCCACTTAGAACATTCTTCTCTCAGCTATCCTCCTATCCCATTCCCTCACCTTCTTAAGATTTTTCTTGGCTCACTTTCTCAGTGGGACTGTCCCTGGCAGCATCTTTCTGCCTGCACTCTGACCCTGCTTTCCCTGCTCTACCTTTTTCTTTTTTATCTAACTTTTTTTTTTTTTTTTGAGGTACGTGGGCCTCTCACTGTTGTGGCCTCTCCCATTGTGGAGCACAGGCTCCGGACGCGCAGGCTCAGCGGCCATGGCTCACGGGCCCAGCTGCTCCACGGCATGTGGGATCTTCCCGGACCGGGGCACAAACCCGTGTCCCCTGCATCGGCAGGTGGACTCTCAACCACTGCGCCACCAGGGAAGCCCTTTATCTAACTTTTTAACCACATAACCTATGTATTCAAATACATAGATACTTGAATATAAGCTTTTGCAGAGCAGGAATCTTTTTGTCTTTTAAAAAAAAAGGTTTATTATTTATTTATTTATTTATTTATTTTATTTATTTATTTTTGGCTGTGTTAGGTGTTAGTTGCGGCATGCGGGATCTCCATTGAGGCGCGCGGGCTCTTCACTGCGGTGTGCGGGCTTCTCTCTAGTTGTAGTGTGTGGGTTTTCTCTTCTCTAGCTGTGACGCGTAGGCTCCAGGGCATGTGGGCTCTGTGGTTGTGGTGCACGCAGGCTCTCTAGTTGAGGTGCGCAGGCTCAGTAGTTGTGGTGTGTGGGCTTAGTTGCCCCGTGGCATGTGGGATCTTAATTCCCTGACCAGGGATGGAACCCAGGTCCCCTGCATTGGAAGGAGGGTTCTTTACCACTGGACCACCAGGGAAGTCCCTGTTTTGTCTTTTTAAATTACCCATGTGTCCCAAGTACCCAGAGCAGTGCCTGAAACATGGTGGATGCTCAATACATGTTTGTTGAATGAATGAATGGTTGAATGTAGAATATAATGAGATGAGTCTGAGGGTCTCCAAGGCAGATTGTGATGCTGAAGCTGAAATGTGGGAGTGATGGAAGCTGCCAAGAGCGAGTATAAGTATAATGCTGAGACTCCTGGGCTGGGTGAAGGGTACAGGTAAAAGATTATGAGGACCTGAACCAAGAGAGGGTATGGAAGGATATTTTAAAAGTGACAGTCTTGGGACTTCCCCAGCGGTCCAGTGGTTAAGACTCCGCCTTCCAATGCAGGGGGCACAGGTTCGATCCTTGGTTGGGGAACTAAGATCCCACATGCCTGCCTAGTGTGGCCAAAAACAAAAAAAAAAGTGACAATCTTAAAAAACTGGAACTTACAGACACCATGTAGTTATTTGTTCATTTATTCATTCACTCAGTCATTCATTCATCAAATGCGTTCTCTGCTCCTACAATACGGAAAATATGGCGAAAGTCAATGCTGTATCCAGTCAGAGCTTTCCTGAGTTAAAAGGTGAAGTGTCCAAGTGAATGAAAGAGCTAGTGTATTCCCTGAGTAGGGCATTTGTCTCAGTCTCATAGGGTTACCAACACTTATATGAGCTGCCAAGGTGGGAGAAGTGAAAGCAGAGTGAACTGAATTGGCTGGTGCTCCTGTGGCAAATCCACTTGCTCTTTGCTGCCCAGGACCTCTGGCCTGCCTTGGGTCAAGGAGACACAAATATGGGGCCAGAGCTCTAAAGCTTCCCAAACAGCCGTGTAGGCTGAGACCCTGCTTACTGCCCCCCACTCCTGCCCTCTGTGTACTGTCTAAGGTGGGTCAACTCCTGGGGCAGGATGTGTTGGCCAGTGGAGAGGGTTCTGGGAAGACCTACCAATTAGACTAATTTTGAGATTCATCTGGGTTAACCAGCGGGGTTTTCAAATATACAAGTCCCTGAAAGGACTGATATGGATGGGGATTAGGGTGAGCAGAACTCTGGGAGGGGGAATTGGCTTGCAGGGGCTATGCACAAATAAATACACTGGGCCCTGGAGTCCAGAGGCAGCTGGAAACACAAAGGGTGCCACAGTTTCATCTTTTCCAATCCTGAGTATATCCGTGTGTGCATAACTTGCCACGTTGCTTTAGACCTTCAAGGCAAGCAAAGATCTGGATCCAGGGCAGCATGACACGGGAGTCTGGCCCCCTCACCTTTGACTCCTGTCCACATCCTCTCCCACTTGGGTCTGGCATCATAAAAATCATCGCATTTTGTAACTGCAGTTGCTGTATGGAAATGAGATTGGATGGGACAAAGAGGCTAACTTTTCACTTTTACACTTCGGTGTTACTTGAATTCTTAAAATGAGCAGGAGTTATTTTTGTTATTTAAAAAATTGGTGGTGGGTGGAGCCTGAGTCATAAAATCACTCAGTTTCAAGAAGGCCCTGCCTTTGCATCCTTAGTATTTGGACTTAGACTTTCAGCAAGTTAGTCTTATTTTTTATTTTGTATTTTATTTTATTTTATATATATTCATGTACTTTGTTTATTTATTTATTTATTTTGGGCTGCCTTGAGTCTTTGTTGCTGAGCGTGGACTTTTCTCTAGTTGCGGCGAGGGGCGCTACTCTTTATTGAGGTGCACAGGCTTCTCATTGCAGTGGCTTCTCTTGTTGTGGAGCACGGGCTCTAGGCGCGTGGACTTCAGTAGTTGTGGCACACGGGCTGAATAGTTGTGGCTCGTGGGCTCTAGAGCTCAGGCTCAGTAGTTGTGGCGCACGGGCTTAGTTGCTCTGCGACATGTGGGATCTTCCTGGACCAGGGATTGAACCTGTGTCCCCTGCATTGGCAGGCGGATTCTTAACCACTGTGCCACCAGGGAAGTCCCAGTCTTATTTTTAAAAAAGGAAAACATGGAATACAGACAAGACATGTAGATAAGCCAGCAAGTGTCAGTATTACTGACATCTATCCCCTCACCTCTACCCTCGACGCTACTGCCTTGGTTTAGGCCTTATTGCCTTTCTCCAGGCCCGTCAACTCGACAAGGGCAGGGCCGTGGTTACTATTTGATCTCCAGGTCATAGTACAGTTCCCAATACAGAGAGGCCAGTCCATTAATAAAATTAAAAGTGAATGGACTATGGTAACAATCTCCTCTTGGTCTCCCTGCCTCTAGTCTTAGTCTCCCTGCCTCTTGCTGCTAATTAAATTCAACAAAGATTCATTGATACACCTCCTATGGGTACATATTTCCTGCTGTTGTCTTTAGCCAGCAGTCCTCAAACTTTTCAGCTGCTGTATTCCCCACAATCATTTTTAGAATTTGTATTAGCAGTTTAAATAATTTCAAAGGATGTAATTTCTGGTTGCACGTACTGAATTTTTTTTTTGGTAGCGCCATGCGGCTTGTGGGATTTTAGTTCTCCAGCCAGGGATTGAACCCGGCCCTCAGCAGTGAGAGTATGGAGTCCTAACCATTGGACCACCAGGGAATTCCTGCATATATTGACACCTTAAAAAAATGTATCAATAGGATCTAAATACCATGGCAGTTTGATGCCCACCATTATTCATTAAAAAAAAGAAAACAAGGTAAACAAGGTCTTCTTTAAAGTTGGAATTGTATCTTGCATCTTCTCCTTAGACTTTTCCATTGAAAGTGCAAAATCCATTGCACTTCTCCCCATGGAATTTTATCCTGATATAACATATTTTTATCCTTAGAAGTTTTTTAATGATTACTTTATTATTCTTTTCTGCAACAAAAAACCATATGAATTGAAATTAAAAAAAATATATTTCCTGGGCTTCCCTGGTGGCGCAGTGGTTGAGAGTCCGCCTGCCGATGCGTGTCCTGGTCCGGGAGGATCCCACGTGCCGCGGAGTGGATGGGCCCGTGAGCCATGGCCGGTGAGCCTGCGCGTCCGGAACCTGTGCTCCGCAACGGGAGAGGCCACAGCAGTGAGAGGCCCGCGTACCACACACACACACACACACACACACACACACACACACACACACACACACTCTCTCTCTCTATATATATATTTCCTATGATTATCAGATTATGGATGTTAAATTTCTTCTGGACTCAATTAGCATCATAATTATTATTAGTACATAATTGGTCAGAACAATATAGATGTTATAAATTATGATAAATAATTATTAAACATGAAAAAAGTTCAGTAAAAATGTTTTGCTCAATGAGATGATAGGCCTATGTTTTTATTTGGCCTATGTTTTATTTGGTGGTTAAATATTACATTGTTCACAAAAATAAGTAAATGAGAATGGAAGTTTTCTTTTTCTTTTATTTTATTGAAGTATCATTGATTTAAAAAGTTGTGTTAATTTCTACTGTACAGCAAAGTGATTCAGTTATTTTATATATATATATATATATCCGTTTTCATATTCTTTTCCATTATGGTTTATCACAGGATATTGAATATAGTTCCCTGTGCTATACAGTAGGACCTTGTTGTTTATCCATTCTAAATGTAATAGTTTGCATCTACTAATCCCCAACTCCCAAACCATCCCTCCCCTCCCCTCCCTCCTTGGCAACCACAAGTCTGTTCTCTATGTCTGTGAGTCTGTTTCTGTTTCGTAGATAAGTTCATTTGTGTCATATTTTAGATTCCACATATAAGTGATATCCTATGGTATTTGTCTTTCTCTTTCTGACTTACTTCACTTAGTATGATAATATCTAGGTCCATCCATGTTGCTGCAAATGACATTGTTTCATTCTTTTTTATGGCTGAGTAGTATTCCATTGTATACATGTACCACATCTTCTTTATCCATTCATTTGTCGATGGACATTTAGGTTGTTTCCATGTCTTAGCTATTGTAAATAGTGCTGCTATGAACATAGGGCTGTGTGTATCTTTTCGAATTATAGTTTTCTCCAGATAAATGCCCAGGACTGGGATTGCTGGATTATATGGCAACTCTATCTCTAGTTTTTTGAGGAGTCTCCATACTGTTTTCCATAGTGGCTGTACCAATTTACATCCCCACCAGCAGTGTAGGAGAGTTCTCTTTTCTCTACACCTCTCCGGCATTTGTTATTTGGAGGCGTTTTAATGATGGTGGCCATTCTGACTGGTGAAGGTGGTATATCATTGTGGTTTTTTTTTTTTTTTTTTTTTTTTTTTTGCAGTACGCGGGCCTCTCACTGCTATGGCCTCTCCCGTCGTGGAGCACAGGCTCCGGACGCGCAGGCTCAGCAGCCATGGCTCACGGGCCCAGCCGCTCTGCAGCATGTGGGATCCTCCTGGACCGGGGCACGAACCTGTGTCCCCTGCATCGGCAGGCAGACTCTCAAGTACTGCGCCACCAGGGAAGCCCTGATTGTGGTTTTGATTTGCATTTCTCTAATAATTAGCGATGTTGAGTATCTTTTCATGTGCCTGTTGGCCATCTGTATGTCTTTTTTGGAAAATGTCTATTTAGGACTTCTGCCCATTTTTTGATTGGGTTATTTTTTTGTTATTGAGTTGTATGAGCTGTTTGTATATTTTGGAGATTAAGCCCTTGTTTGTCGCATCATTTGCAAATATATTCTCCTATTCCATAGGTTTTCATTTTGTTTATGGTTAACTTTGCTGTGCAAAAGCTTGTAAGTTTGATTAGGTCCCATTTGTTTATTTTTGTTTTTATTCCTATTGCCTTGGGGGACTGACCTAAGAAAACATTGGTCCGATTTATGTCAGAGAAAGTTTTGCCTATGTTCTGAGAGTTTAATGGTGTCATGTCTTATATTTAAGTCTTTAAGCCATTTTGAGCTTATTTTTGTGTATGGTGTGAGGGTGTGTTATAATTTCATTGATGTGACTGTCCAACTTTCCCAACACCACTTGCTGAAGAGACTGTCTTTTCTCTATTGTATATCCTTGCCTCCTTTGTTGAAGACTAATTGACCATAGGTGTGTGGGGTAAGGAGTTTTGATATTGTAGACTTTCTCAATTATTTGAGCCCCTTCTGAATTAAATGCCAAAAATCACATAGCAATCTTTTAACAAAAATTATTTTTAATAATCTATCGGTTGACACCTCAATTTTCAGTTTTGTTGAAAGCAAAAGAGTTGGAAACTACCTAACTTTCAAAAGGACTGTTACCCGGTTAGAATCACTCACTTTTCAATTTCTGGGAAGCATACCAGAAAGGCTTTACCAAGACTTAACAAATTAATATTACGTATATATTTTATTCTTTCAGATGGAAAGAATTCTTATTTAACCCAATACACTCAGAAAGAACTGGGAACATAAAAAATGAATTTTAATATGCCTTGCCCATTCAGCTCACCCTTAAGCAACATGACTTTGTGTGGGTCCACTTATATGCAGGTTTTTACAATAAATATATTGGAAAATTTTTTTGAGATCTGTGAAATTTGAAAAAATTCTCAGACAAACCACATGGCCGGGCTTCCCTGGTGGTGCAGTGGTTGAGAGTGCGCCTGCCGATGCAGGGGACACGGGTTCGTGCCCCGGTCCAGGGGGATCCCACATGCCGCGGAGCGGCTGGGCCCGTGAGCCATGGCCGCTGAGCCTGCACGTCCGGAGCCCGTGCTCCGCAACGGGAGAGGCCACAACAGTGAGAGGCCTGCACAACACAAAAAAAAACCAAAAAAAAAAAAAACCACATGGCCTAGAAATATTGAAACATTTTTTTAAAAGTTAGGTATGTCATGAATGCATAAAATATATGTACATACTAGTCTATTTTACCATTTACTACCATAAAATTTATACAGATCTATTATAAAAAATTAAAATTTATCAAAACTTAGGTACACAAACACTTACAGATCATACATGGTGCCATTCGCAGGCCAGAGAAGTGTAAACAAACATAAAGATGCAGTATTAAATCATAGTTGCATAAAATTGACTGTAGTACTAACTGTACGACTCTAATAATTTTGTAGCCACATCCTGTTGCTATTGCAGTAAGGTCAAGTGTTGTGAGTATCTGCTTAAAAGGCTTTGTGAGGCTAATCATCTCCACATGAGCAGCTACTAACTGCTCTCTCCAGTAAGAAAAATATCACAGTAAAATGTGATCTCTCATGGTTCTCACGTATTTTCCATTGTGTTTAAGGCAATATACACCTTGAGTAACATCCTAGGACCCATACGAAGTTCTATCAGTGATGCCGGAAGTACTCCCAAGAAGCAGAGAAAAGTCATGACATTACAAGACAAAGTTGAATTGCTTGATACTTACCATAAATTGAGGTCTGCAGATGTGGTTGTCCACCATTTCAAGACAAATGAATCCAGCGTACGGACCATTGCAAAAAAAGAAAAAGGAATTCTTGAAGCCCATCGCTGCAGCTACTCTAGCAGGAGTGAAAACCTTGCACTTTTTGCGAAATGCCTTTTTATCTCGTATTGAAAATGCAGCTTTTATGTGGGGGCAGGATTGCTATAAGAAAGGCATACCTGTAAACTCAAATGTGATTCAAGAAAAAGTGGTCATTACATGACAACTTAAAGCAAAAGGAAGATGAAGGATCCAAGGCTGGAGAATGTAATTCCAGCAAAGGATTGTTTGATCATTTTAGAAAGAGGTTTCGCTTAAAAAATGTCAAGACAACAGGAGAAACAGCTTCTGCTGACCAGAGGCAGCAGACAGGTTTCCAGAAGCCATTAAGAAAATCATTGAAGAGAAAGGATATCCATGTGAAAAAATTTTTAATGCAGCTGAAAGTGCCCTATTCTGGAAAAAAAAAAAAAAGCCATAAAGGACATTTATTAGTAAGGAACAGAAGTGAGCAGCAGAATTTAAGGCAGGCAGGGGTAGGTTAACTCTACTGTTTTGCACAAATGCAGTGGGGTTTGTGACCAGGACTGCCCTTACCTACAGAGCTGCTAAACCCTGAGTCTTGAAGAGAAAAGATAAACACCAGCTGCCAGTCTTTTGTTTGTACGACAAGAAAGTCTGGATGAGAACCCTTTTTCTGGATTGGTTCCATGGGTACTCTGTCCCTGAAGTCAGGAAATACCTTGCCAGTAAGAGACTGTCTTTTATATTCTTTCGATATGGGACAATGCCCCTGGCCACCCAGAACCCTATGAGTTCAACACTGAAGGCGTCAGTGTGGTCTACTCACCCCCAAACACAGCGTCTCTAATTCAGCCTCTGGATCAAGGGGTCATAAGGACCTTTAAGGCTCATTACACATGGTACTGTATGGAAAGGATTGTCAACTCTATGGAAGAGGACCCTGCTAGAGAAAACATCATGACAGTCTGGAAATGTTACACCATTGAAGATGCCATTATTGTTATAGAAAAAGCTGGGAAAGCCGTCAGTCCCCAAACAATAAATTCCTGCTGGAGAAAACTGTGTCCAGATGTTGTGCTTGACTTCATGGGATTTACTACAGAGCCTGTCAAGGAAATCACGAAGGACATTGTGGATGTGGCAAAAAAGGTGGGCTAATAGACACCACACCGGAGGCGTTCACAGAAGATGACTTGATGGAGGTGAGTGCTTCTGAACCAGTGTCATACGAGGAGGAAGAAGACACAGAAGAAGCAGTGCCAGGAAACAACCTGATGTTAGACAATCTGGCAGAAGCGTTCTGATTAATTAAGACTGCTTTTGACTTCTTTTACAACATAGACCCTTCTGTGATACGGGCACTGAAACTAAAGCAAATGGTGGAAGAAGGATTGGTACCACACATTTTTAGAGAAACGAAAAAGCAAATACGTCAGACAAATTATGTTGTGTTTCCATAAAGTTACACCGAGTGTGCCTGCCTCTCCTGCCTCTGCCACCCCTGAGACAGCAAGACCAACCCCTCTTCTTTCTCCTCCACTCAGCCTGCTCAATGCGAAGACGACAAGGATGAAGACCTTTATGATGATCCACTTCCACCTAATGTACAGTAAATAATCATCATGTGGTACAGTTAATAAACTTATCTGTTGTACATGTTTGTGTCTTTGTATGAAAGTCTAATACCTGCACAGCAAGACCCGTATGAGATATTTTTGTGTCAGCATCAGCATCTCCTAAGTATTCGTCTTGTAGAACATCGTGTGCAAAACTGGTATTGAAGAGGATACCCTATCCTTACGTAGGCATAAGGTGAGTGATACTTAATATAAAATTAATAATGTGTTAGTTTTCTTACTGTTTTATAACTTTGCTTTCAAAGACTTACTTTACTGTACAGTATGCCTCTCTGATAATTGCAGAAACCAGGTATCAGCCTATCATCACAGGTAAGTTGTTTTTAAAAAAATGTAACAGTGTTTCCAATACTATATTATGAATATGACTATAATACTATATGCTATAAAAATTTTATAATGATTCGTTAGTGTATGGGCTAGGCTACCGTGAAGCAGTTGTATCAATTATACTAGGCTACCGTAAAGCAATCATATTGCTGCTTCTTCATTATCAATGCATGAATACCTGTAAATAAAAATTTCTTTTTTACATTATCTTTTCATTTTTCATGTCTGTTATTAGTGATACTTATAACACCTACAGTGGTTTGTATCATATAAGACAATACTCATGAAGGTGCTGACAGATGATTCATCCTGTAAACAGAGGATGTAAGTTCATGGTATTGATAAATAAAGTAAAATACTGTAATTGTATTTTCTCTTCCTTATGATATCTTTTTTTAAAAATTAATTAATTAATTTGGCTGCATTGGGTCTTAGTTGCTGCACACAGGATCTTCATTGAGGCATGCGGGATCTTTTATTGCGGCATGCAGCCTCTTCGTTGCAGTATGTGGGCTTCTCTCTAGTTGTGGCACTCAGGCTCCAGACTGCGTGGGCTCAGTAGTTGCGGTGCACTGGTTCTCTAGTTGTGGCATGCGGGCTCTAGAGCGTGCGGGCTCAGTGGTTGCAGTGCACAGGCTTAGTTGCCCCGTGGCATGTGGCATCTTAGTTCCCCGACCAGGGATTGAACCTGCGTCCCCTGCATTGGAAGGTGGATTCTTAACCACTGGACCATCAGGGACGTCCCTTGTGATTTCTTAAATAACATTTTCTTTTCTCTAGCTTACTTTATTGTAAGAATACAGTATATAATACATATAACATATAGAATATGTGTTAATCGACCATTTATATTATAGGTAAGGCTTCCGGCCAACAGTAGGCTATGAGTAGTTAAGTTTTGGGGGAGTCACAAGTATATAATGTGATTTTTGACTCTGCGGCTGGGGCGGGTGCTGGCACACCCAACCCTCACACTGTTCAACTATATAGTTTTTAAAAATAATATGTGTATATAGGGTCAACTATATAATTTTTTAAAAATAAAATGTGTTATTTTTTCTTATTATGGGCTGTACCTATAATTTGTTAAAAGCTTGGAGCTGCAGATTTGGTGCATTCAATTTAAGGGAAATGTCTGTCATATAAAAATATTGGCAACCCCAGATATTATCAAATTAATCATCCCATTAGTCTTCATTTCTCAATTTCAATAAACATGTGTTTCCCTATGGCACACATATCTCATCTGAATTCTAGCTCCAAACGAACGGCTAGATAAGGCGGAGATCCTTGTCCTGAGCGTGCTTCCCTCTACTCCTCCCTACTCTTACGGATTCACCTGAGATCTTACCACCAGAATCTTCACCACTTGTGAAATCTCCACCTTCCAGTTCTCCAGCTCACTTGTTCTAGTCACTTGATGCTGTGGTGGGCAGAACAGAGGTCCCCCAAAGATGTCCACATTCTAAACCCAGGAACCTGTGACTATACTACCTTACATGGCAAAATGGACTTTGCAGATGTAAAAAAGCTACAAAGTTTAAGATAGCTAGGTTATCCTGGATTGTCTAGGTGGGCCCAGCCTAATCACATGAAGCCTTAAAAGCAGAGAACTTTCTCTGGCTGGAATCAGAGAAATGCAACAAAGACGTAAAGCAGAAGAGATGTGGCAAAAGGGGCAGAGTCAGAGATATCTGAAGTGTGAGGAGGACTCCATGTGCTGTTGCTGGTTGGAGGATAGAAGAGACAACATAACAAGGAATGCAGGAGCTTCAAGAAGTTATGGAGGACTTCCCTGGTGGTCCAGTGGCTAAGACTCTGTGCTCCCAATGCAGGGGGCTCAGGTTTGATCCCTGGTCAGGGAACTAGATCCCTCATGCTGCAACTAAGAGTTCGCATGCCACAAATAAAGGTCCCACATGCCACAACTAAAAAAAAAAGATCCCTCATGCTGCAACTAAAAAAACAAAGATCCTGCATGCTGCAACAACGATCCTGCGTGCTGTAACTAAGACCTGGTGCAGCCAAATAAATAAATATTTTTTAAAAATAAAGAGCTGATGCTAGAAATTAAAAAGAAAAAAAGAAGTTATAGAGACTCCTGGTTGACAGCCAGAAAGGAAATGGGGACCTGAGCCCTACAACCACAAGGAACTGAGTTCTTTTTTTTTAAAGTGAAGTATAATTGACTTACAATATAATTGACTTACAATACTATATCAGCTTCAGGTGTACAACATAGTGATTCGATATTTTTGTACATTACAAAATGATCACCAAGATAAGTCTAGTTACCATCTGTCAGTATACAAAGTTATTAAAATATTATTGACTATATTCATGCTGAGCATTACATCCCAATGACTTATTTATCTTATAACTGGAAATCTGTGCCTCTTAATCTTCCTCACCTATTTCACACATCTACCCCTCCCCCACCCCACCACTGGCAACCACCAATTTCTTCTCTTGTATCTATGAGTCTGATTCATGTTTATTCCTTTGTTTCATTGTTTGGATTCCACATATAACTGAAATCATATGGTATTTGTCTTTCTCTATCTGAGATTTCACTTAGCACAATACCCTCTACGTCCCAAATGGGAAGGTTTAATTCTTTTTTATGTTTTATTTAAAAAACTAATTAATTAATTATTTATTTTTGTCTGCGTTGGGTCTTCGTCGCTGCCCATGGGCTTTCTCTAGTTGCATTTAGCGGGGGCTACTCTTCGTTGCGGTGCGCGGGCTTCTCTTGTTGCGGAGCACAAGTTCTAGGCACGCGGGCTTCAGTAGTTGTGGTATGCGGGCTCAGTAGTTGTGGCGCATGGGCTTAGTTGCTCCACGGCATGTGGGATCTTTGCGGACCAGGGATTGAACCCGTGTCCCCTGCATTGGCAGGTGGATTCTTAACCACTGCGCCACCAGGGAAGTCCCTCATTCTTTTTTATGGTTGGGTGTATATATATATATATTTTTTTTACATCTTATCTATCCATTTATCTATCAATTGGCACTTAAGTTGCTTCCATTATGTTGGCTATTGCAAATAATGCTGCAGTGAACATAGGGGTGCATATGTCTTTTCAAATTAGTGTTTTTGGTTTCTTTGAAAAAATACCCAGAAATGGAATTGCTGTATTGTATGGTAGTTCCATTTTTAATTTTTTGAGGTAATGTCATACTGTTTTTCATAGGGCTGCACCAATTTATATTCCTACCAACAGTGTACAAGTGTTCCCTTTCCTCAATATCCTCAACAGCACTTATTATTTGTTGTCTTTTTTTTTTTTTTTTTTTTTTTTTTTGCTATACGCGGGCCTCTCACTGTTGTGGTCTCTCCTGTCGCGGAGCAACAGGCTCCGGACGTGCAGCCTCAGCGGCCATGGCTCACGGGCGCAGCCGCTCCGCGGCATGTGGAATCCTCCCGGACCGGGGCACGAACCCATGTCCCCTGCATCGGCAGGCGGACTCTCAACCACTGCGCCACCAGGGAAGCCCTATTTGTTGTCTTTTTGACAATAGCCATTCTGACAGGTGTGAAGTGATATCTCATGGTTTTGGTTTTGATTTCCCTGATGATTAGAGATATTTAGCATCTTTACATGTGTCTGTTACCCATCTGTATGTCTTCTCTGGGGAAATGTTCAGGCCCTCTGCCTATTTTTTTAAAAATTAAATTAAATTAATTAATTAATTAATTATTTTCTGCGTTGGGTCTTCGTTGCTGTGCGCGGGCTTTCTCTAGTTGCGGCGAGCGGGGGCTACTCTTTGTTGCGGTGCACAGGCTTCTCATTGCAGTGGCTTCTCTTGTTGCAGAGCACGGGCTCTAGGCATGTGGGCTTCAGTAATTGTGGCACATGGGCTCAGTAGTTGTGGCTCATGGGCTCTAGAGCACAGTCTCAGTAGTTGTGGCTCACGGTCATAGTTGCTCCACGGCATGTGGGATCTTCTCGGACCAGGGCTTAAACCCGTGTCCCCTGCATTGGCAGGCATATTGTTAACCACTGCACCACCAGGGAAGTCCCTCTGCCCATTAAAAAAAATTTTTTTTAATATATTGAGCTGCAGGAGTTCTTTGTATATTTTGGATATTAACCCCTTATAGGATATATCATTTGCAAGTATCTTTTCCCATTCAAGAGTCTGTCTTTTTATTTTTAAAGTTTATTTATTTTTTGGCTGTGCCACGTGGTTTTTGGGATATTAGTTCTCTGACCAGGGATTGAACCCAGGCCCACAGCTGTGAAAGCACGGAGTCCTAACCACTGGACTGCCAGGAAATTCTCTCTGTCTTTTCATTTTGTTGGTAGTTTCCGTCACTGTGCACAAGCTTTTTAGTTTGATGTAGTCTCATTTGTTTATTTTTGCTCTTGTTTCCCTTGCCAGAGGAGATATATCCAAAAAAATATTGCTATGGTTTATATCAAACAATGTATTGGCTATGTTTTCTTCTCAGAGTTTTATAAAAGTTTCAGTTCTTACATTTAAGTCTTTAGTTCATTTTGAATTTATATTTGTGCATTGTGTGAGAGAATAGTCCAGTTTGAAACTATTCTTTTCTTTTTTAACATTTATTTATTTACTTTTGGCTGTGCTGGGTATTAGTTGCAGCATGCATGTGGGATATAGTTCCCCAACCAGGGATCAAACCTGGGGCCCCTGCATTGGGAGTGCTGAGTCTTACCCACTGGACCACCAGGGAAGTCCCTAGTTTGATACTTTTGCATGTAGCTGTCCAGTTTTCCCAGCACCACTTATTGAAGAGACTGTCTTTCCCCCATTGTATATTCTTGCCTCCTTTGTTGTAGATTAATTGCCCATATAAGTGTGGGTTTATCTCTGGGCTGTCTATTCTGTTCCATTGATCTATGTGTCTGTTTTTGTGCCAGTACCATACTGCTTTGATGACTGTAGCTTTGCAGTATAGCTTGAAACCAGGGAGAGTGATACCTCCAGCTTTGTTCTTCTTTCTCAAGATTGTTTTGGCTCTTTGGAGTCTTTTGTGTTTCCATGCAAATTTTGGAATTATTTGTTCTAGTTCTGTGAAAAATGCCATTGGTATTTTGATTGGGATTGCATTAAATCTGTAGATTGCCTTAGGGAGTATGGTCATTTTAATAATATTAATTCTTCCAATCCATGAGCATGGTATATCTTTCTATTTGTTTGTGTCATCTTTGATTTCTTTCATCAATGTCTTATAGTTTTCCAAGTATAGATCTTTCACCTCCAAGGTTAGATTTATTTCTAGGTATTTTATTCTTTTTGATGCAATTGTAAATGGGATTATTTTATTAATTTCTCTTTCTTGTATTTTGTTGTTAGTGTAAAGAAATGTAACAGATTTCTGTATATTAATTTTGTATCCTGCTATTTTACTGAATTCACTTATTAGTTCTAATAGTTTTTTGGTGGTGTCTAGCATTTTCTATATATAGTATTATGTCATCTGCAAATGGTGACAGTTTCCTTATTGATTTTCTGTCTAGATAATCTGTCCATTGATGTAAGTGGTGTGTTTGTCTCCTACTATTATTGTGTTAGTGTCAAAATTTCCCTTTATTCTTGTTGATATTTGCTCTATGTATATGTGGCTCCTATGTTGGGCACATACATATTTACAATGGTTATGTCTTCTTCCTGGATCTATCCCTTTATCATAATGTAATGTCCTTCTTTGTCTCTTGTTACAGTCTTTGTTTTTTTTTTCAATATTTATTTATTTATTTGGTTGCGCCGGGTCTTAGCTGTGGCACGTGGGCTCCTACAGATGCAGCAGGCAGGCTCCTTAGTTGCGACTTGAGAGCTGCTTAGTTGCGGCTCACCAGCTCCTTAGTTGTGGCACCAGTCTTTGTTTTAAAGTCTATTTTGTCTGATAGAAGTATTGCTACCCTAGCTTTTTTTAAAATGAATTTATTTATTTTATTTATATATTTTTGGCTGTGTTGGGTCTGTGTTGCTGCGTGCGGGGTTTCTCTAGTTGCAGTGAGTGGGGGCTACTCTTTGTTGCAGTGCATGGGCTTCTCATTGTAGTGGCTTCTCTTGTTGCGGAACATGGGCTCTAGGCATGTGGGCTTCAGTAGTTGTGGCATGCAGGCTTAGTAGTTGTGGCTCATGGGCTCTAGAGTGCAGGCTCAGTAGTTGTGGCGCGCGGGCTTAGTTGCTCTGTGGCATGTGGGATCTTCCCAGACCAGGGCTCGAACCCGTGTCCCCTGCATTGGCAGGCAGATTGTCAACCACTGCACCACCAGGGAAGCCCCAACCCTAGCTTTTGTTTGTTTTTTTGTTTGCATTTTCATGGAATACCTTTAAGCAATCATCTCACTTTCTGTCTGTGTCTTTTTTTTTTTGCGGTACGCGGGCCTCTCACTGTTGTGGCCTCTCCCGTTGCAGAGCACAGGCTCCGGATGCACAGGCTCAGCGACCATGGCTCACGGGCCCAGCCGCTCCACGGCATGTGGGATCTTCCCGGTCTGGGGCACGAACCCATGTCCCCTGCATCGGCAGGCGGACTCTCAACCACTGCGCCACCAGGGAAGCCCTGTCTGTGTCTTTAGATCCAAAGTGAGTTTCTTGTAGGCAGTATGTTTATGGGTCTTGTGTTTTTATCCAATTAGCCACTCTATATCTTTTGATTGGAGCATATAGTCTATTTACATTTAAAGTAATTATTGATAGGTATGTACTTATTGACATTTTGTTAATTGTTTTCTGATTGTTTTTGTAGTTCTTTTTTTTTTTTTTTTTCCTTTCTTCTTGCTTTGCTTTCTTCCCTTCTGATTTGATGACTATCTTTAGTGTTATGTTTGGATTCCGGTCTCCTTTTTGTGTGTGTATCTATTATAGGTTTTTGGTTTGTGGTTACCATGAGGTTCATATATAACAACCTATAAATATAGGTGATTATTTTAAGTTGTTAATCTAAGTTTGAACACATTCTAACAACTCTACATTTTTACACCCCCCCCATGTTTAATGTTTTTGACATCATATTTTACATCATTTTGTTTTTTGTATCCTTTAATTACTTATTGTAGATATAGGTGATTTTACTACTTTTGTCTTTTTTTTTTTTTTTTTTTTTTGCAGTACACGGGCCTCTCACTGTTGTGGCCTCTCCCATTGTGGAGCACAGGCTCCGGACGTGCAGGCTCAGCGGCCATGGCTCACGGGCCCAGCCGCTCCGCGGCATGTGGGATCCTCCTGGACCGGGGCACGAACCTGTGTCCCCTGCATCGGCAGGCAGACTCTCAACCACTGTGCCACCAGGGAAGCCCCTACTTTTGTCTTTTAACCTTCCTACTAGCCTTGTAAATGGTTGATCTGCTACCTTTACTGTATCATTACCATTACCAATGAGATTTTTCCTTTTGTAATTTTCATAATTCTTGTTGTGATCTATTCTTTTCTGCTTAGAGAAGTCCCTTTTATATTTCTTGTAAAGCCAGTTTAGTGCTGTTTAACTCTTTTAGCTTTTGCTTTTCTGTAAAATTCTTTATCTCTCATGAAAATCTGAATGATGGCCTTGCCAGGTAGTGTATTCTTCGCTGTAGTTTTTATCCTTCATCACTTTGAATAAGTCAGGTAGCTCCCTTCAGACCTACAAAGTTTCTACTGAAAAGTCAGCTGATAGCTTTATGGGAGTTCCTCTGTATTTAACTAGTTGCTTTTCTCTTGCTGCTTTTAAGATTCTTTCTTCATCTTTAATTTTTGCCATTTTAATTATAATGTGTCTTGGTGTGAACCTGTTTGGGTTCATCTTGTTTGGGACTCTCTGCGCTTCCTGGACCTGTTTTCTTCCCTAGGTTAGGAAAAATTTCAACTATTATTTCTTCAAATAAGTTCTCTGCCCTCTGTCTCTCTTTCTTCTCCTTTTGGGACCCCTAAATGCAAATGTTGGTACACTTGATGTTGTCTCAGAGGTCTTTTTTTTTTTTTAAAGATTTTTTGATGTGGACCATTTTTTAAAGTCTTTATTTAATTGGTTACAATATTGCTTCTGTTTTATGTTTTGGTTTTTTGGCCTCAAGTCATGTGGGATCTTAGCTCCCTGACCAGGGATCGAACCTGCACCTGCTGCATTGGAAGGCAAAGTCTTAACCACTGGACCACCAGGAAAGTCCCCTCAGAGGTCTCTTAAACTATCCTCATTTTTTAAAAAATTATTTATTTATTTATTTTTGGCTGCGTTGGGTCCTCTTTGCTGCGTGCGGCCTTTCTGTAGTTGTGGCGAGTGGGGGCTACTCTTCGTTGTGGTGCATGGGCTTCTCATTGCAGTGGCTTCTCTTGTTGAGGAGCATGGGCTCTAGGCATGCGAGCTTCAGTAGTTGTGGCATGCATGCTCAGTAGTTGTGGCACGCAGTCCCAGTTGCTCTGCGGCATGTGGGATCTTTCCAGACCAGGGCTCGAACCTGTGTCCCCTGCATTGGCAGGCAGATTCTTAACCACTGCGCCACCAGGGAAGCCCTATCCTCATCTTTAAAAATTCTTTTTTTGGGACTTCCCTTGTGGTGCAGTGGTTAAGAATCCACCTGTGGGGCTGGTGCCGGCCTGCTGATTGGGGAGCCAGGACCTGGTGGGGCAGACTGTGTGGCCCGGGGGTCCCAGGACTGGTGCTGGTGAGTGGGTAAGTTCACAGGCTAATAAGCTAGAGGCAGTACTCCAAAAAGTCACTTGCCAGAACCAGTGTCCTCATGGTAGAAAAAGCTCCCAAAATTGGTTGTGGCCAGCATCTGTGCCCCAGGGAGTCCCAGTTGCCTCCTGCCTCTCCAGGAGGCTCTCCAAGGTCAGCAAGTGGATCTGACCCAAGATCCTTTAAAATTACTGCCTCTGCTCTGGGACTTGAAGCATATGACATTTTGCATGTGCCTTTTGAGAGCAGAGTCTCTCTTTCCTACAGTCCTCTGGCTCTCTGCACACAAGCGCTGCTGGCCTTCAAGGCCAGATGTTCTGGGGGCTCATCTTCCTGGTGCAGGACCCCTGAGCTGGGAGCCTGATGTGTGGCTCGGACCTTTCACTCCTTAGGGAGAACCTCTGCAATTGTGATGAGCCTCCCGTTTGTAGGTCACCTCCCTGAGGGTGTGGGTCTTGACTATACTGTGTCTCCGTTTCTCCTACCCATCTCATTGTAGTTCCTTCTTTCTATCTTTAGTGGTGGAAAATCTTTTCTGCTGATCTTCAGATCGTTCTCATAGATAGTTGCTCAGTAAATGGTCGTGTGCTTGTGGGAGGAGGTGAGTTTAAGGTTTTCCGAGTTCGCCATCCACACCTCCTACCTCAAGGAAATAAAGTTAGTTAGCAACCTATATTACCTCAGGAGATTTCTCCTTAGAATCTCCTGAGAGGAATACAGTCCAACCAACACTTTGATTTCAGCTTTTATGAGACTCTGAGCAGAGAACCCAGTTGAGCCATGTTGTACCTGTACTTCTGACCTACAGAACTATGAGATAATCAGTGGGTATTGTTTCAATCAATTTAGTTTGTAGTAATTTGGCAGTAATATTAATAGAAAGTGAATATGCTGTACTACAATTATTTACATTATAATCTTTTTAAAAATTTATTTCATTTATTTATTTTTGGCTGTGTTGGGTCTTCGTTGCCACGCAGGCTTTCTCTAGTTGCGGTGAGTGGGGGCTACTCTCCATTGTGGTGCGCGGGCTTCTCATTGCGGTGGCTTCTCTTGTTGTGGAGCATAGGCTCTAGGTGTGCAGGCTTCAGTAGTTGTGGCACGTGGGCTCAGTAGTTGTGGCTCGTGGGCTCAGTAGTTGTGGCTCGCGGGCTCTAGAACGCAGGCTCAGTAGTTGTGGCGCGCGGGCTTAGTTGCTCCGCAGCATGTGGGATCTTCCCAGACCAGGGATCAAACCCGTGTCCCCTGCATTGGCAGGCGGATTTTTAACCACTGTACCACCAGGGAAGTCCCAATTCACATTATATTCTAAGCTATTGATCCCCACCACTTTATCACTATTGGTCAGTCCCTCAGGCCTTTATTTCCTTTAGACTCTCTAGTCTGTCATTATAATTATTTCCTTATAAGCACCCTCAGGTCTCTTGTTCTTTCCCTTTATTGCAGTGCTGCTCAAACTTGACTGGGCGTAGCATAAGCCTCACCTGAAGGGCTTGTTAAAACGCAGATTGCTGGGCCCTACCTGCTGAGTTTCTGATTCAGGACATATGGAATGAGGCCTGAGACTTTACATTTCTTACCAGTTTTCAGTGATTCTGATGCTGCTGGTCTGGAGACCACACGGTGAGAACCACTGCTTTGCTACAATCACCCTGATTCAACTCAACTCCGTCTTTTCTGCACGTGCAACCAAGTAGCTGGATGTTGCCCAAGAGAAATCACCAACTGGGCTGACTGCTTTTGTTTAAATTTGTGATTACAGACTCCAAATGGGCCCTCAACAACTGCCTAGCTGTCCTCTCACGTTTCCCTAGTAAGGTTTCTAACTTTTCTCTCTTCTCAAACCTCCAATATCCTGCTCACCCTTAGTTTCAGCAGATAACCTCACCTCCCACGCTTCATTCAGGAAGTCGAAGCCAGGAGATGGGAACTCCCTCATCTTCCCACCTACGTACGAGGCTCTAACTCGGCTGGAGGCTGCTCCTTCTTCCCTCCCATCACCAGCCAACCTCTGCTTCTACGCTCTGCATCCCACTGCTCTCACCTCTCCAAGAACTCTGCTTCTTTAATCCCCTCCTTTCTCCTATGCTACTGATTGTGTCAATCTGGTTAGGCCTTGTATCCCCATTTTTAACCCTCCCTTGATTCTATTTACTCTCCCGGCCACCATCCCATCTCTCCACTCCCATTCACAGCAAAAATTCTTGAGAAGGTTGTCGACTTACTGTGTTTCTACCTCCTCACTTCCCATTCCCTCTTTTAAAAGATGCATGGGAGATGTGTTTGTTTATTGACTAAATATTACATTGAATACTCTGTATCTGTTGAGCATTGTTCTGTGGTCCCCACTATCATGAGTTGGTGGACAAACCCCAAAATATGGTATTTAGAGCGAGTGACAAGTGCTACGCAGAAAACAGAAGAAAGTGGTGGTTTTCATGATTCATAGGGCATTCAAGAAATATATACTGAGCACCTACAATACACCAGGAATAGTTTTAGGCCCTGAGAATGCATCAGTGAAAAAGCAAAGGTTTCTGTCCATATGGAGTTTACATTGTATTGGAGAATATACAAAATAAACAATGATAACAAAAACTTAAAAGTACATGTTCGTGTTATGTGGTATAAGGAAAAATAAAGCAGAGAGAGTTAGGGAGTGTATGCAGGGGGACTGTAATTTTAAATAACGTGGTCAGCTAAGGCCTCACTGAGGTGACTTGAGTGAAGACCTGAGGAAGCTAGAGGAGTTAGCTGGGCAAATACCCGGGGGAAGAAAGTGCAAGAGCAAAGGCCTCAGGGCATGAGCATGCCTGGCTGGTTAGTGTAACTGCAGGAAACTGCAAGGAATGACAGGAGGAGTTGGCCTGGAGCTAGGGGAGCAAAGGGAATGACCAAGAGTCATAGAGGAGCCAGACCGAGAAGGGCAGAGTTTGGTAAACTTCTCTGTAAAGCGCCAGATAGTAAATGTTTTAAGGTTTGCAGGCCACACATGGTCTGTCACATATTCTTCCTTTAAAATTTTTAAACAACTTTAAAAAAGTGTAATAGTCTTCTTTCCTGGGCAGTACAAGGGTCTGGCCCTCTGGCCCTAGCTTGCCACCCTCTGAGACCCTGTAGGCCGTTGTAAAGATTTTGCTTTTACCCTGAGTGAGATGAGAGGCACTGGAGGATTCTGAGCAGAGGAGTGACAGGACCTCGTTTAGATTTGAAAGGATCTCTCCCACCGTTGTGTGGAGAACAGACTGAAGGGGCGGGGAGGGGAGTTGTGTGAAGGAGGAAGCAGGGACACTAGAGTTTATGTTATATGTGGGGCAAAATAAACCACCCCATAACTTAGAGGCTGAAACAACAAACTTTTATTGTTACTCATGGTGCTGTGGGTCAGGAATTCGGACAAAGCACAGCAGGGCTAGCAATTTCAGGGGGCCTGGAATGTCCTATATGGCTCCTTTGCTCACATGTGTTCACACACAGTCGGGGTCTGGCTGCAGCAGCAACACCGGGGTCACAGTTCTGACAGTTTAGTTCTTGCTGTTGGCTGGATTCCTTGGTTCACCTCCAGATGGTCTTATAGCTTCTCCCTCTTCAAGTGGCCTCTCTAACAGGGTAGCCAGACTTTGTTTTTTTTCCCCCCTTGGCCATGCCGTGTGGCTTGCGGGATCTTAGTTCCCCGACCAGGGATCGAACCCGCGTCCCCTGCAGTGGAAGCGTGGAGTCTTAACCACTGGACCGCCAGGGAAGTCCTATAGCCAGACTTCTTACATGACAGTGCAGGGCTTCCAGAGTGTAAAATTAAAAGCTGGCACGCCTTCTAAAGACTTAGGCTCAGCACTGGCAAGCATCAGTTCTGCCACATTCTCTTTTTTTTTTTTTTTGCGGTACGCGGGCCTCTCACCGTTGTGGCCTCTCCTGTTGTGGAGCACAGGCTCCAGACGTGCAGGCTCAGCGGCCATGGCTCACGGGCCTAGCCGCTCCGCAGCATGTGGGATCTTCCCGGACCGTGGCATGAGCCTGTGTCCCCTGCATCGGCAGGCGGACTCTCAACCACTGCGCCACCAGGGAAGCCCCACATTCTCTTATTTAAAGCGGGTACAGGGCCACCTTGGTTTTGAGGGGAGGAACCATTCAAGGACATGAATACAGGAGCTGTAGTTCACTGGGGGCACCAAAGTGATAGTCCAGCACCACTGAACACTATTTTAATAATTGAGGCAAGATATGATGGTGGTTTGGACCAAGGCGTTAGCAATGGAGATGGTAAGAATTCACTGGTTTCTGGATATGTTTTGAAGGTAGAGTTGAGAGGATTTGCTGATGGCATTGTATGCAGGTGTGAGACAGCGAGTCCAGGGTAACTCTGAGGTTTTCAGGTTGAGCACCTGGAAGAATGCCATTTACTGAGAAGCAAAAGACTGGGGGAGGGGCAGGGTTAGGGGGCTGTCAGGAGTTCCAGCTTGTAATTTTAAGTTTGAGATTTCTATTGTGGATACTCAAGTGAGATATGAAGGAACAGTTGAATATGCAGGTTTGGAGAGGTCTGTTGTAGATATATAATTTTCAAGTTGTCAGTGTATAGATGGTATTTTAAGACCATGAGACAGGATGATATCACCAAGGCAGATTAAAAGCAAGAAAGGGAAATTTCCGGGAGGCAGAAACCAAAAAGGAGCCCAAAGCTAGTATGATGAGCAGAATTAGAAGCTGGGACAAGGTAGGTCTCAGTCACTAAGGATGGGATTTAATGTTGTTACAGCAACAGGAGATGAGGCTTTGGACTTGGTAAGACTTGGAGCTGGAATGAAGGTCCCATCATAAAGTATGAAAGGGTCCATTAAAAGTCTAGCAGGGTGATTAAAAATCCGTACTCCATGGAAAAATTTCAGAACAGTGTGGACAGGAGGTGTTCCTAAAAACTTTCAGAGAGAAAGAACTGTTTTCTACAAAGCCTCAAAGATCAGAAGGCATCTGAATTCTCACCTTTCTTATGGAAAGCTAGGAGGCAATGGAAAAATGCCTTCAAAATACTGATAAAAAATAATTTTCAGCTTAGAATTCAAACCCTACCAAACTATCAAGTATTTTCAGACATGCAAAATCTCAAAAAATGTTACTTTCTATGCACTTTTGGGACACAACAGGAGAATTTGCTCCAGTAAAGCAAGGGGTTAAACCAAAAGGGTGAAAGAATGGGAAATAGAGGACCAGGTCTTCATCATGAGAGAGAGGTGAAGGAAATCCTCAAAATGATGGTGAATGGAGAATCCAAGATGACGATGATGCTGCTAGCTTAGAGGACAACCAGCTTCCACTGGAACAAGTCAGAAGGCTCCAGAAGAGATTTCAAGGAGATGGGATAGATAGCGTGCCTAAAGGGAAGAAGTATACTTGAGAAGAGATATACACAGCTGATGGAACATTTGAAGATACATTAGGATAAGGACATAGAAAACTAAGCAAACAAAAATCTAGACTTAAAAAAATTTTTTTTAATTAGTTAATTTATTTTTGGCTGCACTGGGTCTTCGTTGCTGCACGCAGGCTTTCTCTAGTTGTGGTGAGCGGGGGATACTCTTCATTGTGGTGCGCTGGCTTCTCATTGCGGTGGCTTCTCTTTGTTGCAGAGCACGGGCTCTAGGCGCGCGGGCTTCAGTAGTTGCAGCACGTGGGCTTAGTAGTTGTGGCTCACGGGATCTAGAGAGCAGGCTCAGTAGTTGTGGTGCATGGGCTTAGTTGCTCCACGACATGTAGGATCTTCCCGGGCCTGGGCTCGAACCCATGTCCCCTGCATTGGTAGGTGGATTCTTAACCACTGCGCCACCAGGGAAGCCCTAGACTTATTTTTAAAAAGGGGAAACAAAACTAAAACTAAAAGTTGCCAATTGATTGTAATATGTGTCATGATTTCAGAGATGTTAAGATGTGAACAAATGTACATGTTAGAATCAAAACTCAGTTGTTCATTAGGAAGGGCCTGTGAGTGGTAAGAATTTCTTAATTTTTATATGCTGAGATTCACCTCCTCTAATACTCTTGAATAATAATTTGGCAGAGTATAAATTTCTTTCATTCCTAAGGCTTTTCCTTCAATTCTGGAAAAAAACATTCTCAGTACTTTTCAAATATTTCTCTCTCTGCCATTTCTTTCAATTCTCTGGAACTCCTATTATATAAATATTTAAACCTTTTAATCTGTTCTCCATATTTTAACTACTGTTTCTTTCTGTTTAGCTCATGTTATATTGTGAGTGAGTTCCTGAGTTCTCTCTTCCAATTCTCTAATTCACTCTCCGAGTGTGTTCAATCTACAATTTCTCCCGTTATGGCCTTTTTTTATTTTTTATTTTTGGCTACCCTGTGTGGCTTGCAGGATCTTAGTTCCTTGACCAGGCATTGAACCCGGCCCTCCGCAGTGAAAGCGTGGAGTCCTAACCACTGGACCTCCAGGGAATTCCCCTGTTACGGCCTTTTAGATTTCAATTAGGGTATTTTTCATTTCAAGGATTTCTAATTGGTTATTGTTCATATTGTTTCATTTCAGTCTATTTTTGCTTCATAATTTCCTTTTGAAATGGAAGGTGTGCATTCATCTCTGAACATTTTCAACATCCTATTTTAAAGTCTTTCTATACTCTTTTACAAATTTCCAGTGGAAATTTGAGAAAATTTCTGATCTGATGGTTAATTTCAAAGGCCATCTTTCTCACCAAGTAGCTTCTTTCCTATGTTTTGGAATTATGGTTCGAGTGAGAAAAGATTTGTTTTTGTTTGATTTCTCTCTCTTTCTGACTTTCCTCTCATCCCTTCTCAGGATGCCACCATCTGGCCCTCTGGAGCTCAACCTAGAGCCAGGGCTTTGGATTATGATCCGTCAGCCCCAGATATTAGGGAAATGGCATATCTAGTCAAGTCCAGTAGACAACTTGACAATCCCTGGTAGCAAGGTGTCCTCACCTCCCCAGGCTCTAATAAAGCCAGAGTTCCTAGATTGACAGCTGTTTTCTTCAACTTCTTTTCCCAAGCAGTGGAACCCACATCAGCCTCTGCTGTCAAGCCGTGAGTTTCAGTCCTTCACATTGAGGGGAGCACTTTACCCCCACAGGAGCTGAACGCCCACCCAGCTGCCAAAGTCCAGCTTCCAGACTTGGAGCCTACGAGCCTGAGACATGGGCCCCACTGATCTTACTGTGTTTCTATTTCATTTCTGGCTCATGGAGATATGTGAGGGTCCAGCTATATCTTTTTATTTATTTATTTATTTTTGGCTGTGTTGGGTCTTCTAGTTACGTCAAGCGGGGACTACTCTTTGTTGCGGTGCGCGGGCTTCCCATGCGGTGGCTTCTCTTGTTGCAGAGCACGGGCTCTAGGCGCGCGGGCTTCAGTTGTGGCATGCGGGCTCAGTAGTTGTGGCTCGCGGGCTCTAGAGCGCAGGCTCAGTAGTTGTGGCTCCTGGGCTTAGTTGTTCTGCAGCATGTGGGATCTTCCCAGACCAGGGCTCGAACCCTTGTCCCCTGCACTGGCAGGTGGATTCGTAACCACTGTGCCACCAGGGAAGTCCCAGCTATATCTTTTTTTAAAATCATTTTTATAATTTTAAATGTCATGGCTTGCTATGTGTTTGAAGTAAAGGGGTTTTGGGAGATAAAAACTCACTTCCTTGTGTTGACTTCAATCTCCTCACACCTGCTTTCTGTCCCCCACCCCTCTACTGAAACCACTAAGTCAAAGCCACTGATGCTGTTCAAGTTGCCAAATCCAATGCATGTTTCTCTATCCTTATCGTACTTGACTATTTGGCAGCTTTTGTCATAACTTCGTTCTTAAAACATCACTCTCGGGCTTCCCTGGTGGCGCAGTGGTTGAGAGTCCGCCTGCCGATGCAGGGGACGCGGGTTCGTGCCCCGGTCCGGGAAGATCCCACATGCCGCGGGGCGGCTGGGCCCGTGAGCCATGGCCGCTGAGCCTGCGCGTCTGGAGCCTGTGCTCCGCAACGGGAGAGGCCACAACAGTGAGAGGCCCGCGTACCGCCCCCCCACCAAAAAAAAAAAAAAATCACTCTCTGTCTGGCTACCCAACAGTCTCATGATTCTCATTCTCTTTGTCCTTTGCAGCTCAGTAGATCAGCTATTTTAAGATATTCCTTTGTCTTCTGCCATTTATTTTTGCTCACGATGGTCTGCTAAAGCCTGTTCATCTTTTGTAGGTAGTCTGTCTTTTTCCATAGGTTGCTTTTAAGATTTTCGTTTCTTATATTTGATGGTCTCCAGTTTTACCATGATGTCTAGGTAGGCATTTATTTGTATTTTGCTCAATATTTTGTGACCTGCACCTGATGGATAATGTGAATTCCGGTCCCACATTGGTGCAGAACAGGCTTGGGGTTCTAATTTATCATCGATGATTCCTTCTCCGCCTGTCGCCCAGGCCAATGGCAGACTTTATTGCTCCTTCCCCAGGCTGGTAAGCAGAGTTTTTCTATCCTCCTGTGGGGAGTAGATAGGACTTTTATTCTAATTCCAGGCCTTGCCAGGGCTCAAGGCCTCATCTTCTGCTGCCACAGCAACATTAAAATCCCATCCCTAATGCCTAAGACCTATCCCGTCTCAGCTTCGCATCCTGCTTACCATGCTAGCTTTGGGTTCCCTTTTGATTTCTGGCACCTGGAAATTTCCCTTTGTGGTTTTCAGTGTCAGATACATCTTAAGAAAAAATTATCCAGCATTTTCTTTGTGTGAGCAATGAGTCCTGCTTCAGTTCCGTCAGCTTGTCTTGGTTTCAAGACACCGTTTTGGAACTCGGAGCCAAAAATTTGACTCTTTCTCCTCACTGGGTTCTTTTGAGTCTTCTTTCCTGTGTCAGTAAACCTCATCTACAAGATCTAGTACAACTAAGCTGGCGAAAATTGAATTTCGGTCAATTGAAACCAGTGTTTAATACAGTGGGGTTTGGGAATTTCTGACCTTCAGCATAAAGTTCAAGTTCCCCAAACATTCTGATCTTATATATGTTCCTAACTCTATTTCCTGTTATGCTCTCTTATACACCCAACGCTTTTTTTAATATAAGTTTATTTATTTCCTTTATTTATTATTTTTGCCTACGTTGGGTGTTCGTTGCTGCGTGCAGGCTTTCTCTAGTTGCGGCGAGCGGGGGCTACTCTTCCTTGCGGTGTGCGGGCTTCTCATTGCAGTGGCTTCTCTTGTTGTGGAGCATGGGCTTTAGGCACGTGAGCTTCAGTAGTTGTGGCTCGCGGGCTCTAGAGTGCAGGCTCTGTAGCTGTGGCGCACGGGCTTAGTTGCTCCGTGCCATGTGGGATCTTCCTGGACCAGGGCTTGAACCTGTGTCCCCTGCATTGGCAGGCGGATTCTTAACCACTGCGACACCAGGGAAGCCCACACCCAATGCTTTTGACACACCCAAGTACCTGTTATTCTCCATATGCCCCTGAGATTTCTCACATCCATGACCTTGCATATTACCCTTTACCCAGAATACTTTTGCCATCACTTCAGGCCAAATCCAACCTGTCTTTCAAAGTCCAGTTCAACTGGTGCTCCTGCAAAGACTGGCTAATCTTATTTGCGTTTCCTCTGGATTTCTGTCACTGAGGGAGGCAGCTATGGTATAAATGACTGAATCTGTGAATTGATATCAGGACCTGGTTCTGCTACTCCTTAGCTATCTCTTATTACCTCTCTGAGCCTCAATTTTCCTTATATAAAATAGAGATAGAAATATCTACCACATGGAGTTAAAATTTCTTTTGGCTCTTTTGATTTTGAGTGACAACAAAACCCAACCCAAACTGGCTTCCGATGAAACAGCATTTATTGATTTATATAGGTGAAAAGTCTAGGGGCAGAGATGGCTTCAGGCATGGGTGAAGTCAAATTTCAAATGATATAATCAAGCCTCTGTATCTTTCCTTCTTTCAGTTCTGCCTTTCACTCTGTCACCTTCAGGCTCAGGTTCAAAGAGTGGCAAGCATTTCCAGAACCCACAGTCTTCATGCTTCAAGTCCAGCAGACAAACTTGAGAATCTCTTTCTCAGAAGTCCCAACTAGGGAATTCCCTGGCAGGCCCAGTGGTTAGGACTCCGCGCTTTCACTTTCACTGCCGAGGGCCCGAGTTGGATCCCTGGTCGAGGGAATTAAGATCCTGCAATCTGTGCAGTGTGGCCAAAAAAAAAAAAAAAAAAAGAAGTACCAACTGTATTTTCATTGCTCTCGGTGGGTCACGTTTCCATCCCTGAGGTGGTCACTATGGCCAGGAGAACTTGACGCTTGGATTGCCTGTGTCCCAGGAGACGTGTTCTGCCTCAGACCCTGGGTGCAGCCCTGGCAGCAGCACACAGGATCAGAGTGGTTGGGTGGAGATTCTTCACTGAGAAGTTAGGGTACACTTACCAGAGGGGGAAAGGATGCTGAATGAGAATAACGGCAGATGTCCATCACAAGTATGTCGAGGATCAAATGAGATAATATAAGGAAACTGTCCTCAGAAAGTCCCATTCAAATATAAATGATGATTATTCTTTGGTTCTCTCTCTTGTGGCATGAAGCACTCTCTTCCTTTGATTACAGCATCAAGGAAGCATCAAGTTCATGCTGCATCTCCCCTACTGCACCCTGAGCAGTTAGGGAGCAGGATTTGTGTCCTAGTCATCTCTGGGTCATTTCACCACTTCTAACTCAGCACCCAGAAAATAGGAAGTACTCAAAAATTGATTACGGAGTAACTGAAAGAGCCTAAAATCCCAAGCGTTCCCCAGAATGGTGCTAATCCCTAGGCCAAACTCTTGAAGGCCTGGGAGAAGTTTACACTTTCATTGCAATCATACGTAAGTCAGCTCTAGCTTTTTTCGTAGTGGGTTGGGGTTAGGGTGAGAAATAATTTCAGGAAGGTGTGTCCTTGCATTGATTTGTTGACATGGCCAACCAAAGGCTATTCAGAGAAAAGAAAAGTCCTTCTGGTTTAATTGTTGACTTATTTGATTTCTGGTTTTATTTTTCTCTTCCTGCCCTCACTGTTAGCAGGGTGAGCTTCAGGAAAGTACAGACTGAATGAAAGAATTTCCCAAAGGCACAGACCAGCAGGACAGGTTTGGGGTTCCCTCCTGCTTCTTGAGGCCTGAGCGTCCAGGAAGTTTTGAGTTTAATTAAGGGGAACTGGATATCAGATCTAGTTGAGCAGTTGGAAGACCAGCCCAGTGAATCTGTTCTGTGTCTCTGCAGTTGTATTCATTTCCTTAGATTTCCTGTCTGAACACAGAGACTGGAGCTACTGGGGCCATACTGGAGTTTAGGAAATGAACTGTTAAGAGAGAGGATGAAGGACCCAAATCCCCTCTTGAAATAGTGTACAGCTGACTGCTGCTCCAAAGTTGGCCTGGACCTGCTTTTTTGGATGATTTTGCAATAAAAACACTAACTCTTCAGCCACAAGTGTTAAGTAGGAAAGGCGATATGGTTTAACATATAAATATATGGAGGCTGTAGGGACCCACTAATTTTCAACCTGCCCTCTCTTTTGTGGTAGCAATAATCCTAATCCAGAAACCTGGGCCCTAACAGGGCAGAAACAACGGGGACAGTCTTTTTTTTTTGCGCGGTACGCGGACCTCTCACTGTTGTGGCCTCTCCCGTTGCCGAGCACAGCGTCCGGACGCGCAGGCTCAGCGGCCATGGCTCACTGGGCCCAGCCGCTCTGCGGCATGTGGGATCCTCCCAGTCCGGGACACGAACCCGTGTCCCCTGCATCGGCAGGCGGACTCTCAATCACTGCACCACCAGGGAAGCCCGGGACAGTTTTTTAGAGAAGGAAAATTACATGATTATAGGTATTGTGAACGTGGACATAAGCACTTGACTAAGTTGCAGAGTCATTGTTGGAAACTGTTTTAGCTCCTGTATATCAAAGAAAATTGCTGATGGGCGGGGGAGTGGGAATGAGAATTGTCCAAGGGCACTGTTAGCAGGTCAGGAGTCGCCAAAGGAAAATCCGATCTGGGCGGGTCAGCAGCACCCAGCCTGCTGCTTGGTGGGCTTGAGAACACAGGCTGGGTGTTGCTTAAAAGGAACTCCCTATTCTCTATCTTCATTTCCTGGACTGTCCAAGTCAGTGCAGATTCATTTCTGGAAGGATATCCCTTGACCTTACCTCCCCTCGTGTCTCTGTCACTTCCCCAGTTGGCATTTTATCTCTCTTCCTGACACTGGCTTCCTCTTCGGGCCTCAGCAGCGTTCTCACAACTTTTTTGCGTAACACTCTCCTTGCCTGAACCTGCTGTTTGGTCTCTCTTCCCCACAGGTAGCCACAGGTGTTCTGCCCAGGCACCTGCAGCAGCACAGCCTTAGAGAAAGGGCCTGGACTTGGAAGCTACACAGAGGTGAGTTCTAATCCTAGTTCTGCCATTTATTAACAGGATGAACTTGAGCAAGTTATTTCATTTCTCTGAGGTTTCAGTGTCCTCATCTATAAAATGGGGATAATCTTTCTTACTGGGTTTCTATGAGGATGTGATAAGATAAAGGACCTAGGACAGTGAGCAGGTTGACCCTTTGTAAATGGCAGCTCTTGTTAAGAGTGAAGAGAGGGCTGGCGAGGACACATTGTACAAATGCCCCCTTCCCACCTCACCAGTGATAGCATCTGACCAACAGAATCAGGCGTTTACCCTGGCGGAAAACTCCTGCATAGATGGGAGCCTCCACTTCCTCATTTGTAATGTGCTGTAATATTTCACAGTCGGTTAGTCAGGAAATTGTTCTTAATATCTAGCCTAAGTTCCTCCTGCTACCATGTGTCACATCACAATTTTTAAAAAATGACACACAAACAGACCCATGAAAATGAGCAGATTTTTCTGTGAGTCAGAGGCACTCACAGGCCTTGGGGTTTACTCTTATCTTCGAGAAACCAGGGAATACTTGTTGTGTGACCCCTGCGGACCAGAAACTTGTGCTGGGCTTTGCTGGGAAGCTCCGGAGAGGTGTGACGAGACTCTCTTGGGACTCATGTCTCGTTTGGACCAGTGGTCTCAGTCTCTCTCCCTCTCTTTTAATTTTTGGGTTACAGATGAATGACTAATCCTAATTTAGAAAGCCTGGGAAGACAGCAAAGCAATTTAGTAGGACTGATCATGCTGGTAGGTAATCACAAATAGCAACTTGGCTCTGACAAGGACTGAAATAAAAATTGTCTTTGTCTTTGAGATTTAAGCAGAAGATACCAACCAGCCCCATGCAGCAGATTATTTTGTTTAACTATGCGTGTGCATTTTGCAGCTAATCCTTCTTACTGAGCTGTTACTATGAATCACGTCTTTTCAGCTATGTAGCCCCAGATCTCAGTGTCTGAGAAGCTCCTGTGGGAAGAAAATGTTTGCAGACTTTCACATGTGTCTACCCTATGGATGTACCCTAAAGCTGTGGGCTGAGCTGCAAACTGGCCGCCTGTGGACCACAGACAGCCCGTAGATGTGTGCTGTTTGGCCCCGCAGTGTTTTGTTTTTGTTCTTTTAGTTGAATTGGTTGCCCTAATCTAAAACTCCACAAGATTCACGTGATCCAGTTTTTTGGCTTCTCTTGAAAAAGGGAAGATCTGGCAACACTGAAGCTGCATTTCCTCACAGTAGCATCACCTGGGCCTGAGCAGAGACGCTCCCTGTAGACGGGATCACCGTTTCCTACTGCTTCATTCCCACTCATTTTCCTTCATGTATAGATCCTGCCTGGGCCTTGAAGGCATTTAAACTGGGGGCTCCTGGCCTGTGAAGTCCCCTTTGGTCACTGATAGCACAGCTGCTAGTGATCTGTTCCTTTGGACACTCTAACCTCTCTTCCTACACCAGAAACCAGTGTTTGTAATTTCTACAGATATCAGCAGAAATCAGTTGTGATCCCAGCATAAGTCAGTGTTTGTAATTCTTGCAGCTATGTCTTCCCTGAGTTTATAATAAATGCCACAGTTGAAGACACGTGTCATGTTACCAGTAGGTTCTCATGTGAGGATCAATGGCAGGAACCCCTGTTTGAAATTTGCCTCACCACACTGTTTCTAGATTGTTCAAAGTCCAGGGGGCTTCTGTCTGGGCAGAGGAACATTCTCTACAACTTCCGGTATAACTGATGCTCAATTTATCCAATTTATATGCCTAATAAACAAACAAAACTAATAAATTTGGGGGGGAGGGTTTCATTTTACTTTATTTTTTCTTTAACATCTTTATTGGAGTATAATTGCTTTACAATGGTGTGTTAGTTTCTGCTGTATAACAAAGGGAATCAGCTATACATATACATATATCCCCATGTCTCCTCCCTCTTGCATCTCCCTCCCACCCTCCCTATCCCACCCCTCTAAGTGGTCACAAAGCACCAAGCTGATCTCCCTGTGCTATGCGGCTGCTTCCCACTAGCTGTCTATTTTACATTTGGTAGTGCATATATGTCCATGCCACGCTCTCACTTTGTCCCAGCTTGCCCTTCCCCCTCCCCGTGTCCTCAAGTCCATTCTCTACATCTGCATCTTTATTCCTGTCCTGCCCCTAGGTTCTTCAGAACTGTTTTTTTTTTTTTTTTTTTTAGATTCCATATATATGTGTTAGCCTAAGGTATTTGTTTTTCTCTTTCTGACTTACTTCACTCTGTATGACAGACTCTAGGTCCATCCACCTCACTACAAATAACTCAATTTTGTTTCTTTTTATGGCTGAGTAATATTCCATTGTATATATGTGCCACATCTTCTTTACCCATTCATCTGTCGATGGACACTTAGGTTGCTTCCATGTCCTGGCTACTGTAAATAGAGCTTCAGTGAACATTGTGGTACATGACTCTTTTTGAATTATGGTTTTCTCAGGGTATATCCCCAGTAGTGGGATTGCTGGGTCATATGGTAGTTCTATTTTTAGTTTTCTTAAGGAACCTCCATACTGTTCTCCATAGTGGCGGTATCAATTTACATTCCCACCAACAGTGCAAGAGGGTTCCTTTTTCTCCACACCCTCTCCAGAATTTATTGTTTGTAGATTTTTTGATGATGGCCATTCTGACTGGTGTGAGGTGATACCTCATTGTAGTTTTGATTTGCATTTCTCTAATGATTAGTGATGTTGAGCATCCTTTCATGTGTTTGTTGGCAATCTGTATATCTTCTTTGGAGAAATGTCTATTTAGGTCTTCCGTCCATTTTTGGATTGGGTTGTTTGTTTTTTTGATATTGAGCTGCATGAGTTGCTTGTAAATTTTGGAGATTAATCCTTTGTCAGTTGCTTCATTTGCAAATATTTTCTCCTATTCTGAGTGTTGTCTTTTCGTCTTGTTTATGGTTTCCTTTGCTGTACAAAAGCTTTTAAGTTTCATTAGGTCCCATTTGTTTATTTTTAAAACTAATACATTTTTAAAAGTTTCTTAAACTACAGTTTTACATTTAAATCCCATTATAAAATGTTTCTTTTGGGTGAAAATAAAAGAAAGCCCTGACTCAAAATGGCTTAAATGATAAGGAATTGTATTATCTCACATGACATGAAGCTCTGAGGTGGGATAGGCTGTGGGCATGGTGTGCCCAGGCTGCAGCTCCACTCTGTTATGATTCTCTTGGTTCTGCCCTTCTCTGTGTCCTGGTAGAAGCCTCAGGCTTGTAGCAGTGTGGCTGCAGCAATGACATTATCATATCCAGACACAACAATTCAGAGAAAGTGGAACTTTTATTTCCCTTTTTTGGGACTGTGGAAACCTCTCTCAGAAGCCTCACATGGACTTTAATTCCCATCTCATTGGCCAGAGTTGTATCACATGCCTGTTCCTAAACCAATCACTGGCAAGGAGAATGGGACTGCCCGTTGGCTTTTATTAATTATCTCAGAGTGGAATGAGCGCTGAGAAGTCCATGATAATGATCACCTCATCACTTGCTCAAATTCCCTTAAACAATCCAAGTTATAATCACAAATCCAATAAGACTGATTTCTCAAACACTGAAACATCCCAACACACCAAACAGCAGACAGAATCACGAAAATAAAATAATCACAAAGGCTATAACCACATTTAAGTCTAACTTCAAAATATTAAAATCGTGGATTTAATTTCTTTTTCATTACTTCTATACTTATTTGTAGACGTAATATTTATTTTGATACTTTTCTATGTTACAGTGATTTTACTAGACCCCAAGTTAAAATAATACCATTTTATACTGGCCACGGTTGTAGGTTATTTACGTAGGTTGGGGTTATTTATAATTGATTCTTGGCTGGAGCAGGGGATTTTGTGGCACCTTCTAAACTTGAGCTGGCATGCATCCGGCTGCCCTCCCCCCTTTTATAACAGCTTTATTGTCATAAAATTTACATACCATACCGTTCATCATTCAAAGTATACAGTTCAATAGCTTTTAGTATACTCACAGAGTTATGCCACCATCACCCAATCAATTTTAGAGCATTTCCATCATTCCAATGGGAAACCCATTAGGAGTCACTCCCCGTTTCCCCGCTCCTCTAAGCCCCAGGCAACCATCAGTCTATTTTCTGTCTCTATGGATTTGCCTATCCTGGACATTTCCTACAAACGGAATCATACACCCTGTGGAGGCTGGGTCCCTTTTAATCATTACACTTTACTTGCTCCATCAGTGACATTTGTCATGCCTATACCTTTCATGGGGGATTTCCTGAAATTATGTATTTTATAGTTTTGCTTAGTTAGTACAGGCATACCTCATTTTATTGTGCTTTGCTTATTGCACTTCACAGATGCTGTGCTTTTTATAAATTGAAGGTTTGTGGCGACCTTATGTTGAACAAGTCTATCGGCACCATTTTCCCCACAGCATTTGCTCACTTGACATCTCTGTGTCACATTTCAATAATTCTCCCAATATTTCAAAACTTTTTCATTCTTATTATATTTTTTATGGTAAGCTGTGGACAGTGATCTTTGATATTACTATTGCATAAAAATTATGACTCACTGAAGGTTCAGGTGATGGTTAGCATTTTTTAGCAATAAAATATTTTGTAATGAAGGTAGGTACATTGGTTTTATAGACTATGCTATTATTGCACGCTTAATAGACTACAATATAGTGTGAACATAACTTTTCTATGCACTGGGAAGCCAGAAAATTCATGTGACTCGCTTTATTGCAGTATATGCTTCATTGTGGCTGGAACTGAACCCGCAGTATCTCTGAAGTATGCTTGTATTATATAATTGGTTGTACTGCCTTTGTTATGTATTTACACAGTTGTTTGGAATGATTGCAAATATAAACATGCCTTATATATTAAGCATTCACTCCCTTCTTTTCTTCCTCCACGCCTTCCTTCCTTTCTTTCTTCCTTCCGAAAATAAGTGTTGAGCATCTTCTCTGTATCAGGTATTGTGCCAGGCACTGGGAGTCCAACAATGAACATGCGGGTAGGCCCATCCCTTCATGACTTAGAATTGGGTGGAGGTCCTGTCCTTTCTGCTGATGACGAGGAGGCCATGCCATGTGGGTGCTGCTGAGCACCGTTCCAGAACTGGTCAGCGTCCTCAGAATAGCTTCCTGCTCCTTTTCATATTTCCAGTCTTCCCCTACCTCTCCTACCATCTAACCTTTGACATACTATCTTCAGGTGTATACTTACCACCATTTATGCAAACTTTTCCATACATGCTTCATTATCTCATTTTCACAATAGCAACTCATGAAAATCAGATTTGCTTTGCTACGAAGTTTTATTTGATGACAACACTAAGCTGTTCATTTGTTTCATATTTATATCTAGATCCTTCCCCCAAAAGGATTAAAATTGAAACAGAACACAGGTCATTTATAAATAGCCAAGGTATAGATGTTAACAGCTAAGAAAATCTTTCTTATAGCTGAGCACTAGATTTATATTGGACCAGAAAAAGAATGCAAACAAATTTGCATCAATGGAGAGACTTCTGAATGGTGATAGATGATTCAAATAAAGATTATAAAAGAGAAGAGATTATAATCGTAGGTTTGGTGTGGGGTTCAAAATTAAGGAAGCAGAAGGTATATTAAATAACTATATTTTTACATTAGAATAAATAAGAGTTGGATAAAAGTGGAAAGATTTAATGCAAACTGATGTGGACTTAGAAAGAAAGATATTCGTCAGGTTTGTCACCTGGAAACAACTTGACTCACTACCAAACTGATTGGCACACCCAACATCCAGATTTTGGATTCTACTATGCTCCTTAAAAAAAGCCAAGACCTTTAAAAGCATAGCCAATTCCATGTCTTGGAACAGGGAAAGACAAGGAGGAGCCTGTAACATCTGAGAAAAGGATGCTTCCAAAAATATTTAAAATAGTGCTGATTGGACATTGAAGCCAATATAACAGGGCTCTCAGCGGTCGTGTTGTGATTCTTTTGAGCATCAAAAAAGAATAATAATTACAGTTAATTATAACATTTCTAAAGTCCATGGTTCAAAGTGAAAAGTTTTAAAGAGGCATATAAAAAGGTAATTATAACACCAAACGGGACTTCCCTGGTGGCGCAGTGGTTAAGAATCCGCCTGCCAATGCAGGGGACCCAGGTTCAATCCCTGGTCTGGGAAGATCCCACATACCACGGAGCAACTAAGCCCGTGCACCACAACTACTGAGCCTGCGCCCTAGAGCCTGCGAGCCACAACTACTGAAGCCTGCACGACCTAGAGCCTGCGTGCTGCAACTACTGAACCCGCATGCCACAACTACTGAAGCCCTCGCACATAGAACCCGTGCTCTGCAACAAGAGAAGCCACCACAATGAGAAGCCTGCACACCGCAATGACGAGTAGCCCCCGCTCGCCGCAACTAGAGAAAGCCTGTGCTCAGCAACAAAGACCCAACACAGCCAAAAAACAAAAACAAACAAACAAAGAAAAAACACCAAATGAGGCTAAATGTAATAAAATATATTTAAATATTCTTATTAATTTCCAAAGTAGGTGTTACTATTTTTGACCTCTTTGTTTCTTCTGGTAAATACATTTTGTGTATTTCTGGGGCTCAGGGCAGGCCACCTCAAAATGTGCCTCAATGGCATATAGATTATTTTGAATTAAAGTTACTTAAGAAACGGCCAACATAAGAGGGACACTCTGACCCTCCCCTCGGTCTCCCTGAAAGCAGGAAGTCAGTCTCTCACGTGAAAGGTGCCCTCCCTGCATCTGGAGGTAGAAAGGACCCTTATTACTAGAGGTAAGGAAGTCAGGCCACGAAGCCTGTATAGACAAACCTGTTACTTCTTTAATATACTCCCTCAAGCCCAACTCTGTTTAGATTCTTCACTAACTGAGCAGCCAACACATAAGTTTCTTTGTCCTGTCACTTCTTCACAAACTTATTGTTTTGTTTTGGTTTTTTGTCTAAAAAGTATAAAAGTTGCCTGCTTTGGCCACTACCTAAGTCTCATTTCTATGGCATCTCCAAGTGCATGAATTAAAATTTGTTTCTTTTTGTCCTGTTAATCTGTTTTGTGTCAGTTTTATTATTAGTCCCACAGGAACTCAAGAGGGGTAAAGGGGAAATTTCCACTTCCCCAACAGTATAAAGTATAAGTATATATTTCCCTCAGTGTAAAGAGGGACGAATGTATACAGGGAACAAAAGTAAGCCAAAGAATTATGTAAAAAGCAGAAATTGTACTAAGAACAGGAAAATAGGATTAACCTGATGGTCACATAATAACCAGGTAAACAGGGGGTCTGATAATGTGTTACAAGATGGGGCATCCATCAAATACCATAAGGAAAGAAAGCTGACTCGAAAGTTTCCATCCTTTGTTTCCTGGGAAGTAAAATCTGCCGATGATTCTACTAATGTATCAAAGGTTAGATGATGGGAGAGATGGGGAAAGATTGGAAATATGAGAAGGAGCAGGAAGCTATTCTGAGGACCCTGAACAGTCCAGGAGTGGTAAACTCAGCGGCACCCACATGGCATGGCCTCCTCAAGTCATCAGCAGAAAGGACGGGACCTCCACCCAACTCTAAGTTCATGAGGGGAAGGGCCAACCTGCATGTTCATTGTTGGACTCCCAGTGCCTGGCACAATACCTGATACAGAGAAGATGCTCAACACTAATTTGTGGAAGGAAGAAAGAAAGAAGAAAAGGAAGGAAGGCACTGAGGAAGAAAGGAAGAGAGTGAAGAATGGAAGATTTTTTTTTTCTTTTTGACATTGCTGATTTTCCCTCCATTTTTATTGACGTATAATTGACAAAGAAAAATAGTATATGTTTAAGGTATATGACTTGAATTTTTTTTTTATAAATTTATTTTATTTTATTTTTTGCTGCGTTGGGTCTTTGTTGCTGCGTGTGGGCTTTTTCTAGTTGCGGTGAGCGGGGGCTACTCTTTGTTGCGGTGCACGGGATTCTCATTGTGGTGGCTTCTCTTGTTGCGGAGCACGGGCTGTAGGTGCAGAGGTTTCAGTAGTTGTGCCTCACGCGTTCTAGAGCGCAGGCTCAGTAGTTGTGGCGCATGGGCTTAGTTGCTTCGCGGCATGTGGGATCTTCCCGGACCAGGGCTTGAAACCGTGTCTCCTGCATTGGCAGGCGGATTCTTAACCACTGCACCACCAGGGAAGCCATGACTTGATGTTTTTATATACGTATACATTGTGAAATAATTCCTCCAGTCAAGCTAATTAACATAGCCATCACCTCACGTAGTTACCAGTTACCATTTTTTTTTTGGTGGTAAGAACACTTAAGATCTACCCTCTTAGCAAATTTCAAGTATACACTACAGTATTGTTAACTATATTCACATTGCTGTACATCAGATCTCCAGAACTTATTCATCTTGTAAAACTGAAACTTTGTGCCCTTGATCAACATTTCCCTACTTCTCCCTCCCGCCAGCCCCTGGCAACTATCATTCTATTCTTTTTTTTTCTTTTTTTTTTTTTTTTGCAGTAGGTGGGCCTCTCACCATTGCGGCCTCTCCCGCTGCGGAGCACAGGCTCCGGGACGCGCAGGCTCAGCGGCCATGGCTCACGGGCCCAGCCGCTCCGCGGCATGTGGGATCTTCCCCGACCGGGGCACGAACCCGTGTCCCCTGCATCGGCAGGCGGACTCTCAACCACTGCGCCACCAGGGAAGCCCCAAATGTATATTTATTATAAATCACGATATCACATAGCCAAAGCACCATTCTTTTTTTTTTTTTTTTTTGCCTTCATACTTCTGTGCATGCAGCTAGCTACCTCTTTCTTTCTGGAATGTCCTTCCTTCTCTTCTACAGCTATCTGTGAACTTTCACTAATTCTCAAGACTCAATCTCCATGTCTAACAAGGGCTTAATCTCTGAAATATACAAACAGCTCATACAACTCAACAACAAAAAACAAACAACCCAACGGAAAAATGGGCAGAAGACCTTAATAGACATTTCTCCAAAGGAGACATACAGACAGCCAGTAGGCACATGAAAAGATGCTCAACATCATTAATTATCAGAGAAATGAAAATCAAAACTACAATGAGGTATCACCTCACACCAGTCAGAATGGCCATCATTAAAAAGTCTACAAATAACAAATGCTGGAGAGGGTGTGGAGAAAAGGGAATCCTCCTACACTGTTGGTGGGAATGTAAGTTGGTACAGCCACTATGGAAAACACTATGGAGGTTCCTCAGAAAACTAAAAATAAAATTACCATATGATCCAGCAATCCCACTCCTGGGAATATACCCAGACAAAACTGTAATTCAAAAGATACATACACCCCTATGTTCACAGCAGGACTATTCACAATAGCCAAAACAAGGAAACAAGCTAAATGTCCATCAACAGATGAATGGATAAAGAAGATGTGGTACATATATACAATGGAATATTACTCAGCCATAAAAAAGAACGAAATAACGCCATTTGCAACAACATGGATACAACTAGAGATTATCATACTAAGTGAAGTAAGTCAGAAAGAGAAAGACAAATACCATATGATATCACTTATATGTGGAATCTAAAATATGGCACAAATGAACCTATCTACAAAACAGAAATAGACTCACAGACATGGAGAACAGACTTGTGGTTGCCAAGGGGGAGGAAGTAGGGGGGAGGGAGAGGGATGGACTGGGAGTTTGGGGCTGGTAGATGCAAACTATTACATTTAGAATGGATAAACAAGGTCCTATCACATAGCACAGGGAACTATATTCAATATCCTGTAATAGACCATAATGGAAAACAATATAAAAATGAATGTATATATGTGTATAACTGAGTCACTTTGCTGTACAGCAGAGATTGGTACAGCATTGTAAATCAACTATACTTCAATAAAATGAAAAAAAAAGACTCAATCTCCACATCTGAGAAGCTTCTCCTAACTCTACCCTCATCCCTATTCTCAGTGGGTCAGGCTGACATGGAGTTTTCATGCATTCCATGGGGCAGTAGATATGGCCTTGGTCTCAGTGACAGATGATTAAATCAGGATTTTCATTGGAACATGAGGTTCAGCCTAAACTCCAGCTAGTGATGTTGGAGGAGGCTTTCAGAGTTAACCCTGTCACACAATTCTTACAGTTACAAGATCAGATTTTGCTGCTTTTGCACCTTGAGCAAACCACCCAACCCTAAGGCCTCAGAAGGTTTTGTCCTTGTTGGCATCAGAATTCCATTATTCTCCTCCTTCCTGTTTTTCACGACTGCCCCTCCCATTTGGATGGGCTTTAGTGACTATGCCACGCTTTCACAGCTGTTATTTTATTTGATCCTCACAATAACCCCATGAGGCGGAGAGAGCTGTTTTCACCAGTTGAGGAGACTGCAATTTGTCCTGGTTCTGAGAACTTGAATCCTGGCATCGGTTTATGAAACTTCCCATGGAACCAGAAGCTTCCTCTCAGGAAAGCTTTGGGGTAATGGCAGTCACAAAGATGCTATCAGCCCCTGAGTGGCCAGGGGCCGGACACCACTCCCACAACTGCCGGCTTCAGGCACAGTTGCTCAGCATTTCTGCTTCTTGTTGCCAGATTGTGCCCACTGATTACAGGGCATTTCAGTGATGGGATAAAATTCATATTTTATTTAAAAATTTTCTCCGCCTGTTTGGGCCTCTTCCTTCCGCTTTAGTGTGTGTTGTGCATCTGCATTACCCAGACCTCCTTAGGAGAATTTTTTTTTTAATTTATTTTATTTATTTATTTTTGGCTGCGTTGGGTCTTCGTTGCTGTGCACAGGCTTTCTCTAGTTGTGGTGAGCGGGGACTACTCTTCGTTGTGGTGTGCGGGCTTCTCATTGCGGTGGCTTCTCATTGTGGAGTACGGGCTCTAGGTGCGCAGGCTTCAGTAGTTGTGGCACATGGGCTCAGCAGTTGTGGTTCGCGGGCTCTAGAGTGCAGGCTCAGTAGTTGTGGCGCACGGGCTTAGTTGCTCCGCGGCACGTGAGATCTTCTCAGACCAGAGGTGGAACCCATGTCCCCTGCATAGGCAGGCGGATTCTTAACCACTGCACCACCAGGGAAGCCCTAGGAGAATGTTTTCCTTCTTAATCTTATAAGGGGTCATGATGACCCTCTTCGTATGTGCAGATCTGATTGTGTCCACTGTCAGTATGTCTTTTGGTGTAGAACCCTTTGTCTCAAAAACTTATATACCTGTGCTTTGACCTGTAACAGGCAGAACAGTCCTCAGAGCTTTCTGCGAGACTGCTTCCTGCATTATAATCCTCAGGTTGGCTTGAATAAAATCTTCCATTTCTTTCTTAGATTGACTATCAGTTGATTTTTTTCTTCGACACAGACCTTTGGCCAAGATAAGATGAGAGCTCGATAGAGCTCACTGGCAGGCCTAGTGCTCCTTGTTGGTTACCAGGAGAGACTGGGGATTAGGAAGAATTTTATTTTTGAAACCAGCATATCTTGGCTCCTTTACAGTCCCTCTAGATTCTACTTGAAAATTGAACAATTCAAACTTAGTTCAACTCCCTTTTTGTATTGTGTCTTAGAGAAATAGTAGAAGCCAGTTGGCAATTTCAATGTTATGATTGGAAATCTCCTTAGCCAGATCCACAAGATCATTAAGTATCTTTACTAGTTTTTATTAGATACTCTTCCTAGTTTTTACATTATCTCAGGCAACAGTGTTGCCAAACTTTTTACCAGCTATAACTCTATTAGTTTGCTAGGGGTGCCATGATAACATGCCACAAACTGGTGGCTTAAACAACAGAAATTTATTGTCTCACAGTTCTGGAAGCTAGAAATACAAGATCAAGCTACCAGCAGGGTTTGTCCCTTCAAAAAGCTATGAGGAAGAATCTTTTCCATGCCTGTCTCCTAGCTTCTGGTGATTTGCTGGCTATCTCTGGTGTTCCTTGGCTTGTAGACCCATCACCCTGATTTCTGTCTTCATGTTCACATGTCATTCTTCCTGTGTGTTTGTGTCCAAATTTCCTCTTTTTATAAGGATACCAGTCATATTGGATTAGGGCCCACCCTAATGACCTCATTTTAACTGGATTACCTCTGTAAAACTTCATCTGAGACACTGGAGATTAAGACTTAAACATGTGAATTTTGGGGAGAGACAATTCAACTCAAAGCAGCAACTTTCAACAACAATTCCCTCACTGTCTTTCAAACCTTCCCTTGAGATCCTTTTAGCTTCTGCCACCCCCCTGCCCAAAGCCAGTAACACATGCTTTTTGTTAACAGTATCAAACTTCACAAATTTCAGTATCAGTTAGGGGCTGGTCAGGGAAGCAGCACCACTAAGGAATACAGGATTCATCACAGGGATTAAATACAGCACAATTGTAGGAAAAGCTGAGGGAGAAAAAGTCTGGAAGGAGATGGCTGGAGGATCAAAGGAAACTAACCAGGGATCACAAAGGAAAGCTGCTGAAGAATTCTGTGGAAGGCTGTAGCCTCTGCATCCAGAAATGGCCTGAAACTGATAGGTCATCAGGGCTAGCAGTCAGGAAGACAGCTTGGATTGAACTGGGGGAGAGTGAGGGCACACTAGGATCCACAAGGACAAACTGGAAGCTATGAGGACAAAACGGAACCCATAGCTGTCTCTCATGCTGCTGATGCAGGTGGTCTGTAGGAGAAGTTGATGCATTTACCATAGAACTACATGTGTGCCTTGCCCCAGGGGCTTGGAGAAGCTGAAATAGGAGATGTGGTGGGAGCTGGAGGAGCTGGGGACCAGTTGCTGCTCTGCACCAACAGTCTGCCAGCAGGTCAGTAACAAGTTTACAATCCGCAGCTGGTACCTGGCATCTTCAGAGCACAAGGGCTGCTGCTTCACTTGCTCCTTTCAAATCTTACACAAATTTCTCTTGTGACCAATCCTATCTTGGAACCAGACTGGGAAGGGAAATTTGGGGAACTGAATTTCAGTTTAGTTAAATTGACACCGCACAGAACTACCACATGAGCCAAATATCAACAGTTGCCTGGTACCAGGATGCTGTGTCTCATATGTGTACTAGTGTCTCATTTAAGCCTCATCACAGTTTTGCAAGATAAATATTAGCATTTCCACTTTACATATGAAGAAATGAAGCCTCATATTTGCTCATAGGTAAGCAAATGGTGGAGTCTGGATTCTGCCCTACATCCGTGTGGTAGCCAGCTTCCAAGATGGGTCCCAGTGGTTCTTGCCTTCTGATACTCACGCTCTTTTGTATTTCCCCTCCCACCTTAAATAGGTCTGACCTGAGTAATCAGTAGAATATTACAGAAATGATGATAAGTGACTTTTGAGGCAGGATCATAAAAGACATTGCAGCTTCCACCTTTCTCTTTCTTAGACCACCTGCTCTGGGAAAAGCCAGCTGACATGTTGTAAGGACACTCAAGTAGCCTGTAGGTGGACCCATACAGGGAGGAACTGAGGCCTTTTGTGAACAAGTCCATGTGGGTGAGCCATGGTACAAGTAATTTCTACAGCAACAGCCTCCCCTTCAGATGACTACAGTCCCATATCCTGACTGAAACCTCTCAGGAGACCTCAAGCCAGAACTATATGGCCTTTAAATTCTGGACCCACAGAAAATATGAGATAATGTTTATTATTATTTTAAGCTGCTAAATTTTGGGTTAGTTGGTTACACAGCAGTAGATAATTAATATAATGTGTTAGGTTCCAAAGCACAGCTCCTTCCATGACATCATTTTGCTTTAAAATTTGTTCAGATTATGAGAGTGGGGATTGTGGAAGAAGTAGGAATTTTTTTTTTTTAATATACATTTATTTATTTATTTATTTATTTATGGCTGCGTTGGGTCTTTGTTGCTGTGCGCGGGCTTTTCTCTAGTTGCGGCGAGCAAGGGCTACTCTTCAATGCGGTGCACAGGTTTCTCATTGTGGTGGCTTCTCTTGTTGCAGAGCACAGGCTCTAGGCACGCGGGCTTCAGTAGTTGTGGCATGTGGGCTCAGTAGCTGTGGCTTGCAGGCTCTAGAGTGCAGGCTCTGTAGTTGTGGCACACGGGCTTAGTTGCTCTATGGCATGTGGAATCTTCCCGGACCAGGGCTCGAACCCTTGTCCCCTGCATTGGCAGGCAGATTCTTAACCACTGCTCCACCAGGGAAGTTCAAGAAGTAGGAATTTGAAAGTTCAGAATGTACTGGTCATGTGACCCCCACCCCCCACCACAAAGCTTTGAAATATCTTTTTGGTGCTTCCAGATACAGAGAGAGAAGGAGTGTCATCTAGTGGTTAATCTGAACCTTGAGAATTAGGAGGGTTTCTTTTTTGTCACTACCTAGGGAAAGCTGAGTTGGCATGAAGAAATTAGAGGTTAAATCATGTGTTTCTGTTGACTGGCAGACTTGAGCTGGAGTTGGGGAAGATCATTGATAGAGACTGGATTCTGGCAGAGCAAGAAAAGCCCTGACAAATGGAGAAGTGGGGTCTCTAGGGCCCTCACAGTGAGAGACTGACAGTCCCTCTGCTTTTGCCCCTTCCCTTCAACTGGGCCATCCTTTCCTCTGCCCCACCAAGTTCCCTTTGGCCTGAAGCTCACTGAAGCTGCTCCTTCCTTTTCTGCTCTTTTCCAAATCCCCCTTCCTTTTAATGATGCCCTTTTCCTTTTAATAAAGTTCATATATGTGCATTTAGGAACATAAAAGAGGAGAACAAAACCAAACTTCATCTGAGAACCATTTCCCTTTGAAAACTCTTGGTATTTGTTTTTCTATCCATTTTGTCCAGATTTGGTCTTGGATTGGAGATGCAAGGCACTGTGCCTGGTGACTTAATCAGACTGGAGTCAGCCAGCAATATTTATTATCTTAGGATGTGAGCACTAGGAGAACCCTTCCAGAACATCTGGAGCAACCACGCTCATTTCATACGTGGAACATTTGAAGCCCAAAGAGGTCAAGTGATCATTGTTAACAGATATCAAATGAACATCTGCAATGAGGAGGACGCTCTTCCGGGCACAGATAGGTTCTTTTGAATGGTCCAACCATTCTGATTAGTAAGATGGGTGGAGTGATTTGCTGGGGTCCTTCCAGATCTCCTATTATGCAAGCACAGAAATATCAGGAAACAGCAGCATTACCCACATCAAACCCTTCCTAAATTGTGAACTGTCCCTCAACAGCTGAGAGTTAGAAAAGGTTGTCTGACCCTCTGATTTCTAAACCCACCTTAAACCTCAACTCTTTGCGCCCGGAGACCACTACACAGTAGGCATCAAGAGACGTTTGCGAAATGCATGAACCAACTTCCCTCGAGGCCCTTCCCTGCTTCCCCTTCCCCTCCTCTCCCAATAGGTACTGTGCCAGCATTTGAGCCCCTGATCGGGGACTTTTGGGGATCTTGTCTGGCCTCCTCAGACAGTGACCCCGTCCCCGGGTCAGGAGCAGGGCTCCATTTTTCACTGTGGGACGCTGGACTCTCATATTTTTTCTCGGGATAGGGGCTCTTGTTTGGGGGGCATGCGAGCATCGAAAATGGCCCGAGCTGGTCTTGGGAGCACTAGGAGGATGCGTGGTGGCGCTTGCTGTTCTAGCCGGGAAAGAAGGCCGGGCGTTCCTACCGGCAGGGAGAGGCAGACCACCGGACCCAGAGCTCCAGCTGCACAGCGCGGTTCGCCGCGGGCGCCGAGTGGGCGGGGCCTGGCGGGGGCGGGGTCTGCCGCTGTCAGGTGACAGCGCGGCGGGCGGTGGCGGCAGAGGCCAAGGGGCGTCAGACGCGCCGAGTGGCTGGCGGGACAGTCGCGGCAGCCGGGGTAGCAGGGCCGCGGCCATGGGGGGCTTGAAGGACGAGCTGCTCAAGGCCATCTGGCATGCTTTCACCGCGCTCGACCTGGACCACAGCGGCAAGGTCTCGAAGTCCCAGCTCAAGGTGGGCGCACCCGCCTACCGCGGGCCCGCACTCGCCCCTACCCGGCGCGTGCTCTACTACCACCGGGTGGAAGCGGGCAGGCGGGCGGTGACCATAGGGGATGGCGGACCGGAATGCGGCCGAGCGGCCTGCTCGGGGTGGAGGGAGCCGAGACCGGGATTTGGCATTTTTCGCCTCCCTCTTGCTTTCGGGCCTCGCGGTCGGACCGGTGCGTTAGTTCCCTTAGGGCTCCTGGTGCTCGGGGTGGGGGGAGCCGAGACCGGGATTTGGCATTTTTCGCCTCCCTCTTGCTTTCGGGCCTCGCGCTCGGACCGGTGCGTTAGTTCCCTCAGGGCTCCTGGTGAGCAAGGGACGGCGCGGGTGGGGGGCTCTGAGGGGCGAGCCGGTCTCCCTGTTGGCGCGGGAGGCCCAGAAAGTTTGACTCGGAGAGAGCGGTGGGAAGCTCCCTTAGGAAACCTATCCAAAGTTTCCTCCCTGCTCTGGGAGAGGAAGGGACTTGCCCAAGGTGACTGGTCAGAGCCCTCTAAGGGGCACGCTCTGCACCGGGGCAGTTCTCAAAACGGCCAAATGCCCTCCAGGCAACCAGGCAGTTCCGAGAAGAGAGAAGTGCCCCAGAGCCTGGCCCGCAGCGGCCTCCAATTTTGGGGCGCTTTGGCGGTGGGGTACCCTTTCCGACTAGGGAGGAAGACCTAGCGTCCTCAGGTCTGGAACGAATCGAGGGTGTGCCGTGTGCCGCAGGGACCTTAGTTTCCGGGTGAGAAGCTCTGATCTGGCACTTTGCAAAAGCAAGTGCTTTTGCAGAGTCTTTATTGTGACTGCCAAAGACCCCATCATTAAATGAGCGTATAAGGTATAAATAAAGGAATGCTTGTAAATTGAGTAACCCCAAGCAGGGTAAGTGGCATTTAGCCAGGAGAAATTGGCAGCTTCTTGAAAGTGTAAAATATGGAAACAGACAAGAAGAGCCATTCATAGACATTTAAAAATATACACATTTTGGATCTGAATGTCTGGTTTTCTTAGCCTCTTCTGGGAGTGAATTTCTGAAGATTGAGTTTGCTTTGTATATTTTGTGCAGTAATCAGGAGGTTCTCATGACTAGTGGCTTTTATGCCAGTAGGACTTAGCATTCTGCCTGTTTTCCTTTTACCCTTCTCTTTTTTTTCTCATTCATAAAAACATAGTCTGGAAGGTTTCATAGAGATCATCCATTTAATCTTTATTTGACTTTATTTTTAAAATTTACATAGAGTAAAATTGACTATTTTGGTGGATGGTTCTGAGTTTTAACATATATAGATTTGTATAACTACTACCAAAATCAGGGTTCCATCATCCCCAAAAGTTCCCTCATGCTGCCCCCCTCTTCCTCAACTGCTGGCAATCAATGATCTGTTCTTAATTGCTATAGTTTTGTCTCTTCTACAGTGTCATAAAAATGGAGTCATACAGTATGTAACCTTTTGACAGTGACTTCTTTTGCTCAGCATAATGCCTTAGAGATTCACCTATGTTGTTGTGTATCAATAATTCGTTTTATTGCTAAGTAATATTCCATTGTATGGTTGTACCATAGTTAATCCATTCACCCTTGAAGAACATTTGTGTTATTTCCATTTTTTGGTGATTATGAATAGAGTTGCATTTTACTCTTCACTGTTTTTACTTTTAATTTACCTATACCACTATGTTTAAAGTGAGTTTCTTGTAGATGGCATGTAGTTGGGTCTTGTTTTTTTTTTTAATCCATTCTAACAATCTTTTAATTGGTGTGTTTAGACCAATTACATTTAATTATGATGTTCGATTTAGGGTTACCATTTGACTATTTGGTTTCTGTTTGTTTTCATTATTTTTTCATTTTTTTCTCTTCCAATTGATGGCATTAACGAAATATTTTCTATTACTTTTCTTGTACACCATTCAAAATTTTCTTTGTGGCTGCTTATGGAAAAAGTGTCCAGAGGATTCTTGACTGTGGGCTTGGCAGGAAGTATTAAATCCTAGTGCATAGCTTTTACCCACAGGATGTTGATAATGCAAATGTGTCGTTGTATTTTGTCTCTTTGTCTGCTTAACTGAGAGATTTCGGGATTGATTCAGTTCTGTTCATCTTGCCAGTGTTTCTGGAATTGGAAATATTAAAAAGTTTCTATTTAGTTCTCTCCTTTTTGGAGTTTTGACTCTGAAGTTCGACGTTCATTGATCCATTGGCTAGGAATAGAGTTTTTGCCTTAATTTGCTCATTCATTCATTTGTTCATAAATAACCTTTTGCATATACTTTGTGTAAATTACCATACTAATTTTATAAAAAGATCAGTATTTTTAGGCTCTTAAGAGTTAATATCTCCTTGGAGAAAATATCATACAATTGATTTATTAAATAGCAGACTAAAAATTACATACCCAAAATGAGGTTAAAATTTATTGCTTTGGAAAACTGTATGGGCATTTTAAAATACTTTGGACACTTGTCTTTTTGAATTACCTTCACAGTTTTTGACGTGAGTGGTGACACTTCATGTGTTAGATACTGTGCCTAATTCTAAGGGTGATATGATAGTGAAGGTGGGGGAAAAAGAAACATGAATTTTTGCATTCAAAGAGTTTAAATGTTGGTAGGCAAACTAAAAGAATAGGCAACCGTTAGAGAAGTCTCTCTCTGCCTTTCTGTGTATATATATAGATTATATTACTTAGACAATTACCCTATCCTTAAAAAATGTAAGATCTGGTGGTAGAGATAAGAAGTACAGGAATACTATGGAGAGGAAGATGTTGAATGTGATAGAAGATAAGAGCCCATGATGAATGTGATAGAAGATAAGAGCCCATGAGATTTTAGAGGAAGAGACCAGTACTTTTTTTTTTTTTTTTTTTTTTTGCGGTACGCGGGCCTCTCACTGTTGTGGCCTCTCCCGTTGTGGAGCACAGGCTCCGGACGCGCAGGCTCAGCGGCCGTGGCTCATGGACCCAGCCGCTCCGCGGCATGTGGGATCTTCCCGGACCGGGGCAGGAACCCGTGTCCCCTGCGTCAGCAGGCGGACTCTCAACCACTGCGCCACCAGGGAAGCCCAAGACCAGTACTTTTTACTGGTGGAATTACTTCATGAAAAAGCTTTGAAATTGCCTCTGAAGAAAGCTAGAATGTGATTATGTGGAAATGGGAGGAGGATTAAGCCCATCCTATTCATTCATTCATTCATTCATTCATTCTTTCTTTCTTTCTTTCAATGGGTATTTATTGCCTGCTTTTAGCTCTAAGGGATCCCTGTGAACAACTGCAGGCCACAGGAATTAATCAGGCATTTATAGGGACTTCTGTGTAACTGATTTTGATTGGAGTGTAGGGTATGAGTGTGTTTGTGTGTATGTATAAGAAAGAGTTTTTTTTTTTTTCTTTTTTGCGGTATGCGGGCCTCTCACTGTTGTGGCCTCTCCCGTTGCGGAGCACAGGCTCCGGACGCGCAGGCTCAGCGGCCATGGCTCACGGGCCCAGCCGCTCTGCGGCATGTGGAATCTTCCCGGACCAGGGTACGAACCCACGTCCCCTGCATCAGCAGGCAGACCCTCAACCACTGCGCCACCAGGGAAGCCCAAGAAAGAGTTTTTGATGGATGGATATTTACCTGGAGATGATGTCCTTGGGTAAGTGTGGGGCTGTTGGTACAGGATCTTGGTAGTTGTAGCTTGGAAAAAGGAGAGAAGAGGTTCAACAGTGGCCTTGGGGAATGGCTACAGTAGGTGGTGAGAGGAAGAATGGAAGCCAGGGGACCAGAAATGGGATATAAGAACCACTTTGGGGCAACACTGGTGCTGAGGAAGAAGAGATTTTCAAGGAAAACATCGTCTGTTATCTTTGAGAGTTAATTTATTATTATTATGTACATATATTTTGGAGATTGTAAAGTAATGATATTGATTCTTCCCTGCCGTAGCTCATAAACTACAGTATTTCTTCTTTTGTGAAGAGAAGTGAAAAGTTTGGAGTATTGGCATCATCTTGGGAATAAATTTATTTTTGACTTTTAAGGAGATTTCTTTGCAGTACAGTACTCATTTAGATAAATGTGTTTGGGTCACTGCTATAATTAGTAAATATTTTCCTTGAGGGCCCCCAGTTTAGTACAAAAATCTTACTGTTTTTCTTTTGGCTGTGTTGGGTTTTCCTTGCAGTGCGAGGGCTTCTCATTGCAGTGGCTTCTCTCGTTGCGGAGCACGGGCTCTAGGTGCACGGGCTTCAGCAGTTGTGGCTTGCGGGCTCTAGAGCGCAGGCTCAGTAGTTTTGGCGCCTGGGCTTAGTTGTTCGAGGGCATGTAGGATCTTCACGGACCAGGGCTCGAACCCGTGTCCCCTGCATTGGCAGGCGGATTCTTAACCATTGTGCCACCAGGGAAGTCCCCAAAAAGCTTATTTAAAAAAATTTTTTTTTTAATTTTAAAAATTTACTTTATTGAAGTATAGTTGATTTAGAGTGTTGTGTTAATTTCTGCTGTATAGCAGAGTGATTCAGTTATACATATATACATTCTTTTTCATATTTTCTATTATGGTTTATCACAGGATATTAAATATAGTTCCCTGTGCTGTACAGTAGGACCTCGTTGTTTATCCATTCTATATATAATAGTTTGCATCTGCTAATCCCAAACTCCCAAACCATCCCTCTCTCACCTCGCCTTCTGCTTGGCAACCACAAGTCAAAAAGCTTATTTTTTATACCTAAATTTTATTATTAACTAATAGCATTTTTAAAACATCTTTATTGGAGTATAATTGCTTTACAATGGTGTGTTAGTTTCTGCTGTATAACAAAGTGAATCAGCTATACGTATACAGATATCCCCATATCTCCTCCCTCTTGCATCTCCCTCCCACCCTCCCTATCCCACCCCTCTAGGTGGTCACAAAGCACCAAGCTGATCTCCCTGTGCTATGCAGCTGCTTCCTACTAGCTATCTGTTTTACATTTGGTAGTGTATATATGTCCATGCCGCTCTCTCACTTCGTCCCAGCTTACCCTTCCCCCTCCCCGTGTCCTCAAGTCCATTCTCTACGTCTGCGTCTTTATTCCTGTCCTGCCCCTAGGTTCTTCAGAACCATTTTTTTTTTTAGATTCCATATATATGTGTTAGCCTAAGGTATTTGTTTTTCTCTTTCTGACTTACTTCACTCTGTATGACAGTCTCTAGGTCCATCCACCTCACTACAAATAACTCAATATCGTTCCTTTTTATGGCTGAGTAATATTCCATTGTATATATGAGCCACATCTTCTTTATCCATTCATCTGTCAATGGACACTTAGGTTGCTTCCATGACCTGGCTATTGTAAATAGAGCTGCAGTGAACACTGTGGTACATGACTCTTTTTGAATTATGGTTTTCTCAGGGTATATCCCCAGTACTGGGATTGCTGGGTCATATGGTAGTTCTATTTTTAGTTTAAGGAACCTCCATACTGTTCTCCATAGTGGCTGTATCAATTTACATTCCCATCAACAGTGCAAGAGGATTTCCTTTTCTCCACACCCTCTCCAGCATTTATTGTTTGTAGATTTTTTGATGATGGCCATTCTGACTGGTATGAGGTGATACCTCATTGTAGTTTTTTTTCTTTTTTTTTTTCTGTACACGGGCCTCTCCCTGTTGTGGTCTCTCCCATTGCGGAGCACAGGCTCAGCGGCCATGGCTCACGGGCCCAGCCGCTCCGCGGCATGTGGGATTTTCCTGGACCGGGGCACAAACCCGTGTCCCCTGCATCGGCAGGCGGACTGTCAACCACTGCGCCACCAGGGAAGCCCCTCATTGTAGTTTTGATTTGCATTTCTCTAGTGATTAGTGATGTTGAGCATCCTTTCATGTGTTTGTTGGCAATCTGTATATCTTCTTTGGAGAAATGTCTGTTTATGTCTTCCATCCATTTTTGGATTGGGTTGCTTGTTTTTTTGATATTGAGCAGCTCATATTAAAGGAGATTAAGCCTTCATCAGTTGCTTAATTTACAAATATTTTCTCCCATTCTGAGGGTTGTCTTTTCGTCTTGTTTATGGTTTCCTTTACTTTGCAAAAGCTTTTAAGTTTCATTAGGTCCCATTTGTTTATTTTTGTTTTTATTTCCATTTCTCTAGGAGGTGGGTCAAAAAGGATCTTGCTGTGATTTATGTCATAGAGTGTTCTGCCTATGTTTTCCTCTAAGAGTTTTATAGTATCTGGCCTTACATTTAGGTCTTTAATCATTTTGAGTTTATTTTTGTGTATGGTGTTAGGGAGTGTTCTAATTTCATTCTTTTATATGTAGCTGTCCAGTTTTCCCAGGACCACTTATTGAAGAGTAATAGCATATTTTTGAGTAAAACAAAAATTACCATCTGTATAAATTTTGAAACTTAAAATACAAAGAAAAAATTAACATAAGAAAGATATTTGTTGGGACTTCCCTGGTGGTGCAGTGGTTAAGAATCCGCCTGCCAATGCAGGGGACACAGGTTCGATCCCTGGGAAGATCCCGCATGCCATGGAGCAACTAAGCCCGAGAGCCACAACTTCTGAGCCTGCGCTCTAGAGCCCGTGAGCCACAACTACTGAGCCCACGTGCCACAAATACTGAAGCCCGTGCACCTAGAGCCCATGCTCTGCAACAAGAGAAGCCACTGCAATGAGAAGCCTGCACACTGCAACAAAGAGTAGCCCCTGCTTGCCGCAACTAGAGAAAGCCCGTGTGCAGCAATGAAGACCCAACGCAGACAAAAAAATTTATTAAAAATAAAAGATATTTGTTGAGGCAAACATAGATTTTCATTAAACTTAGCAATAAGATAAAAATACAGAACACAGAATTTAAAAACTACTTGTGACTTACATAAGCTACTATAGAAGCAGATGTTGGGCTGTCCTCTAGTCCAGCAGTCCTCAACCTTTTTGGCAGTAGGGACTGGTTTTGTGGAAGACAGTATTTCCACAGGGCAGCGGCGGGGGATGGTTCAGGTGGTAATGCGAACAGTGGGGAGCGATGGGAATGGCAGATGAAGCTTTGCTTGCGTGCCACTCACTTCCTGCTGTGCGGCCAGTTCCTAACAGGCTGCGGACCGGTACTGGTCTGCAGCCTGGGGGTTGGGGACCCCTGCTCTAGCCACAGTGGCGTTTCTTGTTAAAACAGCTGGGCATGAGATCATTGCAGGTCAATATCTTGATCTTCATTAAAGAACACCCCTTATCACCTCCATGCCCTCCAACAAATAGGGAACCAACTCTGCCTCACTTTCCTTACCTTGATTCTTTCTTCCACATTCCCTGTGATTTCCTTGAGCTTCCTCCTGGCAATTTGTGCACCCTCTCCAGGGGACCTCTGTCTCTTTGGCTCCAGTTGTGGCATTTCTGGCTCCCTACCTGAGTTGTAGCTGTATAGGTCTCCACCCGCACAGTCAGCCTGTGCACCCCCATAGCAGTCATCAGCTATATTAGCTTAATCTGTAATTGGATTTTTAAAAGGCAACTCATTTTTTTTAAATGAATTTATTTATTTTTATTTTTGGCTGTGTTGGGTCTTCATTGCTGCACGTGGGCTTTTCTCTGGTTTCGGCGAGCAGGGGTTACTCTTTGTTGAGGTGCGCGGGCTTCTCATTGCGGCAGCCTCTATTATTGTGGAGCACGGGCTCTAGGCGCGTGTGCTTCAGTAGTTGTGGCATGTGGGTTCTAGAGCACAGGCTCAGTAGTTGTGGCACACGGGCTTAGTTGCTTCGTGGCATGTGGGATCTTCCCGGGCCAGGGCTCGAACCCGTGTCCCCTGAATTGGCAGGGGGATTCTTAACCACTGTGCCATCAGGGAAGCCCGCAACTCATTTTTTAAACTGTCATTGATTTGCTGTCACTATTTTTCAGGCTGGAACACAGAGGGATACTAAACTAAGTTATTGTTTCTTCTTGTTTTTTTTTTTTTTTGTGGTACGCGGGCCTCTCACTGTTGTGGCCTCTCCCGTTGCAGAGTACAGGCTCCGGACGTGCAGTCTCAGCGGCCATGGCTCATGGGCCCAGCCGCTCTGTGGCATGTGGGATCTTCCCGGACCGGGGCCCGAACCCGTGTCGCCTGCATTGGCAGGAGGACTCTCAACCACTGCGCCACCAGGGAAGCCCTAAGTTATTGTTTTAAGTTAAGCTTGTTCTAATTGTGTGGAGATCTACTTTTCAGCTGCTGAAGTAGATAGCAATAGGCTTATGGTGGGAGAGAAATCTTCAGAAACACATTCTTTACTTGCTTTTATACTTGTATTCATTAATAGCCCTTCCTTAGAAAAAACTGTAGTTTAAGTCTATGTTCATCTTGAATTCAGTTAAAAACTACTGGGAGAGATTTTGATGGAAACTTTTCTTTATATCTATAGGAAGGTGCTACATACATGTAGGTGGCTGAGTAAACATTATTGAACTTTTTTTTCACCAGTTTTTCCCTTGGTTTTGATGTTTGTGCCCTTCTTTTGTCTTTTTTTTTTTTAATGAGGGACATTTGTGTGTGGATTCCATATTTTAGTAAACTTTATTAATATGCCATCTGAAACAGACATTGTTACTTTTAGGTATGTAAGTTTACAAAAGTCATAAGGGAAATAGGTATTGGACATATTGTTTGAAGGAGAAGCAACAATTATTTTCTTCTCCATTGGTGTTTATAAATTATCTTCAGATTATTTAGAATTTTGATGGTCTTGCAGAAAGATACTAAATCTCCAGTGTTACTTAGAAATACATGCAATTCCAAGAAGTTGAAGAGATGAAGCCTATCATTTAAACAAATGTACATCAAAAAGAAACTTTTTGAATAGTTCATATATACATATGGTATAAAATTCATAATGTACTAAAGGGCATTTACAAGAGTGAAAAGTAAGTTTCCTCCAACCCCTGGCCCACACTAGTTACCTGCCCCTGAGGTAACCATTGTTACTAGTTTTTTTTGTATTCCTTCCAGAAATCAAAATGTACCTTAAAATTGAACTCTCCTACACTGTTGATGGGAATGTAAGTTGGTGCAGCCACTTGGAGAACAGTATGGAGGTTCCTTAAAATAAAATTGCCATATGATCCAGCAATCTCACTCCTGGGCACATATCTGGAGAAAACTGTAATTCAAAGAGGTACATGCATCCCAGTGTTCGTTGCAGCACTGTTTACAATGCCTATTGATTGATGAATGAATAAAGAAGATGTAGTATATACACACACACACACACACACACACACACACACAATGGAATATTACTCAGCCATAAAAAAGAATGAAATAGTGCCATTTGCAGCAACATGGATGGACCTAGAGATTATCATACTAAATGAAGTAAGCCAGACAGAGAAAGACAAATATCGTATATCACTTATATGTGGAATCTTAAAAAAAATACAAATGAACTTATTTACAAAACAGAAACAGACCCACAGACATAGAAAACAAACTTGTGGCTACCGAAAGGGAAAGGAGGAGGGAAGGATAAATTAGGAGGTTGGGATTAACATATGCACACTACTATACATAATATGTATAGTATATTCAATATTTTGTAATAACTTATAAGGGAAAAGAACCTGAAAAAGAATATATATCTGTATATATATAACTGAATTACTTTGTTGTACACCTGAAACTAACAGATCATTGTAAATCAACTATACTTCAATAAAAAAGTACCTTAAAATTAGTACTCTTACTGTTATAGTTAGTGTTGTCTTCTTAAATATAGCAAAATCTAGTGATAGTTTTCCAACGTCTGTTATAATTTTACTTTACAATTATGGTTGCAGTGTGAATTACATGTCAGTGCTGGAAATGTCTTGAATAAGATTATTGGCTCTGCACTCTTATCCTGTTGTTTTTAGAAACGCAGGGTTTTGTTTTGTTTTAAATTGTGCCCTTTTGAAGTAAAAGAGCTCACAACTAGTGAGGATGTAAATGAAAAAAAATTGAGGAACAACATGAGTAGTTTGAATCTTTATTCATTTCTCAATGATAGATTTGCAACTAAATGTTCTTTAATTTTTGCCCTGCGGTTGATTTTCGTATCTTGTGAATAATGTCATGTGTTCTGTTCCCATGTAGGCATTTAGCTTCAAAAATTTTTAATCTTGCTAGTTACAAAAGTAATTGAGCCAGGCCAGTGGTCTGTTGAAAATATAAAGGAAGCAAGTTACAGTAAAGGGCTTTTATTGTGTGAAACACAATGTAAAAGATTTGGTTAATTCTTGTGAATTTGGCATGTATAGTATTCCTTCCCTAATCTTTAGTGTTATGTTTCTGTTAACCCCTGTGGTTAAAGTTGTTTCTGTTCTAAAAATCTAATTTTAAAAAAACCCCATTTAGAGAACCAGAGCATGACTTAGGAGCGAGCCTGTGAAAGTCTTTGTAAATATTTTTTGCATCTCACCAAAATGAAACAGTAAAGACAGCTCTCCAAATAAAGAGCATGTAAGAGACATTCAAACATCTTAAAATGGTAATAATGGATTCTGGATTATTTCCTTTTTCCGTTTCTTACTTGCTAGAAACTTTTCAGTAAGATAGACTGGAAGTTTTTGTTTTTTTGAAACATATGTAAACTTTTGCTTTATTGAGGATAATACGCAATCCACGAGGCACTTTTGTGTGTGTGGCCTTCCATCTTAATAGCCAGTGCATTTCTAATCTTATGACTCAGAGGCTCTTAACCTTCCTGGTCCCCATTTTGTATTTCCTTTGGGGTCTTACTGCAGTCCCAGAGGTACATAGTAACTGGAAGCTAGAGACGGAAGAGGCTTTGAATAACCTTTTCTCACTTATTCAGTTTGCCCTCTCATTCCCCGACCCCCCCACCGCCCCACCCCCCAGGAGGGTTATTGTAATCCCCTCAATGATTATTAACACATTGGAATCCGAATCCTGCAACATAAGTCTAAGTTAGTCTTTGCCTCAGCTTCCTTTGTGTTTCCCAAGGCTTCATTTCATAAATCTATTTTTCTCCTCTTCTGCTTTATTTCCTTCTTCTCATTCTACCTTCAGATTCCTTTTTTTTTTTAACCCAAAATCTGTGTCTACTTGAAACTGCAGTTTTCAGAAATTAATTTTTAATTGTAGAAAGGTATTTGGGAGTAAATCTGCATATAGCCAAATTTCATATAAGGAGATCTTACAGTTAGGAAGAGATTTCTACAATGTCAGAAAAATTAGTTTTTTCATCTCAAGGTTCTTCTATGCCTTCTTTACCCTTTGCTTCCTTAGGAATATTTAGCTTTACAGCCACAATGGCTTACCAACCAGAAGTGACAGCAGTTAGGATAAAAGTTGTTCTGTCAGATGGACAATGTCGAAGGTATTCTATTTCACTGGGTAGGCACCTCTGGGAGGATGGAGCACCTGCATTACCAGGCAGCACATTTCCATCAGTTCTTTTTTTAATTGAAGTATAGTTGATTTACAGTGTTTTGCCAATCTCTGCTCTACAGCAAAGTGACTCAGTTATACACATACATATATTCTTTTTTTACATTCTTTTCCATTATGGTTTATCACAGGATATTGCTGTACATGTGGTATACATTAGGACCTTGTTTATTCATTCTAAATGTAATAGTTTGCATCTACCAACCACAAACCCCCAGTCCATCCCTCATCAGTGCTTTTTGTTCATAGGGTGTTGTATGTCTCAGGCAGATGCTGTTACCTTGGAGTTGAGAGCAGGAGCTGGTAGGCAGCTGACTTAACTCTCAGTGACTTCCTTCAGTGATGATTTGAGAAAATGCTGTTAGATAATGGGACACCAGGCTGTTAGATCGAACTAGGTTGGAATTCTGAAGTTCTTCACCGGGGTGACTTTGGGGAATTTGCTTTGCTTGTTGTATTTAGGACTCTCTGTTAAATGGGAATTATAAGACATTTTAACAATATACTTGCTTGAATAGATGGAGCTCACAACCTCTATGTGTTACAACAGAACATTTACCAGCCAACTGTTTCTTACCAAACACTGATGTTGAAGAAAATTGATCTACAAAACAGTATACAAATTTGAAGGTTTTAATCTATACCTTTTGCTAGGGACTCTGGGGAAGTGAAAAATATACAGCATTGTCCCTTACCTTGAGGAGTGTGCAGTTTAGTAAAGAAGATAATACATGAAATGACTACAACAAGATAAAGTATAAGCAAGTTCTAGAAAGTGTGGGAAATGAGGGCTGTAGGCCATGCTGTCCAGTACATTAGCCATTAACCACATCTGGCTATTGAGCATTGAAAAGTAGCTAGTCCACGGGACTTCCCTGGTGGCGCAGTGTATAAGACTTTGTGCTCCCAATGCAGGGGGCTTGGGTTCCATCCCTGGTCAGGAAACTAGATCCCACATGCATGCTGCAACTAAGAGTTCGCATGCCGCAACGCCCGCCTGCTGCAACTAAGACCTGGAGCAACCAAATAAATAAATATTTAAAAAAAAAAAATGAAAAAGTAGCTAGTCTGAATTGAGATGTGCTGTAAATATAAAATATACACAGGATTTCAGAGACTTAGTACAAGAAAATAACATAAGATATCTCTTTTAAAAATATTGATTACATGTTGTAGTTATAATATTTTGGATACATTAGTAAAATTAATTTTACCTGTTTCTTTTTTTTTTTTTTTTTTTCTGTATGCAGGCCTCTCACTGTTGTGGCCTCTCTCGTTGCGGAGCACAGGCTCTGGACGCACAGACTCAGCGGCCATGGCTCACGGGCCCAGCCGCTCCACGGCATGTGGGATCTTCCCGGACCAGGGCATGAACCTGTGTCCCCTGCATCGGCAGGCGGACTCTCAAACACTGCGCCACCAGGGAAGCCCTCCCTGTTTCTTTTTATGTTTTAAAAATGTGGCTATTAAAAATTTTTAATTCCATATGTAGTTTGCATATTTCTGTCAGATGGAGCTGCTGTAGAAGTTTAAAGGAAATAGAGAAAAAGATGCAGACAGTTTTAGGGGCTTCCCTGGTGGCACAGTGGTTAAGAATCTGCCTGCCAACGCAAGGGACATGGGTTCGAGCCCTGGTCCGGGAAGATCCCCCATGGAGCAACTAAGCCCGTGTGCCACAACTACTGAGCCCACGTGTCACAACTACTGAAGCCCGCGCGCCTAGAGCCTGTGCTCCGCAACAAGAGAAGCCACCACAATGAGAAGCCCGCACACCACAATGAAGAGTAGCCCCCACTTGAGCACCTAGAGAAAGCCCACGCACAGCAACGAAGATGCAACTCAGCCAAAAAATAAATAAATAAATAAAATAAATCTGTAAAAAAAAAGATGCAGAGTGTTGTAGACGAGAAACGTTTCATGGAGGCGATGGAATGTCAGCTGCTTCTGGAGGGAATGGGGCAAATCTTGTCCAGTATAGTCACAGAAAGATGACAGGTATGATGGTGGCATTGTGGATAAGAGCAGGAGCTAAAACTTGGAGTATTTGTGAGCAGTAAGGAAATACTCTGGGTGGAGTAGTGTTTGATTTGAGGCATGGTGGAAAATTAGGATTTAAAGGGAGATGGGGTTACATTTTAGATGGTTTCGTTCTTGTACAGAATACATGATTAATATGTATTTGTGGACTATGTTAGAATGAGTAGTTTAGAACTGATCCTGTAAAGAGAGGAAGTTATTAATACTTTTTGGGTAGATATATGACAAAGGTAGAGTTTTGAGATTATTCTAACAATGTGGGTGTGTTGACATGAGGGGAGAGGCTGGAGATGGGGAGACCAAGTGGGGGACTTCTGTGAAAGTTGATGTGTGCTAGACTGGGATGGTGGCAGTGGGAATCAAAACCGATATGCTCCCTACCCTCATGGAGCTTGAAGTCTTGTGAGTGATATAGATCAGCAAACCGACAATTCAAATATGATATAAAGTACACAGCGCTGGGAAACACAGAGGAAGGGAACCTACCTAACCTGTGGTGAGAATTGGAGGAGTTAGGTCAGAGAATGCTTCTAGAGGAACAGTTGTCACTGACCTTAAGAAATGTGTGAAGCCCCTCTATAAGAACAACTGTGATGAAAGATTTGGAAAGTAAATTCCTTGGAGGCACAGCAAAAAGTGTCAGGAGAGAGAACACTGGTTAGGGAGTCAGGAGACTTGTCTCTGCTCTGTTATTTGTGTGACCCTGGAAGGTTTCTTCTCCTCGCTGGGCTTCATTTTCCTCATTTGCGAAATGTGGGACAGCAGACAAGATCTTCAAGGCTTAGCCTTCTAATTGAACTTTGTCAGCTCGATATGTTTACCACGGTCTTATCCTGGTGAGTGGTCTTTGTTAGGGCCTCAGAAGGGAGAATGGGAGCTGCTGCTGGGGGCAGGGAGCCCTTGTTTCCCCAGCCCCACATTCTCTGGTTAGCCAACAGGGGAGCTCACTCAGTGGACAGAGGAATGGCATCTGAATTGGATCCAGAAATAGGACAAACTATAAATTAAAAAAGTACAAGAGTAGGAGAGTCCATAGTTTTGTTGTTAAGGGAATGGTGGTACCAAAGTTAGAATCGGGGTGGGAAACCTGTTTTGGGGAGAAAGGTAATGAACTCTCCTTTGGATGTTTTGGATGTGAGGCAAATTTAGCATAGAAATCTTTCATCTTAGTGATATAAACCAGAGCTCAGTTGATAGGTCAAGACCAGAAAGGGATCTGAGAGTCATTCAGGTGACTTAATGTTTTCAGAATTAAAGCACTTTTTTAAGAACTTGGGGCTCAAAATTGGGCTTTGGGAAATGTCCAGATTGGGAGAATGAAGGGTAAGGGAGGTGACCCCATAAAGGTAGACCAAGGTAGAGTAAGTTCTTTGAGAAATTTAGAAAATAGTATATCATGGGACCAAAAAAAGTCTTGAGAGGATGATCCAGGCTGCTCAGTGCCAGAGACTTGGGAGAGTGAATTGTTTAGAAGGTATCTATCCCAGGTTGGGTTCTTCAGGAAACAGATGCTGAGACAGAGTTGGGAGTGCAAAAGGGTTATTGGGAAGAAACGCTTATGGGAAAAAAGAGAGGAAACAGGATTGGGAAAAGGAGCTGTCAAATCATGATACAGACTTAACAAAACCAGGAGCTCTGGAGCAAAGATGGCCTGTTAGAGAATGTCCATCCTGGGGAGAAATGGTGTCACCAGCTTGCTCAGTCATTGGCTGAGGTGGACCCCGAAAGTACTAATAACTAGAGGCTCTCAGCTAACCACAGTCCTTGTAGCAGGGCAGCAGTTCCTTTTTTGAGTGGTGCAGCTCTGTGTCTACCACAGAATCTTTTTGAAAAAGCAATTTCATGCCATTGATAGGGATAGAAAGAAGCCATATTATAGTGACTAGAAGGGGACAGAGTGGTCAGAGGGTGGGGCAGCAGAGAGGTGAACCTCAGATTTGTGATCTTTATCATCACCTTGGGTGTACACTGTGGCTTCAGATTTCCTCTTGGAGAAGAGTGTACTAAATTGAACTACCTAATTTCTCTGTCTTCTGCTATAGACTTCTCTCTCATACACTGTTAATTCCTCTTGAGTCCTTTCCTCAAAAATCTTTAGTGGAATTTTTAGAAACTGGACTGCTTTACTAGATCTCAGGTCAGATGAGTAATGCCTTCTAGTTCTGGTAGTGCTAATAACTAATGGAGGTTTTTTTACTTCAAAAATGACCTGAATTAGAGATTCCAATTAAACAAAAATTCTTCCTGGAAAGAATATACTGGTAGTATAGTGAAATACATTAAAAGACCCACATCTAGGGCTTCCCTGGTAGCGCAGTGGTTGAGAGTCCGCCTGCCGATGCAGGGGACGCAGGTTCGTGCCCCGGTCTGGGAAGATCCCACATGCCGCAGAGCGGCTGGGCCCGTGAGCCATGGCCGCTGAGCCTGCGCATCCGGAGCCTGTGCTCCGCAATGGGAGAGGCCACAACAGTGAGAGGCCCGCGTACCGCAAAAAAAAAAAAAAAAAAAAAAAAAAAAAAAGACCCACATCTAAATAAAGGTGATAGAGAAGCAAACTAAATGAAACTAAACAACAACAACAAAAAACCAAAACAAGAAAATTCTTAAATGGGACTCATTTAGTAAACATTTGTTGACATCAGGCACTCTCCCCTCGGCACTTTATTAGGTTTTTTTTTTTTTTTTTTTCCGGTATGTGGGCCTCTCACTGCTGTGGCCTCTCCCGTTGCGGAGCACAGGCTCCGGACGCGCAGGCTCAGCGGCCATGGCTCATGGGCCCAGCCGCTCCGCGGCATGTGGGATCCTCCCGGACCGGGGCACGAACCCGTGTCCCCTGCATCGGCAGGCGGACTCTCAACCACTGCGCCACCAGGGAAGCCCTTTATTAGGTTTTGATATTGCAGGATAGATACAATAAAGATCTTCTCTTTAAGGAGCTTACAGAGTAGTGGGAGAAATAGAAACAGAAGCTTATTGGAGTTAAATCTTCTTACACATGATTTATCTTCCTTTTAAAAAAATGTTTATTTATTTAGGCTGTTCTAGGTCTTTGTTGTGGCATGCAGGATCCTTTTTCTTTTTAATATTTATTTATTTATTTGGTTGCTCTGGGTCTTAGTTGAGGCAGGCAGGCTCCTTAGTTGTGGCATGCATGTGGGATCTAGTTCCCTGGCCAGGGATCGAACCCGGGTCCCCTGCATTGGGAGTGTGGGGTCTTACCCACTGGACCACCAGGAAGTCCCAGACTTATCTTCTTAAAGACATTTGTTTATGCTGTGATCCAGTGGGAGGCTGGAATCTAAGGAGGCTGCCCAGATCAGGAGACTTTGTTGCCCATAGTGTGGCTTCTTCAAGAGGCATGGCAAAGCATAGTTCTTTGTGAATGACTCAAGTGAGTTAATTTCATCAACTTTATAGTCCTACAATGATCTCTTCATATTTTTTAATTTTATTGGTGCTCTGTAGCTGAAACCCCAGATAGAGAGCACTAATACAGTTAATTTTAAAAATTAATTTAAAAATTTTACATAAATATAAAAGCTTCACTTTTTCTGATTATAAAGGTAGAACATAGAATATTCAAACAATACTTTAAGCCAGAGGTCCGCAACCTTTTTGGCACCAGGGACCGGTTTCATGGAAGACAATTTTTCCACGGAATGGGGGCGTTGAGGGGGTATGGTTCAGGCAGTAATGTGAGCGATGGGAAGCTATGGGGAGCAACAGATGAAGCTTTGCTAGCTCCCCTGCTGCTTACCTCCTGCTGTGCAGCCTGGTTTCTAACAGGCTGCGGACTGGTACTGGTCCATGGCCTGGGGGTTAGGGACCCCTGCTTTAAAGTATAGAGACAGGAACTTCCCTGGTGGTCCAGTGGTAAAGAATCCGCCTTACGATGCAGGGGATGTGGGTTTGATCCCTGGTCAGGGAACTATGATCCCACATGCCACAGGGCAACTAAGCCTGTGTGCTACAACTGCTGAGCTCATGTGCCTAAACTAGAGAACCTACGTGCCGCAAACTACAGAGCCCAGGTGCCTTGGAGCCTGCGTGCCACAACTAGAGAAGAGAAAACCCACCGCCACAGCTAGAGAGAAGCCTGGGCACCACAACAAAAGATCCCGCATGCCTCAATGAAGATCCCATGTGCCACAGCTAAGACCCGATGAAGCCAAAAATAAATAAAATAAATAAATATTAAACAAATCTTTAAAAAAAAAATAAAGTATAGAGACAAAGGTAAAAGCACCCGAAATTCTACCACCAAAGGCAGATGCAGTTAACTTTGCAATGATTTTCTAACATCTTGCGCTCACCATCCTTCCTCCCTCTCTCTCCCTCTATCTCCCTTGCCTCCTACATGTACACACATGCATGCACATGTGTGCATATACTCATACATATATATCCTTTTATATAAATAGGATCCTATTTCATATGCTTTTGTAGCCTATTTTCTTAAACAGTGTGTTAGGGTCATGTTTCCATGTCAGTGCACATAGATACAGACACCATCATCCTTTATGACTATGAGCTATTTCATTGTGTTGATGAGTTATGCTTTGTTTAACTACTTTACTATTCAGAGATATTTGAGGTGTTTTGATGTTTTCAGCCAGGGATGCTGCTAAACTTCCTACAATGCATAGGACACCTCCCCCTGCTCCCCAGCAAAGAATTATCTGGCCTAAAATGTCAGCAGTGACAGAGAAAACCTGCTCTATACCTTCTCCAGTGTTGGGTGTTGGCAATTTTTACTCCCCTGTGTCTGCTCAAACACCAGGTGTTGTTTTTCAGGCAAAAAGTAGTAGCTCTTTTAGTTTGCATTATGTTGATCACTAGCGAAGTTAAGCATCTTTTCCTATACTTATTAGTCATTAGCTTCTTTTGTGAATTTTCTATTCGTGTCTGTGGTCCATTTCTGAAATTAGGTGTTCACCTTTTACTTAATAATTTCTAGGAGTAATTTGAATATTGGAGCTATTAGCCTTTTTTGTTTGTTTATGGTGTCTCTTTTTAAAGGGAAATTTAAGAAGTTTTATGTGGTCAAATTTACCAATATTTTCTTTCTGATTTCTGAAGAGGGCTAAGTTAGTGAATTATCCAAAATAACTTATTAAAGGTAGTCTATGTAGAATGTAATCCAGTGGCATATACTGTAGTTCAATGGTATACGTTCTGTGGACACATCACAACAGACGGTTTTGAGTTAGATATCCTTCCTTAATGTGTCCATAAGTGTTATGCTGCCACTGAGTCCTCCCTTAACCCTCTGCTAGTCACCGTAAAGGATATGGAAGAACAACATTAGGCAGGGTTTCCTCCCTTACTGAGCTGCAGTTAGGTATTTGAGATATTACTGGTATGTGAAACAGAATTCACGTTAAGTGCTGAATAGGAGTTCAGTGGACAGAGGGGGCGGTGAAGGTTTCCTAGAGTTTATGAAGAATAACCCAGTCTTGAAGGATGTGACTAGGCAAAAGAGAATGTTTCCAGTACAGGGCATGATTGTGGGACAGGCAGTTAGGAGACCTGGGTTCTTGTTTCTGATTTGTTTCTAATCAGTTTGTGACTTAGGCAAGTCTCAGGCCTCAGTCTTTTTTTTTTTTTTTTTTGAGGTATGTGGGCCTCTCACTGTTGTGGCCTTTCCCGTTGCGGAGCACAGGCTCCGGACGCGCAGGCTCAATGGCTATGGCTCACGGGCCCAGCCTCTCCGCGGCACGTGGGATCTTCCCTGACCGGGGCACGAACCCGTGTCCCCTGCACCGGCAGGTGCACTCTCAACCACTGCGCCACCAGGGAAGCCCAGGCCTCAGTCTTTTTATCAATGAAATAAGGAGATAGCAGTAGGCTATTTCCTAAGAGCATTTTCATTGTTAAAGTATTGTGGTTTTACTGTGAAAAGAGAATTTTTAGAATGAATTTGTTCAGCATTTATTGAAAGCCTTCTTCATTCTGAGTAGCACGTTAAGTGCTGTGGGGATGCAAGGGGAGGTAAGACATGGGCCTTTCAGAAATTTACAGTCTTACGGGAGAGAGAAAATCATGTGTGGTAGTGTAAGATAAGAAATACAGAGTGCTTGGGAAATGCAGAGTGAGGAAGGCCATCTTGATTTTGGGAGGTGGAGGCTTCAGAAAGGGATGGCAGTTATGTTAGGTAGAAATGGAGGTGTAGGGGTGATTAGAGCAGAGGCCTGGACGGGGCAGGGGAGTGATACAGGGTTTGTTTGGGATGCTGTGAGTAAGCTTGTTTGACTAGATTTGTACAGTTGGTGCAGAGGGGTGGGGAAAAATAAGGCTACAAATGTAAAGAGGGGCTGGCTTGCCAAGTGACTTAAATACGGAGCTCAGATACCTCTTTGGTTTTTACTTCTGTAGGCTTTTGATGACTTTCAGACAAGGTGATAATGTGAGGTCAGCAGCCCTTGAAGATTAATTTGGTAAAAGTGTCTAGGATGGTGATTGATGGCATTCAGGGACTGAGTCAGAGATGACTGAGATTTCTGAGGCTGAGTGTGATAAAGATAATTTAAGAGAAAGCAAGCAGGCCTTAAGCAGTGACAAGCAGGATGAAAAGATATTGTCGGGAAAGGGAAAATGAGTCCTTGTGGTAAGGGGTGGGACTTCTATTAAGACAATGCTCTTAAGGCAGGGCATAGCTCTGGTAGGAAGTTGGTCATTCTGTTAGGAAGAGTTTTCTGGTAATTTGCCCTGAGCTTGAAATTTTATAAATCAGACAGGAATTTTCACATTTAAAAAAAAAGGTTGCCCATTATGAATTATAGTTCTGTAATTGTGTCGGTTAAGATAAGCTTGTCGGAATAGAGATCCCTACCCCCCTTTTTTTCAGTGTTGAATTTTGCCCATTACGCACATCCTGTAAAGGGAAACAGTCTGTGACCAGGGGGCTCATTTCAGAGAACCTTTGTAATCTCTCCATCTTTGGGAGGGAGGAGGGTAAGCATTAGGCACTCATGTGTTAAAATACTGTTTAGTCATTCATCATCCCTGATGTCTTTTCAGGATAGTTGGAGCAAAATGCTTAAAAAGGGTAAATGGCAAACCGCTGCAAAGGAACAGACCACACGAGCAGTTAATTAGTCATCTCTCGTCAGCGGAGGCCCTGCAGAGGCATTAGCAGACAGCTAGGAAGGAACTGGAGAGATGAGGGTCTGGCATGGATGTGGATCTTTTATTGTAGTAACAATAGTTTATTCTTCAAATCGGGGCCTGAGAGCAAAGTTGCTTAGCAATTATGTGGGCGTTGAAAGAATGGCCTTTGGAGGAGCAGGCATTTGAAGTAGGATAAATTCAACTTTCTCAAGAAACTTGCAAACACTGATTAGAGTGATTGAGGGGCAGTGCTTTTACAAATCAAGAACTTGTAGTGCTATTTCCTCTTGATTGCTTTTGTCCTCATCTGTTTTCCAGCTTCCGCATCGGCAGAGGAGGCTAGTACCTCTTGGAACAGTTTCCCCCAAAGGCGGGTGCTGAGAGATGAGGGCTTCCAGAGAGAGAGTGGTCCCAGATTTCTAGACGGATGTGTTCTTCACCACTGGATTTAAGTTGGCTCCACTGAATAGCTCCAGCCATGTTGCTGGGTGCTGGAGAACTGACCGGGTGGGCACCAGTCCATCACTGCACCTTAGCAATAACATGCATGCATGGCCACAGCATTCATGTCACTTTTGTATAGGCAGGGCTCTCTTTTTTTCCAGGAGGAGAGGGAATGTGGCCGGGCAGGGAAAGGGCACCAAAGTATAAGGTTTGGGTTCTAGACCTAGTTTCACAGCACATAAAACTCTGTCATCTGGGGGACATCTCCTTATCTCTCACTCAGCCTCTTCATCTGTAAAGTAGCAATACCATCTACTTTCCAGGGGTGAGACTAAAACCAACTAATGGATGATGTGAGTCTACTCTAAAAAGCATAAACTGCTGTTTAAGCTTCTGGAGATTTTACTTCTTATTATTAGTTTATATTCTGGCCGTCAAGAATTTTTTTTTAAAAATACATTTTACTTTTTACTTTAAAAAAAAACTTGAGATACTGTCTAGGCTTTAAAAAAATTACTGATAAAATTTTTTTAAAGTTTAAAAGATGGCACATTTTTTTTTCTTTTAGTTACAAAACTTTTCCAGTTATCTATTATTCAGTTTGTTATTTTGTTTGAAGAAGACTTCCCAGTTCTAGGCCTTACTAACAATGAAAAAAGCCGAATTTCTGATCTAAATTATAGTTCTTTCTGTTGAGTTCATGAAATGAGTTTGGGTTGATAGTTAAGGATTGAGCTTTTAAAAACATTATTTTTAGAGACAAGTCACCAACTCTTCCTTTTGCAGTGAGGATACTGAGACTAAGCGAGTAAGTAGCAAAATATTCTAATATTTAAAAAGGGTAAATGGCAAACCACTGTACAGGAACAGACCACATGAATAGGGCTGGTACTCAGGTCTCCTCTTCCAGGGTTCTTTAATATAATCTGCCTCCCTCACAGTTTGCTTAACTAAATGAAGGTGGTTGAGAAAGTTATCACTGGATTTAGTTATCCCTGTATTTAATTGTCCAAGGCTGAAGTCTAGAGTTTAAATCTAAATCTTCAATGGGATCACTGGTTGAACTAAAGCAGCTCTGCAAAGATGTTGTTGACTTTAGAAAACTGGAAACATAATGTTCCTTTTTCCTGGAGAGTGTTGGACCAGCAATTACAAAACCTGACTTCTAGTCTCAGTTCTCCTAAGTAACCTAGTCAAGAAAAACAAATTTAATCTCTTTGAGCCAGTACTCACCATCTATAAGATGAGAAGGATGACAATATGGTATCTAAGGCCCCTGCCAGGGCTTTAGTTGGAGGATCTGTGAAACCCAAAGGCAAAGAAAGGGATGGGTGTGAGAGAGATTGGTGTCTGCTTTTTGTATCCTGAGGATTTTGCATTAATCAGTTACTTTTCTCATGTTATTTCTCTGTTGGAAAGCTTTCCAATTGCCCTTTTCCTATCCAAAAGCTCTTTTTATTTTAAGGCCTAGGTTACATTTCACTTAGTCTGTGAAGTCATTGTAGCACACAGTATTCTTTCTGAGCTCATTTATTGCCCTTACATCTTATTCATCCATTAGTCATGGTACATTGCTGTGGAATATGTCTTCCTTTTATACCTAATCTCTAGGGAGTAAGTTAACGTAGAAGAAAAAGTGTAGAGTTCGAAGATAAGTAGATTTAGCTGTATGGGCTTAAGCTGGCCATTAAGAAAAGTGCACGCGCGCGCGCATGTGTGTATGTGTGTGTGTGTGTATGTGCGTGTGTGTATATATATATGTGTGTATATATGTGTGTGTGTATGTGTATTGTGTGTGTGTACGTGTATGTGTGTATATATACGTGTGTGTGTGTGTGTTTAATTTTTAAAATAGTTTTTATGTTTTTTGAATAGGGAAAATTTTTTCCTAAACTTAATGAAAAGGGAGATACAGTAAGAAATCTTCTTTTGCTCCTGGTCTGCAGTCATACTAGTTTTCTCCCCATGGTTACTCGTTTCTTATATATCCTTCTAGAGTATCTTATTTTTTCTTCCTTTTCCTTTTACCCAAAAGATAACACACTATATGTAGTCTTAGGTACATTGCTTTTTTCACTTAAGTTATCTTGTAGATCTTTACGTATCACTACTCAGTGAGTTCCTCACTGTTCTTAACCTTCTATGAACGTACCATAGGTTAACCTGTGGTTGGGAATTTTAACTTGAGTAAAGTCCCAAATAATTTAAAAATTTGAATGACCGTTGAGCCTTATATGAGGAGTATGCTCTTTATTTCTCTATATTTCCATGGTATGTTGCAGTTTTTAAGCTCCTTACATTCCTGAAGTTGATCCTCACAACACTTTTTTGGAGGTAGATAATTACTCTGTAGGTTTTACTAGGTAAATAAAGAAAGGAAATGTCTATTTAGGATTTTGCTGACTGTGGTGCAAGATTCAGTAAAAGCTCTACCGTGCCCTTTTCATGTGCTCTACTACTGGCAAATAGAAGTTTTACTTGAGAAAAACAGCCTGCTTTGTAGGGGCTGATAGAAGTCTTCATTACTTCATTTATAACCATTTGTGAGTTTACTTCCTTTACTTTACTTACTTCCTTAAAACCAGTAGAGCATGTAGAAAAGGATCTCCACATAAATGAAGCTTTGAGAAACAAAACAAATGTAGAAAGAAGATATGCAAATGTTTTTTTATAGGTTAATTTTTTTAATCTTAAAAAATTCTAACGAAATATGTGTGTGCAGAAAAAAGTAACTTGCTTTATGGAATTGAAAGTATTCATTGAGATGAATTTGGCTCCTTAAGCGATTAAATGGGTAGGGCTGAGACAAATAGGGAAGATTTTAACCTGGGATTTAACATCTAATAAGATTCTGTGTTAGAGGCAGCATGGCCTTAGCTCTGTAATTTGACCTGTTTAGAATGCACAAATGGAATGGAAGGGATTTAAGTTTTATATTTAGATTTTCATTTAATAAGAAAAAAGAGTAGTACTGAAAGAGCCCAGACTGCTAACTCAGCTACCTGAATGTTAAAGTGTGCACTTCGATTATTGCAAGACCAGGATGCAGATTTTTTTTTTTTTTTGCGGTACGCGGGCTTCTCACTGTTGTGGCCTCTCCCGTTGTGGAGCACAGGCTCCGGATGTGCAGCTCAGCGGCCATGGCTCACGGGCCTAGCCGCTCCGCGGCATGTGGTATCCGCCCGGACTGGGTCATGAACCCGTGTCCCCTGCATCGGCGGGCGGACTCTCAACCACTGCGCCACCAGGGAAGCCCCAGGATGCAGATTTTTGACAGAATATTTTCAACCATTTTGGTGACTCCTGAGATTTTTTTGCTATTGATTTTTCATGTATTTCTAAATCGGGCCCTTGATTTCTTTCTCTTTTTATATTTATACTCTTTTATACTCATCCTGAAAACTTAGCCTAGCATCACAGAATTTTAGAGATGTTTGGATGCTTAGAGTTACTAATTAATAACTAATTAGTAACTAATTACTAATTAGTTATTATATTAATAATATATTATATATAATATGTATTATTATTATATTTATTATTATATTTATTATTAATATATTATATATAATATATATTATATATAATATATATTAATTAATAACTAATAACTAATTAATAACTAATTACTAATTAATAACTGGTATATTTGTATATTAACTTGGCCCTTTATATTGAACAAAGGAGAGAACTGAAGCCCAGAGAGGTTGTGGCTGGGCCCAGGTCAGCCACCTTGTCCAGAACCCCCAGCTGCAGCTGTTCAGAGCCAGGTTCTTTCTCTTACAGCTCTACTTGACGGACTGCTCTACTTAGGAGAAGTTTAATTTTAAACACATTCTCTTGCTCTTTCCCCCCTTTTTCTTTCTAATGTCGGCCAATTAATAAAAGACTACAAGGAGTCTGGTAGTCACAGATCTTGCATGGAGCCTGGCTCATTGTAGGGCATGTAAGAGAGACTTGTTTGAAGTGGACCAGAACTGGGGAGGCAATGAGACACTATGGGTAACAGGTGGGGAGCTGGCAGCCGGCAATTTATTCTTCATCTTTCTCTCCCCAGGACAGGGAGCAGCCAGTTGTGTTCGGACAGTGAAGGTGCCGTGTGCTGGTTAGTGGATGCCTCTAAACTACCCTTTTTCTCCCTTAGGTCCTTTCCCATAACCTGTGCACAGTGCTGAAGGTTCCACATGACCCTGTTGCCCTTGAAGAGCACTTCCGGGATGATGATGAGGGGCCTGTCTCCAATCAGGGCTACATGCCGTATTTAAACAAGTTCATTTTGGAAAAGGTATGACTCTAATCTCTTCCTTCTTACAGCATTGTTCAGATTGCACATTTCAAGTGGGCCCTATAGCCCCTTGTTGGTGAGTTCACTAAGGAGTTTCGGTGTGAAGCATCACGAGATAAATCAGAAAGGAAAGAAAGAATGAGACTGACAGTACTCCTATTTCTCTCTCTTCTCCAGTGTCTTCTAAAACTTCGATATTTTTATGACTTGGCTCTTTTTGGAAATTAAGTATTCTGTATTAATCTGTACCTGTCTTCTCTTAGGGAGCTTTTTTTCTTTTAAATTCTGTTTCCACATGTACTGGCAATGATTGTTAAAGCATGGATATGATGGGGTAAAATGTGATGTCAATTATCTTTATAGATATCATACAGCAAAACTTTCATCCTAGACTTTTTCGGTGCCACTTGGATGTTTCCTCTGGGATATGTTATGAGTAAAGATGCTGTAAAAAATGATTATGCAGGCTCCCCTGGTGGCACAGTGGTTGAGAGTCCGCCTGCTGATGCAGGGGACACGGGTTCCTGCCCCGGTCCAGGAAGATCCCACATGCCGCGGAGTGGCTGGGCCCGTGAGCCATGGCTGCTGAGCCTGCACGTCCGGAGCCTGTGCTCCGCAACGGGAGAGGCCACAACAGTGAGAGGCCCACGTACCGCAAAAAAAAAAAAAAAAAAAAAAAAAAAAAAGATTATGTGTTTGGAAGCCATATTGGTATTTTCTGCTGGGTTTGGTTTCTCCCTTGGTTTGGATAATTAAAAATTGACACATTAAAGTTTTGACTTTAATGTTCTTTTATTTTTTTTTAAAGAAAATAATCTAAATTGATGGCACATTTAATTAAAAACATTGGTGATTAAAAAATTACAAAAAGTAGCTTTGTTATTAAATAGTCAATTAATACAAATATATGAAATAAAAAGTAAAACCTCTTTACCCTTTTTAGTCTGACTCCATAGGAGTAACCTCTTTTAACTGTTTGATGAATATCTTTGCTGACCTTTTTATAGACATGCAAATACACACTTATGCAATACATAGTGTTTTGTTTCTATACCAATAGGATTATGCTACATATAGTTCAACTTACTTTTTTAACTGAACAATATATTAGTGTCATCTTTCCATATCATGTACATTTAGTTTAGGTATGAAAGTAATCATATATGCACATGAAGGGTTGGGAATTACTGCTTTTGCTTATTTATAACACCAAGCTTGAAATTTTTGGATATATGTCAAAAATGTCTTTCAAAAAGTGACAGTGATAATACTTTTAAATTAAAAATAAAACACATTAAAAAGCCTGTTTTCCAATCACCTAAATACCATAACTATTGACATATATTTTTCTGTTGACTTTTTTGGGATTTTTATAGCTACTTATATGTATAAATTCTTTTCATAGTTAAGTGTCTTTTTTATAAAAGCAAAGTACAGTAATTAAAATTTATAATAATAATTTAAGTTACTGGTATGGAGAATGCCAAAATGTTGGTCAGCATTCTTTTTAAAAATCACATTATATGTTTTAGAAATTTTGCAGCAAAGATTGTCCAAATTACAGTGTATTCATCTAGGTAGTATTCTCTGTACCTATATCTATTATTCCATATCAGCCTCATAATACAATTTTTTGCTCTTTATTTGTGTGTGTATGTTTTATACATATACTTGGTCATGCTTTAATTAGAAACAACTGCAGAGGGAGAAACCACACCATAATGAAATGAAAGACGATCAGACTCACAAAAGCCGCATATTGTGTGATCCAATTTATGTGAAATGTCCAAAATAGGCAAACACATAGAGATATAGAATAGATTAGTGGTTGCCAGAGGCTGAGGGGAAGTGGGAATGGTGAGTGACTACTGATGGGTTTGGGATTTCTTTTTGGGGTGATGAGAATGTTCTAGAGTTACATAGTGATGATGGTTGCAAAACCTTGTGAATATACTAAAAACTACTAAAATGCACACTTTAAGGGTGAATTTTATGGAATGTGAATTATATCATGATAAAAAAGATTCAAACAAATTATACAGAAACTGATGTGTGAGGTTTCAAAACTTCACAGTATGATGCTGTACTATTTTCTAAAGCTTTTTTGGGCTGTCTTTCTGTTTATTTATCAGGTAGCTCATTTGTGTTTATAGTTGTATTATAAGTAAATATGTCTTTTTTGGTGAAGAAATTCTTTTTATTTAGAAAAAATTCCCCCAGCTTTATTGAGATATTATTGATACCTAATATATATGTATATTGTATGTAATATATGTAAATTGAAGGTGTACAACGTGATGTTTTTTTTAATCTAACTTTATAAAAAATTTTATTTATTTTTGTCTGTGTTGGGTCTTTGTTGTGCTGCATGGGCTTCTCTTGGCAGTGGCTTCTCTTGTTGCGGAGCACGGGTTCTAAGTGTGCGGGCTTCAGTAGTTGTGGCTCTCGGGCTCTAGAGCGCAGGCTCGGTAGTTTTGGTGCATGGACTTAGTTGCTTCGTGGCATGTGGGATCTTCCTGGACCAGGGCTCGAACCCGTGTCCCCTGCATTGGCAGGCGGAGTCTTAACCACTGCACCACTAGGGAAGTCCCCCAACGTGATGATTTGATACATATATATATTGCGAAATGATTACCACGGTAAGGTTAGTTGTGTTATCATTGCCTCCCATAGTTACCTTTTTTTTTTCCCTGTGGTTATAGCTTTTAAGATCTACTCTCTTAACAACATTCAAGTATATAATCCTGTATTGTTAATTATTGTCACAATGCTGTGCACTAGATCCCAGATCTTATTCATCTTAAAGCTGAAAGTTTGTACCCTTTGACCAGCATCTCGCCATTTCCCCTACCCCCCAGCTCCTGACAACCACCATTCTACTCTCTTATTTCTTTGAGTTCATTGTTTTAAATAGTCTGCAGTATAACTGAGAACATATAGTATTTGTTTTTCTGTATCTTAAAGAAATTCTCTTAACCATGATTAGTTACAACAGCTTCAGAATCCTTGAGTTTACCATTTGATATTTCTGCACTAATTTAAATAAAAGGCAAGAGGTTTTGAATACAACCATAGTGGTGAGAACATTTACACTCCATTAACAACCCCTAAGACAAGTGGTTAGGATATGGTACATGCCCAGATCCCACAGAAGGGGTTAAAATTAGGTATATCCCTCTTTTATTCTCCCAATATCTATTTTAATCAAGTTTAGGCCCTATGAACTAGAAACAAGACAGTCAATCTGCAGTGGACCATCAAACCCAAAGGACTCCCTTTCTCTGTGCGTCTAGGACAAACAACGGCTAGTCCCCTAATTTTTTCCCCTAAAGTATGTGTTAGCACTCTGGCATCATGGACTTTAAATAAATAAAAAATAAAGACTTATTGTCTTCCCTACTTTTAAAATACAAAAATGTGTTTTAAACAGATACTATAACCTCATCATATTTTTACTTTTCAAAAATTTCAATTTATTTAAACAAAATCAAACCAAGTTCACATAGTAAATATGTCTTATGTTCAGCAAATGTTTGATGACCTGCTGTGTGCATGTGTTTAATCTTAAAAACTAAAGACAATAAGCAGAATTATGTCTGTTATTAATATATATAGAACAGGGGCTTCCCTGCTGGCACAGTGGTTAAGAATCTGCCTGCCAATGCAGGGGACACGGGTTTGAGCCCTGGTCCGGGAAGATCCCACATGCCATGGATCAACTAAGCCCGTGCACCACAACTACTGAGCCTGCGCTCTAGAGCCCAGCAGGCATGACTACTGAAGGCCGCGCACCTAGATCCCGTGCTCCACAGCAAGAGAAGCCACCATAATGAGAAGCCTGCGCACCGCAATGAAGAGTGGCCCCCGCTCACCACAGCTAGAGAAAGCCTGCGCGCAGCAACGAAGACCCAACGCAGCCAAAAATAAATAAAACAAAATAAATAAATTTATATATATTAAAAAATATATATATATATACACATATATATAAATGAAACATACTGGGGGATTCTCAGAAATCTGGAAATTGCTTTGTTTTTCAGTGCTAGAATTTGTGTGGGCTGGACTAGTAGATAGAGAAACATGGTTGAATATCTTGAAGTGCTGTACCCTGATACCACATTTTGTTCTCCTTGATGTAACTCTCTTTAAACATCTTGAATTTTAAAGTTTTAAAATGTTCTTTGTTTTAGTATTTAGGTATTTAAAAGTTTTGTAACTGGGGGAGAAAATACAGCAGTATTTAAAAAGTCCAAAATTAGCCACAAAATTTGGAGAAAAATTTATTCACAGAGCAAGTGAGGATGTGATGAAACAGTGAGCCCTTGTTTATTATTGCTTAGCCACCTGGAGTGGAATTTTGCCTGGCCTTCAATCCAAATAAAGCAGGCAAGGTTTTTGTGGTGTGGGTTTAAATTGAGCAAAGATTAGTGCCTTGTTTTGAAACTTGGTTGAAAAAAATGCCAATAGTGACTGAAGAATGTTAACATAAAAACTTAGAGATCGTCATCAGTTATGCAATGAAAATATGAAATGATTAAACATTGCAAGATGTGCTTTCCTATATATGTGTGTGTGTGTGTGTGTGTGTGTGTGTAAAGTCTCATTTGATCCTCATGGTAATCCTGTGATGATGCACAACTGGAATTCTTATCCCCATTTAACTCGGGAGGAAATAGAGTGCATAAGGTTGCCTAGCTAAAAAGGGGTAGATAGATTTTGAACCTAAGCCATTTCACTTCTAGACCAGTGTCCTTTTAACTATATGTACTCTTGAGGGATTAATTACTCCCTTCCAGAATTAATGTTTTCCAGTTACTGGATATGTAAGGGCAGGGGTAGAATGGTTTAAAAGCCATTCTGATCATCTCAGACTATCTCAGCCTCCTTCTAGTTCTCTTAGGTTCTTTCTCAAGTGTTTTAAGGTGATTTTTTCTTCTTAATTAGTATCTGGTGTTCCTCAGTGTTCATTTTGGTCATTTTCCTCCCAGGTTATTTGAGAGGTTTTCTGCCTTTGCCTAAGAGAATTACTCAGAAGGGGTTGAGACCAAGAGATAAATTATAATGAAACTTGCTTTGCGAAAAGTAATTTTTCTATTTGGTTTCTATATTTGCTTCTTCAGAGAGAATAATTCCTGTTGTTCTTCACATTGATAGAATTTATTTTCAGCTTTCCTGAGGCTTCAGATGATTAACATGTGTGTTCTTGTAGCAAATATTTTGCCTCCGCTGATTGTTAACTTTTTCTTTGCTTATTTGTTAAATTTCTTCTTTAGAAGAAATAGGATTAGAAGAATAGGATTCTGGGGACTTCCTGGGTGGCGCAGTGGTTAAGAATCCACCTGCCAATGCAGGGGACACGGGTTTGAGCCCTGGTCCGGGAAGATCCCACATGCCGCGGAGCAGCTAAGCCTGTGTGCCGCAGCTACTGAGCCTGCGCTCTAGAGCCCGCGAGCCACAACTACTGAGCCTGCGCGCTTAGAACCCATGCTCCGCAGCAAGAGAAGCCACCACAATGAGAAGCCCGCACACCACAACAAAGAGTAGCCCCCGCTCGCCACAACTAGAGAAAGCCTGCGCAGAGCAATAAGACCTGACGCAGCCATACTAACATACATAAATAAATAAAAGAATAGGATTCTGTGAACACCTAGGAAGAATTTTTTGTGAGCTTCCCCCCCACCCCTCTTTTTTTTGGGCAAAAAAACCACTGCGCCTGGCTTATCTGATAGTGAGTAATTGAAGAAAGTGTTATATTGTTAACTTTTTACTATTGAGCCCTAGTAGACTACATAAAAAACTAGTTCTGCCTCAGCATGTTTATGAGGCAAGCTAAGCCTTTCATGAGATTTAGTAGCCTAATGGGCTTTTTGGTCCAAATCATGGTCAGTTATTTTCCCTGATTCTACACATTAAAGGTTGGTCTGGGCTATTTGATGATTAAAAACCAGTAATCCATTGGCAATAAGCCAGTCCTAATTGGGGAATTTGCTGCTTTCTAACATAATCCTTTTGTTTGTTTGTTTTTTTGGGAAACATACACACACACACACACAAAAGAAAAACACACAAAGAGAAAAATTTTTGTTCAATATAATGTCCCTTTTCTAGAGTCTAGCAGTCTCTGCTTTCTGTTTTCCTAGGCTGGACATTTTTACTTTCTTACCGGATGCTTGCTCTTCCTGTGTTATAGTTCTATAAAATGAGTTTTCAAATTTCTTTTAGTGGAATGAATATGCCTTCGCATTCAAAATGTTGTCAAATGTATGCCTAACAAGTATCATTTAATAGGAAGGGGTACTGCTCTTAAGTTTCCCAAACCATGCTTTTGTACAGTTCTTTCTTATTGTCCTATAGCCTGTTATTTTTTTCTTTCATTGTTGCTTGAAAGTTATATAGTATTAACTTGGTACAGTGGTCAAGTTGGACTCTACATTTTGATCAGATTTGTAAAGTTACACAGGACTAAAAACTTCGGAGTGATTAAAGAGGTTCCCTGCTGAGAATATGGATGACTTTATGTCATTGAATACTTTGGCCAGCAATATAAGAGTGATGTAGTTTAAAGAAATATTGTTTTCAAAAATAGCAGCTTTACTGAGATGTAATTCATGTACCATACAGTTTAACTATTTAAAGGGTGCCATTTGGTGGTTTTTAGTATAGTCACATTTTTGTGCAACCATCACTAAAATCAGTTTTAGAAGATTTCATTACTCTCCCTCAAAAAAACTGTACCCATTAACCCTTACTCTCCTCTCGCAGCCCTAGGCAACCACTAATCTACTTTCTACCTCTATGGATTTACCTATTCTGAACTCATACAATATGACTGGAATCATAATATGTGGCCTTTTGTGTATGTCTTCTTTCACTTAGCATCATGTTTTCAAAATTCATCCATGTTGTAGTACATAACAGTACTTCATTTCTTTTTATGGCTGAATAATATTTCATTACGGATATACCATATTTTGTTTGCACATTGGGTGATGGACATTTGAGTTTTTCCCGCTTTTTGGTTATTATGAATTTACTGCTGTTAGCATGCATGTTCAAGTTTTTGTGGGGATGTATATTTTCAGTTTTCTGGTATATACCTAGGAATGGAATTGCTGGGTCATGTGGCAACTCTGTGTTTAACCTTTTGAGAAACTGCCAAGCTGTTTTCCAAAGCAGCTGGGCATTTTACTTTTCTACCAGCAATGGCTGAGCGGTCCAATTTCTTCATATCCTCACCAACATTTTTTTTTTTTTTGCTGTACGTGGGCCTCTCACCGCTGTGGCCTCTCCCGTTGCGGAGCACAGGCTCCGGACGCGCAGGCTCAGCGGCCATGGCTCACGGGCCCAGCCACTCCGTGGCATGTGGGATCCTCCCGGACCGGGGCACGAACCCGTGCGTGTCCCCTGCATCGGCAGGTGGACTCTCAACCACTGTGCCACCAGGAAAGCCCAACATTTTTTTTTATTCTAGGCATTCCAGTGGGTATGAATCTTACTGTGTTTTGATTTGCATCTCCATGATAATTAATGTAAAATACTGTTTTTAAAGTTTTTTTAATTGTAAAGGCAATAACAGGATATTGTTGAAATTAAGAAAAAAAAGGAACTTATTAAGAAAATATGTATCACCCATAACTTTAACATATATAGGCAGTTACTGTTAACATTTTATATGTGTGCTTTGAGTTTTTATTTTATTTATTCTTTTGGCTGCACTGCACGGCTTGTGGGATCTTGGTTCCCCAACCAGGGATCGAACCCAGGCCCTTGGCAGTGAGAGCACAGAGTCCTAACCACTGGACTGCCAGGGAATTCCCAAGTTTTTGTTTTTTAAAATATGTTTTTATATATTATTTTTCAAGTTGGGATCATATTGAACACTTAACATTAATATTGTCCCATATCATTAAATTTTTTAAAAAAGACGTTGAGTATACATATGCTAACATTTATTTAGAGTCTATTGTGTATCAGGTACTAAATGTTTTAAACAGGTTTCTAATTAAGTCTTTATGTCAACTCTGTAGGTCAAGTACCATCATTACCACCATTTTAAAGATGAGACGGACCCTGGGTTAAATTGCTTGCCCAAGGTCACCCAGGTACTAAGTGGTATTCAGTGACTGTATAATAGTTTTGTACTGTGACTTTATACCCATTCCCTTTTTGGTGGACTTTTTTTTTTCCCACTCTTATAAATAATAGTGACTATCCAAGATAAATCTTTATCTGACTCGGATTCACTTGTTAGGATAGATTATTTGAAGTAGAATCACTGATCAAAGAGTGTGAATGCTTTCTGAGAAAAAAAATGTCTACAATCAATTTCTAAAGCGTCAGATTGGCCAGTTTCCCTGTCTTCTGAGAACTGTCTCTGTTCCACAGCCACTTTAGTCTCGAGCTGGTTTGTATGAAATTTCTAGTTTAGAGAACATGTGAGTTTAGTTTTGTTTTGAGTCAGGATTGAGGTCATACCTTATTCTTCATATGTATGAATTTTGGTGTGAAGTAATTATATGTTAAAAATAAGAAGGACTCTACACTTTCTTCCTGGGAAATTATCCTCCATTTGGACACCTTGAAACCACTAGCAGCCATTATTATTAAATGTGAGACTATTGATTTAATATGTGTGATACAAACTGGAATTTTGGAGCACAGTTTGTAATTGTAGATGAAATGGAGTATGGAATCATAGATTTCTAGACCTTTTATAGTTAGAACAGACCTAGAGACCATTTCAATTTATGGATTTATTTTCATGGAGGTAATATTGAATATTGAATCCATACCTTTCAATGCCTTGCTGTTGTTTTAAGCATCTTTATCATGGCACACAGGGCCACGTTCAATTTGGCCTCTGCAACCTCTCTAGCCTCCTCTTCTTCCTCTCTCCTCCCTTCTTGTTCACTTCGGTCCAGCCACCTTGACCTTCCTCAGATTACTAAGACCCTTCCTGCCACAGAGTCTTCAGACATGCTGCTTCCTCTGCTGTAAAGTTTCCTCCACCCGTAATGTGGAGGTCTTGTCTTGATTGTCACTTCCTCAGGGAGGTTTCTCCAGGTAGCACCCCACCCATTCTAGACCTAACCAGCTTTCCTGTAATGTATGCTTGCAACGTTTTGTGCTTTTCCTTTTTGCCACAGTTTTCACCACATAAGTGGTTGTGTTATTGCTGTATAGTTCGATATCTTATTACCCCCCTGGAGTGTAAGTTCTGGGATGGCAAGGACTGGTTCACCCATGTCCCACACTGTTGATTGTTTCCTTTGTGTGCAGGAGTTTTTAAGTTTGATGTAGTTTTGTCTGTTTTGCTTTTGTTGCCTGTGCTTTTAGAATCATACCCAAGAAATCATTGCCCATTCCAATGTCATGAAGCTTTTCCCCTATATTTTCTTCTTGGAGTTTTATCCTTTTAGGTCTTACACTTAGATCTTTACTCTGTTTTGGACTTAATTTCTGAACATGGTGTAAGATAAGGGTCCATCTTCATTCTATTGCATGTGGATATTCAGTTTTACCAATACCACTTGTTGAAGAGATGGTCCTTTCCTCATTGTGTGGTCTTGGCACCCTTCTTAAAGCTCACTTGACAGTATACATTAGGGTTTATTTCTGGGCTCTCTATTCTGTTCTATTGGTCTATATGTCTGTTTTTATGCCAGTACCATACTGTTTTTTGTTTTGTTTTTTTGGCTGTGCCGCATGGCTTGTGGGATCTTAGTTCCCCGACCAGGGATCAAACCCATGCCTCCTGCAGTGGAAGCGTGGAGTCCTAACCACTGGACTACCAGGGAATTCCCCAGTACCATACTGTTTTGATTACCTATTAGCTTTGTAATAGGTTTTGAAATCAAGAAGTGTAAGGCCTCCAACTTTGTTCTTCTCAAGATTTTTTTTTTCTTTTTTTTTTTTTTTTTTGTGGTACGTGGGCCTCTCACTGTTGTGGCCTCTCCTGTTGCGAAGCACAGGCTCCGGATGCGCAGGCTCAGCGGCCATGGCTCACAGGCCTAGCCGCTCCGCAGCATGTGGGATCTTCCCGGACCAGGGCACGAACCCGTGTCCCCTGCGTCGGCAGGCGGACTCTCAACCACTGCGCCACCAGGGAAGCCCATGTTTTTTGTTTTTTAAATTTTTTGGCTGTGTCGCAGGGCATATGGAATCATAGTTCCCCAACCAGGGATCGATCCCACATACACTGCATTGGAAGCACGGAGTCTTAACTGCTGGACTGCCAGGGAAGTCCCATCTCAAGATTGTTTTGACTATCATGGACCTTTGAGATTCCATATGAATTTTAGGAGGATGTTTTTTGTTTCTGCAAAAAAAAAAATAATGCCTTTGAGATTTTGACAGGGATTGTGTTGAATCTGTAAATTGCCTTGGATAGTATAGACATTTTAATAATTTAAGTCTTCCAGTCCATGAGCATAGAGTGTTTTTCTATTTATTTGTGTCGTCTTTAATTTCTTTGAGTAATGTTTTGTAGTTTTCAATGTACAAGTCTTTTGCCTCCTTGGTTAAGTTTATTCCTGAGTATTTTATTCATTTTGATGCTATTGCAAATGGGATTGTTTTCTTAATTTTCTTTTCTGATTGTCATTGTTAGTGTATAGAAACACAACTGATTTTTGAGGGTTGATTTTGTATCCTGGAAGTTTGCTGAATTGGTTTATTAGTTTTAATAAACCAGTTGTTGGGTGGAATCTCGAGTTTTCTACAAAGGAAAAAGCATTTGGGGCTTCCCTGGTGGCGCAGTGGTTGAGAGTCCGCCTGCCGATGCAGGGGACGCGGGTTCGTGCCCTGGTCTGGGAAGACCCGACATGCCGCGGAACGGCTGGGCCTGTGAGCCACGGCCGCTGAGCCTGCGCGTCCGGAGCCTGTGCTCCGCAACGGGAGAGGCCACAACAGTGAGAGGCCCACGTACCGCAAAAAAAAAAAAAAAAAAGAAAAGAAAAAAAGAAAAAGCATTTTATCTGCAAACAGAGATAATTTTGCTTTTTTCTTTTCAATTTGGATGCCTTTTATTTCTTTTTCTTGCCTAATCTCTCTGGCTGAGTCTTTCTGAACTGTGTTGAATAGAAGTGGTCAGAGTGGGCATCCTTGTCTTGTTCCTCATCTCTTCTCTAAGAGAAGAGAAAAGCTTTCAGTTTTTCATCTTTGAGCTTGATGTTAGTTGTGGACTTTTCATATATGATCTGATGTTTTCTTTTCTTAAAGGTGTAAATGCCATCGTTTGATATACTTCTACCTTTGATCATGATTAAACTAAAGAATAGTAGATTAGAATATAGAGAAGTAATAAGCCAAACAGACAATTTATTAAAATTAAATAAGACACAGAGAACTTGCACCGAAAAGCCACTATTTATTTCCTGGGAAAACTAATTTATGGAGAATCTGCTTGGTTTCTGATCCCACTGCAGTCTGACTTATATCCAGACTTCTCGCCTATCTTGAAGGTAACTAACTAGTGACCACTGAATTGCAAAACCAGTAGTCTTTTCTTAAACGACTCCTCCTTAATTTCTCTGTAGCATTTGGCACTGCAGTAGCCCCTTCTTATCCTTAGTTTCTCTTTACATGGTTTCAGTTACCTGTCAAGCGTGGTCTGACAATATTAAATAGAAAATTCCAGAAATAAAGAATTCATAAATTTTAAATTGTACGCTGTCCTGAGTATCGTGATGAAACTTTGTGCCTTTCTGCCCTGTCCTGCCTAGGACACCAGGACATGAATTGTCCCTTTGTCCAGTGTATCCCACCCATTAGTCACTTAATAGCTATCTGAGTTATAAGATCAACTGTTGGGGTATTGCAGTCCTTGTGTTCAAGTAACTCTTTTTTTTTTTTGGTTGCGCTGCGAGCCTTGCAGGATTTTAGTTCCCCAACCAGGGATTGAATCGGGGCCACAGCAGTGAAAGCGCCAAGTCCTAACCACTGGACTGCCAGGGAATTCCCAAGTAACTCTTATTTTACTTAAAAATGGCCCCAAAGCACAAGAGTGGTGATGCTGGCAATTCAGATAGCCAAAGAGAAGCTTTAAAGTGCTTCCTTTAAGTGAAAAGGTGAAACTTCTATACTTAATAAGGAAAAAAAAAAAACTGTATGCTGAGTTGGCTAATATCTGTGGTAAGACCGAATCTTCTATCCGTGAAATTGTGAGGAAGGAAAAAGAAATTCTGCTAGTTTTCTTGTTGCACCTCAAACTGCAAAAGTTATGGCCAAGTACATGATAAGTGCTTAAAGATGGAAAAGGCATTAAATTTGTACAGTAAGAGACTTCCCTGTTGGTACAGTGGTTAAGAATCCGCCTGCCAGTGCAGGGGACGTGGGTTCGATCCCTGGTCCAGGAAGCTCCCACGTGCCGTGGAGCAACTAAGCCCTTGTGCCACAACTACTGAGCCCACGTGCCACAACTACTGAAGCCCACGCGCCTAGAGTCCATGCTCCACAACAAGAGAAGCCACCACAATGAGAAGCCCGAGCACCGCAACGAAGAGTAGCCCCCGCTTGCTGCAACTAGAGAAAGCCTGCGCGCAGCAATGAAGAACCAACACAGCCAAAAATAAATAAATAAATTTATTAAAAAAAAATTTTTTTACAGTAAGATATTTTGAGAGGGAGAGAGACCACATTCACATAAATTTTATTACAATATATTGTTTGTAATTGTTCTATTTTATTATTAATTATTGTTGTCAATCTCTTATTGTACCTAATTTATAAATTAAACTTTATCATAGATTTATATGTATAGGAAAAAACACGTGTATATAGGGTTCAGTACTACCTGTGGTTTCAGGCATCTACTGGGGTCCTGGAATTTATCCCTTGTGGATAAGGGGAGACTCCTGGGTTGATCAAACCTTCCTCTTACTCTTTCCTCACTCAGTTTTCATGTCTTTGTGGTTCTCCTACCACTTTGACTGTTCTTCTAGTCATCATAATTCCTCTTCCTCCTCCCGCTTGTAAATGTGCGAGTCTCTTGAGGTTCTGTTTTTGATTCCATCTATTTTCTCACTTTATGTTTTCTCTCAGTGATCTCACTGACCATTGTGGCTTCAGTCATTGTCGACATGCAGTTGATTCACAAATCTGCCTCTTCTGTTAGGTTACAGTTCCTTCCTCGATTGTCTTTGGACACCTCCATCTAAATGTCTTCCCAGAACTGCAGGTTGAAGATTCACATAATTGAACACCTGTCTTTCTTTCTCCCTTGTGTCCTCTTCATGCTGTGACCATCCCCAAACATGGTTGGTGTGCTGCTCCTGCCATGCCTTTGCTCATGGCATTTCCTTTCCTATCCTTTGGAGTACTTTTCCTTGTACTCTTCAATATACTTCAAGGTCTGCCTCAAATACCATCTTTTCTGCAAAGTACTAATGTGGGCTGCAGATGACCTGCTCGTTCTTTGCTCTAAACTTGGGAGTTTCCTACAGGCTATCTCTTAAAACTATAAAGCTCTTTGTGATTTTTGTCTGTGTTTGCTTTTCTAGCCATAAATCTAGCCACTCCCCCTCAGGAACTCAATAATTCACCTCATGATACACATAGAATCACTTCTTGTTCCTCAGGGCAAGACTGTATGCTTTCATGCACATGTCATTTTCCCTGGTGGCATATCTTCCACTTAGTGCTTTTTGGGGGTGTGGGTGGATAGAGTTGATAGTAGTGGTCTTTCAAACTAGTCCTGTAGAGATGTCTTCCATCACATAGATAGATGTCCTCCATCTACTGAATTCTACAAGCAGTTTGGCATAGAGAAGAGACAGAATTTGAGCTTTGATTTTAAACCCTGGTTTTGATATTTACTAGCCGTGTAAACTTGGTACTCAACTTTTCTGAACCTCTATTTCCTGATCTGTAAAATTGGGAGAGTGTTTAACCTTATGGGGCCAATACAAAGTTTAAATAAGAAACTGCATATAAAATGCCAAGCATATGCTAAGTCCTCAATAAATGGTGTTAAAGAAAAAGAAAGAAATGAAAAGAGAAGAGAAGAAAAAGAGAAGCAGCAGTTATTATTCCCTTCATGGGGTCATTTGTGTACCATGGGGGCATGGGAAATGGTGTCAGACTGAGACAGGGTGCTCAAGGCAGAGCACAAAGGATATATCTTCTTACTCGTGGGGAACTGGTTTACTAATGACAAATTCTAGCCAGAGAATGAGAGAAACTTCCTCCTGCAGCCAACTAGTGACTTCTTCCTTACATTACACACAGCACTTCATTCATCTTTCTCTAGAAAGAAATGCTTTGCTCATGTTGTCCTGTCACCCGCTCTGCCTCCTCCCGTACATTTTCCATATTGTCCCCAATACGGCTTTTAAAATGCAGGTTGTATATGTTGCCCCTCCCTCTCTTTCAGTATAGATAAATCCTAACTCCTTGCTGTGAATTATAAGGCTCTTCATGATCTGGTCTTCACCTACTTCTCTAGCCTAGTCTTTCACTGTGCCCCATGCAGTGGACATTTGTCATTTTTTCATCTGACCAGTATCAACTCTTTTCTTATGTCTGGGAAATTCCACAGTGTCTTGGTGGAGGACAGGACCTATCTCACATCTCAGATATTGAAAAGTTTGGATCCTCATTTTCCCAGCTCCCTGGCAGCTAGGGCTTAGGAATGTGACCTGGTGGGACTTTGAATCTGCATTGAGGTGGGGACTTTGAATCTGCATTGAAGGACACGGAGGATCAAGGACTGGGTCAGCGGCAACAGTGATGGCCTCATGTTATATTGGCAGTCGTGTCTCCACCCGCTGGTACCATGAGTAGTTTCAATTGCAGTTATGACTGCTTAGCCTAGATTGGTAACGGCTTAGTTTCAGAGTCTAGGTTTTTCAGCCCTTGTGTTGGATCTTTGAGGTTACCCATTGCTTTTCCAATAAATTCCTTATCTGTTTAAAGGAACTCAAGATCATTTCTCTTATTTGCATTTATAAAGAGCCTTGACTCATACCGCCCTCTAGTACCAAGTGCCCCATTCACATTAACCTTCCTGCAGTTCTTCCAGACTAACCATGGTTGTTTCTGCCTCTGGGCTTTCTCACATTCTGTTCTACCTGGAACACTCTTTACCTCATTCTCAAATTGTTTTGACTCTTGGCGGTCCTTTAGGACTCAGCTCTGTTATGTCACTTTTTCTGCAAATCTTCCCCCAATTCTTAAGATTGGGTTAGCTCCTCAGTGTTCCCACAGAATCCTCTGCTTACCTCTATATAATACTTATCACACTATATTGTAATTGCCTTGACATCCCTTGGAGACATGGGCTAGTAGTATATTCAGTATCTTTGCATTGTCCCCGGCAGATAATAATTACTATCTAAATTTTATCTGTTGAATGAGTGAAAAACTATTGAATTATACTCTGTGTTATGTTAAAATTTGTCTATTTGCATGTCTGTTTTTCCTAATAAACTGTGACTATTCTAAGAGCAGCGGCCAAGTTCTTCTTCACCTTTATATCCTTAATTTGTAGCATAGTATTTGGCTCATAGTAGACCCTGAGAGAATGTTGAATGCATAACTGAATGACTGAGTGGCAGGGCTGTCTTTTTAGAATTTCAGTTCAACAGTTTTTCCCAAGAGAAAGTATCTTCTTTGACCATATAGGTAAAGATGAGATATCTGCATGTAGCTCATATTGAGTAATTGACATTCTCAACTTCTCTGTATCAGGATTGGTAATCTGTTTAGAAGATAATGTTTATACATGAAAAAAAAACTATTTGACAAGCCAGTATTTTATGTGCCGACTGAGTGATACGGGCAGATGTTGCTTCAGTGTCAGGCTCAATATAACATTCTTTTTTTTTCCTTAATATTTATTTATTTTGGCTGTGCCGGGTCTTAGTTGTGGCTCGTGGGATCTTCGTTGTGGCACGTTTAGTTGCGGCTTCGTGTGGGATCTAGTTCCCTGACCAGGGATCGAACCCGGGCCCCCTGCATTGGGAGCACAGAGTGTTACCCACTGGACCACGAGGGAAGTCCCTCAATATAACATTCTTTTTTTTTTTTTTTTTTTTTGCGGTACGCGGGCCTCTCACTGTTGTGGCCTCTCCCGTTGCGGAGCACAGGCTCCGGACGCGCAGGCTCAGCGGCCATGGCTCATGGGCCCAGGTGCTCCGCGGCATGTGGGATCTTCCCGGACCGGGGCACGAACCCGCGTCCCCTGCATCAGCAGGCGGCCTCTCAACCACTGCGCCACTAGGGAAGCCCTCAATATAACATTCTTAATCGAGTCTTTGAAAGTGTGGTACCTAAGCAACTACTTAGGAAATGGTTATTGGTTAATTGGATTGATTAAAATAGAAGCCTGTAGTAGGCTTTGTCTTTCTGTTTTATTTGGTTTACATGCTGCTTATTTTGGACTGGTTCATTGGAATTTTTCCTCGTTCCTTTTTAGGTCCAAGACAACTTTGACAAGATTGAATTCAATAGGATGTGTTGGACCCTCTGTGTCAAAAAAAACCTCGCAAAGAGTCTCCTGCTCATTACAGAAGACGATGCATTTAAAGTATGGGTTATTTTCAACTTTTTATCTGAGGACAAGTACCCACTAATTATTGTACCAGAAGAGGTAAGTGTGGCTCTGGGAAGTTTTACAGGGCCATCTTAGCATTTAATAGATCTAACTTGGAAGTAGATATGGAAGGAGATCCTATACTAGTGTTTTTGGATCAGAGGCAAAAAAGCTTAGAGCCAAAAAAGTCCAAAAGTTAGTGATTTAGGGTTATGCAGTAACCATGGAGATTTGCACACAGGGTGGGACTCTTCCTCTCTAAACTGCTATAATTATAGACAAATCCATCCTCATGTTCAAAGAGTCTTTATTCAGTACAAGTCACAACATAATTTTCTGTCTACTTACATATTGGCAAAACCATAAGAAATGGCTGAGTGATGCTAGGGAAACACATAGGATCCAGAATGTTGTTCCCAAGGCTGATTTATGTGAGGAAATAACTATTCTTGTTTCAAAGCCAAGGATGGAGACTTTTTTAAGACCATACTTTCTAAAGTAAATGAAAAAGGACATTTGCTTGTTTTGTTCTGGGTTATTTTCCCTGAGCTTCCAAGGGGCGGGGGGACGGCGGGGGACAGGGGGAATGCAGGAGTAAGGATTCTGTGCTCTCTTACTGCCCTAAAAAATGATCCACGTAATACATGCTTATTACAGTAGTAAATTTAGAAAAGACTAATAATATGCAGATTAATCAACTGTAGTCCTCCCCTTAAAAGAAGTAATTTGTAATCCCCTAACCTTGGACAAATGATGTAACCTCTTGAGTTTTAATTTCCTCATCTATAAAATGGGGCTCATAAAAATGTTTATTCTAAGGGTTGTGAGGCTCTCTATTTAAAGGACTTAGTTCAGTAAGTGAAATAAGTCAGAGAAAGAGGAATACTGTATGATTTTATGCATATATGGAATATGAACAAACAAACAAAATAATCGAACAAACCAAACCAAACAAAAACATATAGATACAGGGAACAGAACAGTGGCTACCAGAGGGGAAGTAGGGGTGGGAAGGGTGAAAGGGATAAAGAGGGTCAACTTTTTGGAAACTAAGTTTTCGGTGGTGAGCACACTATAGTGCATGTAGAATTAGAAATACAGTGTTGTATACATGAAACTTATATAATGTTATGAACCAATGTTACCTCAATAAAAAATCTAAAATTAAAAAAAATAATTAAATCGCGACTGGGGGAAAAAATAAATGACTTAGCTCAGTGCCTGGCACATGATATGTACTCAGTAAATGTTAGCTCCTATGACTAATATTATTGCATACATTTTTGCACACTAGTCTGCTTATTTCTGTAGGATAAATTTCCAGCAGTGGAATGCTAAGTCCTAAGAAATGCACACTTTCAGGGTATGAGATGAACGAAGCAGAATTGCCCTTCAGAAAGGCTGTACCATTTATATACCTACCAGTAGTGATTGAGGGTGCCCATTATTACCCATCCTGCCAGCATGAGTCTAGTCTGTGATTTATTTGTATGATTCATGTTTATGTTAGGAAAATCTGTTTAAAAGTTCACACTGCAATATTTTATTTCAAGTCAGCAAGGATTTATCGACTGGCAACAGTAAATGAGGCAATAAGAGGAATACAAAGTGAAAAAGATGACTTCCTGCCTTCAAGGAATATGCAGTCTGCTCAAGGAAAAGAAAAAAATCAAGTGTAATTCAAAGCAAAATAAACTACCTGTTATAAGAGAGGTGCAAATGCCATGCAAATACAGAGAAGGGAAAGATTTATTCCAGTTTGAGGGAGGTCAGGGATCAGGGAAGGCTTTTTAAGAGAGGCAGTATAATGTAGTGGTTAAAAGCAGGGTCTTAAACTTTTTCAGTAAAGGGCCAGACAGAAAATATTTGAGGTTTTGTGGGCTTCCTGGGCCATATTGTCTCTGTTATAGCTACTCAACTCTGCTGTTAATAGCGTGAAAGCAGCCACAAGACAATATGTTCCTGTGCTTTAATAAAACTTTTACTTATGGATGTTGAAATTTGAGTTTCATATAATTTTAATGGACCATGAAATATTATTACTCTTTTGATTTTACCCCTTCTAACCGCTGAAAAATGTAAAAACCGTTCTTGGAGCAAGTGTGTATAAAAACAGGCTGAGAGCCAGATTTGGCAGCTGGGGTAGATTTGACTCATGGGCTGTAATTTGGTGTTCCTTGGTTAAGAGCAGGAGTCTGGAGTCAGATTTCTTGGATTTGAATTCTGGCTTCCACACTGCTCACTAGCTGTGTGACCTTGGGAAATTTACTTCATTAGTTTTTGCTGCAGTTTCCTCAACTGTAAAATAAGGCTAATGCTAGTATCTGCCTCCTAACTGCTCTTGTGAATATCAGATGAGAAGACTGCCTGGCCCTTAGAAAGTGCTCATTGTGTTACCTATTATATTTAGTGGGAAGGTAGCATTTATGCTGGGCCTTAAAAGACGGAAGAATTTTGACTAATGGAGAAGGCAGAGGAGAAGACTTCCGGTTGGAGGGAACAGTGGGCAAGGTTATATGAGGCAGGAAAGGAAAGGCAGGGCATGTCGGAGATGAGTGAGGTATCCAGCTTGACTGGATTGCCAGTCTTTGAAACAGCTGGATTGACTGATTTAAGCCAAAAAGGGAATTTTAAAAAGGATGTTGGGTAGCTGACAGAATGGCTATGATGGCTGAAAAACCAGGTGTGGAGGCTGTGCAGTGAGGAACCACAGGGAAAATGTGTGTTGTACTTGTACCACGGAACACCTCTGGCCCTGCACACTGGGTGCTGTCCAGGAACTCAAATCTTCCTGCAAGTAACTGTTCTTGCTACCATGGAGAGTTTTCTGTGCCTATTTCTCAATCACAGTCAGGGCGTGATGCATCTAATTGTTATAACCTAGGTCACATGCCATGAGCTAGCTGCAAAGGAGGCCTGGAAAGTGTCCAATTGTGTTTTTAACTTCCATATTGGGAATTCCCCAGACATAAGAAGCGGGTTAGGTGCTGGGCAGTCAAAAAGAATGACACATGCCCTTTCTAACTAGAATGTGATGGCTGTACAGAGATAGAGACAAGTTTCAGGTCTGGGCGACTGGGAGGTAATATTGTATAGTTGTTTAAAGCATGGTCTTTCAAATCAGACTGCCTGGTTTAAATCCCTACTTGACCACTTTTTAGCTCTGTGACTGTGAACAGATTACTTAATCTCCCTGTTTGGGTTTCCCCATCTGGAAAATGGGGATCACTACTTCCTTCACTGGACTCTTGTGAGGACTGATAGTTGATGTATGTGAAGCATTTAACTTAATGTCTGGCTCCATGATAAACGCTCACTAAATTTTGTGTGTGTGTGTATGTGTGTGTGTGTGTGTGTGTGTATGAATGAATGACAGGGTGATGAACAAATTGGGGATATGATGTATGATGATGGGTTTGGTACATTTGGCATTTTGAGTGGATCATCCTTGTGGAGCTGTCCTGTTTGAACTGAAAGAGTACATTTAGAGCTGTGAGAGGTCAGGGCTGGAGACAGAGACAGGGAAGCCATGGGAGTAGGTTACATCAGGGAGGAAGAGACAATAGTGGGAGAAGCGAGGGCTGAAGACAGAATTTTGAGCCCATTTCTGTAGCAGGGGGAGGAAGTAGATTTGGTAAAGGAAGCAGAATTGGATAGTCTGTGAGGTTGGTGGAGAACTGGGAGAGTGTTGAGTCATGGGTGCCAAAGAAAGAAGAAGTTCTAAGAAGCAGAAAAGTAGTTCCTAGCATTAGATTCTATAGAAAAATTAGAGGGTAATGAGTGAGAAGTTGCCCTTGGATTTAACAATTAGGTGGTCATTGGTAAGCAAGGAGAAGGCAGTTTCACTGTAGCGGTGGGGACAGTTTCTTAGTGCTTAATAATAATAATAATATAATTGTGCACGTATGTGAAAGGGGAAGCAAAAAATAAAACATGCTGAGCTTCCCTGGTGGCGCAGTGGTTGAGAGACCACCTGCTGATGCAGGGGACACGGGTTCGTGCCCCGGTCCGGGAAGATCCCACATGCCGCGGAGCGGCTAGGCCCGTGAGCCATGGCTGCTGAGCCTGCGTGTCCGGAGCCTGTGCTCTGCAACGGGAGAGGCCACAACAGTGAGAGGCCCACGTACCGCCAAAAAAAAATAAATAAAAAAATAAATAAATAAAACATGCTATGGAATTTTTGTCCACAAAAATTCTTTTAATACAGAAACATATAGAAGGGAATAGAATGTTGATAGATGTAGAAAAAGATATGCTAATGGTATTTTTAAAACCTAGCTGCTGCTTAGGGAGAGTGGGAGGGAGACGCAAGAGGGAGGGAATATGGGATTATATGTATACATATAGCTGATTCCCTTTGTTATACAGCAGAAACTAGCACAACATTGTAAAGCAATTATATTCCAATAAAGATGTTAAAAAAAACTATATTACAACAGTGACTATAAGGAAATCTTTCAAAAAAAACCTAGCTGCTGCTTGGAAGAATTGTGCTAATAAATCTCCAGTATTGTCTTTTAAGACATTTTGTAGTTATACATAGTGTTGTAAATTTATTTGCGTTTTCTTTAGAACTGGAGATGGGGTGGGTCTCTCACCTGTGATCTTTTGATCTCTAAAATATCCACAGTGGACTTGAAAGTGGCTTTGTCCTGATTTCAGAATTAGAAATTAGTTTGTAAGGAGACTTAACCATATTCCTCAAAGCAGCTCTTACTTGATGTGGAGGACTTGTCATTAGTAGATTATCACTGAGTCACAGGCTGTGGAGGGAGCCAGTCAGCATCAGCTTCCTGACTACTCTGCCTATGACACTCAAAAGATTTATGCTCGGGGGCTTCCCTGGTGGCACAGTGGTTGAGAGTCCGCCTGATGATGCAGGGGACACGGGTTCGTGCCCCGGTCCAGGAAGATGGGCCCGTGAGCCATGGCCGCTGAGCCTGCGCATCCGGAGCCTGTGCTCCGCAGCGGGAGAGGCCACAACAGTGAGAGGCCTGCGTACCGGAAAAAAAAAAAAAAGATTTATGCTCGGGACTTCCCTGGTGGCTCAGTGGTTAAGAATCCGCCTACCAAGGCAGGGGACACGGGTTCGAGCCCTGGTGTGGGAAGATCCCACATGCCGCGGAGCAACCAAGCCCATGCGCCACGGCTACTGAGCCTGCGCTCTAGAGCCCACATGCCACAACTACTGAAGCCCGCGCACCTAGAGCCCGTGCGCCACAACAAGAGAAGCCACCGCAATGAGAAGTCCGTGCACCGCAACGAAGAGTAGCCCCCGCTTGCCGCAACTAAAGAAAGCCTGCACACAGCAACGAAAACCCAACGCAGCCAAAAATAAATAAATTTATTTAAAAAAAAAAAAGATTTCTGCCCTAGGTGGCCCGAAAAACTGGGACCTACATAAGACTTGATGTGGGCCATGACTTTATTTTTATGCACCCAGAGCCCAGCCAAGACTTCACTGCTTGCTTGCCTTCCTCTTTGCAGGCTGACAGGAATGTCTTCGTCCTCTCCTAAACAAGTTAATCTTATTCGAGAAGGGAATGGCCTCTTTTTGACTTGTCAGGATAGTCAAGTGGCATACCTTGTCATGTCATTGTTTGGACTTAACTCTGTTGTTTTGATGTCCTTAGCTCCCTCAGCATTCTTCTGATTAGAAGTAGAAATAGAGTTAGTTTTACAGATTATTCCTCTGTGGCCAGGAGTACTTATTGGGGGAAAGAAGGGATCATTAAAACAGATTTACGTGGAACTGCTTTGTCTGGCTGCTGAACCGGCCTCCTAAGGTTTAAAATATGGCCTTGTATTTATTGAGCTCCTAGCACATCTCCTGGCCTTTGCCAAGCACTGCAAATTCAAGGTTGCACAGTTTATGAGAAACAGTAGAGTCATTTCTTAAGGTGCCCACTCTCTGTTAGATTTTGTTTTCTTCCTAAGTACTTTAATAGTGTTAAAAAAACTATATTTTGAATGAGTTTTAGACTTACAGATTTTAATAAAATTAAGTATGAAAATGTACATTTAAGAATAAATTTTGAAGTATAATGTCTTAATTTGTCATGAATGAGTTTGATTTGTATTATTACAAACAGTTTTTAGGCTTTATAAATTTAAAGTAATTTTTATGTTTCCAATAAGTCATTTACCATAATGATGGTTTGCATTTTAAGTCCAAAATATTTTTAAGTTAAGATTTAATTCTCCAGCTTCGATTAATACTATATGAGATATAAGTAACAGTGGTAGTGACATGAATAACATAAGTGGGGTAAGTTTGCTTTTGACTCAGTTTCCCATCACCCAGAATATCAATCAATATCAAGAATATTGAATAAATTAAGTGAAAGTGACTTAGTACCAAAAGTCAAGAAATTGCATGTCCCCATTTGAGATGGTTCTATAATTTTTGTCAAATGATATTCCTGGAAATGTGTGTCTGTAAAGTATAGTTTTTACATTAGTATTCATTTCCCACAGAGCCAAGAACAAAACAGGATGTTTGTCTGTTGCTTATTTGGAAGAATTGCCTTCTTGCAATTAAATATTAAACCTGAAATAGTTTTAAGAGATCCTTTATTAAGAAATAAAATCTGAATTGTTATTAAGTTAATAAAGACCCACTTCAATGATTACAGTGAAACAACTTCTAACAAATAAACTTTGGAGCCAGAGGCCTCAAAAATCACATGCAGCTTGAAAGTTTATTCTTTGTTATTTTTGGTGCAACTTGCCTTGGAAGGAGGAAGTAAGCTGCTTCCTGAAACTGAATGAGCTCTTAGAATTGGTGCAGTCCACTCAGACTAACACAGCAGCACATGATTTATTACTTAGTATCATCGAATAGTTACTGAGAATGGGAATGTTTGTCTCTCCTTGGCCCAATATAATGAACTAAGAGGTCCTTAAGTTATTTGGTTATAAGTATATGACTGTGTTGAAAGCCAACAGGAAATGAATCTAGATTAGTTGCCTGGAACAGTCACTGGGAATGCAGAGCAGATGCTGAGCGCTGATGACAAACTCTGGAGGGTTGGGGGAGGGCAACTTCAGAAAGGTTCAGGATGAATCTGGGAAGCTGTTTCTAGAGCTGAGTTTGCTGCTAACAGGAAACAATGTTAAAGACATTCCAATATACATGAGGAATTGAAGCTCAGAGTGTGAGGGGCACCAGTTCATTCACAGTGGTAGGTGAGAAAAAGCTAAGGCTGTTTCTTGACTTGTCATGCCCACTTTTTGTTATCCTGTCCATGCATGTGGCCACACCCATGGCCTCACTACTAAAACTTCTAGCAGTGCCTGTACAACCTTTATCCCAAGTTGTGATCAGGCAGCATGGGCCCTCTTTTTGCTGCCTTAGGGAGATTGAATTTCTGTGCATGATAACACCTCTAAGTTATTTTACTTTGGTCAATTATTTATATAATTGACTTTTTCTCTCTTGTGTCTTATTGCCTTTAAGCTTTTTTCCTTCTACTCTTTTCTGTCCTGTTCTCTCCTTCCCTTTTCCCTTTCTTTTCTTCTTAATAATTTTCTTTTTCTCTTTTCCACTGCCTATCCCTATTACTTCTGTTTAAAAGCCAAGAAAATAATATCTGATAAGCTAAAGAGCAGATGTTACATCTTCAGCAAGAGAAAGGAAAGACCTAAGTGTGTTTTTCTCCAGCAAGTAAACATTTGTTGAATACCTACTGTATGCTAGATTTAGGGTATTAGATAATCTGCATACAAGAGGAGCTTATAATATCTCATCAAATTACAATAAAACTCTTGATATTTTTTGACCTTGTGATATTTTGCAAATGTATATTTCTTTGCAAACATGTTTTTCCTATTGTTGGCATTCTTTTTCTGTTAAAGTATGTTATTTCACAAACGACATTATAATCAAATTGTTGGAAGTGCAAAGAAGAGAAAGAAAAAATTAATTCACAATCCTATCTGTAACAAATTAGGCTCTAATATTTTGCTCTAGTATTTTTCAAAATATTTATATAAACTTTGTGCAGTGGAGATCATGGGTAAATTTAATTTTGCATTCTTCCTCACTTAATATTATTTCATAAATGCTTTCTTAAATGTAATTTTATTTTTTCTGTTTTTTAAAAATTTAATTTAATTAATTGATTTTTTATACAACAGGTTCTTATTAGTTATCTATTTTATACATATTAGTGTATACATGTCAATCCCAATCTCCCAGTTGATCTCCCACCCCCACCCCCTGCACTTTCCCCCCTTGGTGTCCATACGTTTGTTCTCTACATCTGTGTTTCTGCTTCTGCCTTGCAAACTGGTTCATCTGTACCATTTTTCTAGATTCCACATATATGCGTTAATATACGATATTTGTTTTTCTCTTTCTGACTTATTTCTCTCTGTAGGACAGTCTCTAGGTCCATCCATGTCTCTACAAATGACCCAATTTCGTTCCTTTTTATGGCTAAGTAATATTCCATTGTATATATGTACCACATCTTCTTTACCCATTTGTCTGTCAGTGGGCATTTAGGATGCTTCCATGACCTGGCTATTGTAAATAGTGCTGCAATGAACATTGGGGTGCATGTGTCTTTTTTGTTTGTTTATTGAAACAGAAAGTCACAAAAATTATAATCATCCTCATCAGTTCACTCAGCCCCATGTAATTAATTTTTTTTTCATCTTGATCTTTTGTTAGCACTTTTATGAATTCATCAGTTTTCCATTAGAGTTCTGAAAATGCTTATTCATTCAGTTCAGCAGTATAGTCAGTTACCAGAAACCTGTACTTCTTGGAGTCTTTTCAGTGAATTCCTTGAAGATGAAACCCTTTTGTAGGAACATATTTGCAAAAGCATCAGAGTACACCCAGAACTGTCTGTAAATGACAAAAGATTTAAAAATGACCACGGTTAAAGATTTGATGAAAGTTCATAATGATGCAATTGACAAGGAAATTTAGTTATTTCTGAGATATACATTTTAAAGTAATAACTAGAATTATGACTTATAACATTATACCAGAACATATAAGATTTTTAGAAATTTCATGTAATGTCTGAAACATTTATATTAACATATTTCCATACAAATAACCCAAAGGAAGTTTAGTATTAGTTGTTTTGTTTGTTTGTTTGTTTATACTGTAGGTTCTTATTAGTCATCAACTTTATACACATTTGTGTATACATGTCAATCCCAATCGCCCAATTCAGCACACCACCATTACCACCCCACCACGGTTTTCCCCCCTTGGTGTCCATACGTCCGTTCTTTACATCTGTGTCTCAACTTCTGCCCTTCAAACTGGCTCATCTGTACCATTTTTCTAGGTTTCACATACATGCGTTAATATACGATATTTGTTTTTCTCTTTCTGACTTACTTCACTCTGTATGACAGTCTCTAGATCGTCCACGTCTCAACAAATGACTCAATTTTGTTCCTTTTTATGGCTGAGTAATATTCCATTGTATATATGTGCCACATCTTCTTTATCCATTTGTCTGTTGATAGGCATTTAGGTTGCTTCCATGACCTGGCTATTGTAAATAGTGCTGCAATGAACATTGGGGTGCATGTGTCTTTTTAAATTTTGGTTTTCTCTGGGTATATACCCAGTAGTGGGATTGCTGGATCATATGGTAATTCTATTTTTAGTTTGTTAAGGAACCTCCATACTGTTCTCCATAGTGGCTGTATCATTTTACATTCCCAAAAACAGTTCAAGAGGGTTCCCTTTTCTCCGCACCCTCTCCAGCATTTGTTGTTTGTAGATTTTCTGATGATGCCTATTCTAAGTGGTGTGAGGTGATACCTCATTGTAGTTTTGATTTGCATTTCTCTAATAATTAGTGATGTTGAGCAGCTTTTCTGCCAATTTTTGTGTTGGGTTGTTTGTTTCTTTAATATTGAGCTGCATGAGCTGTTTATATATTTTGGAGATTAATCCTTTGTCTGTTGATTTGTTTGCAAATATTTTCTCCCATTCTGAGGGTTGTCTTTTCATCTTGTTTATGGTTTCCTTTGCTGTGCAAAAGCTTTTAAGTTTCATTAGGTCCCATTTGTTTATTTTTGTTTTTATTTCCATTACTCTAGGAGGTGGATCAAAAAAGATCTTGCTGTGATTTATGTCAAAGAGTGTTCTTCCTGTGTTATCCTCTAAGAGTTTTATAGTGTCCAGTCTTACATTTAGGTCTTTAATCCATTTTGAGTTTATTTTTGTGTATGGTGTTAGGGAATGTTCTAATTTCATTCTTTTACATATAGCTGTACAGTTTTCCCAGCACCACTTATTGAAGAGACTGTCTTTTCTCCATTGTATATCCTTGTCTCCTTTGTCATAGATTAGTTGACCATAGGTGCATGGGTTTATCTCTGGGCTTTCTATCCTGTTCCATTGATCTATATTTTTGTTTTTGTGCCAGTACCATGTTGTCTCAATTACTGTAGGTTTGTAGTATAGTCTGAAGTCAGGGAGTCTGATTCTTCCAGCTCCTTTTTTTTCCCTCAAGATTGCTTTGGGTATTCGGGGTCTTTTGTGTCTCCATAAAAATTTTAAGATTTTTTTTGTTCTAGTTCTGTAAAAAATGCCATTGGTAATTTGATAGGGATTGCATTGAATCTGTAGATTGCTTTGGGTAGTATAGTCATTTTCACAATATTGATTCTTCCAGTCCAAGAACATGGTATATCTCTCCATCTGTTTGTGTTATCTTTGATTTCTTTCATCAATGTCTTATAGTTCTGAGTACAGATCTTTTACCTCCTTAGGTAGGTTTATTCCTAGGTATTTTATTCTTTTTGTTGCAATGGTGAATGGGATTGTTTTCTTAATTTCTATTTCTGATCTTTCCTTGTAAGTGTATAGGAATGCAAGAGATATCTGTGCATTAATTTTGTATCCTGCAACTTTACCAAATTCATTGATTAGCTCTAGAAGTTTTCTGGTGGCATTTTTAGGATTCTCTATGTATAGTATCATGTCATCTGCACACAGTGACAGTTTTACTTCTTCTTTTCCAATTTGTATTCCTTTATTTCTTTTTCTTCTCTGATTGCTGTGGCTAGGACTTCCAACACTATGTTGAATAATAGTGGTGGGAGTGGACATCCTTGTCTTGTTCCTGATCTTAGAGGAAATACTTTCAGTTTTTCACCATTGAGAATGATGTTTGCTGTGGGTTTGTCATATATGGCCTTTATTATGTTGAGGTAGGTTCTCTCTATGCCCACTTTCTGCAGAGTTTTTATCATAAATGGGTGTTGAATTTTGTCAAAAGCTTTTTCTGCATCTATTGAGATGATCATATGGTTTTTATTCTGCAATTTGTTAATATGGTGTATCACATTGATTGACTTGCGTATATTGAAGAATCCTTGCATCCCTGAGGTAAATCCCACTTGATCGTGGTGTATTATCCTTTTAATGTGCTGTTGGATTCTGTTTGCTAGTATTTTGTTGAGGATTTTTGCATCGATATTCATCAGTGATATTGGTCTGTAATTTTCTTTTTTGGTAGTATCTCTGTCTGGTTTTGGTATCAGGGTGATGGTCGCCTCATAGAATGAGTTTGGGAGTATTCCTTCCTCTGCAATTTTTTGGAAGAGTTTGAGAAGGATGGGTGTTAGCTCTTCTCTAAATGTCTGGTAGAATTCACCTGTGAAGCCATCTGATCCTGGATTTTTGTTTGTTGGAAGATTTTTAATCACAGTTTCGATTTCATTACTTGTGATTGGTCTGTTCATATATTCTGTTTTTTCCTGGTTCCGTCTTGGAAGGTTATACCTTTCTAAGAATATGTCCATTTCTTCCAGGTTGTCCATTTTATTGGCATAGAGTTGCTTGTAGTAGTCTCTTAGGATGCTTTGTATTTCTGCGGTGTCTGTTGTAACTTCTCTTTTTTCATTTCTAATTTTATTGATTTGTGTCTTCTCCCTCTTTTTCTTGATGAGTCTAATGGTTTATCAATTTTGTTTATCTTCTCAAAGAACCAACTTTTAGTTTTTTTTTTTTCAGCTTTTAGTTTTATTGATCTTTGCTATTGTTTCTTTGTTTCTATTTCATTTATTTCTGCTCTGTTCTTTATGGTTTCTTTCCTTCTACTAACTTCGGGTTTTGTTTGTTCTTCTTTCTCTAGTTCCTTTAGGTGTAAGTTTAGGTTGTTTATTTGAGATTTTTCTTGTTCCTTGCGGTAGAATTGTATTGCTGTAAACTACCCTCTTTGAACTGCTTTTGCTGCATCCCATAGGTTTTGGATCATCGTGTTTTTGTTGTCATTTGTCTCTAGGTATTTTTTGATTTCCTCTTTGATTTCTTCAGTGATCTCTTGGTTATTTAGTAACTTATTGTTTAGCCTCCATGTGTTTGTATTTTTTACGTTTTTTTCCCCTGTAATTGATTTCTCATTGTTGTCAGAGAAGATGCTTGATATGATTTCAGTTTTCTTAAATTTACCGAGGCTTGATTTGTGACCCAAGATGTGATCTATCCTGGAGAATGTTCCGTGTGCAGTTGAGAAGAAAGTGTAATATGCTGTTTTTGGATGGAATGTCCTGTAAATATCAATGAAATCTATCTGGTCTCTTGTGTCATTTAAAGCTTGTGTTTCCTTGTTAATTTTCTGTCTGGATGATCTGCCCATTAGTGTAAGTGTGGTGTTAAAGTCCCCTAGTATTATTGTGTTACTGTTGATTTCCTCTTTTATAGCTGTTAGCATTTGCCTTATGTATTGAGGTCCTCCTATCTTGGGTGCATTTATATTTATAGTTGTTATATTTTCTTCTTGGATTGATCCCTTGATCATTATGTGTGTCCTTCCTTGTCTCTTGTCCATTCTTTACTTTAAAGTCTATTTTATCTGATGTGAGTATTGCTACTCCAGCTTTCTTTTGATTTCCATTTGCATGGAATATCTTTTTCCATCACCTCACTTTCAGTCTGTATGTGTCCCTAGGTCTGAAGTGGGTCTCTTGTAGACAGCATATATATGGGTCTTCTTTTTGTATCCATTCAGCAAGCCTGTGTCTTTTGGGTGGAGCATTTAATCCATTCACATTTAAGGTAATTATTGATATGTATGTTTCTGTTACCATTTTCTTAATTGTTTTGGGGTGTTTCTTTGTAGGTACTTTTCTTCTCTTGTGTTTCTCACTTAGAGAAGTTCCTTTAGCATTTGCTGTAGAGCTGGTTTGGTGGTGCCGAATTCTCTTAGCTTTTTCTTGTCTGTAAAGCTTTTGATTTCTCCATCAAATCTGAATGAGATCCTTGCTAGGTAGAGTAATCTTGGTTGTAGCATCTTCCTTTTCATCACTTTAAATATATTGTGCCCCCCCCACTTCTGGCCTGTAGAGTTTCTGCGGGAAATCAGCTGTTACCCTTATGGGAGTTCCCTTGTATTTTATTTGTTGTTTTTCCCTTGTTGCTTTTAATAATTTTTCTGTGTCTTTTAATTTTTCTCAGTTTGATTACTATGTGTCTTGGCATCTTTCTCCTTGGGTTTATCCTGCCTGGGACTCTCTGTGCTTCCTGGACTTAGGTGGCTATTTCCTGTCCCATGTTAGGGAAATTTTCGACTATAATCTCTTCAGATATTTTCTCGGGTCCTTTCTCTCTTTTTTCTCCTTCTGGGGCCCCTATAATGCGAATGTTTGTGCATTTAATGTTGTCCCGGAGGTCTCTTAGATTGTCTTCATTTATTTTTTTCTTTTTTCTGTTTCACGGCAGTGAATTCCACCATTCTGTCTTCCAAGTCACTTATCCGTTCTTCTGCCTTAGTTATTCTGCTATTGATTCCTTCTAGTGTATTTTTCTTTTCAGTTCTTGTATTGTTCATCTCTGTGTGTTTGTTCTTTAATTCTTCTAGGTCTTCGTTAAACATTTCTTGCACCTTCTCGGTCTTTGCCTCCATTCTTTTTCCGATGTCCTGGATCATCTTCACTATCATTATTCTAAATTCTTTTTCTGGAAGGTTGCCTATCTCCACTTCGTTTAGTTGTTTTTCTGGGATTTTGTCTTGTTCCTTCATCTGGTGCATAGTCCTCTGCCTTTTCATTTTGTCTTTCTGTGAATGTGGTTTTCACTGCACGGGCTGCAGGACTGTAGTTCTTCTTGCTTCTGCTGTCTGCCCCCTGGTGGATGAGGCTATCTAAGAGGCTTGTGCAAGCTTCCTGATGGGAGGGACTGGTGGTGGGTAGAGCTGGGAGTTGCTCTGGTGGGCAGAGCTCTGTAAAACTTTAATGTGCTTGTCTGCTGATGGGTAGGGCTGGGTTCCCTCCCTGTTGGTTGTTTGGTCTGAGGTGACCCAGCACTGGAGGTTACAGGTTCTTTGGTGGGGCTAATGGCGGACTCTGGGAGGGCTCACGCCAAGGAGTACTTCCCAGAATTTCTGCTGCCAGTGTCCTTGTCCTCACAGTGAGACACAGCAACCTCCTGCCTCTGCAGGAGACCCTCCAACACTAGCAGGTAGGTCTGGCTCCATCTCCTGTGCGGTCACTGCTCCTTCCCTTGGGTCCTGATGTGCACACTACTTTGTGTGTGCCCTCCAAGAGTGGAGTCTCTGTTTCCCCCAGTCCTGTCAAAGTCCTTCAGTCAAATCCCACTAGCCTTCAAAGTCTGATTATCTGCGAATTCCTCCTCCTGTTGCCAAACCCCCAGGTTGGGAAGCCTGACATGGGGCTCAGGACCTTCAATCCAGTGTGTGGACTTCTGTGGTGTAATTGTTCTCCAGTTTGTGAGTCACCCACCCAGCTGTTATGGGGTTTGATTTTACTGTGATTGTCCCTCCTACCATCTCATTGCAGCTTCTCCTTTGTCTTTGGATGTGGGTTATCTTTGTTGGTGAGTTCCGGTGTCTTCCTGTCAATGATTGTTCAGCAGTTAGTTGTGATTCCAGTGTGCTCGCAACAAGGAGTGAGTGCACATCCTTTTATTCTGCCATCTTGAACCAGTCTGCCTTAAATGTAATGTTAAATGGTTGAATAATATTCTACTCAGTGCAGAAGGAAGAAACATTGATGGAGTACATACTGTGCCAGACATTGTGCACAGTGTTCTATTTTTGTCCCATTTTATCCCCATAGTAGTTCTGTATGATGGGTGTTATTATACCCATTTCATAGATGAGAAAAATTGAGACCTAGCTTAGTTTATTTCCACTTCATTAATTGACTTCTACTACATTCTATGTATGATTCTGAGTTCTGGAGATTCAAAGATGAGTGGGACATTGTCCCTCCTGTAAGGATTTCAGAAAATCTACAGGGGGCAGCGTATGAATATAGAGATAGTTTCAATACAGTATGCTGAGTGCAGTGACACAGAAGAGGAACACCTGACCTGGGTCAGAGCAGTTTTACCAGAGCAGTGCTTCTCAAACTTTAATGTGCATATGGAAGTACTGGGGGTTCTTGTTAAAATGCAGATTCTGATTTTGGGGTCTTCGGTGCGGTATGAGATTCTTCATTTCCAACAGGCTTCCAGGTGATGCTGATGCTGCTGGTCCACATTTTGGACTATTCTGAGTGGGAATATTATAGACAATGTAGGATTTGAACAGATACCAGTTAGCTGGGTAGAGAAATGGGGAAAGGTAATCTAGATAGGACAGCATGGGGCAAGGCATAGAAGCATAAAAAAATGTGTTAAATGGGTAGACTACTTATAATCTATAGCAGGTGTTGGCAAACTACAGCTTGCTGGGTGAATTCAGCCCACATAGCCTGTTTTTATATAGCCCATGTGCTAAGATAATTTTCACGTTTTTAAAGGGTTGTTAAAAAATACCAAAAAAACAAACAAAAAAAAAACCCGAACAAAGAAGAACATATACCAGAGATGTAGAAAGTCTTAAATGTTTACAAGCTAGCCCTTTACAGAACATGCTTGCGATCTGTGTTGATGGTGGTTATTGGTGGAGTGTAAAATCTGCAGTAGGGCATGGCAGGAAATATGTTAGAGACAGTAGGCGGGGGTGATCACAGGGGACACAGAGGAGCTTGGCCTTTATCTTTGAGGTGATAGGGAGCTAGCCAGAGTTTAAAGAAGGGAGGTGAAAACAGTAGGATTTTGTCACTGATTTGATGTAAGGGAGTGGGGAAAAGGGTCCTGACATGGGTGAATGGTGTTGTTCCCAACTGAAATCCATAATTGGAGGAGAAGCCATTTGAAAGGTAGAGATGGTTCATTCATTTTTGCACATGTTGAGTTTGAGAGAGCACTGTAGGATACCCAGGCTTTCCAGAAGATAAGAGAGATCAATTCTCATTCAGTATTACTGCATCACTGTTTTGTTTAACTGTTACTATTTCATTTACACTTTTAAAGTACTTTCATGTAACGTGTACCTCCATACTCATTCATCTGAAAAAAACAGGTTGTTGAACAGCAGGTGTCTTGTAATCCCTTTCATGCAATGTGATGTGTGTGTGTGTAGAGCTGTCTGGAAAGATGCGTGCAGTATTTTCTACTGTTTTTCTATACAAAGCTATGTGTTTCGGGATTTAATAGACTTTTCTGGCCCAGGCTAGGAATTCACCGTTGTTTACAACATTGTCAGCATTCTAATGAGAAGCAGCAGCATTAATTTCAAATAATTGGCTTATGTGGAAAATTAATAAATTGGTGACTAAGTTGTACGTACTTTGAGATGCTTATTGTTCAGTAAAATTAATATTCTGATATATTGAAATCCAAGAGTAATCAGATCACATCAATTAGTTTGTGTATGATAGTATGTGTGCAGTTTGCTTTAGTTCTGTATGCAAATATACTATACTCTTAAAGATTCCAGTTTTTGATTACTTATTCTAGTTTCATATAGAATAAATGGCATTTTATCCATACCCTTCTCCCTGGTAGTATCATGATTCTTGAAAGATACACTTTTGGCACTATAAAAGAATATCTCCGAAATTGACCTTTCAGTGTAAGTAACACAGGTACATACCTAAGTTTAAAAGTTATTTTTTTGCTATGAAATAATGTTTTAAAAATTCTTTATATAGATTGAATACCTGCTTAAGAAACTTACAGAAGCTATGGGAGGAGGTTGGCAACAAGAACAATTTGAAAATTATAAAATCAACTTTGATGACAGTAAAGATGGCCTTTCCGTGTGGGAACTGATTGAGCTTATTGGAAATGGACAGTTTAGCAAAGGCATGGATCGGCAGACAGTGTCCATGGCAATTAACGAGGTCTTTAATGAGCTTATATTAGATGTGCTGAAACAGGTAAGAGTCCTATAACACTATTTCTCCTTACCTTTAGAATTTGACATGTTTGAAATAAAACAAATTTGCATTACAAAGATGAGTCTAAGTCACTTATACTTTTACACTGATTGAGAACAGTCTTGTGTTTTCCCAGTCTTGTGTTAGGCTTTCATTGTAAAGAATTATAGTTAAGCATTGGGAAATTACTATTTTGAAATAACTGTTTAAATGATCACATTTCTAAACATTTTTAAAGTACTTTTATGTCACGTGTACATCCATACTTATTCATCTGAAAGATCCCATGGCATATTGTTCAGTGAAAAAAAGTTTGTTGAACAGTAGGTGTCTTGTCATCCCTTTCATGCAATGTGATTTGTGTTTGTAGAGCTGTCTGGAAGGATGAGTGCCAAGATGTTGATTGCCGCTGGATTGTGGGATTTCTGTGAATTTTATTTTATTCTTTGTTCTTTTCTTATTATTGGACTTACTATTATATATGTTTACACATGTTGATCTCTCTTTATATATATGATATATATTATTTTTATAAAATCATAAAAATATTCTTTCTTTTGGGAAAAAATACCTTTATATAGTAAAGTTGTGTTTATCATATTAGATGATAAAGTTTGTTTTCTCAGCACCTGCATAGCATCTGATATACGTATGGAGGCTTAATGCTTATTAAGTAGAATTTATATATTTTTAGTGGATTAGATTAGATTTCCTACCTTATTACATTGAATAATAGCTCTGATTTGGGATTTCCTTACTTTGGTCCTTTCTTTGCTCTGTTAGGTGATATTGCTTTTGCTCTTTTCTCCAAATGGAGCCCATCAAAAAAATTAATTGAGGCTTAATTTGTGTAAGTTTTTGGTGCTGCAAAGAGTTATGAGACATGGTCTCTGTCTGAAGAGGATTTCCAGACAGATTAGGATGGCAGAATATAGAACTACAGATGAATTGCAGTATGAGATAGCTTTGGCTTAAATGTTCAAGGATTAGCAAACTGAACAAGTAATATGATTAGAACTTAGTGTAATAATCGAATGATACAGCCAAGATATTATCATATATTTAACAATGTGTATAGTCTACCATAAGCTATCAGCACCTATAGATTTACTATTTAAAATGTGAGTTAGGACTTCCCTGGTGGCGCAGTGGTTGAGAGTCCGCCTCCTGATGCAGGGGACACGGGTTCATGCCCCGGTCCGGGAAGATCCCACATGCCGCGGAGCGGCTGGGCCCGTGAGCTATGGCCGCTGAGCCTGCGCGTCCGGAGCCTGTGCTCCACAACGGGAGAGGCTACAACAGTGAGAGGCCCGCGTACCACAAAAAAAAAAAAAAAAAAGTGTTATTCTTGAATAGTACTGAAGGGTTTTGGCCTATAATAAATGTGTACTTTTGCTGAAGTAAAAGTTTTAATCATACACCTTTGATGCTGATGTATGGGAAGGAAGCACAGGGCTAGTAAGTGTGAGCATAGAAGCTATACTTAGCAGCCAGTAGCCTAACTACTGGTCCAGTTCTTTTTCTGCTCCTTTGGAGCAGAGTCATCCTCCAGAATTGTGAGGTCAGGCAGAGAGGTACTTTGGTGCCAGAGGGGGACTGGCTGAGAAGATATGCCTGGCCAAGTTGACTGATAGGTTTTAGCATTTTCATTGATGGAGGTCTAGATTTACTGAGAATCACTGTGATGTCTAGGTCTAGATTTACTGAGAATCTCAGATCACTGTGTGTGTGCATGTGTTTGTTTTCTATTTTAAAGGGAACAGATAGAATAGTATAATGAACTCTCGTATACCCATCACCCAGCCCCAGGAACCACTGATACCTGGTTAATCCTCCCCGCCTACTTTGACCTCTCCTGTCTTATCTTGACACAAATCCAGACATTTCATTTTATCTATAAATATTTCAGTAGGCATCCCTAAAAGATAAGGTATTAAAAAAAGAAACCCCACAATGCTGTTAACATCAGGGGGTCTTGCAGTCTCTTATCTGCATATAGCTTTTGGCGAGGTTGGGGGGTTTGGGTGGGGGGAGGAGATGTCTCTGAGTGTCTAAAATTCTATGTAAACTTTTATCTGCACATGCTTGCATGAATTTGACTGGGTATAGTGCCCTGCCTTTGTAGCTCTTCAAAGGGTTCATGATCCACAAAGGGCAAGAACCTTTGATATTCATGTATTCAAGGCCACACATCAGATAATGGAGCAGGCAAGAATGTCAAGGAAGAGGTATCAGCTCTTATAAATAAAAGGACAGGAGTTTATATCAGATTTAATCTTTCATAGGGTTACATGATGAAAAAAGGCCATAGACGGAAAAACTGGACTGAACGCTGGTTTGTACTAAAACCCAACATAATTTCTTACTATGTGAGTGAGGATCTGAAAGATAAGAAAGGAGACATTCTCTTGGATGAGAACTGCTGTGTGGAGGTAAGAGTCAACGGTTACCTCTTTCCAGTGCTGCCCCCTGCTGTTCAAGTAGTGTATCTTCCTTCTTCTAGACTCCAGAGCCTTAAAAATAATCTTAAAATTTACATTTCCAAAATAATACAGGCATACAGTAGCCGTAGTTTCTGAACCAAAAAATTAGATACCTGACAAAATTTTTTTCTAATGTGAGTTTATTTTCTTATACTCGAGAATAAAATATAGGGATTAAATCTCATTTGTACATTGAAGGGATCATTTCTTGAATAAAATGGAGTCATAAATAAGAAAATAAAGCAAAAAAAAAATTCAGTAAGAAAGTGTTTGAAGTCATGAATATATCAGAAAACCTGGGCCATTTTGAGTGTAATAGATAAACCAAAAGAAGATGTGAGCATTGCCTTGGAATACTTAGGGTGACTTTCAGAATACTTTAGTCACAGCTGCTAATTCGGTTAAAGAAGTGAAGTCCTCAAGAACATAAAGTTTTGAGTTTTTAATTTATAGCTGAACTATTGCCACATCTGTATTTGTTGAAGAACATTTAAAATACCTAAGATCTCACTCATAAATGATAATGTGTTTTGATGTTTGAAATGGTATGTATTAATGTCTTAGGGTGTGCAGTGCCCAGTAAGGGGTCTTCTTAGATTCAAGTAAACATGGAGACTCACAAGATTACCATAGGCCATACCAGTCTACTTATAAGGATATAGGACAAGAACCACAGCTTGCCAGCAACAATACCCCTGGTGCAAGGAAGGGAGAGACGCATCTGGAGGGTGTGGGAATCACCCTGGGTTAGAAGCCTCATATCCTATAGGAGTCAAGACCTATTGGAACAGTCCATGGGTATATCTTCCAGGGTTCCCTTAAGAGATGTGCTAAGGTACAAGGGTTGCTGTGCTCAGGAAAGCCCAAAGCATGGCCCATCAGGTGGTGTTGGTTCTCCCAGTCTAGGTGTAGTACACTAATCCAGGGTCATTTTTACCATAAGTACTGTTGCCTAGGGGGCAGCATTAGAAAATCAGTAATATTCATTTATAGGTACCTCTTATATAAATAATTAAGATTGAACTTAATCTAAATATTTTAAAATAAAATTTTAAAGACTAATTTTGCTTTCTATCTTAGTCCTTGCCTGACAAAGATGGAAAGAAATGCCTTTTTCTCATAAAATGTTTTGATAAGACCTTTGAAATCAGTGCGTCAGATAAGAAGAAGAAACAAGAGTGGATTCAGGGTAAGGTAATTTTTATTACTTGTCATGATATAACTTGAGAGCTCTTTCAGCTTTGGATCTCATTAAAGATACTCGGCATTGTTTCCTCATTGTCTATAGTTATTTCTATGTGAAACAGTAGCTAGAAGAATAACAAAGTGAGAGGAGTTCCCAAAATTTTCATCAATTTCATTTGCCTGATGAATGTGTGGGAAAATTATAAACTGGACATTTTAGGTTTTTTTACTCTTACTATTTAAAGAACATGGAATTTCCCCTTTTAAGGACTATAAAGAATTTTAAAGTAGCCATTTTGAGTATTTAGTAACGTGTAAAACGAAAGAGGAATTGTGCAATAGCTTTTGAATACTTCAAGTAATTTTCAAGATCTGTTACTTTCACAAGAAATCACTAGTTTCAAATAATTATCTCAAGAATGCAAACTTCTGATTTAATAACTTTCAAACTAAAGTATTACTCCAAAATTAGTAAAGAATGAAACACTTTATGAGATTTTATTTTTAATCATGAAAGAGGATTCTGAATGTTATATTCTTGAACATAGGTAAAATTGTTTTATTGAAAATTATGGTCACTTTGATGTAGTTTAAGAGTTTGAGGCAAGTGTACCTGGGTCTGAATCCTCTCTCCTGGGCTTCTGGGGTTGAGTTAGGAATTCTCTAGCAGCTTTCTTCTTCTGTGGAATGGGGCAAATAACAGTATCAACCTCTCAGGTTGTTGTGAGGGTTCATAATTAGAAAATGAAGATATAGTTGCATATTTAAAAAATGACACATCATTGCAGAAATGTTTGTGACAGATTGCAAACAACTTAAACGTCCATTAATTGGGGAGTGGTTAACAGATTATGGTACAGCTACACAGTGGAGAATTGTGCAGTACTGTGCAGTATGTACTGATATGGAAAGCTCTCCAAGGCTCTGAAGAGTGTGTTATGCCAAGATTTGTGTCAACAGAAGATGGAGAACGTATATACATGTTTATTTGTATATGCTTAAAGTATCTCAGGAAAGATGCACAGAAACTGTTAGCATTAGTTGCTAGTGGAGTGGAGAACTCAGTACTGGGGGATAGGAGTAGGAGCGAGACTTCATCTATGTCCTTTCATGCTTTTGAGTTTGAACAATGTGAAAGTATTAGCTCTTTAAGTAATTGAAACAATCAGGAAAGAAATCAGATTTCACGTAGAAATTATATAATGCATGTAAAGTGTGTATATATAGCAAATATTCAAAAAATGGTAGCTGCTGTTATCACCTCGGGAAGGGAGTATAGAGGGAGATGGTTTCATAAGGTATGGATGAGGGGCAGACTAAATACAGCAGGCAGCAAATCAGATACCAGGAACTTTATATCTCAGCCCTTGCTATGTCTTGTTCTTACCTGGCCTTTTGGGAAGTATAGGAAAGGGAGTTGGAAGTGTTGGGATTTCCTCAAATGTGTGTGATATTCCCAAATCAAGATCTGTTTAAGCACAGATAGGCAGTTACGGAACTTTGGAGCTGGAAGGGACTCCAGAGATCATCTCTCTCATGTTAGAGATGAGAAACCCGTGCTGTAAGAGGTTCTGTGACTTGCTCACGGTCACACCACTGCTCAGTGGCAGGATCAGAATTATCCTGGGTCTCTGGTTTTATTCCCACTATGCCATTTACATGTTAGGCTTACAAAGAATAAAGGGTATTCCCTGTTTTTTCTCCCATGCCTTTCACAGCCATCCATTCTACCATCCATCTGCTGAAGCTGGGCAGCCCCCCACCACACAAAGAAGCCCGCCAGCGTCGGAAAGAACTCCGGAAGAAGGTGCTGGCTGAGCAGGAGGAGCTGGAGCGACAGATGAAGGAGCTCCAGGTGGCAAATGAAAACAAGCAGCAGGAGCTGGAGACCGTGAGGAAGGTGGGCGTGGACGCTGGGCTAGGGGCGGGCTCTCATTTCACTGCAGAGGCCACAGCGACCTCACTTACTTGGTAGAGCTTTGGTTCTACCAAGACTAGGTTAATGCAACCGTAGAGAGATTTTTTTTGTGAACTGTGCTTGCAGGAAGTACATCTAGACCACTGAGTGAGACGCCCTGGTTTACCCAGCCCTTGAAAGTTATGAGGGTCTCAGGGTAGCAGGGACATTTCATTGACCAGAAAAGAACATTTATAAGAACAATGAGCACAGTTGAATTTTGTCAGAGAAAGATGAGACATTGTATTCCCCTAAGGATGTCAAGGTCACTTTTGGTGAACTGGACAGGATCTGTTGCTTTTTTAGGTTTTCCCCCTTAGCTCCCATCTTCACTCATGAGGATCTTGGAAGACCCTTAGTGTTAGAATTGTGGGGTTTTACTTATTGTTTGGAGCCAAAGATACAGTCTGGGTCAGCTTCCCTTTCCATCTCAGGGCTAGGAGGTCAAGTACCACAGGCTGTATGAGATAGTTGACATTCATTGGGAAACTTTCTTCCTCAGTTGTGTATATCACAATTCTGGGTGTGGTGCTGAGTCCTCAGTGTGTGGTCATGGTCTTTATTTGGGGCGCCTTTGGGTTGATCCTTTCTGCCTTGAATCACTGAGCACCTGCTAACCACAAGCTCAAGCATCCTTTTGTGTCCTCCTATGCAGCACCTGTGCCCTGGGATGTGGCATACTTTAAGGCCCCAAATTCCTGGTGGGGTTCTCCCTTTGCAACCCCTAGAAGTGCCACACTCTGTGCTGACTTCCTCTGTTTCTGAAGTTGGTTGTCTGTCTTACTGGTGTTTCCTGGTGTGTGATGAATCATTTTTCTCTTGTTGCTTTCAAGATTTTCTTTTTGTCTTTGGTTTTCCACCATTTTACTATGATGTGTATGTCTGTATGATATGAAGTATGTGTTATACTCTTTGTATTATCTTAGAGTTCATTGAACTTATTGGATGTGTAGGTTAGTATTTTCCATCAGATTGGGAAAGTTTTCAGTCACTATTTCTTCCAATATTTTTCCTTCTTCTTTCTCTCTTTCCTATCCTTCAGATACTCCTGTTATGTGAATGTTGGTGTACTTAATGGGTGTCTCACATTTCTCTGATGCTGTTTTCTTCTCTGTTCTTCAGATTGCATAATTTCTATGAATCTTTTTTTGTTTTGTTTTGTTTTGCTTTGCTTTTTGCGGTACGCGGGCCTCTCACTGTTGCAGCCTCTCCCGTTGTGGAGCACAGGCTCCGGACACGCAGGCCCAGCAGCCATGGCTCATGGGCCCAGCCGCTCCGCGGCTTGCGGGATCCTCCCGGACTGAGTCATGAACTTGTATCCCCTGCATCGGCAGGCGGACTCTCAACCAGTGCGCCACCGGGGAAGCCCTATCAATCTATCTTTGATAGATTCTTCCTACAGCCCAAATGTATGTATGAGAACCTCTAGTGAATTTTTCATTTCAGTTATTGTACTTTTCAACTCCAGAATTTCCATTTGGTTCTTTTTTATAATTTCTGTCTCTTTATTGATGTTGTCTGTTTGATGGGATATCATCATATCATCTATGACTTCCTTAAGCATGGTTTCCTTAGTTCTTTGAACATATAATAACTTCTTTGAAGTCTTTGCTAAATCTGGTGTCTGGGCCCCTTCAAAGGCAGTTTCTATTGCCTGCTTTTTTCCCTGCGTATGAGTCACACTTTTCTCTTTCTTTGCACATCTCATAATTTTTTGTTGAAAACTGGATGTTTTAGATAATACGTTGTAGCAACTCTAGATATGGCTTTCGCCCCCTCCCCCAAAAGCTTGTTATTGTTGTTTGCTCATTTATTTGTTTCATGATTTGGCTGGATTATTTCAGTGGAGTCTGTTTGCCTCATGGTGTGCAGCCTCTGACTGTCCTCCTCCCAAGCAGAACCTTGGGCGTGCACACAGTGCCTTGGGGTGACCGAGGTGTCAGCAGGGCTTTTTTGGCATTCTTTTGTTTTATACAGTTTTTAAAGTTTACACTCCATTTACAGTTATTACAAAATATTGGCTATATTCCCCGTGTTGTAGAATACATCCTTAAGCCTATCTTACACCCAACAGTTTGTACCTCCCACTTTCCCTACCCCTATCTTGCCCTCCCCCCTGTAACCGCTAGTTTATTCTCTATATCTGTGAGCCTGCTTCTTTCTTGTTATATTCACTAGTTTGTTGTATGTTTTAGATTCCACATATAAGTGATATCATACCGTATTTGTCTTTCTGTCTGACTTATTTCACTTAGCGTAATGCCTTCCAAGTCCATCCATGTTGCTGCAAATGGCAGAATTTAATTATTTTTTATGGCTAAGTAGTATTCCATTGTAGATATGTATTCACCACATCTATTTTTTATTCATTCATCTGTTGATAGACACTTAGATTGCTTACATATCTTGACAATTGTAAATAATGCTGCTGTGAACATTGGGATGCCTGTATCTTTTCAGATCAGTGCTTTTGTTTTTCTTGGATATAAACCCAGGAGTGGGGACTTCCCTGGTGGTCCAGTGGTTAAGAATCCACCTTCCAATGCGCGGGTTTGATCCTTGGTCAGGGAACTAAGCTCCCACATGCTGCAGGGCAACTAAGCCCATGCGCCACAACTAGAGAGCCCGTGCACTGCAGCTACTGAGCTTGCGCGCTCTGCAGCCCACATACCACAACTAGAGAGAAGCTCGCGTGCCACAACGAAAAGACCCTGCATGCCGCAACAAGGATCTTGTGTGCCGCAACTAAGACCTGACACAGCCAAATAAATAAATAAATAAATAAATATTCAAACCCAAAAAACCCAGGAGTAGAATTGCTGGGTCATATGGTAATTCTGCTTTTTAGTTTTTTGAGGAACCTCCGTACAATTTTCCACAGTGGCTGTACCAGTTTACATTCCCACCAACAGTGTACAAGGTTTTGGGTTGTTTGTTTTTTTGATGTTGAGTTGTACGAGCTGTTTATATATGTTAGATATTAATCCCTTATTGGTCATATCATTTGCAAATATTTTCTCCCATTTGGTAAGTTGGCTTTTCGCTTTGTCAATGGCTTCCTTTGTTGTGCAAAAGCTTTAAAGTTTAATTAGGTCCCATTTGTTTATTTTTGCTTTTATTTCTTTTACTTTAGGAGATACATTAAAAAAAATTGCTCTGATTTATGTCAAAGAGTATTCTGCCTGTGTTTTCCTCTAGGAGTTTTATAGTATCTGGTCTTACATTTAGGTCTTTAATCTATTTTGAGCTTATTTTTGTATGTGGCAGCAGAGCTCTTTGTCTCCATTTCTGATCTCTGTCAGTCTCTCAGCTCTGTGTTAAGCCGGATGCCTCTGTTGGTATCACCTCCAGTTGTTCATCTCACAGTGGCTCTGTTGTTTTCAACAATGCCCTGGAACCTACCTGGCCCCACAGTCTGATATTTAAATTCTGGCCCACATGTAGTTTTTGAGGCCTGTCTTTGAGACTTGTTCCTACTACACGGGGGCTCTTTGCTGGCCTCGCCTGTCAGACTTCTAGCTGGCCTGTGGTTTAGTTTGTTGGTCTTGTCGACTGAAAAAAAGCACAGCTAAAATCTGAGAGTTATGTTTTATTCGGGGACTTTACTGAGGACTCTAGCCAGCCCGGGAGAAAGCTTCTCAGCTCTGAGGAACTGTTCCAAAGAGGTAAGCGGGGAGCCAGGATACAAAGGAGTTTTTGTTGAAAAAAGCAAAACAAAACAAAACATGTAGTTACTGCTAATCACAAAAAACAGATATTTCAAGTTAATGATTTTAGTGCTTTTCAATGTATGGGAAGATGCAAATCTGAGCTCATTAAAATTATTTCTTAGATATGCATCTTAACTATCTAGGGCCAGGATCCTGTTTTCCTCCATCCTGAATTCCTCCCAGGGTGCACTGTTGGGACAGCTGCAGTGGCTGATGGCTTGATGGTGGGCAATGTTCTTTGTTTATTGGAACGGCAAGCAACATTTTTTTGTCTGCACCCTCCTGTGAGATACCTTAGCCCTAGATTGGAAACTGAGGAGAGAGGGAGGCTTATGTTCTTGGTTCCACGGCCATGGGGTAGAGCCTCCTTCCACTGCCATGTCGGGGGAGCAGTAGGCAGAGAGGGGGCTGCACCGTGGCTCACATGCCATAGGCTTTCACTATTCTTGCTGAGATTCAGTTGATTTTCTTGCTAAGTGTTCTCCGTTTGCTGTATGCTTTTAGGATAATTCCCAGAGACTTTAAATGGTTGTTTTTGCTTTTCTTCTAAATGTTGTTTTGCCAGGGAAAGGGTCTGTGGAGTTCCTCATGCACCCTTTGGGAAGTTGAGCTCTGATAAAGTTTTAAGGAATAATGTTAAGATGACAAAACTGTATAGGACAAGCTCAAGAAATAGATTCCTACCTCATGAATGCATTTGCAAGTGAATTTAACTTAATGACTGTACTAAAATTTTCTTGGCAAAATGTTGTTCAGAGTTATGAGGAATCATTCATTTACCTAATTTGTTTTGTATGTTGACTGGGAAAATTGTTGGAATGGAATTCCAGTGGATTTACAAGTTTTATTCGGTCTTTATTGAACACTGAGAATGTTTGACTTCCTCCATAATGTTTAAGTGTGACCGTTTCTCTCCAAATGCACTTCCATTGTAATATTCCCTGCTTTTCTGTGGATGGGTTTTTGGGTAGAAACTAGAAGAAGCAGCATCTCGGGCAGCAGAAGAAGAAAAGAAGCGCCTTCAGACTCAAGTGGAACTACAGGCCAGGTTCAGCACGGAGCTGGAGCGGGAGAAGCTTGTGAGTATCGCATGCCCAGAGGTGCTGCTGCGGCCTTAACTCACAGAGCCAGCCCCGGTCGGCAGAGGGGCAAAAGCCTGCCTGGGTTGGTGGAGGGTGAAGAGCTGGGAGGCTAGAGTGAGATCATCTTGCCAGCTTGGCTCTGTTGCTGACTTGCAGTGGGCTCCTGGGGAAGTTATTCATTCATTATCGGTTTATTGAGCACCTTCTATATGCCAGGTACCATGCCAAGGATATAAAGGTAAACCTTGCATTCAAGACCCCCAAGTAGAAATTTATGGAATGGGATGGTAAGTACTGTGGGTAGGAGGACTAAAGTTCCTGGTTTGCTTGGGACAGTCCCTGCCATCCTGGTACAATTATTAATAGCATCCCTTTCAGCCTTCAGAGTCTTGCCTTGGAAAATAAATAGCTACGGAAAAAGTAAGCATAAGTTCCATGACGTTGCACCTCTGTCATGAGCAGAGTGAGGGTTCTGAAGTCAGGAGAACACGTGAACGCTGGCCTGCCGCTCTTGGCAGCTCTGACTCATCATCTGATTAGAGGTTCTCATCCCCAAGAGACCCAAGGTCCAAGTTGCTTCAGGCAGCGAGCTGGTTAGTTGGAACACAGGTCTCCTCACATGAGTTGCAGTGTGTGGGAGAGGGCTGGGCCCAGGGCCTATTAAATAGGTGCTGTGACGTTCCCTTTAGCACCTTTTTGTTGCTCAGACTTGAAGTGGACGTGTTTGTGTCGCGAGAAGAAGGCATGTATGACATGGGGGGTCCTGCCCTCGTGGCCAGAAGATCTGGGTTTGTGTCCTCTGCTCCTGCTGATGAATAACTTGTTTCTCTTCTTCAAATTAGGGGGATAGTCGTATGATCCTTCATGACCCTTATGAGGGTGAACTAAGCTAATGCAAGTAAAAGTGTCTTATAAACTGCAGAGACGTATGCTAATGTGTATGTTATTGCATTTAGGATGTCCTTGTCTTTTAACTTATAAGGCAGAGATTCAAAGCTCTTTTAGCTAGAATGGAGAAACCATAAATGTGTTAGAACACTAATTAAGTGCTTGAGGTCCCCCTGGGGCCAGAGGTGCCCTAGAGAGGGAGAAAGGACGGGGTGCTGGGCAGCCAGGTAAGTGCAGAAGGGCTCACTGCAGGCCAGTCTTTCCTTTCCCCCTTATTTTAACCCTTCGGCTGTTCTGACTGGGAAAAGGTTCATTCTCTTTAGAGGAGACTCTTGGTAGAAAGATGGTGATTTTAAGACAGAAAGGAGTTTAAAGAGAAATTATACAGGGAAATATTTTTTTCTTGAGTCTGAAATGTGGAGTGAAAGGGATGAGAAATATACCAGGGCAGGAGAACAGCGTTTCGGGTGTAGTTTGTGGACCCAGACTCTTTGGTTGTGGTCTTGGGTCTTGGCATTGGGTTTGGTGCTCTTGCTTCCTCGGTCTTCGGGGAGTGAAGGACGGGCCCTGTCCACCCTGATGGGCTGCGGCTGTGGGCTGTGCTGCGGCTTCACTCAGGGTGGTGGTGGAGCGGGAGGCTTTCCCTGAGGGCGAAGTCAACCTGAGTTTAAACATGACTCTTTTATACCGTCAGATCAGGCAGCAGATGGAAGAACAGGTTGCCCAGAAATCCTCTGAACTGGAACAGTATTTGCAGCGGGTCCGGGAGCTGGAAGACATGTACCTAAAGCTGCAGGAGGCTCTCGAGGATGAGAGGCAGGCCCGGCAAGATGAAGAGACTGTGCGGAAGCTTCAGGCCAGGTGCCGATCGCCTCATCCTCTGTGCTTTATGTGCTTTGCCTGGACTCCTCATACACTTTCTAGGAATGACTAACTCTGCTGGAGAGGGAGGGGTCTCTGACAGATTGGAGAGACCCTGGGGGCTTGGCTGGCTGGGCTATTTATTCCCAGTCTGGGCCGCTGGGAGACCCTTGCTTATAGGGCTAAAGACAGGGCTCAGCTACCCTCTCCCAGTTTCTAACTTGCTTCCGCATTTGCTTTCTTTAAGATGTCATGTCAGGGGATGCAGCGCTAAAAACTGTTTCCCCAGCTGGTCAGTGCAGGCATATCTTGTGCTTTAAGCTACGCCCCCTGTTTTAGGAGCACTTGTGGGATGAGCTGGGGTACATTTTCCATAGCTGCCATGCCACACGTGGAGCAGCAACAGATGTTCTTTTAATCTTCAGGAGGAAAGAAAGAAGGAGGTTTCTTTGTTATGTATGTTGCCAAAAATGACTTAAAAATAAATGAATTAGGTTTTGAAAAGGTTGATTCTATTAAGGAAAAAATTATCTTCTAAATAGAAAATTAAATGCCTAGCACATTGCCTGGCATTTATGGGTCCCACAAGTGTGTGTTCACCATGGTGTTAACCAGAGGATGGGAACCACCACCCTGTTGTTATTGGGCAGTGATGTTAGCACACCATCCACTGCATGGGAAGGTTTGGTCCCATGTGACTTGCAAAGAGAGACATTCTAAGGGACATTAGACGTTTTTGAACCTCCTTATCATTTGTGATGTGTCAAGAGTTTATAGATCACCTTGTGCAGAGAATTCACAGGTGAGATATGTTATATATATTTACTTCTCTGAAGCTGTGAGGGAGGTTAATTATGACACGGCAGAGATTAGATCATAAAGGAAACCAGATAACTCCAGAAATTTATTAAAGTATTAGTTATTTCATGTTTATAGAATGAGTGATGTTTTGAATAAGACAGTTTTGGATAATTGATGCCAGTAGTTTTTAACCAGTGGTAAATATCATCATCCCCTATAAACCTTTTAAAAAATACTCATGTAGGGCCTGTCACAAATTTAGTAAATCAAAATATCTGTGGATAGGAGCCCAGGCATGAATATTGTTATTTAAAAAGCTCTTGTTAGGGAACTCCCTGGCGATCTAGTGGTTAGGACTCTGTGCTTCCACTGCAGGGGACACGGGTTCTATCCCTGGTCGGTGAACTAAGATCTCTGCATGCTGTGCAATGCGGCCAAAAAAAAAAAAAAAAAAAAAAAATGCTCTGGCTAATTATTTTGTACACTCTGATTTAAGTAAATGGTTCCAACCTTTTAAATGCAAATATAACTACTACATACAGCTCTGCTCCAATAAGCTGATATTACTGCACAAAAACTAACTAGTTTTTCTTGGGGTATATAAGGCCATTTTATGAATTTTACTACTCTAAATTGTTCTTTTACCTTAGTTTTTGGAACTTGACTTTAGTTTTTGGAACTTGAAGTGGACAGGTTCGCGCCCTCTAGTGGTCATTTTTAAGTGAGGCGAGTCCATCTCTTTCCCGAAGTCACAGGAGGCTGGGCCTGATTCAGAGGGACATTTTTTTTTTTTTTTTTTTGCGGTACGCGGGCCTCTCACTGTTGTGGCCTCTCCCGTTGCGGAGCACAGGCTCCGGACGCGCAGGCTCAGCAGCCATGGCTCACGGGCCCAGCCGCTCCGTGGCATGTGGGATCTTCCCGGACCCGGGCACGAACCCGTGTGCCCTGCATCGGCAGGCAGACTCTCAACCACTGCGCCACCAGGGAAGCCCCAGAGGGACATTTTGTCAGATTGGCAACGGGGGCTTTCTCCTTGCTCCCACTCAGGGTAGGCCTTTCTGGGTAGGAAATCAAGGGAAGTCATCGTGGAGTTGAGATAGAAACATTTAAGTCTGGTACTAATGAACTGTAATATAATCTTAGGCTGAGGGTGTATATACAGGGCTTTTATTATTTTTTTAATTTATTTTTATTTTTGGCTGTGTGCGGGCTTTCTCTAGTTGCGGTGAGCGGGGGCTACTCTTTGTTGCGGTATGTGGGCTTCTCATTGCGGTGGCTTCTCTTGTTGCGGAGCACGGGCTCTAGGCGCGTGGGCTTCAGTAGTTGTGGCACGTGGGCTCAGTAGTTGTGGCTCGTGAACTCTAGAGCGCAGGCTCAGTAGTTGTGGAGCATGGACTTAGTTGCTCCGCGGCATGTGGGATCTTCTGGACCAGGGCTGGAACCCGTGTCCCTGCATTGGCAGGCAGATTCTCAACCACTGCGCCACCAGGGAAGCCCTAGAGGGCTTTTTAGTTAGCCTCTGTCCTTTCTTTAAGCAATAGCAAGTCATTCTTTGAACGTTTGGCATCTCATTGTTCTTCCAATGGATGGTGCCTTCTCTGTCAGTGTCTTAAATTTTCCCAGAGATATTTTTTATAGTAAATTGTTTAAATACAAGAACTTTGACTTGAGCCATCTGGATCTTGTTGGGGTTTTTTTTCCCCACTAAAATTGAAGTTTTTTTTAAAAAATGTGTAATCCTGAAGGTTATCTATCCTCTCCTGAATGGGAACTCAGAAGGAAACTGTTCATTTAACATTTGGACAACTCAATCATTGGAAAGTTCTTGAGACGGAGCCATAGTCTGTCCGGTTATAACTTCCACCCACTAAATTTTTGTGTCTGTGAGGCCTAGGAGCGTACCTTAGGTCTGTATTCCCAGCAACTAGTACAGTGCATGGCACACAGTAAGTGCCCAAGGAGTCTTTTTTGAACGAATGGAGCCAGGTTCTACACATGGGGCCATGTGGAACAACAGTCTCTTCCATGCGATAATACTCTTCATGTATTTGAAGGCAGGTTGGCGCTGAGCCCTGGCGTGAGGTCTGGGTTTGATTCCCAGCCCTGGTACTTCCTAGCTGTGTAATTTTAGAAAAGTTAGTTCATTTCTTGCAGCCTTCATTTCCTTATCTATACGATAAGCTCGTAGGGTTGTTGCGAAGGGTAAGGGAGGGGATGCTTGCAAAGAGTTTCGTGTAACGTCTGGATTTGGTGGTCACTCGGAGTATGTTGGTTTCTGTTCCTTTAGCTCATCTGCAGAGGGGGAAGATATGCAACGTATAGAATGTCAAATAAGCATTCAGAAAAGGTGCTGACAGGCTGGAATGGTGGTTTTAGAGCAAGAAGATTATTTAAAATATCAGCAGAACAAGTACAGGATCCAGGGTACTTGGCTTAATAGCAGCTCATTTGAAAAGATTCAGGGTTTTACTTCCCTGATATGATTGATTGCCAAGAACCTCATATACTCTCAGGCAGCCTTCATGAAGTGTTTGGAGCAAGTGAGGTAATAGTCCCACCATAATAATATGAACTGATATTTATTCAGCACTTACGACATGGTAGGCACTGCTCTAAGTACCTTACTTGCATTATCACGTTTAATAGATCAGCAAACCTTTGGTGGTAGGTATAGTTCCTATTCCTTTTTTATAAATGAAGAAACTGAGGCACAGAGAGGTTCAAGTCTTTAGTCAGGAGTCTTGTTTGTAAACCACAGAAACCAACTTGGGTTAGCTAAAGCAATAAAAGCATTTGTTGGAAGGTTCTTGAGAAACTCACCAATTCCACAGAAAGGCAGGTGGCCAGGCCTTGAACACAGGCAGGAACCAAGGGAGGCTGAGCAGCCCTGACCAGGCCACGGCAAGAGCCCAGCGAAGGTGCCGCTGATGTCGACATTGGCACCGTGGGTCGGTCAGTCAGTTGTCCCCATTGCTCCTGCCATCACTTGACACTAGATGTTGCTGCCACCAAAAGATAAATTCTTCACTGTCTCTGCTCCTTTGTGTCAGTGGCTTCCATCAAGACATCCCTAGACACGTGAATGGGATTCAGGCTGGGCAGCCTAACCTCCTGCAAATGTCCCTTCCCCTCCAGACTTTCACCACTAGGATGAAGAATCCTTCCGGTCTCATTCACTGTTGTATCCCCTGTGCCTAGAAAAGCACATGGACAGTGTGGAATATATACACACTGAGTAAGTGAGTCCACTCTGCACTGGTCAGCCCACGTTGGCAGTGATGTGTTCACTGTGGATGTCACACTCCGAGGGACGTCTCAGAGGGTGCAGATTGGCCCTTGGTGGAACCCGGGGTAGGGGATGGGAGAGCTCATCTTACTTGAGGAAGAACTTTCTAAGAATCAAGGCTGCCAGAAATAAACTGACCCGGTTTGTGAAGCGTGGCCCATCACACAGAACTGGAGAACAACCCTGTAGGATGTTGTAGAGGGAATTCTTACAACGGTGTGGGACTGGGGATGGGGATTGGAGTAGTCAGATAGGGGCTGTGGAGTCTGTTACGTTACTTCTGCTGTTGTCGGTTTTAGAAGCGCAAACGCTCTTGGGTAGTAGTTACTGGCCTGCCGTGTGGCTTGTTACCATAATTCTGATGGTCAAGCCGGTAGAGATGCGTCCCGTCCTGGGCTGGCATCTAACCACATTGTCTACACTTTGGGTACAGGTGGGGCTGCACGTTAATTTATTTATTAAATACTGGCATAGCTGGATATTCTCAGATAGGTAGCCTGTTATTAAAAGATAACATTTTGAAGTCACACAGGCCTGGGTTGAAATCCATTACTTACCTGTGCGTCATACTTTTAAACCCTTTGACTTCATCTGCAGGGATAATAACACCTTGCAGAATTGTGGAGGGTTAGCAGCAAGGAAGGTGAAGAGCCTGACAGGCAGCGCTTCGTTAGGAAATGGTGTCTGCTCACTCTACCTTTTGTCAGCTCCTTCTTCTCTTGCTTTCATTAGTCAGCTTTTTCCTTGGTGATAGGTCTTCACTAGATAAAAAATGTTTTAATGTTGTAGCAACCCGGCAAATTTCAAAACACGGCCCTGCAGGTCACTTAGCCTTTGTGCCTCACTTTTTTCATCTCTGAACGGAATAATAATAGTACTTAAGTTTATTGTGAGGATTAATTGAGAAAACACACTTCCTTCTTGGCCCGTTAAGCCTTCAACGCATGTTATTTTTACTGTCATTTTTTTTTTCATAAAAGGGTGAAACAGAGCTTGGAGCAGGACTCATGAGTCACCTTAGCCACTTTGTGAATCTAGTTTCCCTCTTGTGAAATGAGCGGTGGGTTAGATGACCCCCAGGCTTCTCTGCGGCTCTGGCGTGCTCCGACATCTGCTGGGTCAGGGGCGGTGACCGGGCGGGTCTGACGCCGAGCTCGCATCGCAGGTTGCTGGAGGAAGAGTCGTCCAAGAGGGCCGAGCTGGAGAAGTGGCACTTGGAGCAGCAGCAGGCCATTCGCACCACGGAGGCGGAGAAGCAGGAGCTGGAGAACCAGCGCGCCGTCAAAGAACAGGCCCTGCAGGAAGCCGTGGAGCAGCTGCAACAGCTGGAGCTTGAGCGGAAGCAAGCACTTGAGCAGTACGAGGTCATTAAACCCAGCCCTGCAAACACGTGCATTTAAATATTCTTAAACATTTAAAGCAACAGGATATTTGCTTTACTGTAAGAAGCGGTGTAAGAATTGTGTTTAGCTGTAGGTAGGAATTTTTTTACAGGCGATGGGGCGTAACAGTTGGAGTCCAATCAAGAGACTGAAACTACGCCGGCAATATGAACAGGGAAGGTTTAATATAAACGACTATTAACTCTAACAGGGGATTACCTCCTGAGCAGCAAAGAAAACTCTGAGCTGCAGGAAGGGCAGACACAGGAAGCAGCCACTGCCTCTAGGGCTGAGGCAGAGCGCCCAGGGGAGGAACACATCCACTTTGCTCCCTTAGCCCAGTGCTGTGAGCCAGTCCTTCTTGGAGAGGGCATGGCCTTCGCCCACTGGGTGGCAGAAAAGCTCAGTGAGGTGCTGAGACTGGGAAGCCACCCTCTGGGGCACTGGTGGAAGCTGCCCACAGCGGAGGTGCCGCTAAAAGCCACTGGTGTGAGCACCATGGGTGTCCCACTAGCCGCAGGAGCTGCTGCGCAGAGCACAGTGGAGCCTCCTGCAGTGTCCCGCCAGCCGTTCCACTAACGAAGCTTAAGTGGTGCCAGCTGTCGAGGGAACGTTAGCCTAATGGCACAGGCAAGACAGCGAAGGGTGGGTTTGGAGCCGAGCGGCAGTAAGCCGGAACTGGCACACAAGGGTCTTATATATTCATCTGTAATTAGTGCGAATTACGTCCTCTGTGTGACCTCGGGCAGGTTACTTAACTGCTCTGAATCCTAGTTTCCACATCTGTAAAACGGGATAATAATATTTCGTGCTTCTTATGGCTGTGATGATTTAATGAGATAATCCACTAGTGTATAGTAAGTGCCTAATCATTGTTATTTGACTCTTAAACTACCTGTGTGTTTGCATAGTCTAAAATCTGCTTTTGTTCTAGGGAGTTAAAAAGAAGCTGGAGATGGCAACTAACAAGACCAAGAGCTGGAAGGACAGAGTGGCCCAGCATGAAGGGTTAATTCGATTGATAGAACCAGGTAACACATTCTTTGAAGTAATCAGATATTTAGTCAATTTATTTTTCTGTTTTATTTGTGTACTTGAATTGTGCTAAAAATAAAACCCCAAAAAACAAACTTCCTCAGCCCAAATATACAGAAACCCAGCTGTTTACAGTAAATTTCTCTTGAATAATCACTTGCCCTCTGATAGATAAGAAGGCCTGGTTAATCCCCTTTGTATACATCTTCTAGTTGTTTTGGCTGGTATAACCTTTATGGATGTTCCTCAGAGAAGAAATAACGTAGAAAAGTTACTCCTTTGTCTGTGGAAAAATGATAATGTTAATTGAAGAATATAAGACTTCCTATGTTTAATGCATGTTTGTCTCTTAGGTTCAAAAAACCCTCACCTGATCACTAACTGGGGCCCTGCAGCTTTCACCCAGGCAGAACTTGAAGAGAGAGAGAAGAGCTGGAAAGGAAAGAAGGCCACGGAGTGAGCAGAAGTCATGTCAGTTATGTAGGTTCTGAGTATAACTGGAAAGCTTTATGCTAAAGACAAAAGGACCTGGCTTTGCTGCTTCTAACTCTTCTTCTTTCAGTGCCTCCTGGTCAGTATACTAAGGAAGCCTTCTTACTGATCTGCCTGTAAAGAAGGGCTTACCTGAAAAGAAAAAAAACGTCAGCATCGTCAAGCTCTTTATTTACCCTTTCTCTGAAAACTTCAGCTTCTGAAAGTTCCCGTTAGCTCCCTCAGATTGCCGGTGGGGCCAGCGCTCGGACAGCGCAGTGGCGTCCTCATCGACCCGCGGCGTGTGGCTGGCAGCGAGCGGCGCTCAGCTCACCGGCTACCAGAACCTCTGCGGGCCGGGCCGTTGTTCTTCCTCCTCCGAGTGCTTGTTCCTAAACTAGATGGGCCAGCCTGCTCGCCGTGGCCCGCAGTTGACGTGGACTGCCTGTGACCACGGATGCTCTACTGGAGAAGGCGTTTCTCTCACACGTGGCCCTCGTTCTGACTAAGCGGTTGCCGTCTGTGTCTCTGGTTGTGCAGGTTCATGCAGTATGACCGGTTGGCATCCTGGCCCCAGCGGCGCTATCTCAAGGAGGCAGAAGTCTTTCAAACAGTGCTTTGGCTGAGATAGATACTTACGAGTCAAGGACAGCACAGAGATGAACTAAGTAAATCCCATTTGGAATGATGTCTTGATACTAACTGAATTCCTCCTAATATTTAAAATGGTTTCAACTGTCCAAGTGCCGGCAGACCCCTTGGTTTTACTTTTGTAGTTACTGTACAGAACATTTCAGGTGTCCGTGAATGCTTGTCCTAATCAGACCTTTTCCTTGATAAATAGGGATATGATCATTTCTAGGAATCATTCATGAAAAAAGTTTTAAAATGTATTTTTGTGACGTGCTATGTTGAGAAGGAACAAAATATTTATAATTTTCAAACATTCTTACCTAAATGTTGTACAATGTAATATGCTGAACTTAATTTTTTTGCTAATTTTCTAAGGTATATTAAAAGTGTTTTGTATGGTTTTTGTTTGTTTTAGTAAAATGGAATCAGTAAGAAAATAAAAAAATACCAGAAGAGCATACATTTTCAACTGTCTGATTTGACAGGACAGGAGAGTAAGGTTGTGTGTATGTGTGCATGTTTTCATATAATGAGATGAACTTGGATTTAGGGACACTTCCTGAAAACACTGGGTTTGCAGTTTGGAGCCCCCAAACCAGTGCTATCATGAAGTTAGCTTTGGCCTCCAATTTGGCATTTGAGTCACTCATGTGGGAAACCGTGGTGGATGTGTCAGCTCACAAACGGGAATTTACAAAGATGATTTCTCCCTCATTGTTGCTGTGCCCTCCAAATCCTCTTACCTCTGCTTTCCCGAATTTTCTTTTTATGCCTCTTAGTTTTTCTTTCAGTTTTACCAGAGTAAACCGTGTGGTTTTTTTTGTTTTGGTTTTACACAGTTGCCAAGATTAAAACGCCTCTTGTGGATTAAGCAGGCCCACTCAGTCCAGCGTGATTGTCTTGGAAAACTGATCATTTCCTTCTAGAGGAGAGAACACACTGGCTGGTGTTTTTTTAACTTTTTTTTTTTTCTGCGTCGGGTCTTAGTTGCAGCACGCGGGACCTTCGTTGTGATGCTCGGGCTCCTTGCTAGATGCGGCTCGCGGGCTTCTCTCTAGCTGTAGCGTGCGGGTTTTTTCTCTTCTCTAGTTGTGGTGCGCAGGCTCCAGGGTGCGTGGGCCCTGTAGTTTGCAGCACACAGGCTCTCTAGTTGAGGCGCACGAGCTCAGTAGTTGTGGCACGCGGGCTTAGTTGCCCTGCAGTATGTGGGATCACAGTTCCCTGACCAGGGGTCAAACCCGTGTCCCCTGCATTGGAAGGCAGATTCTTTACCACTGGACCACCAGGGAAGTCCCTAACTTCTTTCTCTACTGCAGTGGTTCTCAACCAGGGATGATACTCCCTGAACCCCCTAAGCAGAAATCTGGAGGGGCAGTGTCTGGAGACATTTTAATTGTCACTCCTGGGTTTGTTACTGGCATCTACAGGGTAGAGGCCAGAGATGCTACTAAACGTCCTACGATTCACGGGACGGTCCCTGTAACAAAGACTTAACATGGCCTAACATGTGACTAGTGCTGAGGTGGAGAAAACCTTCTCTGCAGAAAGGCAAGATCGAGGTTCGGAGCACAACAGTCTCTTAGAGTCACGGTTTCCCCAGGAGGAGCAGCAGGAGTGACCTCTTTGGTGTAACTGGGGCGCATGTGGGGGGAGAGTGGCCGCGTGCTCTGTGAGCAGGCAGAGAGCAGAGGGCGGGAGCCTTGGCTCACCCCGTGCGGGGCGTCGTGCTTCAGGAACGTTGTAAATGCCTTTTCAGCATAGGTGCAAAGGGAATTGCTTTGGATATGCTTTAAAGTCTCCCTGGGATGCAGGTTGCTGGGGCGTGAAATGTAAAGCTGCCGTGACCTTGATCTCTTCATGTGAGTGGCTGAGCACGGGGAGGGGCTGTCGGAACCATTCGGCAGCTGGTGGGGGATGAGTGTTCAGATTTACGGCCTGGCTGGTGATGTACCTCACGGAGCACTGGTGCCTGTTACACTTGGCAGAGCCTCCGTCGTGCCTTCAGGGTCGTGCCAGCAAGGCATCGCTGCCCTAGTGGAGCAGGGATCAGGTGACGCCAGGCCACGGGAAGTGGGGAAGAGGCGCGGCCCAGCTGTTACCAGTTCCTAGTAGGGGCTCAACATTTACTGAAAGAATCAGTCTTGGGAATACTTTAAGGTCTATCTGTTTCTTTCCTCTTGCTCTCCCTCTACTTCCTGCCTTATTTTGATATTCATTTTGAGACCTGTAAAAGTCACCCCTCAACTTTAGGAAGCCGTATGGTGATATCTACTCAAGCTAAAGACAACACCTACCCTATGGGCCAGCGGCTCCCCCAAGGGAAATGAGGCAGGTGTCCACAGGAAGGCCCTGCAAGGAGGTTCACAGCAGCTTCATTCAGGATGACCCAAACCAGCAACAACCAAAGTGCTCATCAGCAGAGAACAGATCAATGAATATGGTATATTCAGACCAAGGAGACCATACTTTATTTAAAAAGAGTGTCACTGAGAGATGCAGCAACTTGGATGAATCTCACAGACATTATGTTGAGCAAAGAAGCCAAACACAGAGAAAATACTGTTTGATTCCATTTATATTAATTTCCAGAACCGGCAGAGCTAATCTGTGGATTTCGAAGTCAGAATTATGGTTAGCTGGGGGTGGGAAGGGTGGTTATTGACTGGAAACAAGTGAACCTTCTGGGACGCTGGAAATGGGCAGCGGTTACCTAAGTAAAATATATCAGCTTTACACTCAAGATTTGTAGTTTGCTCTTTGTAACTAGTGCCTCTAGAATGCTGGACTGGCTAGTCCCTAGGGGTCAGCTGGTCCAAAGCCCTCAACTTTGCACAGAAGGACCTGGAAGGGGATGGGCCAAATCTACCCAGGAACAGCTGCCCCTCTTCCAGGATGTGGTTCATGACAGCACCTGCCCCCTGCTGGGTCCTTTAAATACAGTTGATGTCATACGTTTTTAATCTCAGTTTTTTCTATCTCCCATCACGCAGCTGGTTGCGTGTCCCTGCTTCACCACTCAGGAGTGGCCCTGACCCCTCCTAGTCGTGTGCTCAGCTTCCATTGACCTTTCTGAGGTTGCTGAGTCTTTGGCCTTGGGTAGTGGGTGAATCTGTGGTGGACACTAAATTCCATCCAGGGTTAGCCTGAGATTCCTTTTCCACCTCTACCACGTAGATGCAGCACACTGACTCTCAGGGCTGTGCACCCACAGGAATGAAGGCCTTCCTCACTGTTTACGTCCACCTCCTCAACAGCAGTCCTCAGGGCCCGGTTGAGGGCCAGCGGGACGTGATGAGTGGGAGAGGGAAGCTTTGTCTAGCAACCCCCATTCTGTTCAGCCCTGAGCCCCGCAGCCTGCCCTTCTTCCCCATCTGAATCTCTCATTTCCTGTCCCGTATCACCCAGCCTCTTCCCCTTAACCAGCACTCTCTGCTTTGACCAGCAGCCCACAATGGGTCTCTAAATTACAATGTGTCTTGGTGTGTTCCTCTTTGGGTTCATCCTGTATGGGACTCTCTGCGCCTCCTGGACTTGGGTGATTGTTTCCTTTCCCAGGTTAGGGAAGTTTTCAGCTATTATCTCTTCAAATATTTTCTCAGGCCCTTTCTCTCCTCTTCTCCTTCTTGGACCGCTATCATGTGAATATTAGTGCATTTGATGTTTTCCTAGAGATCTCCTACACTGTCCTCATTTCTTTTCATTCTTCTTTGGTTCTGTAGCAGTGATTTCCACTACTCTTGTCTTCCAGCTCACTGATCTGTTCCTCTGTATCACTGAGTCTACTATTGATTCCTTCTAGTGTATTTTTCATTTCAGTTATTGTATTCTTCATCTCTGGTTGTTCTTTATATTTTCTAACGCTTTATTAAAAGCTTCTAATTTCCCGCTCTGTGCATCCATTCTCCACCGAGTTCTTTGATCATCTTTACGATCATTACTCTGAACTCTTTGTTTCGGGTAAATTGCCTACCCCCACTTAGTTCTTCTGGGGTTTTGTCTTGTTCCTTCATCCCTAGGGGGCCCCGGGGCTAGGGCTGGCTCACTGGTGGGCAGAGTCAGGGTCCCGAAGACTCTGCGTCTGCTGCCCACCCACTGGCAGGTGAAGCCAGGGCCTGGGGTTAGTGCCGGACTACTGGCAGGCAGAGCTGGTTCCTGGAGTCTAGCTGCAGGGCTCAGGGATCCTGGAGTTTGCTTTAGATCAGTTGCTGGGCAGAGGGTGGTTCCTGACACACCTGGGTATGAGGTTCAGGGTGTCCCGAAGGTTGCGTTCGTCTGCAACGGGACGAACAGACGAGTGGACAAGTGGACAGGGCCAGCCAGGCCCCCGTTGGGGAATTGTAGTTTTCTTCCCCCTGGTGGGTAGAGCTGGGGTTTGGCCCTCTGGTGGGCAGGGCGTTGTCTAGGGCTGCGTCTAAAGGCAGCTGTGGGCTCTTTAGTCTTTAGGCAGCCTGTCTGCAGAAGGCTGGGGCTGTGTCCTCGCCCAGTTAGCTGCTTGGCCTGAGGCGTCCCAGCGCCGGCACCTGCAGGCTGTTGGGCTAATGAGCTGGAGGAAGACTTTAAAAATGGCGCCCGCCAGCAGCGGCGTCCACGCAGCAGAAGTAGCTCCTGAGGAAGGCTGCTGCCAGTGACTTTGTCCCCAGGGCGAGCCGCAGCCATGCCCCCTGCCTCTCCGGGAGACGCTCCAAGACCGGCAGGTAGGTCTGGCCCAGGCGCCTATCAAATTATTGCTTTTGCCCAGGTGTGCGTGGGACTTTGTGTGCGCCCTCTAAGAGTGGAGTGTCTATTTCCCCCGGTCCTGAGGGGCTCCTGCAGTTAAGCCCCACTGGTCTTCCATGCCAAATGCTCTGGGGGTCGTCTTCATGGTGCTGAACCCCCGCCTGGGCTGGGGGCCTGACGTGGGGCTCAGAACTCTCGCTCCTGTGGGAGGACCTCTGCACTGTAATTATTCTCCAGTCTGAGGGTCGCCCACCCGGGGGTCATAGGGTTTGATTATATCGCGAGTCTGTCCCTCCAACCTGTCTCGTTTTGGTTCCTTCTGTTACCGAATTAAGTCGTATGGACCCTACTTGGGCCCTTTAGCCCAGCTGAGGCTCTCTGTCTTGGTGCGGTAGAGTTCTTTTTCGTTTTGGGTTCAAGCAGCCGATAATAAAAACCAAAGCTGAAATTGACATAGCATAGGCTCACCCGGTGGCCAGAGAACGGAGAAGCCGGAACTAAGATCAACTTCTCCCACCTGGCGGGAGGGACTTAATTTTAAAGAGTAAAGACAAAGGGAGGAGGAGCAAGGCCTGCTATGTGGCGGCATATGCAGTAGTCTGCGGGGGGAAGGGGCAGGGCTTTTTCTGAGGGAGGGGGGTCCCATCCCCCTTTTATCCTTTTTTGGTCCTTAATAGCTGGTCTTGGCTGCTGGTAGGTGTGTTATTTAATATGCTAATGTAGTAAAATCAATGTATAATGAGACTTGGGGTCTGTTGGAGGTCAGATTCATCGCCATCTTGGCCCCGGCTGGTTCTATCTGGGTTTTTTTTTCTTCTTTTTTAAGCCATTAAAAATCTGCTTTTCTTATTCAGTAATGTAGATTTTACCAGAAGGCTGATTAAAAACTAATCTTTTGAAATGTCACCAAAATAAAATCCTCGACAGATACAACACAACTAAGTATATCATTAAAATATATTCTTAACAGAATAAAAGCCTAGAATGAGAACATTGGTTGAAAACATAGAAGCTCTACAGAAGCGGTAAATTAGGAGCTAGTCACATTTTAAATTTGCCGTCAGTGTTTCTTTGTTGAAGCCCAGAAGATAGAGCAAATTGAACGTATGGTATAAGTTAACACCGTGGTTTTTTTTTTTTTTTAACCAGATTCTGGAAAAGTAGGATTAAATAAGGAGAGCTTTTAGATTATAAACTTAAATATCCACTTTTGCTGGTTTTTCTTTTTTGTGTGAGTAGTTTCATTTCTCATCTCTGGACCCTTTAAAGATTTATGTTCACTCCTGCTAAAGGGTATGGGGGGCGTTGGTAGGCTGTGAGCAGGGACACTCCTGCTAAAGGTGGGTGTTGATGGGTTTTGAGCAAAGACTTGGAGCAGCTCTGGCAACATTTTTTTATGTCTTTAGTTGTAGAAGATCTTTTCTGGTAGGTTCTGGTCTTTTTCACCGATGGTTATCCTGCAGATAGTTGTAATTTTGGTGTGCTTGTGAGAGGAGGTGAGCTCTGGGTTTTTCTCCTGCAACGTCTTGGCCGCTCTCTCACACGGTGGGTCTCTGAAAGCAGCCTCCCTGGGGTCCTATCTTCCATGTCTTCTCTCCTCTGCTCTCAAAGTCTCTACCCCTCCTATGGGTCAACCAGGACCATCCTGGGCTGGTTCCCCTGGGAAGATGCACTGTAAGCCCACAGGCTGGTTTCAGGGGTGCCGAGACTGCAGTCACCTCCATGCTCACCTGTCCCGCAGCCCCTCCGGAGCCCAGGCCCCATCCCCCCATGCACTGCCCCATGCCGCTGACGGGGCTTTCTGTTCCCATGTGGAGGCCATTCGCGCCTGAAATATTGTTCACAAGGGACATGCAGGGAATCCAAAAAACGTAGATTTCATCCCCAAGTCCCAAGGCCCTGTTCTCCTAACAGCACAATTAGCTGTAAGATAAAGGGACAGTGTGAATGGCTTCTTTCTACAGTGGCTGCCCTCACAGCCTGAGATTCTAACTGGTCAGTGCTTGGCTTTCAAAAGTACTGAGTTGGAAAGAACCTGGATTCCAGAGTGACGCAGACCTGGGTCCTACTCATGGTTCTACCTTGCGGAGTTACCTTGGGTGAGCTGGGTTCAGAGTCTGCGTTCTCAGAGGGAATGTGTCCTTCTAAGGGTGTCACACGTGGAGGCACATCTGTCCCTTATCGGTGAGGGAATACATAACCGGCTCAGGTTTCTCCACTTCGCAGAGACATACTCCCTGCTGATGTGTTGTCTCAGTGCATTTCCTTAGAGTCTTGTGGTGAGGGGTTTCCATCTTGGCTGGGGCAGGTCCCCTAATGGGGATTTTGCCAGCAGGCTGGTAAGCTCTGAGGAAATCCCACAGGTGACTGAGGTAGGTCAGTCACGGGGGCTACACTTCCACGGGCAGGTGTCACTTGTGAGTGAATAAGCGAGGGCCTAGAGTGAAGGCTCCTCCCAGCCAGGCTCCCACTTGCCCAGTCACACCAGCTGCTTGGAGGACCCCAGCAGGCTGCAAAGTGGATCTCAAGGGTCTGGGATGGCCGCCTCCCAGGAGACCCCCAAGGACCCCAGGCTCTGCTTTCCCCTCAGAGATCTTGTGTCTTCCTTGTGGCCACTTCAGCTTTTCTCTGTGGTGGCCAGAGCTGTTCTCCACAGTACCTTCTGGGGCCTCACCCAGCGTTCTTGCTGATTCCCCCTCAGCACCAGTGGGGTACGGCTCCCACCGGTGCTTCAGCTCTGATGAATTCTCCCAAAGGCAAGCCCAGTGCTTGGGAAAGGCAGGCAGCCTCCTCGTAAATGTTGGCTTGTTAATAGCCCCTTTCTGAAATAAATCCTTGGTCTCAAATATGTCCCCAATACAGTCCCCCTGGGCACCATCAGCGCTTGATTGACCCACCCTACAACTCTCCTCTCATCGGTGGCTTTTACCCCACCCTATCCTGAGGTTGGGGACACGTTTCCCTTTCTTCTTAAAGAAAGTTAATCCCAGCATACTCGGAGGGTGGACCATCAACTCCAATGACGCAAGTCCTAGTTTCCTTTCTTCCAGCCAACCCTGGGAGACTTCATGCCAATGGAGACGCTAGAAAACCCAGAATTCCCTTGGCTGGACAGGCTCCATGTGATTTTAAAAAAGCAGTAATGTTGTAAGATTTTTTCTTATCACAAGGTAACACCCACACAGTGTGGAAAATGGACAGGGATGCAAAGAGAACAGAATCCTGCGCTCTAACCCGCCCCGCAAAGACAATCCCACACCCAGAGACACCGGACCAGGTCCTCGAGCAGCCCAGGTTCTCGAGCGGCCCCGGCCCGGAGGCAGGGAAAAGTCCCCGCTTTGTGGGGAAAAGCCCTCGTGCGGGGCGCGGGGACCCGCGGAGCCGCCAGGGGGCAGGCGTGTGCCGCGGACCCGGGTCCCGCCTGGACCAGGCGCTCTGCTCCGCGGCTCACGCGGGCTCGGGCCAGGCGTCTGGCGGGGGCGGGGGGGTGGGGGCGCCCAGGGTGGAGGAAGCCCCGCGCGGGCCCCACCGGGAGCGAGCACTGCCGTCAGCTCATTTTATCCTCAACAACCCGGAAACTTGGCGCTGCTTTCCTGTTTTACCGATGAGGAAGGTGAGGTTCTGAGAGTTAGTTGCCCAAGGGGACACAGGTCACGAGGGATCTGGGGCAAAACCCAGGTGTCCGGACTCCAGGGCCGCTCCCAGCCATTCCCAGCACGTGCGTGTGTGGGCAGGTTCAGGCCGGCCAGGGGGCCACATGGGGCGAGGGTGGGAGCCCCCCGTTCCCGCTCAGCCCCTGGGGATTTTCTCTTGGGGGCCTAAGGAGGGTCCTGCTGGCGCCCGGAGGCATGTTGATCATGCCTCGCCCCTCCCCCGACCCCCGAGGCACACAGCCCGGGGCCCTGTTACTGAAGGCGCCTCGGAAAGGGGGCAGCCCTCGGCCCTGTGCGGGGCGCTTGGCTGGAGGCTGCCGTTAGGGGTGAGAGTGGGTGAGGAGGGAGGCGGAGCAGCCAACAGGCAGGGGCCTGTTTCCTGCCTGGCCTGACCCCGGCAGTCCCCGGGGAGGCCCCAGCAAACTGAGCAAGGTCATCCAGGGCGAAATTCCAGCCTGCGCCCTGAGCAGCAACTTCGCTTTTCCCAATAAGGCTCAAGAAAGGACACGGAGTGTCCTCCCCACACCCCCTCCCTGTCAGCACCTCTGCTTTTGTGAAGCCTCCGCTGCAGACAGTCTGCCTGGAGAAGAGACAAAGATAGACCCTGGGACAGATAAGGAGAGACAGCGGGCATAGATAGGGCGAGGGACACAGATGAGGAGATGGGGGTGCAGGGCAGCAGCCCATGCAGTGGGTCTGGAGCCCCAGAGGTCAGAAAAGCTTCCCGATCGCGCTTGCTAAGCCACGACTGGGCTCTGGTGTTGGAGAAAGATGCAATCGTGGTGGAAACAGAAGGGTTTTTGTGTGGTGGGAGAGTGGATTGGGCTGGCAGCCCCGCCCCTCTGGGCCACTGGTACGCGATGTGCGCCAACCTGGGACCGGTGGGTGAGGGTGCTGGAGAGTCAGTGGGGGGCATGGCCTCCGAGCCTCCAGATGGGGGGCCCTGTACCTGCGGTGGAGGGGCAGGTGGGGCACCCTGGGGCAAATGGGGTTGCGTCCAGGCTGCTCAGTCTCTCCTGCTCAGGACCTTCTCTTCCTCTGTATAGAATATTTGCACCCAGCACTGGCTGTTTGGCTTGGGAAGTGAGCAAGGCCACAAAGTCGTAGCTGGCCTGCGGGCGCTCAGTCAACGTATGCAGCTGAGTCAGTCACCACTACTTCCCTCACCCCCTGGGGGCAGGAGCCTCAGCTCCGCCCGCACACACAGACACATCCACACAGGTATGCGCAGACGCCATGCGGCTGAGTAATAGCCGCCTCTCCGAGAGCAGAGAGCACGTGCCTGCGCACATGCACACAGGTGAATGACGCGCATGCACCTGATTCTGAGTCACCAGAGCTGTTGAACCCTGAGGGAGGGCACCGAGAGTACGTTCTGCCTTCCCTATTTAGACGCAGGTACCCATATGTATGCGTGTACGTGCCGCCATGCATCCTGCTGCATCGTGCCAGGGGATCAATAAATATTTGTGGAATGGATAAATGAGTGAACAAATGAGTAAATGAACAAACACGTGAAGATGTGAGTGACACCCACACTGCTTGGAAACTCCTGTAAACTCGGTAAAATCGGTTGGGGCAGTGCTGCAGGGTGGGTCCCGAGTCTGTGTCTGCAGGGAGTTGTCTTGCTCCAAATATAGCCTCCGTGGGCCGGCAGGGAGCCAGGGCTGCCTCCCAGACCGTGACTTCACTGGGCCTGAGGCCCAGCCTCGGAGGAGTTGGAGAAAATTAACAGAGAAGAGGCCCCAGCTTTCCACAACCAGGACTGAAGTGTGAGACTAGAGCTGGTGGGTGACTGTGTACTCAGATGTCAGCGGCTTGAGCTGTAGGGCAGAGGGTTCTGCAGATGGGCCCAGAAAGGACCACTTCTGGGTTGGGATCCTGGGAACTACCTCTCCTGGATGTCTTGGGCCAAATGTGTGGGAGGCACAGCCCCACTTGAGGGCGGGGGCAAGCACGGTGCCTGGGTCCCTCTGGTGGGTGCCCAACCAAGGCCTCTTAGATGGTCCCCCATCTGGGCAGGCCTTCTTGCAGGGCCGTTCCCCGTCTGCAGCTTGACTCTTCCTTTCTCTAGCGGCTATGCCTCTGCCCTATTTCATCATCCAGAATATTGCAGCATTACCCCAGCTGATCTTCCTGCCTTAAGACTACCCCCTCTGGTCCATCTTGTTCACTGCTGCCAGCATTATTTTTCTAAAATACAGACCTGATTATATAACTTTTCTGCTCAAAATCTCCATAGCTTTCCGCTTCCATAGCTCCCCCCTATTTAGCAGTAAAGTTGGATTGCCTTAGCCTGGTGCCCAAGACCCTTTCATAACCTGGCCCTGCTCTACCATGTGTGTTTTGAAAGGCTGATGTGTGAAGAGATCGTTGGTTATGTGCTGACGGGTGGATTCGTGGCCGTTAGGCTGACGGATGCTTATAGGGATGGAGGGGCCCATGGACTGTTTGATTTGTAGACGAACTATGAGATGTCTGGGTGATTGGGAGGCTAGTAGTAGGGGTGGATGGGTGGCTGGTTGGAAGTCAAGGCTGTTTCGGTCGCAAGGAACAACCCGCCCCCCGCCACATGTCATCAGGAAAGGGGCAGGGGATGATTATGACCTGGGTGCCTTGCAAACCTCACTGGCGCCCGGGCCTCACGAAGGTTGGGACTGTGGCTTCTCGTGTCTTGAGCAGCTCTCGGTCTGGTCGCTTCTGCTCTTTGGTGCCCTCACTCACTCCTCTCCCAGCTGGCTTGGTTTTCCTCCTCATGGCCCAGCAGTCGTCCTCTCAGCTACTCTTTGCTCCTTCCTTCCACAGGTTTTTATCAAGTGACTGGTTATGTGCCTGTTCGCACCTCAGCCTTGCTTCTATGTGCCGAAAAATAGACTGTGAACAATAAGCTACTGCCCTTGCTTAGTGTGCTTTCTAAAGGGAGAGACAGACGCTAAGCAGTTACATGCGAGGTGGTTATATGCTGTGGAGCCAGCAGCGCAGGGCGAGGAGGTGGGCGGCGAGTGGAGAGGGGCAGGGGATGCGCAGGGAATGTCTCTGATCAGGGAGTATTTGAGCGGAGATCTGAACAAAGCGAGGGGTGAGCCCTGACGATATCTGGGAGAAGAGTGTTCTAGGAAAAAGGAATGGCAAGTGCGGTGGCCCGGAGGCGGGACCCCTCTGCATGTTTGAGGAGCATCAGTGAGGCCCATGTGGCTGATGCAGGGTGAACAAGGGGAACAGAGGTAGGAGGTGAGGTCAGATTAGCAGAGGGACTGATCACCAAGGGTTTTACAAGCCATCATTACAATTTAAACTTTTACCCCAAGAAAGAGGGGAAGACATTGGAGGATGTTCAACACGGAAGCGACAGGCTCTTATATTTTCAAAGGGCCATCTGGCTGCTGTGTTGAGAACAGACTGAAGGGGCTAGAGGTGGAGGCACGGAGGCAGTTAGGAGGCTCCTGCAGAAATCCAGGAGGTGGACCGGGGCGGCAGTGGCAAAGGCGGTGACAGGTGGTCCAGTTCAGGATGTGCTTTGAAGGCAGTTACCAGGATTTGCTGATGGATGGGCTGTGGGTGTGAGAGAGAGAGGAAAATTCTGTCAAGGATGACCCTAAAAGTTTTGGCCAGGGTGACTACGAAGATGGAGCTCCTGTTTCTGAAGAAGTAAGTTGTCTTTTTGGCAGGAGGCGGTGCAGGGAGAGGCGTTACATCACAGTTCAGATTGCATTGCAGAGTGATGCTCAAGGGGGGATATTAAGATGCAGTTGGATCTAAGAGTCTGGGGTTCAGGAAGGAGCTCTAAATTGGGGTCCCGATGAGGGGCTTGTGCCATGTAGATGGCATTTAAAGCCAGGGGACGATGAGCTCATCTAAGGAGAGTGCAGACAGGCAAAGGGTTTGAGGCATGACCTCTTGGCCACGCCAGTGTTCGAGGTTTAGGGGAAGACCAACCTCCACAGAGACCTGGATGGAGCGTCCAGTGGGGCCGGAGGGAGAGCAGCAGACGAGGGGGCGAAGAAAATGTCTGAAGCTGGAGGGAGTGAACGTCACCTAGAGCTGCTGATGGCTCAGGAAGGACGAGGCTGGAGTGAAGGTTTGGTGGACACAGCAGTTCCTGGTTCTCAGTCCCGCCCGGTGTTTGCAGGCTCTGCTTCCGGGGAGGTGGTCATGCAGATCAGCCTGGACGAGGAGGAACTGCAGTGTGGCCCCCGCCACCCTTGTCTCGGGTAATGACACGGGGACGTGGCGGGTGCCCGAGGTCCCCGCAGCTCCTGAGCTGTACCATTGCTCTGGGTCCCACTCCTCCAAAGCAGAGGCGAGCAGCAGGCTTGATGGAAAACTTCAGTTAACAGGAAACTTAATGGAACAAAAGCTTATTGTCGCTCAGGTTGGAGTCTGCAGCATGAAGGGACCTGACTTTTCAGTAATATCTAACATTCACCCTCTCCGGGGAAGGCACCATGTGATTGGCTAAGTCTGTCACCTCGAACACAGACAACCTCTTTGGGCAGACATTTTTGCCAAGCTACTCAAGTTGTGTATTTGTGTGTGTACACACACACATATATCCCACAAACACGAATATATGTATATATATAGTGCACATAGAAACACAGTTGCCTTAGTTGAGGAATCCCAAGAACCAGGCTGTGGTCTAATCAGGGTTCAGGAAGTAGAACTGATTTCACTTAATACATATGATATAACCCTCAAGATTTATGCAGAAAGAAATGTTTGTGTCCATCTTCCTCAGCAAGGGGAGGTACTAGAGCTGCAAATGCTCTTTTCTAGTATAAATGGGCTGTGAGAATAGTGACTTGATAACCAGGTGTGTATGTCATATTAATAAAGGAGTCTTTATTTAGGCCAGTGAGCCATCAGGTCAGACTGGGCCAGACAGATGGGCAGAGGCGGCTGGACAGAATGTTAAAAGGGATGATAGGTAGCTGGCCGGATGAGTAAATTGGATAGAGAAATGACAGGTAGATGATGACTCTAGATTGATGGGTGTGTGAATTTTAGGTTAATGGATGGACAGTGAATGGAGAGAGAGATGGCTTGATCCCTTGTGGCAGTGGTGCTTCAGAATCATCTGGCAGGCTTGTGAAACACAGGCTGCTGGATCCAGCCCCCAGAGGTTTTGATTCAGTAGATCCATGGTAGGGCCTGAGAGTTTGCATTTCTAACCAGTTTCCAGGGGATGCTGGAAACTCCTGGATCAGGAGCCAGGGACCATGCTCTGAGGACCACTGCCCTCTGGGGTGCCTGGGATTGTCCTACAAAACAACAGCCAAGGTGGCATTGCCAGGCCAGCTGGAGGGATAGGGATAGCATCCAGCAGGTGTCCAGGCATCCTGTCACTGGCAACAGGCCTTTGTCCACGGTAGGCCTGGGAGCCCATGGCTCTTCCCCTGGAGATGTAGCACCCTTGCCACCGCCCAGCACCGTCTGGCTGGCTGCCTCCAATCCCTGCCTTCCACAGCTAGGGTTAAATGGAGTCCATAAGGTGCGTGCATTTGGCCAGCGAAGGCTGGGGGGCGGACACATGGAGCAATCAGGGGCAGTGCCCCGGCCAGCCCAGTGCACGGGGCAGAGACCTCCCTTCCCTGAACCCCTGCATGCCCCCTGTACCTCGGGAGCTGCCCTCAGAAGTGCTGGAAGCCACTCCAGTGTTCCTTAACCTCAGCATCCCAGAGAAGGTGTTCTTGTCAGGCCAGAACTGGCCAGGATGGCTCTTGGGGCTGCTCCCGGCGGCCCTGGGGCGCAGTGCGGCTGGGCGGGCAGTGAGGACGCCCCGGGCTGGAGGCTGTGGGTCGTGCCCCCCGCAGCCCAGCTGCAGACAAGCAGAGCGGCCCAGGCGAGCCCCCTGCTGACCCAAACCATCCTTCTGTTTGTCACCCCTGCTTTCTCAGGTTTGCTAACCGCGCATCTCAGCGGGATCCTCCTGAGCAACATAGAAACATGCTCAGGTCTCCCTCGCCTTAAAAAGCGAACAGGCAGCCCCTCTGACCCCGTGTCCCCTCCAGCTGCTGCCTCCCATTCCCGGTAAACGTCCTCCAGAGAGCTGCTCGTTCGCCTGTCTCCGTTTCTCCCCTCTCATGTACCTGCCCGCCCACCAGAGTCTGGCTTCTGCCCTCCGCCCTCCACTCAGACGCCCCTGTCAAGTCGCTGGCTTCTTCCAGGACGCCAAGCGCTCAGCCCCTCCCCGGCTCCGCAGCACCCCAGCCCTCCAGCCCTCCGAGCACTCCTGGCTTCTCCCACCGCTCTTCTCCGTTCCGTGTGTGGCACCGCCTTCCCCTGCTTCTCTCCGCACCCCTGGCACCCCTCCTGCCAGGTCCGCCCTCCGCCCAGTGCCCTGCAGCCACAGGCTGCCTCTCTTCCCTCTTCCTCTGAGCTCTAGCCCTCGGCTTGGATGACCGTCCCTACTTTTCTGTCCCCCAGATGTGCGCCTCCAGCCCCTTCCTGGCTACGAGGCCATCCCAAAGGCACGGCAGCCTCCACAGGCCCGGGGCCAAACTTACCGTCCTGTCCCGTCTGGCGGCAGCCCTGGCCAGCGCCCAGTGAGAGGCACCAGCCAGCCGTGCCCCTCAGAAACTTGGAGGCCTTTGACACACCTCTCCCCCTGGGCCTCTGTGGCCAGATGAGCACATCTCGCCCCATCTTATTGCCTCAGTCGCTTTGGACTGTGTGCAGCACTTTGCATCGTCACTGCCCCATCTGAATCCAAACCACTGTCCTTCTTCCCTGGACCACAACGGCCTCCTAAGTGGTCTTCCCACATCCTCTCTTACGTGTCTCTGGCCCTTTTTCCATGTTGCAGCTGCTTTGCGCACGGATTCTGCTCTTTTGTTTTTTGATGGCTTCGGTGCATTTTATTGGTTTTCTTTCAGAATCCTTCTACAAAAGAGCAAAGTTAAAAAGCAAGTCCCTGGCAAGAGGCTGAGGACCATTCCTCTTTCCAGAGAGCCCTCCCCCTCCCCGCGTTCCCCACCTGTGTCACTGCTGTGGTTCACGGGGGCAGAGGGCCTGTTACTCAGGACAGTCAGAGAAGCTCTCACACACACAGATGGGAGATGACTCGCCTGGAGAGGGTAGGGCCGGCTTAGGGTCACAGCAGGAGCTGGAGTCTCCAGGGCAGGAGGGCAGGCTGCTTGTAGGCTGGAGGCCCGTTAGACACGGAGCTCAGCCAGGCCTCCTCAGGAACCTAGAAAAGGCTGTGAAATTTGCAGTATCAGGTTTCGGAAAACACAGGGTCAGGGTCAGCGGAGCAGCTGGTAGTGGGGAAGGCCAGGCCCAGCTAATTTCCTGTCAGAGTGGCCCAGAGGCCCCAGCCCCTCTCCGGCTGGCCACAGGGGAGGAGATGCCGGGAATGGCTCACATTCCTCTGGCTGGGGCCACGCCGGACCTCAGGGGACCTGTGGGGAGTGAGGAGGTGGACGTGCTGAGGCCGGAGTTGGGGGCCCTCTGCAGGGACCAGGCCTCTGCCGTCCAACCCTTTGGCTGGAGGGGGGCCAGGGGCTGTACAGCAGAGCAAAAATCCATCACAGCTGCTGGAGCTTTAGGACAAAGGAGCCCAACCTTACATTTCAGATGAGGAGACAGAGGCTCAGACAGGACCAGGTCTCACAGGATCACACAAGCATCCTGGTTCTAAGCCCCAAACTCTGTTTCTTCTGGCCAGGGCTGCATTTCCTGGAAGGCCCAGCTTTGCTGAGCTGTGTGACAGTGGGGGACAAGCGGGCTAGGTCTGTGCCCCTCTTGGAGGGAGGCAGGAACCCTCACTTCCAGCCCGGGATGCGTGCTTCCCAGGTGGTCTAGCTGTGGGGTGGGCAGCCCATGTGGGGAGGGCGTGCGTGTGAGCTGTGAGTCAGCTGAGGGCCCGTGTGTCCTCCCAGTGGAGGACCCCAGCTCATTCCACGCACAGATGGAACTCTCGTCCTGGTCCAGCCCTAGGAGGCTGAGGCTGTGGAGTCCTGGCCTTGAGTGGCCTCTAAGTGGCCTGGCCAGGCCCAGGGGGAGGCAGAGGTCATGGGTCCCTGGCCCGGTTGAAGTACGATGCCGGGGAGGACGAGCCGGGGATGCAGTCACACAAGCCTGGGTGCAGACCTGGCTCTGTCAGATGCTACCGTGGGACCTTGGGCCAGTCAGTTAACCTTTCTAAACTACTGGCCCCTCAGCTGCAAAGCAGGGAGGGGCTACTCCATTTCTCTCTGTCCATCAAGTGGTACGGTGGCTCTGTGACTTGGGCAGGTCTCCTGCCTGACACTGTGGGACAGAACCCCTCCCAGAGCCCAGAAAGGCTGCCCGTGCCCTCGCTCCACGGGTGCCCCCTGCTCCCCCCAAGCAGCCAGTGGCCTCCTGGGGAGGCGGGGCCCGGGCATCCGTGCTCCACCTGGCCATCCCTCCCTGTCTCCCGGCAGTTGCCTCTGAGGCTGGGGACATTTTCAGGTGTCCCAGGCATCCACCCACCAGTCAGGCCCCAGGTCCTACAGATGCCAGCTCAGGCCTGTCTCCGAGGCTTCCACATCTATCCAGCCGCTCTGCCTTCTCAAATTTGAACAAGCACAGCGGCCGCGAGCTGCCCTCCCTTCTCACTCTCCCCTGTGTGTTCTTCACTAGGGAGATCTTTTTACACCGCATCACAACCTGGTTTAACTGCCTTCGCTGCCCTCCTCCGTGCACCTTTGCATCCGTGAATTCAGCATAAATGTCAGTCACTCAGGGAAGTCTTCTGTGATCCTCAGAACTGGACTAGGATCTCCTCCCATCTTTCCACAGGCCCCGTCACAGCTTTGATTACACTAGATACCAAACCTTGTGTGTCTGGATAATGGCTTATTTCACTTGGGGTCCAGCATAGCCAGAACAGGCATCAGCACACAGCAAGCAAGAATGATGGACAAATGCCTGAAAAGATGGACACGCCATAGTTTGGGGTGATGGGCCCATTCGTAGTAGGTTCCCTCCTACAGTCAGAGGTTTGGGGGAACGTGTGCCCCTTATTAGGGCTGAGCGTGGCACCTCCCATACCAAGGCCCTGGGCAGAGACATAACTTCTGGTCACCTCCCTTTGGTGAGGCTCAAGTGATGGGGTCATGGCAGGGACCCCCAGCCCCACCTGCTAAACTGAGCTGCCCCCAGGAAATTTGGATGTTGTCAGAGGCAATGGGTGGGCCCGTGTCCGACAGCGTCTGCATGTATAAGTGCCTACGTCACTGGGGTGTGTACACGTGCAAGTGTACGTGCGTGAACACGTAGCGCTTGTCTGTTGCCTGTGTGTCAGGACTCTGTTTGCGTGTGTGTGAGTGTCCCCCTCAGGGCCTTGCAGCAGCTCCTTCCCAACCCAGCCCAGACCCTCGAGCCCATACCCTCCGTAACACCTCCACCCTCTGCCTCCCTCCTGCCTCTCCCTGGGCCATCCCCCATGCAGCATCCCTGCCCAGGGCCCCGGTGCCCTACACACACCTCTGTAATTTCGTGTATCACGGCAGTTCATCTGTATGATGCTGTATTAGTTTTCTGTTGCTGCTGTAACAAATTACTACAGACTTAGTGGCTTAAAACGGCAGATTTATTATGTTACAGTTCTGGAGGTCAGAAGTCCAAAATGGGTCTCACTGGGCTAAAATGAAAGTGTCAGCAGGGCCGTATTCCTTTGTGGAGTTTCTCCCGGCTTCCAGAGGCTGCCCACATTCCTTCGCTCATGGCCCCTTCTGTCTTCAAAGTCAGCGGTGGCTGACTGAGTCTCTCTCTTATCACATCACTCTGACGCTCGCTTCTGCCTCCCTCTTCTGCTTATAAGGACCCTTGTGATGACATTGGGCCCATCCGGGGTAGTCTCTCGAGGTCAGCTGATTAATAGCCTTAATTCCATCTGCAACCTTAATTCTTCTTTGCCACATCAGGTAGCATCTTCACAAGCTCTGGGGATGCGGACACAGACATCTTTGGGGGCGGTGCAGGGACGACATTATTCTGCACATCAGAGATGGTCTGTCCCTTCTTTCACTTGTGAGCTCTTTGGGCCTGTGCTGTGTCTTACACATCTGCAGATGCCTCAGGAGCAGAACAGTGCCCAGCCCACACTAGGTGTTTATTATATATTTGTTGGATAAATCTGATTCAGCCAACAATTTGTGGAGAATCCATTTTGTGTTGGGTAATTTTACACATATCATCACAGCTTTTGTTCCCATTTTATAGGTGAGGAAATTGAGGCTCAGAGAAGTTAGGAACCACCCAAGGCCAAAGAGTAAGTGACAGAGCAGAAGCTCAGTGGACGTTGACCTCAGGTAGACAAGGCTGACACCTTTGTTCCTTTGAGTCTGGAGCTCCAAGAGAGACAAGCCCCTAGACCTTCGGTGGTGGCCATGAAAATGCACCTCTCAGGTTTCAGACTGGCCCCCGCTGCAGTGTTCTGACACCCGTCACCATTTGCTCTCAGGTCCCCGGACTGCTCTGACAGGCAGTCTTGGCACGAGGTCTCCCCCACTGGCCTTGTTGCTTTCTTAGATCTGAACCGCAGCCTAAGACTCTTCTGCTCCACCTTCTGTCCTCCCTTCTCTCCTCCATAGGGGTCAAACCTACATGAGTCTGATGTCCCTCCCAGCTGCCCCCCACTCTCTGCCCACCTTCCCTCACAGGTGTTACCCCTAGAAATCTCTTGCACATAGAATCCCGTCTTCCTGTCTACTCCTTTAAGTACCAGAACTGACATAAATGGTCTGAGGAAACAGTGTAAGAAGAGGACCTGAGGCTGTCTCACGCTGAGGGGAGGGGAGGAGGATGCCATCCTGGCTGGTGGGTGCCCCAGGTGGTCCCTAGAGCAGGTAGTAGCTCAAATGCTAAATATTTCACTGGTGAGGACTTGGGAACATTTCCTAGAGGGGAAGAATTCTGTGGCAGGGGTGATAATTCAGGCATTTGAAAAATAAGGGGGGAACAGTGCCTTCTAAAGATGGGCTGGTTACTGCTCGCTTGTCCTGACGCCCCACAGAGGGAGGAGGAAGGACGGCGAGCCGCCAACAAGCAGCCAGTGGGTGAGTGTGACGGCAGGGAGCCCGGGGGCGTGTGTGTGCCCGAAAAGGGGCCCTCACCCCTGGAGTGGGGGGCAGGTACAGCTGAGTGGCAGGTGAAGACAAATAGAGTTGCAGAGCCCAGATGAGTCCAAGCCCTCAGCCAAGGTAGTTGTGTGAGGACTGGGCCCAGCTGGGGAGATCTGGAACCCTGAGACTTGAGCTGAAGGCATCTGCATAGCACCCCTGAGGTCACGGGTGCTGCATCTTCCCTGACCCTCTGGGCTGGCAGGGGTGACCCACCCATGAGAACTGCCATCTCTGCCGCACTGAAAGATGCCACAGAGGCCTCGCCCCCGCAACAGTGCCCTCCCAGGAGTTGCCCCTGCTTCCTCTCCTGTCTGCCAAGGACAATGATTAGGCTTGAATTCCAGAATAATCTGGCTGGGGACCTGCTGGACCTGATAAGGGGAAAGAGACTATCTTGTGAAAGAATAGGAACTATTGTGGATACTGGCAGGAGGAGGGGGACGCTCCTGGGATTGGATTTTGAGAGTGCTTGATGAAGGGAGCTGGAGCATAAGACCGGATAAGCAAGATTCCATTGACGTGAGGACACTTTGTTGAGACACAAGATTTAATACCCTAGCTAGGATGCCAGGGGATGCAGCAGACGCTTTGAGAGGTCTGGAAAAAGCAGAGGCCGGCACTCAACGAAACGGAAATACCCAAGTTCCCCTGGCAGATGGTAGAGAAGAAATTTACGACAGCTGAGGAAAACGGGCACCTAGAATGATGTATTATGTAAGGCCAGTAGTGACGGGCAAGGCAGAGGGCAGACAAGGGGGCTTGCCCTACGGAAAGCTGTAGAGATGGTGAACAGAGCATGGTGCTCCTAGGGGCAAGACGGACAGGCAGCCAGTAGGCTCTGCTTCACATCACCGGCCAGGAAAGCAGACGGGAGTGGAGGAGCAGGAGGCAGGGCAATAGCAAGTCACGGTCCCTTGCTGAGTTCCCAGACCTGAGCCAGTTTTCAGACACGGAACCCGTCGACTGAAGAGGTGGCCAAGCCTCTAGGAGGAAGGACCCTGCAAAACTGCAACCAGTATGTACCATGGGGGTGCCTTCAGTTTTCCCCCAGAGGTCTATGGCCATTTGTTTGGGTGACTGTTCACTAGAGAAAGGGGAGCAGTCGACAGAGTTTGAGTTGACATTAACACCTGGAGACTCGAAGCATCATCACAGGCCCTTTTTCAGAGCGGGGCCTATGGAGGTCAGGTAGCAAGTGGAATCCTGGCTACAGTTCGGCTTGCAGTGGGCTCACTGGGTCCACAACCCACCCGGCAGTCCCTTGTACTCCAGTGTTTAACTAGAATTCAGGTGCTCTGATAGTAGGGGTAACCCCACATTGGGTGCCTGGCCCAGTGGGTAGGAGCTCTCATAGTAGAGAAGGCCAAGTGGAAACTTCTGAAACTGCCTTCTCACTCCCTCACCCTGCTCAAGGTAGTAAATAAAAAATAACATCTCATCCCAGGGGTTATGGCAGAAACGAATGCCACCATTAACCACTTAAAGGATGAATGGGTGGTGGTCCTATCATTTCTCATTTAATTCACCAGTCCGACCTTTGCAGAAATCGACAGATCCGGGAGGAAGACTGCAGACTGTCTCAGGCTTAACCAAGTGATAGCCCTGTTTGCAGCTGCTGTGTCAGATGTGGAATCATTGCTAGAGCAGATTAATAAGGGCTTAGGTATGTGGTTTGCGGTCATTTGGCAAATGTGTTCTTTTTCCACTCCAGTTTGAAAAGAGGATCAGAAACAGCTCACACTCACATGGGCTGAACAACAATATTCATTTACAGTTTTGCCTCAAGGCTACGCTTGTCATAGTATAATCCCTTTGTGGTAATATGCCCTTTGTCATAATATAATCCCCAGAGATCAGGGCCACGTGAGTACCACGGTGATCCACTACATCAATGACACCATGGTAATGAGACAGGATGAGTAAGAGGTGCCTCTGTGCTGGAGGCCTGGCGAGACCACATGCAGTTCCGAGTGTGGCATATAAACCTATGAAGACTCAAGGACCTGCCACTTCACTTCGTGAAGTTTGTAAGGGGTTCAGTGGCCAGGGGTATGCCAGGATATCCCCTCCCAAGTGAAAGAAATTGCTACATCTTGTCTCTTTCACAATGGTGAAGACAGCACGGTGCCTGGTACCCCTGTTTGGGGTTTGAGACAGCATATTGGTGACATGGAAGGCTGCTGGCTGTAGGTGGATCCCATAAAAGGAACAGGCACTGCAGAAGGTCCAGGCTGCAGTGCAAGCAGTCCTGCCACTTGGGTCATATCATTTGGCAGAGTCTCTGGTGTTGGAAGTGTCAGCTGGGGGAAAGGGAAAAGATGTAGTATGAAGCTTGTGAGAAGCCCCAGTGGGAGAGTCACAGGGCAGGCCCCTGGGATTCTACAGCAAGGCTACGCGATCGGCAACAGGATCACACACCTGTTGAGAAACAGTTCCTGGCACATTACTAGGCTCTGGTTCCTAAGCTCTGGAACATTTGACCAGGGCACACCATATGGGGCATCTGAAACTGCCCATTCTGAGTTGGGGTCTGTTGGACGCATGAATTCAGAGTCAGATGGGCCTGGCAGTAGAATATTCGTAAGATGGAATTGCTCCCTCTGGGGCTGAGCCTGAGCGGGGCCAGAGGGCACCAGTAAACCGCATGAGGACATAGCCAGTGCCTGTCCCCTGGCTGGTACCTATGGCCACATGGAGGGTCCTGTACAACCAGCTGAAAGAGGAGGAAAAAGCCTGAGCCTGGTTTATGGATGGGTTGATGTGGTACATGGGTACAAACTGAAGATGGACAGTGGCTGCGTGACAGGGTGTAAAGGGAAATGGAAAATATTCCCACCGGGTAGGGCTGTGAGCAGAGGACTTGGTCATGTACTTCGTGTACAAAAAGTGGCCCAAGGTAGTGAGAAGACACACACGCTCTTGGGCAATGGCCAAATGGCCTGTTTGGTCAGGGGCCTGGAAGGAAAAGGATGGGAAGACTGGGGACAAGGAGATGTGGGGTAGAGACAAGCGGAGGGACATACGGCAGAAAACATGAAGATTTTAGGGCCACGTGTTAATGCCCATTAGAAAGTACCCAACACATTAAGGCAGTGAATATAAGCAAGTAAACAAAATGACCTGGACGGTTGATGCTAGCTGGTCCTTATCATTGGCTACATAGAACCAGCACGATGAGCATAAGTGGAGTGGCCACAATGGCAGAGGCAGAAGCCATGCAAAGGCTAACGTGGGCCCCAAAGCACAGACTCCCACATACCAAGGCCATTCTAGGCACTGCCGCCCCTCAGTGTCCAGCCCGCCAGCAGCAGAGACCTATGCTGAGCCCTCACGTGGCACCATTCCCGCCTGGGGCAAGTCCGCTACATCAGGCCCTTTCCATCCTGGAAGGGCCAGTGGTTCATCTTCACAGGGATAGAGAACTCTTCTGGGTTTCCCTTTCCTGACCACAGAGCCTCAGCACCACTGCCCAGGGACTTACAGAAGGCTGGATCCAAAGGTGTGGAATTCCACTCAGCTTAGCTTTTGGCCAGGGACACAGCAAAGGTCCTCCTGCACTATAGTTCATGGCTGCCACCAGGGCGCTTAGAACTCCTATGTCCAGGAACCAGCAGGGATCCTTGACCCTGATCAGCAGAAGGCAGGGCTGCTTCTACACCATGTGGGCAGGAAGGAAGGTGTGTGCTGGGTGATCTTCTAGCTGCCTCCAAGTAATCCCCACTGTAACTGAGAAACAACCCGTGCAGCAGCCCTGACCTGAGACAGGTCTAATTACCAAGTATTCAGGTCCCTCCTCCCCCATCGAAGGTTTTGGTCACATCACCAGGCAAGCTGAGGTTGTTGAGAGTGAGGGGAATTCAAAATGGAGAGTGGGGGAGGCAGAGCGTGAAATGAACTCCATGACAGGGTAGTTAGCCCTCCGACTCCCCTCTTTCTCTCCTGAGTCTCCCTTAGAAAGAGAGGCCCAAGGGAAACAGGGAGGAACTGCTCTCTGAACCTGGCCACAAGGGGTAGACTGCAACCGCCGTGAGAAGACTTCCCCCAGGTCTCTGACTGCAGGGACTGTGCGTGACTGTCTGCCCCAGCTGTGCTTTCTGGAATCTACTACTGTGTTTGCTTCCCTGGCTGCTGCCTGCTGATGACTAAGCGGGGCAGGGCTCCCAGGCAGGCCCGCCCTTGGGAGGTGTGGGGTTCCTCTGACGATTCCTGAGGACTTCTCACCTGTCTCGCCAGGCTTCCTTGGAACTGCTCCACAGTCTAAGTCTCCCACCCAACTTTTCCTCCTCCCTCCCTTCCCTTTGTCTTTCACAAGGTCACACCTGCACCCAGGTCTCCTGGCCCTCCCAGCCTCCCCCGCTTTCCTTTCCATTCCGGGCCTGCTTCTCAGAGGACTGGGGCTAACACACCTGCCTCCCCAAGCAGGGTTCTGGACCAGCAGCCTCAGCGTCACCTGGGAGCTTATTAGACATACGGAATGTCAAGCCCCTTCTCAAACCTACTGAATCAGAATCTTTATTTTAACAAGGTGATTCATACACGCACTATAAGAAGCATTGATTTATAGATGATTTGGTCTTGTTCAGCAAATCCTTTAAATCTCAGTTTGGAATCTCAGTCATTGCAAAGGTGAACCGTTGGAATCACAAAATCGCAGATCTGGGTCCTTCATTTTATAGGTCAAAGCCTGCAGAGCTAAGGCGAAGGTTCAGCGTCATATAGTGAATTAGAACAGAGCCAGCACCCGGGTCTCTCGCCTCCCAGCTCTTTCCACTTTGGCTCTGCTGTGAGCAGGCCACTTGCTCTAAATCTGCATTGCCTAGCATGGTAGCACTGGAATGTGGCTAGTTGTGGTATAATAAAAAACAAAGTTTTTTGGGGGGGGTCTTTGTCCTGGGTTTGCGGTACAGAGTTGCTGAAACATTTAGAATTTCCTGAGTGAAAGGAAATTCATAGTGAGTCCATTTGACCACACGTGTGTTTATGTGAATGCAGTGACTCAGGCTGGCGCCCCTAGATAGCTTTAGGATGAGGACTGGTTACCAGAAGGAGAAACGTGTGAATAGAGTGGGAAGCTACAGCCTCTAGGGGGGCTGGAGAGTGGGTTATGGAAACATCCTGAACAAGATCCAGAGAGCTTCCCAGTTGGCGACCACACGGAAGTGCGGGGAGGGTGGCACGCCACTCACTGCTCCCGAGCCTGGCCCCACACGTCTCTTCCACGCGGCTGCTGTTGTTTCCCTTACGCCAAACCAGTAAACATAAGCAAAGTATTTTCCTGAGTTCTGTGCGTTCTTCATGGCCCCTGGGACTTGCAACTGGCCTCTGAAGGGGGGCAGTCTTATGGGACCGAGCCTTTAACTGTGGGGTCTGTGCTGACTCTGGGTAGGATGTATCAGAACTGGGTGCGCTGCTGGACACCCAGCTGGTGTGGGAGAACTGGAGAATGGAGTGGGAAAATGACACGCATTTCATAAGTGGTGTCGGAAAAAAGATAACACAGTGGTCCAAACTGAGATGCGCCGTAAGTGCAAAATACACACTGGATTTTGAGGACTCAGTATGAACGAAGACTATAAAATATTTCATTAATAATTTTTTATACTGATTACATGTTGAAAAAGTGTTTTTGATAGATTATCGTAAATATATTATTGAAAATAAGATAAAATGTTATAAAATTAACTTCATCTATTTCTTTTTTTTAAACAGTTTGACGTATTTATTTATTTGGTTGCACTGGGTCTTAGTTGCGGCAGGCAGGCTCCTTAGTTGCGGCAGGCAGGCTCCTTAGTTGCAGCATGTGGGCTCCTTAGTTGTGGCATGGGAACTCTTAGTTGTGGCATGGGAACTCTTAGTCGTGGAATGTGGGATCTAGTTCCCTGACCAGGGATGGAACCCGGGCCCCCTTCATTGGGAGCACGGAGTCTTATTCATTGCGCCACCAGGGAAGTCCCTCTATTTCTTTTTACTTTTTAAAAAAGATACACAAGTGGCTTGCATTATGTGTCTATTTGGCAGTGCTGCTCCAAGCCCTATCTCTTCATCAGCACTGCTTTATTTTTGGCTTATTTCATAGCTCTGGTTGCCGTAGCTGAGGGCATTTCCTGGTTATCAGCCTAAAATCTTGAGATTATTCAGAAGTTCTTTATGAGATAATGGGGTTACTTAACAACTCTTAAAAGAACTCCTAGTGAAATATCTATAAATGACAATTTTCACTGAAAAGCAAACCAGCCGTACCATTAACAGTTAACGCTCTGGCTCTGGAGTGAGGCCACTGGGCGGAGGGTTTGGGAGGTAAGAATAAAGAACCTGGGCTGGAGGTGTTGGGGAGTGGGGCTTGCGCTCATGTGCTCCCTCGGGTCTGCATCTTTCAAGAGCCCGGAGGAGAAAGGCTTTGTCACAGGAGCCGCGGGGGCAGGGGCACCAGGCCCCAGTCCTTCTTCCTTGGAACCTAGTGCCCTTCTCCCCGTCACAGCTAAGACGGGCGGAATGAAGGGCGTCCTGACACTTGTGCTCAACTCCCAGTCCCAGTTGCTTCCCTCCTTACTGAATGTCAGGGACACAGTAGGAGAGAATGGCAGGTCCCAGGGCCAGCCATTCAGAAGAGAGGCCTGGGGCTAATGAAGGCCTGAGGGCCCTGGCCTGGGTCGCATGAGCCCTCTAGACTGAGGAAATCTGAAGCCTTAAGAGGGGGATGCCACTGCCTCACCCTGGGGGTCCCCCTCAGGGAGGGCTCCTGGATGTCAAGACTTAGAGGTTCAGCCCTGAGGAGAACCTGCATTCTGATGGCTCCATTCGAGATGTAGTTAGAGTCCCCAAGGTAAACTCCAAGGGCTTATCTAGAGGAACTGTTGTCCAGAACTGAAAGCACTGATCCTTCATCTGTGCTGTTTAACTATTTCCTGAAGCAGAAAAACCTCATTCCAAACTAGAGTTAAATTTCTCCTGCCTAAAGTTCTCACAAATTGCCACGTGCCACAGGTGGTGAGACTGCGACCGGGAAGAGGTGAAGCACTTAACCAACTTCACACAGCTCACCAGGGGCTCAGGGTGGGAGTGGCGGCCTCACGTCTCTTACCTAAACTCTGCAGCAGTGCGTCCAGAACCCAGAAGCTCAGGCCAGCCTGTCCAGTGTCTCTGGTTACTTCCTGAGCAAAGGGCAGTGATGACATTAAGAGAACCAAGGCAAGAAATGGGTTATGCTGCATTTTACCCTTGAACTTTTACCCCCACGTATGAATCATAAATGTTGCCTTCTGAGTGCTAAGCAATGCACAGTGAACTTTATTTCAGTAAATGAGGGATGGTTCTTCTTAAGAAATAAATTTAATTCAAGGTGGTTAGTGAATGCAAGGCATGTAGCGCCTTCATGAAAGTTACAAGAATCCAGTTACAAAAGAAGCACTGTGTAAAGTCTCAAATAGCTGAGGGTACAACGGGCTCCATATTTTACAGAGTACAAAAAATTATTTCATATACAAAGAAAAATACAAATAATGTGCAAAAACCATTTTCACAGGTGGCAATTTATAAAATGAAAATGATAGAAAAATCCTTCATTCTTATCATCCCCCAATTTCTTATATATTAACACAATTCTATTTTCTAGTGTGTAGATAATTTTAAATTTGAAAATCTGATTTATTTTTAATCTACAAAGCGGCTTTTTAAAAAGGGAACCATTTCACTACTGAAATTTTATGAATGAATCAGTTAATTTTATATTAAATTATAAGCAGACTATCTGAAAAACAAGGATATAAGAACTCATATATACATATTTTTGAAATATTAGTTTGGTATTTAACATATTAACATTTCAAAACAAATGTAATGATCTAGCTACCTACGACTCCAGCCAACCGCAGCGGCCGTTGCAGAAAAGCTGTTTCTGTGTGCCATGAGAAACAGTATTCCTGGTGTCTTAAGCTGAACAAACACAGGCTATCAGAAGTAAAGAAAACCTAAAGACCAAACAAGTCCCTACTGTTCACGTGCAGAGGTGCCGTTTGGGTATCCAGTCACGCCACAGTGCGACCTCGGTTTACACAGCCCTTGTCATAGGGGTCGTGTGGTCATAAACAGCTGGCTTCTGTCTCTCAAACATCTCCACGTTATTAGTTCAGTGCAAGTGTCTGTTTTGTGAGTTAGTGCATTCAGCTTTTTGCATGTTATTTTGTGTAAGAAGCCGTCAGGGAGCAGAAGAATACATGGGAGCACAAAGTCCTGCATCCTCAGGGCACCTTTGGCCTAGAAAATTCAGTGTTTTGGAAGCAGTATTTTCCTGCATTGGCCTGGTGATTACTGCATCATTCTCTGGACAATCTTTTTGCATCAGGATAATCTTGTGTGCCCCCCTTTGCCTGCCACTGAGCACTGATGGTCTTGCTGTGAACCCCAATGGTCGAGCAGGTATCACGGAAGCACCTTTGACAGCACCAGAGAACTGAGCATCTCTAAGGTCAGGTAGTAAGAATAGGAGCCTTTGATGGGAAACCTAGTCTATGCAGAATGGAAGATAGTCTTGGAGGATTTTGATTTTTGCTTGTCAGAAAGCTCTCCAAGGATATTAGGACCTTGGAGAACAAAAAGGATCTATGTATCTTTCATGAAGAAGGACCCAGGTAGGTGGCAGCCACTTTGCCTAGGGGATGGATGACGGTCGGCTCAGAAAGCATTCTTCTGATCCCTAACCATGAAGACCCTGTTAGAACAACCTAGTGCAAGATACAGGGAGGGCCTAGGGCTCTTGACAGACCTGTGTAACACACCCACTCAGGCTAAGCAGGCTTAGCAACTGCTAAAAGAGGGGAATGGGTTAAGTCTGGGTAGGAGAACCTTAGGCCCTAGGATGACTCATCAGAACCAGCAGGAAGCTGTCAGCTCCTCAAGGACTCACACACTTTTTTCCTATCTGGCAGCACAAGCCCCTCCTCCCTCTTCTGTTTGGGTTGACCATGGGCATCAGGCATCAGATATACAGCTCTGGATCCTGTCCATCCACTGCTGGGCACTCTGTCCATCCTGGGCACAGAAGTTATACACACGTTTGCTGGTCTTGAGCTATAAAATCAAATGAAGAGAACCAGAGATGAAGGGCAGGGCTAGTCTATGGCTTTGGGCAAGTGTGCAAATAAATCCCTGTGACCTTTCCTTTCCGTTCTGCCCCAGAACCTCTGTTATTTTCTCTGTCTCCCACTATCATACTGTCATTGCCTTTAGAGTCATTATACTTTCCTGGCCCCAAAAGTCAAGGGGGATGTCAACAGAAGGGCCTGGCAGAGAAGAGAGACACACTAGGAAAGCCTGACTTTGCATCTTCCCGGGGCCTTCCTTGACTGAGGAAGAGGGTCAGGAATGGCTGGAGTCTCTGGCCCCGCCCACGCACTGCACCAGTGCAGCACAGGCGCCAGGAAGGCCGAGCTTCATCCACACCACGATGGGGTTGGCTTTCATGTCCCCTTTCCATCCCCTTCTCTAAGTCTTCAGTTGGGGCCACACTGGCAGCCCAGAGTCAGGGAAATGGCTTCATAGGCTGAGCAGGGCCCTAGAGTATGACCTGTGTTCCATATGTAGTCCTGCTTGGCTCTGGGGATTAGATAAGTCCCCTATCATGTGGCCCATAAAATGCCCCAAGGCCCACCTAAGGACTGCTGAAGATGTTAGGGCAGACAGTCATCATGTGTGACTAAGGATGTTTTTTTGTGGATGATCAAGCATGAAGATCAATGGATACAAAGGGAAGTAATATCTGTTCTTGACAGTAGGTGGTGAGTGAATAACTAACAATATTTAACAAGGCGTTCATCTGCTTCCACGTGTAGCTGGATCCCTTTTAAAGGAGTCTTTTGTGCAAAGCAATGTGCAGCCTTTCTGAGACATGTGGACAGCAGGGAGAGGTCAGGTTTGGGGATGAAGAGTGCTGGGTTCAAGCTCTGTAGCAATTCCCACAGCCGGGGTGGGTCTGTGACCCATGTGCAGTTACCACCAATTGCTCTGAGGCCCCATGATTCTTGGAGGTGGATGGATTGTAAGGGATCATGTGCAAATAGAGCCAGGAAAAGGCAAGATCGACTTACATCAAAGAAAGCCTTGTCACTCGTGTGCTTTGGGGCTCCCATGCTGGGGCCAGCAGGGATGACCATTTCTACCTCAGCCAGATCAATGTGGCCTTTACAGCTTGTGTCCTCACCCGAGTCATAGTATCGCAGCTGGAACCAAAAAGATACATGGGATATAAGAGACACAGAAAGGGAAAACAGCATGGCTTTTCAAAATGTATTTGAATACTTTCCCACATCTTGCTAAACTATGCCTGGAAGAATAGACAAGAAGTTAAAAACGCTGGTTGCTTCTAGGAAGAGGAATTAGACAGCTGGGAGAAAGGCGGAAAAAGACATATTTTTTGAAATTTGAACAAATAAGTGTATTACACATAGAAAAAGTCAACTAACAACTGTAAAAATATATATATACATGTAACATATAAAAAAGGGTTAATGTTTAGAATATATACCGAATTCCTAGAATTGAGAAGAAAAAGATAAACAACCTAATAGAAAAATGGTCAAAGGATTTCAACAGGCAAGTCACAGAAGAAATGTGAGTGACCTATAAACATCTGAGAAGATGAACAACCTAACTGATCAAAGAAAAGTAAATGAAATCAATGAGATTTCACTTTTCACTTAGATTAAGAAATATTAAAATGGCTGACAATATTCAGGCTGAATGGAAGGCACTAGGTATTCTCAAACACTGTTAGTGGGGATATAATTAGTCAGAAGCCTTTTAGAGGACAATTTGGCAATATGAACTAAAATTTAAAATGTTTATACCTATTGATACACCTTTCCCACCTCTAGAAATTTATCCTACAGAAACCCTCCCACAAGCATGCAAAGACACACCTATAAAGAGGTTTCCTTCAGCACTGCCTTTATTTTATTAGCTAACAACTGAAAAGGTATCTGTCAATATGGTTTTGGTTAATTAAATGATGGTACATCAATAATATGGAATTCTATACAACATTTCAAAAATGTTAAGATCTATTATGAACTGGTAGGAAAATATGTCCAAGCTATCTTTATTTATTTATTTATTTATGCGGTATGCGGGCCTCTCACTGCCGTGGCCTCTCCCGTCGCAGAGCACAGGCTCTGGACGCGCAGGCCCAGTGGCCATGGCCCACGGGCCCAGCCACTCCGCGGCATGCGGGATCCTCCCGAACCGGGGCACGAACCCGCGTCCCCTGCATCAGCAGGCAGACTCCCAACCACTGTGCCACCAGGGAAGCCCCAAGCTATCTTATATTTAAAAAGCAAGTTTCCAAATAGCATGTAGATATAAAGTGACTTTTGAAAAACAATAAATAGCTCAACATTTGATTGAGTGGTTACTGTGTGTAAGGACTGGACATCACTCTAACTAAATTAGTCTGGACTTCACTCTCTATAATCTACACGGCAGGAATGTGTGTGGCGCCTCCGTCTCTGTGGTTCTGGCCTCAGACTTTTCTCTGCCTCTCCATTCAGGCATAGTATGAGTAGGACTAAACAGAAAAACCATATACCTTTCGTGTTAAAGAAATCTAAAAGACTGGCAAGAATGCAAATATAATTTGATGTAATTGTAACTTATAGAAAAATTATGACATTCTCCTGTTATATTTAGTGATTTAATGAAACTTTTCTACACAGTGTAGGCTCTATGGTTTCAGAGACAATGTTGTTTAAAGTCCAGCCCCCTAAAAAGGGCTTCCATTGCATATCTGTAAAAACTTCTCTATATTCTTCCACAAAGATTCTGTGTAACCTTTATGAAACTCCTTGAGCAGAGGGAAAGGGGGTCCCCATGCAAAGTATTCATCTGTCAGGAGTCATCTAGGTGCAGGTCCAACAAGAGCACTGTACTGGCCTAACAGTCTGTATCTTTCTGAACAGACTCCATGTTGGACATAAGTGCATTGAGAAGCTGCTCAAGGCTGACTGGCCAGGTCCAAGGTAGAGTGAGGTCTGTGGTCAGAACGTAGGAGGCCATGCGACTCTCACTAGTGAAGGGTGCAGAAGGGCTGGGTTCCACCCCAACCAAGATCACTGGAGCAAAGATTCTGACACTCAGGATTGTGCGGGGTGCTACAGCCACAGCAGAGAACCTAGCAGTGGGGAAAAGGCTTCCCAGCGTGGTCTGGGAGGTCCAGTCTAGTACTTGCCCACTGTGGATTTCAGGCTTGGGTGGGCACATCCCCTTCTGCCTATTTCAGGGCTCCCTCCATCCTCTGTTGCTGTCACCTCTGAGGGATAATGATGCCTTCTTTAGTACCAAGTACAGTGATGGGCACAGATAAAGTGTTCAATAAATGTTTGTTGAATACATGAACACCCTCGATTTTGAATGGATGTGTTATGCTGCAAAGATGAAGGTAATCTGTCTTCTGGGGAGTATTCATAGGCATGGGTTCTGTATGTGCATGTGGTATGCAACAAGCTGAAAACCTCAGGTCCTCTCGTGGCCTGGGTTTTAAGAGCAGGTAGCAGGAGCTAACATGAGCATTAAAAAGCAGAGTTCTATTGCTCTTGATGCTCTGGGCTCAGCAGTCACTGCCTCTGCCTGCACACACCTGCACTCTCTCAGAAGGCTGCTGCACTCAGTCTCAGGACTACTGCTCCTCACTGGGTCCATGGAGGAGCCTCAGGAGCATATGAGAGGCCTTAGGAAAGCATTCTGTACATGAAGGCTGTGCCTTTCTGCTAAGAGTCACACAACAGCCGGGGACTGAGCCTAGCCTAGGGAGAAGTGATTTCTATAGGCTGTGATGGTATTTATTACCTGATGTTTTGTTACATCCAAAACGAACCAGCGGGGCTTCCAACCTTTCAGCAAAGCCCCTCTTTTGTAGAGCGTTCCCTCAAAGGACCTAGAAATAACGATGACATAGAAGTTAATTTGATTTTTCATTTAAAAAGTGCTGTAAAGGGGATATCTGTTGTTTTTGTTGGTCAAGCCTCTATTTCCCCCAGATGATCCAAAAAAGATCCATCAGATCTCCCCCTAGAATTTTTCTATTAGATCTTTGGGGAAAGGCTGCCTCTTTCTGCTGGAATTACCAAACGTGTGAGGTTTGGAGCTCTCAGTAGCCATTTTTTATACCATGTTGGGGTAGATGCAGCCCATGGGAGAAAGCAGAGCTGGCAAACAACAGAAGCCTGAAGATGCTGTGTAAGAAACTGGCACATCCTTGGCCTTCCCAATTTATGTGAGTAAATTCCTCTCTGCTTGAGCTAGCGTGCGCTGGATTGCTGAAGTCTGCCCCTGAAAACGTGCTCACTAACACATATTCCCTCAAGAGATCTGGCAGACATGAGACAATAGCAATCAGGACCCGTCACAAATAACTACAACCTCTTGGCATTATTTTAGTTGTAATTTTGACTTTTCCTCTTCCAAGAACCGTCTAACGCATTTAAACCAGAGACAAAGGATTAAAGCGGACCCATTTTAAGTTTACAGAAGGCGGCACGGCACAGGCCTAGCTTATTAAAGGGCCTGCGGTGTGGCCGAGGGCAGGGTGGGGAGAGCTTTTTCAGTACACCCGGGAGGGCTTAGCAACGTCAACCTGTTTTCATCATTCTTGGACGTGTACTGGCTGTACAGCGTGGCTGCTCTCCGGTCCACTCCGTTGGATGGGGAGATGCTGGCGTTCTGTTCCTCCCCCATGCTGCTGTCTGGGAGATGCAGCAGAGACCTCTTCTGATAGGAAGGGAGGTTGGTAGACACAATTCCTGGGGAGCCCAAAGGGTGTCTCTGGGGCTGAAAAAGACAGAACAGGAGCTAGGAAAGCTTTCCGAAGACTTTAAACAACTGATCCGATAATTTCACTTCTAAAAATTTACCTCAAGGAAATAACTGGACCATATATATGTATATGTAAAATATATATAAAAAGATGTTTATCCTGGAGTTTTTTAGGAAACTAGCAGAAAACTAGAAACCACCTAAATGTCTATCATTATGCGACTGCTTAAAAAAAAAAAGGTATTTCCATACAATGGACTTCTAGACAGCCATTAAAAATGATGCTGATTTACGTAACAGGGACAAACTGAAGGCATGTACGCCACATATTAAGTAAAAAAAATGCAGGTTTTTAAAACTGCATGTATAGTAAATCCCTTTTATATGTGTTTAGAATTATAAAACAAGTTTGATGGCATAATGGTTTATTTCTAGGTTATAAATTTTGGGTGATTTCTGTCTATTTCATAACTTTCTGTATATTGTCTTATTTAAAGGAATACACATATCTCACTTTCATAATCAGAAAAAAAATTAAGAAACTATTTTATTCTTCTGAGAAAAAAAGCAGTAAGACACCACCTACCTGTGGCCTGTCTGATAACAGCTCCTGAGTTGCCATCTGAAGGCAGGAGAAGGCACCCCAAGGACCCCTTCCTACCACATTGGAGGCTTCCTTCTACACTCCCTTCTCCTTGACTCCTCTGTGACATCTGACCCTGCCGACCTCTCCTTTCCTGAAGTGCTCTTCAGAACACTCATCTGTCCTAACTTCCCTTCTGTTGCACTTGGAGTCAATCTGATGTGGGTTTGACTGGTGGCCGCCCCACGTATCAGCTGTGTGACCTGAGCCTGTCCCAGTGTGCCTGAGCTGAGACGCCACTCCCTCACTGTGGGTTAACAGAATGCAAAGTGTGGGTGGCGCTCAGCACAGCCCTTCCACATACTACAGGTGGAGGGGCTGTGAGAAGCAGAAAACAAGAGTATTTGGTTTAAAAATATTTTTACGATAAATGTTTCTTAATTCAGAAACAAAAAGGGGGTGTGAACAACGGAAAGCAGCATATTTTGCTCATTTAAAACACTTCATTTTCTCTGATTATTTCTCTGGCGCAGATAAGGTCTTGGCATTGCCCTCCTCCCTCATGTGGTAGAAGATCAGCTGAAACCACAGAGGCGCTACACCAGGAATAATCTCCCCTGGATACAGGGCCCTGGAACATAAGTGTTATGTCACTGTGGTAAAGTGAGGCACTCAGGAAGTACCCAGTCATCCGGAGCTTTCTGCCCTGGACCCTCAGGGCATGACCCTCCCTTTGGCCATAAACCTCCTGAATTACTTGCGGCAGAGGCCCCACCTGACCTAGCGCCCTCCAGAAGCTCAGAAGTAGCTCTTCAAAGGGTTTTGCCAACTCACACGGTCTGCTCTGGGCTCTTCTTTAAGGTCCACAGTTACCCGTTCCCATAGCTGCTGCCACTTCTCAGCTGTTTGGTTCAATTTATGCTCCAGTCTTTCAATTTCCTGCAAAGTAATTAAAAGGAGTTTTCTGACAGATAAGTATTTCATAGAAATCAGGATGTTCCCCAGAGCCACACCCCCTCTGTACTAGATGAACAGCGTGGCCAGAGGGCAGTGAAAAACCATGGTAAGCATGGGGCCTCAGAAGCCTCCCAAGCCAGGAACAGAGGTGGGAGCTCTAGCTGGTGCGATGCATTGTGGCAAAGGTGATTTATTAGGACCTGTAACCGGGCCTTTTCGTACAGATGGCTTAAATAGATGAAATAAATATCCCCAACACCTTCACCCTTGGCCAGCCCATAGGACATCTGATGGCCACAGCAAAAGGTCAAGCACTGGGCCGGTGTCCAAACTGTAATAGCTGAGGTATATGAGAAGTCTGTCCTTGACAGAGGAACCCCTCAACTCTGATGATTCAAACCAGATGTAGAAAAAATGAACCAAGAAATGCCCAAGGAATGGAGTTTCCTTCAGACAGGGAAGCTGGAGAGCAGAGCGGCAGCCTCTGTGACGGTGTTTTCACTGAAGCACGCTCGTCCTGGTCAGGAAACTGGACGGAGAAGACTCTTCAGGAACTGTTTGGCCCGTATCTGGGCTCAAACCCTTTCCTCAGGGCTGCTGTTCTCATCAGGGTAGCTACTGCCAGGGTGGCTTCACTCCAGAATATTCCTTGTAGAAGATGGTTGGCAGTGCTCCCATCAGGCCATCAGCTACCCACACTTCTGACCAGAGGAAGTAAGGCACCCACAAAAGCCATAGCCCAGGCCTGACTCAGGCTGCTTGGCCAGCTGAAACAGCTGCGAAGCTGCAAACGGCTCCATTTGCTCGAATGCTTCCTTCTAACGCTGAAAAGCTCATTTTTACTGAGACTCTTTGCCAGTACGTGAGCCTGGTTCCCCACTGATCCATGGGAGCAAATCTGGTGTCCTTATACTCCTGTAGTGCTAGCTATAGTGCTAACCCAAAGTAAGGAGAGCTATGTCCAGGAGCTGGTGAACCAGTCTTAACTAAGCTCAGTTCCTGAGGCCTCATGTGCCTCCAGGTCCCCTGGTGCCCCAAGAGTGTGTCTACACACGGCTGACTTACACTGACAAGGCTGGTGAGAGCGTCGGGCTGAGCACAGCTGACATCATCATAGCATGGCCACACTGTTCTCCTCTGGCTCTGGGGCCCAGCTCCTCTGGTCAGTTCAGAGTCTTCGGAGGGGAACTGCTTAGGGGTCAGCATTGTCCAGTCATATGAAGGCCCTGTGGAAAGGGTCTCCTCTACATAGTAATCCCACTTCTTGAGGCTGGAAACGTTTACATTGGGCTTCAGGGCCTGTATAAAGAAAATTCTGAAATATAGTTTCATCTTGACCCCAAAGTGCCCCAAGCTTACTGGCAGGCCAGCCCCTAACATTGCAGGGTCCAGGGAAAAAGTATGAATAGAGGTTCAAATACCATATATCTATATATTTAAACATTATACATCAACATAACTATTAGATAAAATATGTTCTATGCTCCTACCTTGACAAATATAACTTCCTAATGACCTAGAAGGCCAGGCTCCAATTGAGAATTCTTGGACTTCTGGGAATTCTACACCAGGAAGTGGTGGCACTGGGAAAGTTGGTCCCAGCTCCCAGTTCTTGGCCTAAAGCCCTGCTCCTCTTGACCCAGCTCTGTCCTATATTCTGAGGGTCTCTTATGAACGTGTGTATATACCCCAGCCCATGCAGCTAAACTCTTGTCTACTCCCTGTCCAAACAGCTACTCCTTAGCTGCCCTTTTAGCTTAGGGATACATTCACTGGCTTGGGGAAGTGGTCTGGTGACTAACTTGAATTTGGGCAAGGAATCTTGAAGTGCCAGAGCATGGTCTAGATGAAGGAGAGGCATCCAAGCATGTACCCTTGGTTTCTCATACACCTCACCTCATGAGAAGGGTGCATCTGGAGAAAGGCCAGGGTGAGGTCCTATTGCATGGGGCCCAGGGCCAGGCCTTCCTTGCTCCTGAGTAAGGTGGTCTACTCCACTGCAGAGCCTATTTCATGCAGACATGCATGGCAGAGGATGGCTGTCCCTGAGAGGTCATCCTTCTTGGGCTGGGCTCCAAACATCCCTGCTTCTCACAGGGGTTCTTCCATGGCTTTGGTACAAATGGACTTAGGGAAATCTTTTCTGCTTACACGGCTTGCTAAGGTTTCAAGTTTTGTTTGTTCTTTCTTCCCAGGGAAAGTTGACTTGCTCTGACTTTCTTGAAGTTATCCTTTCTATGGTTGGGGGGCCAGCTTCTAATTTTTGTGGTCAAGAATTTGGTATCCGTCTCCATTCCATCATAACCTAAACCCATAGTGTATCAACTTTTAAATAGCTTCTGGTATGAAACCTAGTCGAATGTTTATAAAACGCTTAAACAGCTTATATATGCTCAAAAAGTAAGGAAAACTTTAACACAAAATATTCCAAAAATGAAACATAAATGCTTTCTTTCTGTACCTCTGTTTCCACTGGTGAATATAAATAATTAAAGAAAATGGGACTCCTCTTGTGCATTCTATCGATACACTCCCAAATACAAATTCCTCTTTTGGCACGCTTGTCTCCTTTATCATCAAATAAAGTTCCTGTAGATCCCGTCAAAAAAAAAAAAAAAAAAAAAAAGCAAAACAGAAGTCAGATAAATCAACAGTTTGCCTAAAAATATGATGCATGTAGCAGATGAAAAATGGAATATTTCACACGGCTCTAGAAACAGCAGCGCACGTGCAGAAGCCTTAGAAAATGACTGCAAAGCTAAAGATAGGAATGGACTTCATAGCTATATGGAAACAAATCTAAATGGAAGGAAAACCTGGGATAAAGTTTCCCCAAGCATTTAGCAGGACAGCATGACTCCCTTCCAATCGACATCCCACGTCTATATCTAGATTCATAGAGGTCCATGCCAGGAGACATTCTACACATTTTTCAAGAGAAAATGGAAGGAAAATGATTTGATGAAAGTCAGTTAAAAACATAATTTTATGTTTCTTTTTAAAGTTGTTGGCTGTTTATTATGAAGCTATTTAAAGTGTTTTCTTTGGTAATTTATATATACCACAAATCATGGTCATGGAGACTTTGGATGTCAGAAGGATGCGGTCCGTATCCTTGGATGACTTAAACACAAAAGCTGAATTTGCGGGGGCGGGGGGCACTTCAGGTACTATATTTGTACCTTTCAAACAGTCAGTCTGTTACTCACATGAGCCCACTTTATTTTTAATAGAGAGGAAGATGTGTTAGGGTGAGGCAGGAGGTATTTCTTTAAAAGGCCAGGAAGGGTGCCTCTCGTAGCAGTGCTGTCTTGCTTTGAATGAAAAGATTCAGTCAAAAGTCAACAAGCATTTTATTTATCATAAAAGAGGGTCTCATGCCCAAGGCTGCACAAAATCCTATAATATGAGGGGCCCCCAAGACTAATTAATGTTTCTTCTCTACCTTTCAACTGTAGAGTGCAGAAGAGTAGTTCTCAACCCTGGCCACTCATTAAAAAAAAAAGGGCTTAAAAAAATCCCAGTGCCTAGGTCTCACCTCAGACCCATTAAATCAGAATCTCTGAGGATGGGCCCCAGACATCAGTCATTTAAAAAAGTTCTCCAAGTGACTCTAATGTCCACTGTAACCAGCTCTACTTAATGTCTTCCCAACACACGGGTGCTTAAAAAATTAAGGTTTCTGATTATGATGTGTGGAATGACAATTTTATGAGTCAACAGAGGTCTGGAAGTACAAACAGTAAAGGAAACGGTCTCATCAGTGCTGTCTCCTTTACCAAATGGATGAAATATCATGCTAGATAATTTTAATAGCATGCACTGAAAAGCAGTATTTCTTTGCTTTCATATTTTAAACTGAGAATATTAGTAAATATTTTCAGCCATTAAGAGAGTCTTCTTTATGAATATTCAGGTATATATAATATACTGAAAATAGTCAATATAATATACTGATTTTCTTTATTTACTTGTCTTCTTAACAAAAATACTCATGTGTATCCCCCTTTCCCCCCCACTATAAAAACAGCAAAAGTAAGAATGTAAAATTCCCCTTGGGGAAACGTTTTCACAGGGCTGACTGGCTTTTGAGAATCTACTCTTTACAACTATTACTGCTATTAAAAATTATAATAACAATGGTGATGTCTAAAATTTGTTGAGTTCTTTGTGCTAGCAACTGTGCTAAGAAATTTACAAATATTTCCTAATGGAATCATCCTGGCCCAAAGGGGTGGGTGATATTATTATCCTCATTTTAAAGATGAGGAAACTCAGAGAGATACCTAACCTGTCCAAAGTACTTGGCTGGTAACTGGCAGTGTTGAAATTTAACTATTCTGTTTGCTCCAGAGCCCATGGCCGTAACTGCTATACAGACTGCTTCCAGGGGCAGGCAGCTTACCTACCAGAGTGTACCAGGGATGGAAAAACTATGAATCAAGTGTTTCTCCACTAACAGTGATACTGCTTGGAGATAATAAAATAGTAATAAGCAGATTTAACTTTTCAAAGGTGCTACATGATGACCACTTGGAGCCCCTAAGAGCTAACACAGCACATAATCTCACTCACTCATGTCCATTCTACTTTCGTAGTTTGTAGAGTAAAACCTTAAAGTGGCCTTGCCACACTTGGGGGTGGTTATCTTATTAGTGTCTTTAATTAAAAACACATAAAACTAACAAGAAAGATGGAACAAGGGCATGCAAACACGTACCATGCTCTAATCTTTCATAGTCTGAATCCAGGAGAAATGTTTTAAAGCGATTAGACACATAGTGGAAAGCCAAGAACTTTAAGTAATAGGGATTGAATTCAAACTCAGTTGGATACTGGTTGTGAACCTGAAACACACAAGGCAAAGAAAAGAATAAGAATCAAATGGAACAAAAAGTGGATGCCATGCCACTGAGTGCTGACCTGAAATATGCAGGAGACCATTTGGTCACTCAGTCAACTGAATCCCTACCATGAGTGGAAGTCGGAAAGGAACCAGTCTTTTGACAGACACCATGCTAGGGGTTTTTTTTTATAAACGTAATCTCATATAATCTCCATAACAACACTGCAAGATAGGCATTATTTTTTTCTGGCTTTATTGAGATATAACTGACATATAACATTGTGTAAGTTTAAGGTGTACAATGTGATGATTTAATACACATATCTATTGTGAAATGATTATCACAAGAGGGTTAGTTAACACCTCCATAACCTCATACAATTACCTTTTTTTTTGGTGGTGGTGAGAACATTTAAGATCTATTCTCTTAGCAACTTTCAAGTATAGAATACAGTATTTGTTAACTATAGTCGCCATGGTGTACACGGGATCTCCAGAACTTACTCCTCTTATACCTGGAAGACAAACATCTCTCCATCCCCCCGCCCCCAGCCCCTGGTAACCACCGTTCTACTCTGTTTCTATGAGTAAGGCTTTTTTAGATTCTACCTATAAGTGAGATCATACAGTATTTATCTTTCTCTGACTTATTTCACTTAGCATAATGCCCTCGGATTCCATCCACATTGCTGCAAGTAGCAGGATTTCCATTTTTCTCATGACTGAATGAATTTCTCATGTTTATATATATAACATTTTCTTTATCCATGCATCTATAGATGGACACTTACATTATTTCCACTTCTTGGCTATTGTGAATAATGCTGCAATGAATGTGGAAGTACAGATATCTCTTTGAAATAATGACTTCATTCCCTCTAATATATCCGGAAGTGGGACTGCTGGGTCATACGGTAGCTCTATTTTGAACTTTCTGAGGGACCTCCATGTTGTTTTCCACAGTGGCTGCACCAATTTACATTCCCAACAAGGGTTCCCTTTTCTCCACATCCTCACCAACATTTGTCACCTCTTGTCTTTTTGATAACAGCTATTCTAACAGGTGTGAAGTGATGTCTCATTGTGGTTTCGATTTGTACTTTCCTGATGATTAGTGAGTGATGAACACTTTTTCATGTACCTTTGGCCGTTTGTATGTCTTTGGAAAAATGTCTATTCAGATCCTGTGAAGATGAGAATTATTACCCTCCCCTCCCCCACTTTACAAATGAGGAAGCTGAAGATGAGCAAGATTAAATAATTTACCCAAGGTCATTCACAGCAACTAGTGAGCCCAGATTTGAACCCTGGCTTGCTAGGCTCCTCGGGCTGTGCCTCCTTCACTACTTTATACTGTGCTAGATACTTGATATGCAAATTATCATAAGTTGTGGTTCTTGCTTTCTAGGCATTTGTGGTGTAATAGTGTGTAATACAGTAAGAAAAATTATGCTTACAGAAGTTTGGCAGTGACAGGAATGAGAAGAGAAGGTGGTGGTTTGGGGCGACAGCAAGAGACGTTTTCCCGACAAAAGAAATGTCGGGAAATGTAGGGCAATGTAGAAGGAGCCAACAGAGAGAGAATAAACTGTGGAGAAAGAGCTGATAACTAAGAGAGTAAGGCCCTGGGAAAGCAAGAATGAATGAGGCTAAGGGTCCAGAAACAGGGAACAGCCTTAAAAATGAGGAGGGACAGAAGAGTAGATAAAAAGAAAGGTATGTTCAAGTGCCAAGGGAAGGGGTAGGAGCTTATGCCTTTTAACATTAATTTTCCATCAGTAACTTAGTGAGGTCACTGGGAGAGGAATAAGGATGAGGGAATGACATGGGAGGGTGGGAGGAAGGCAGAGTCCGGAACGGTCACTGAGCTATAGCGTGCTCTAGGCAACCTGTACGCAGACTCCATGGAGCCATCTCATGTGGCAGAAGATAGGCTGATGACCTTGTGATGCTCTCCAGTCCACCCAGCAATCTCACCTTTGGATTGCTCACTCTCTCATGACCAGTTAGAGAATTTTGCTTGGTTGAGATAAGTTCCAATCATAATTGTATTTACTTAAAAGCTGTTTCAAATGAATACTGGAGGCAGGCTGTCTAAAAGCCAGCTTTCCTCTGCATGTTTTAATTTGGCAATGTAGACCAACACTTGGTCAGCCAAACAGAGCAGACATGTGTGCAATATGTTGATTACCCAACAGATCAGAGGGAATTTAAAGTCATGATCTGGATATCAGTGATTTTATCAATGTTTATCATTTGATTAGAAACCTAGTTTTCTGTGATGATTAAAGGTTTTTTTTCCTATAACATTTTTTCTGGCTTTTACATTGAACTAAAATTTTAGATCATAAGTAATACAACATAAAATGGATGTTAAGAAGATGTATTAAAACAGTTTGACTCTTAAGCAATGGGCTTGTGTACTGTGGACCTGCTTTCTTGACCTAAGCCACTGCCCTTCCAGTTGGTTCTGGTCTCCCCAGGACAGGAACACTTTCCCTGAGACAACTGGGATGTGGCTCTGAATAGCGAGGTTGTGCGCCATATGCTACGTTTTAGAACTTAAACTCTTTAGCCTGGGTTCCTGGTTCAGAATCAGTAGCACCACCTCAAGGGGCTGGTGCACACATGATGGAGGGGGGTGACCTGGATTGTGGGTGGTGTGACAGGAGAAGGAGACAGGTCTAAGAGGATAGAACTTGGTTCTCTACCAATCTGAGAATCTCAGGGAGGAGAATCTGCAATGTGCTTGGGCAGGGTGAGCTCCAAGAACAACTTTGCCCCAACAGCCCCTGGAATAAACCTTGGTAATCACAGGCCAGACCCTTGGCTCACTGTGTCCAGGGGAAGAAGAGTTCAGGGCTATTTCCACTGACCCAGTCCATGACAGTTCAAAAAACTCTTTTAAAAACTTATTAAACAAAGCTCCAGAATAACAAAACATTTCTCTCAATGACTGTTCTCCATAAAAACCACTTGCCTCACACATAACTGTATCTTTCCTTGATTATTCTGATATTTAATGCGCTTAGGAATATAATTTTCATGACCCACTTCTGAGGTAAAGTAGAATGGAAATGATGACGAATACGACCTTAAGTTGAACTTACAGGCATTTCAGGGAGATCAGATGCTAGGACTAGAAGCACTCCTCTACAAGTGGAAAAATGCTTTCATAGCCCACTGTACTGAGTGACTGGGCTCACCACAAACCCTGCACTCCACAATTACGTTAGAAAAGCTAACACTTCTCCAAGGCCGCTGGCACCAGCCTTGCTTGAATTGGAATTGGTGCTTAGAAAACATTAAGGTGTGAGAGCTTGGGGGCAGCAGTGTCTGCATCTGTGTGCCACAATGGCACCTGCAGTTGCTAACTGCTTGGGGAAAAAAAACAGTCTGTCCTCATACTGGAGTTAGTTATCAGGTCTGTTGGAAGTGGAAGAGAAGATGCTGAACAATTTTTTTTTTTTTTTTTTTTTTTTTTTTTACTGTGTAGCAACAGTTTAAGCAACGAGCATGAAAATTTCTTCAATGAAAAAAAAAATCAAATTGACCTGAGTCAAATGCTGGGTTGATTAATGCCTAGATAACCACATTTGGAATCCGACATTAAGAAATACAAGGGATTTTCTGAAATGTCTTTTTACCATAATGAGAAACAAAGACCTGATTGTATTCACAAGACAAAATCTGGTGCTTTCTCCACCATTTAGTCCTACATCCCAGGGACTCAATTTTTCCAGTTAATTGGCTTTTTTTCCTCGTCAATGGGACACCTGGCCTCTTCTGCTGTATCCCCCCACAGTGGTCTCCACAAGGCACAATCCACGTGCTTCCTTCTCCTTCTGTTAAGTATTGTTTTAATAGATGAAATGGGATCAGGCCAAAGAGACTGCCTCTAAGAACTTATTACAGGGAATGCATGAGAGTTTAGAGGTTTGTTAGCCGCAGGATTTTTTTTAAACAACTTTAATGAGGTATAACTGACATACAATAAGCTGCATATATTTAAAGTGTACAATTTGATACCTTCTGACGTCTCCACACATCTGTGAAATCATCACCACAATCGACATAGTGAACATATCATCCATAACTCCCAAAAGTTTCCTTGTGCTCCTTTTGCATCTTCCTGCACCCTCCTCTGCAAGCAATGACTGATTTGCTTTTTGTCATTACAGATTAATTTGCATTTACTAGAACTTTATATAAATGGAATCATAAGTATGTACTCTTTTTTTTTTTTTCGGTACGCGAGCCTCTCACTGTTGTGGTCTCTCCCGTTGCGGAGCACAGGCTCCGGACGCGCAGGCTCAGTGGCCATGGCTCACGGGCCTAGCCGCTCCGCCGCATGTGGGATCTTCCCAGACTGGGGCATGAACCTGTGTCCCCTGCATCGGCAGGCGGACGCTCAATGACTGCGCCACCAGGGAAGCCCTGTACTCTTTTTTTGTATGCCTTCTTTCACTAAGCATAATTATTTGAGATGCATCCATGTTGTTGGGTTAGCAGTACTAAATTCCTTTCTACAGCTAAATAGTATTCTACTGCATGGATATACCACAATTTGTTTATTCATTCACCTGTGGATGGACATTGGGTTGCTTCTAGATTTTTGGTTATTACATATAATGTTGTTGTGAACAGTTATGTATGAGTCCTTTTATGGGCATAAGGACTTCATTTCTCTTGTGTAACTGCCTAGGAATGGAATGCTGAATCACCTGGTAGGTAGGTATGTTTAAATTTTTAAGAACTGTTTTCTCAAACAATGGTATAATTTTATATTCCCACCAGCAGTGTTAGAAAGTTCCAGTTCTTCCACATCCTTGCTAACACTTGGGGTGGTCAGTTTTAAAATTTTAGTCATGAAAATAGGTATTTAGTAATATCTTATTTTGATTTTAAGTTGCATTTCCTAATGATAAATGATATCAAGTATCTTCATGTGCTAATTTTTCACCTATATATCTTTGATGGTCAGTATAAATGTTTTGCCATTAAAAAAAATAGGTTGGTTGTTTCTTATATATTGTTTTGCGAATTCTTTATATATTCTTGATACGAGTCCTCCAGCAGACATGATTTGCAAATGTTTTCTCCCACTCTGTGATTTGTCTTTTCATTTTTGTAACAGTGATTTTTGAAGAACAAAAGGTTTTAATTTTGACAAAGTCTAATTTATCAATTTTTTCTTTTATGGATGATGCTTTTGGTGTTGAATCTAAGATATCCTTGCCTAATAACCCAAGATCACAAGGATTTCTTCCTATGTTTTCTTCTAGAAGTTTTATAGTAGATCTTACATTTAAGATCTATGATCCCTTTTGAATTAATTTTTATATTGATGCAAGGTATGGGTCAAAGTTAATTTTTTTTTTGCATCTGGAAATCCAATTGTCTGGTACCATTTGTTGAAAAGACTAGTCTTTCTCTACCTATTGCTTTAAATTTTTTTCATTAAAAATTTTTAATTGAAATATAGCTGATTTTCAATGTTGTATTAGTTTCTGGTGTATGGCAAAGTGGTTCAGTTATATATATATATATATATATATATATATATATATATATATATATATATATATGGTTTATTACAGGACATTGAATACAGTTCCCTGTGCTATATATATAGTAGGACCTTGCTTTTTATCTATTTTAAATGTAGTAGTTTGTATCTGCTAATCCCAAACTCTTAATTTATCCCTCCCCACCCCGTTTACCCTTTGGTAACCATAAATTTGTTTTCTAGGTCTGTGAGTCCGTTTTTGCTTTGTAAATGTTATTTGTATCATATTTTAGATTCCACAAATAAGTAACATCGTATTTCTACCTATTACTTTTGCATCTTTGTCAAAAATCCGTTGTCCATATATATGTATGGAACTATTTCTGGACAGTATTCCATTGATCTGTTTGTCTATCTTTGTACCAATTACCACACTGTCTTGATTATTATACTTTTATAATAATATCAGATAGTGCTAGTCCTCCACTTTTGTTCTTTTTCAAAGTTGTTTTGGCTATTCTAGATCCTTTGCATTTCCATATGGATTTTAGAATAAGTTTGCCAATTTCTACAAAATAGCCTCCTAGGAGTTTTATTGTGATTACACTGAATCTTTAGATTAATTTGGGGAGACTGACATCTTAACGACATTGAGTTTTCTGATCCATGAACAACAGGTATTTCTTGATTTATTTAGGTCTTTAATTTCTCTTAGTAATGTTTTATAGTTTCAGTGTCCAGGTCTTTAATGTATTTTGCTAGATTTCTTTCATGTTTTTTGATACTGCTGTAAATGGTAATGATTTTTAAGTTTCAGTTTTCCAATGGTTTATTGCCAGTATTGATTTTTGTATACTGAGCATGTATTCTGCAGCCTTGCTAAACTCATTTATTCTAGTAGCTTTTTTTCTTTTATGGGGGGGGCGGGGATAGATTCCATGGACCATCATGTTATTTGTGAATAAAGATAGTTTTACTTTTCCCTTTCTAGCGTGGATGTCTTTTTAAAATCATTTAATTTTTTTCCCCAAATGTTCAATTTAATTTAAAAAAAATTTATTTTGGCTGTGCCAGGTCTTAGTCGTGGCACGAGGGATCTTCATTGTGGCATGTGGACTCTTAGTTGTGGCATGCGGACTTCTTAGTTGTGGCACGCAGACTCTTAGCTGCGGCATGTGAGATCTAGTTCCCCGACCAGGAATGAAACCTGCGCCCCCTGCATTGCGATCATGGAGTCTTACCCACTGGACCACCAGGGAAGTCCCATGAATGTCTTTATTATTACCATTTTCTTGCCTTATTGCATGGCTATGACCTTTAGTACAATGTTGAATAGAGGTGGTGAAGCAGGCATTCACATCTCGTTCCTGATCTTAGGAGGAAAGTGTTCAGTCTTTCACTATTAAGTATGATGTTAGCTGTACTTTTTTTTTAATAGATACTATTTTTAGTTTGAGAAGATTCCTGAGAATTTTCACAAGGAATGGATATTGTATTTTGTCAAATGCTTTTTCTGCATCTATTGAGATGATGTATGGTTTTTTTAAAGTTCCTTAATATGGTGAGTTACACTGATTGATTTCAAATGTGAAACTGTGCATTCCTGGAATAAACCCCATTTGACCATGGTATATTACCTTTTAAATATATTGTTGAATTTGATTTGCTGAAATTTTGTTTAGAAAATTTGAATCTATGATCATCAGGGATACTGATCTATAGTTTTCTTTCCCTGTCTTTGTCAGACTTGGGTAATGCTGGCCTCATAGACTGAGTTGCGAAGTACTCCCTTTGCTTAAATTTTCTGTTAAGAGTTTTTGTAGAACTGCTATTATTTCTTCCTTAAATACTTGGTAGAATTTACCAGTGAAGCCACCTAGGCCTGAAGTTTTCAGTGTGGAAAGATTTTAACTACAATTTCAATTTCCTTAATAGACATAAGCGTATTCAAGTTATGTATTTCTTCTTGAGTGAGTGGGGTAGTTTGTGTCTTTCAAGGCATTTGTCCATTTCAACTAAATTTTTAATTTTATTGATGCAAAATTGTTCACAATATTCCCTTATGGTCCTTTTAATATCTGTAGAATCTGTAGGGATGTTATCGTTCTCATTTCTAATATTGGTAATTTGTGTCTTTTCTTTGATCAGTCTGGCTAGAGGTTTATTAATTTTATTGATCTTTTCAAACAAAAGCTTTTGGTTTCATTAGTTTTCTTCTTGGCCACAAGATCTGGGGGGCCTAAAGGCAAGTCTGTTTCAAATAAATTTAGCCTTATTGTATTATGTAGAATTGGGAATGACAGGCATCTCAGCCTATAAATTAATTCTATGTGAGCATTTCCCCAAATATGCTGATGAACAGAGTTTTAGGCCTCTTTCAGTCATCATCTGGATTCTGTTGTTCAAAATAATTTTGCATTTATCTTGATGAAGAGAAAAAATATACAGATTTAAAATACTAAGACTAAGCTGTTTGAGGCATTTTGGTTTTGTTTTCCATTATGGAGTAAAATCTGCCAATTTCACTTATTTATAGGAAGAGAATCTGAAATGGAATTTGGAGAAATATGAATTTATAGGGTCTTATTTTTTGCCCATATGCCATTAAGTACTTTGTAAAATTTAAAGGCCCATAAAAGTAAGCTATGACTCAAATCCCAGGAGAGATCAACATTTTGGGAATAAAATATAATAAGTTAAAACTGGATTTTGCTTTCAGGAATTAGAAATATTAAGCTACAAGAGACCCTATATTTAATGGTATCAACATTTTAAAAATTATGGGTATGTTAGACACACCCTAGAAAAATAGGTAGCTAACACTAGTTTTTGTTATTTCACAGATTAAGATTTAATAAACATTAATTGTATACCTTCTGTACTGTGCCAATCACTTCACATAAAATTTTTAATCCTTCTGCTATATATACATATATAAAGAAATTGAAGCACAGAGAGGCTGAATAATTTGTTAAAGATCAAAAATTAGTAAATGAGACTGATAGGCAAACTCAGACTTACTTTATGGGCTCAAATATTAAAAGCTTTAATGTGAAGTTGCTTTGTTATAAATCAGCTTGGAGTGTGTCAACTTTTGCCAATTTTCAGTTGACTGGGAAGCAGGCAGACACCAGAAACTCTTGAATACACCATGAATCAATTAACTGCAGTTATTTTGCCAATATGCATGGATAAATTTTAGAGTAATAGACCTATGTGAGGGCGACTTAGCTCCTCACACATGCACTCACAGGGAAAGCTCATATCTTTAAAAGGCAAATAGGTTTTCTCTTTGGAATAGGACCTAGCATAGTGCTGGCATATGGTAACTGTAGGGAGAATCATACCACAAAGCCAGACCAGAGTGAGTCAATTTACAATTTGAATAAACTTCAAAGGCAAAGTTATAACGGTTACTTGCTTTTCTCAAAGTAGCAAATAATGAGAAAGTTCTAAGACGCACTCAAAGATTTACTCTAATGCTGGAATAAAGGAGATGCTTTTCATATACGTCATGCTTTCATTCATATTATACATATCTTTTCCCTTAGTATTATATTTTAAAAGGAAATTTTAGGTAAAAAAAATTTTTGTTTTGTATTTGGATGTATTTTCCTTCTGAATTTGGTTCAACTATTTTAAGAAAAGGAAGCATCCTGTAATGATATCATTTGAGCTAAGCCAATTTCTTTTAGAAGCAACAAAAAATCTGCCAGATGTTGCTATTATGAAACTGTGATCTAGCATTTATAATTCATCTGACACCTGGATACACTGGCACAAACAATGGCTTTTTATATGATGAGGCAGTTCTAATTTGAGATCAGCGCTTCATCTGTTTTCTTTGTAACTCTATTAGTACTAATGGGCAAGTCTAGGCATACGTCCATGGACTGCCTTTTGGCATTCGGCATGTTAGAAAAGGTTAATAAGCAGGGAACACATTCCACCTGGGGAAGTTTTGCTAGCTGCTGCATAATTTTGCACTTATTTTTAAAAATGTTGTTGAGGCTTGGCTCTGTTTTGTGCTCCTGAGAGACTGAGGATAGCACTAATTCGAACTGTCTGGCAAAAGCCAGAGTCATGTAGAGCATTAGTGTTCACTTGAAAGGTATTCAAAGAAGGCATTTTCTAATGCCTAAAACCACTATGTAGGAGATGATGAAACGCTACCTTATAATTAAGTCAGCAAGAATCAAAAGCTCTGTTTGTTAACTACAGTCTTCTGTTTTTGAATGAATAAATTGTCCCTTTTCAGCACAAAATAATCTACTTCACCAAAACTGACACCTATCATAGCCAAGCATTCTTTAAATACTGCAATTAATGTCATACACTCACTTTGCCATGACTTGCCTGAACTTAGGTTATTATGTGTGAGAGTATTAAGTTGAAGGGTTCAGACAAAGTTTTAAAAATTTATATTTTAATTTTTTTTTAATGTAGTATGACCAGATTTGAAATCATACTAAAGGGGTCTTCAGACCCGGAACAATATTATTTTCTACAGTTTGTGAAGCATTCACTTACAAATAATTGAGTTTTCATTAAAAGTCAACTTTTGTTTTCAGTTTCAGAACTGAAATTTCTTACTGATTGTGAGTAGGTTCTTTCGCTGACTCTAATATTTGGGTATGCAGAATTCTGCAAGTTGAATATGGGTATTTAACACATTTAATACTGTATTTAACTTAAGCCAAATTCAGCCATACAAACTCAGTCCCCAGCAACTCTCCCTCAATTAGAGGAAAGGAATTTTTAAAAGGTAAAAGTTGAAAACGAGGTGGGGAGAAAGGGAGGGGAGACAGTAGCAGGCCAAGAAAATTCAGAAAGATGGAAAACAGAAGGAAGAATAGCAGAAAATGACAGGAGATGAGAAGCTACACTGGGATGAAAATGATTTGAAAAGGTAACAGTTTGCCCTGTAAACCCAGAAAGGCTCAGGACTCAGAGGCCCAAGTCCTATATAGGAGGAAAAGGGGGGCTAAAAATGAGAACTAGTTTTAAGTCTAGAGAGGCAGTGGTGAGACCTCCAGGGTCCTTTCCTATCTCATGTAGTCTTTCCTGCCTCATGACTACCTTCTTGCAAGCAAGAGATTAGAGGTGTGTTCTCTGGAAAAACCAAACTTGATAAGTTCTGGACTTGGGAACACCATGCACAACTGGGTTAATGATGAGACTGAAAACAGTACAGAAAAAGTAAAACTCTGCACACTTAACTGGGATTTCCCTGGACCAGGCAGCCAGGGTTATAAGTACTTTCCTGGGTATCACAATGGCAAATTTTTCTCTAGAGAAACTAGAGAGCTGCTGGGTTTTTTTTTTTTTTTAGAACTCCAGTTTACTAAGAAGTTGGACTTACTAATTAAAAATTTTTTTTCATATTCAGTGAAGTATAATTTAAATATACTAAAATTTCCCTATTTTAAGCCTACAGGTTGATTAGTTTTGGTCACTGTTCATTTGGTTATACATTTGTATAACCACCACCACAGTGAGGATACAGAACAGTTCCCTCATCCTATAAAGTTTGCTCATGTCCTTTCGAAGTCGACCCCCTCCCCTGACCACTGGTACCAGGCAACCACTGATCTGTTTTTCTACCACTACCATTTTGCCTTTTGTAGGGTTTCCTATAAATGAAATCATATATTGTGTAGTCTGTAGTCTTTTTTACCCATTTTCCCCATTTTTATTGAGAAATAATTGGCATACATCACTGTATAGGTTTAACGCTACAGCATGATCGTTTGAATTACATATACTGTGAAATGATGACCACAATAGGTTTAGTTAACATCCACCATCTCATATAAATAAAAAGAAAAAAAATTTTCTCCTTGTGATGAGATTTTTTCTTTTATTTTATAAATTTATTTATTTATTTTTGGCTGCATTGTGTCTTCGTTGCTACGTGCAGGCTTTCTCTAGTTGCGGTGAGCGGGCTTCTCATTGCCGTGGCTTCTCTTGTTGTGGAGCACAGGCTCTAGGCGCACAGGCTTCAGTAGTTGTGGCACTCAGGCTTAGTAATTGTGGCTCGCGGGCTCTAGAGCGCAGGCTCAGTAGTTGTGGCACATGGGCTTAGCTGCTCCATGGCATGTGGGATCTTCCTGGACCAGGGCTTGAACCTGTGTCCCCTGCATTGGCAGGCAGATTCTTAACCACTGTGCCACCAGGGAAGTCCCTTATGATGAGATTTATCTGACTTTTTTCATTGATCATGATTTTAAGACTCATCCATATTGTTGTGTATATTAACATTTCATTCCTTTTGCTTGCTGAGTAGTATTCCATTGCATGCATGTACCAGAATTTGTTCATCTGTTCACCAGCTGATGGACAATTGGTTTGTTTTTCATGCTACTCCTTTATAGTCGCACCCATTCCCCTCCCCCACTATCTCCAAACCCTCACAACCAATAATTTATTCTGTATCTCTATAATCTTGTCATTTTGAGAATGTTATATAAATGGAATCATACAGTATGGGACCACTGGAGATTGCGTTTTCTTCACTCAACATCATGCTCTTGAGATCCATTCAAATTGTCGCTTGTATCAGCAGCTCACCCCTTTTCATTGCTGAGTAGTGTTCCATGGTATGGATGAACCAGTTTGTTTAGCCATTTACCTGTTTCAGGACATTTTGTCCCCTCCCTCCTGCAATTTCTGGCTATTACAAATACAACTTCTATGACAATACTTTCATATTTGAACCAAGTTTCTTATAAAAAGCATACTGTTACGTCATGTTTTATTTAGACCATTTCCATTTTTAATGCAATTATTGGTATGTTAGGGCTGAAGTCTGTCATTTTACTTTTTGTCTTCAGTTTGTTCTATTTCTTTTTCTTTCTGTTTTCTTTTCCCTGCCTTCTGTGGATTACCTGAACATTTTTTAGAATTTTATTTTGATTTATCTATAGTGTTTTTGAGTGTATGTCTTTATGTAGCTTTTTTAGTGGTCGTTCTGGGTATTACATTACATATCTTGTTACTGTCCACTGGTGTTGACATTTTAGTGAAGTGTAGAAACCTTACTTCCCTTTACATCCCTTTGTGCTCCCCCACTTATAATTGTCTTAACTATTTCCTCTACATATATTGAGAACATCAAAAACTGTTATAATTTTTGCTTCAACCATCAATTTAGAAAACTGAAGAGGAGGAGAAAAGTCTATTGTATTTATCCATATTTTACTTTCTGTTGTTCTTTATTCCTTCCTGATATCCCAAGATTCCTTCTTTTATCATTTATTTTCTGCTTGAATAATTTCCTTTAGCCATTTACATCTATGATCCATTTCAGGTAAATTTCTGTGAATGATGTAAGGGTCAGGGTTCATACTTTTTTATATAGATATACAGTTATTCCAATACCATTTGTTGAAAAGTTTCCTTTCCCCATGTCTCATTTTATAATTGTTTTCTGTGGGGGAAGTTGTCATTAGAGTTTTAATCCCTCATTTGTGGAAACAGCAGTTAAACTTACTTCCTTTAAACTTTATTTCACCCTTTGAAATCTGAGGATGTTATATGAAAAATATTATATGAAAAAGGGACAGTTACAAACTTTTATTTCAGCCATAAAAAAGGTTTAAGTTAATTTTAGGATAAAAATATGTGAAACCAAAAATATGGATATTTTCAAATGCCTATGGATGATATCTTAAAATAATCAGTAAAGAAGTTTGTAAACAAGTGTCCTATTCTCAGTTTAATTCTTTTAAAAAAGTTGACATGGGAATTCCCTGGCAGTCCAGTGGTTAGGACTCCATCCGTGCCTTCACTACCAAGGGCCTGGGTTCAATCCCTGGTCAGGAAACTAAGAACCTGCAAACAAAGCAGTGTGGCAAAAAAAAAAAAAAGTTGACATGGATTCAGTTTAATTCTTATTAAAAAAAGTCTACATGGGTGACTTTACCTGCCAGTCCTCTCATTCCCCACTGTTTTGATTACTGCAGCTTTGTAGTATTGTCTGAAGTCTGTGACAATTATGCCTCCTGCTTTTTTTTTTCCTCAGAATTGCTTTGGCAATTCTGGGTCTTTTATGGTTCCATATAAATTTTTGGATCATTCTAGTTGTGTGAAAAATGTCATGGGTAATTTGATAGGGATTGCATAAATCTGTAGGTTGCTTTGGGTAGTATTGCCATTTTAACAATATTAATTCTTCCAACCCAAGAGCATGGGATATCTTTCCATTTCTTTGAGCCCTCCTTAATTTCCTTTATTAATGTTTTATAGTTCTCAGTGTAAAAGTCTTTCACCTCCTTGGTCAAGTTTATTCCTAGGGTTTTTTTTTTTTTTTTTGGTGCAATTTTAAATGGTGCAATTTTAAAAGGTACTTTTTTTTTTTTTTTTACATTCCCTTTCTATTTCATAGTTAGTGTAAAGAAATACAACTGATTTCTGAATGTTAATCTTGTATCCTACTACTTTGCTGAATTCATTTATTAGATCTAGTAGTTTTTGTGTGGAATCCTTAGGGTTTTCTATATATAGTATCATGTCATCCACATATGGTGACAATTTTACCTCTTCCCATCTAATTTGAATATGTTTTATTTCTTTTTCTTGTCTGATTGCTGTGGCTAGGACTTCCAATACTATGTTGAATAGAAGGGGTGAGAGTGGGCATCCTTGTTCCAGATTTTAGTAGGAAGGCTTTCAGCTTTTCACCATTGAGTATTACATTGGCTGTGGGTTTGTCATAAATACCTTTCATTATGTTGAGATATGTTCCCTGTGTACCCACTTTGGTAAGTTTTTATCATGAATGGATGTTGAATTTTGTCAAATGCCTTTTCTGCATCCATTGAGATGATCATGTGGTTTTTGACTTTTCTTAATGTTGTGTATTACACTGATTGATTTGCATATGTTGAACCATCCTTGTGAATGTGTGATGAACCTCACTTGGTTGTGGTGTATGATCTTTTTTATGTGTTGTTGGATTTGGTTTCCTAATATTTTGTTGAGAATTTTTGCATCTATATTCATCAAAGATATTGGCCTGTAATTTTCTTTTTTGGTGGGATCTTTGGTTTTGGTATCAGGGTGATGGTGGCATCACAGAATGTCTTTGGGAGTGTTCCCTTCTCTTCAGTCTTTTGGAAGAGTTTGAGAAGAATCCGTATGAGTTCTCCTTTGTATGTTTGGTAGAATTTGCCTGTGAAGCTATCTGGTCCTGGCCTTTTGTTTGCAGGGAGATTTTTTAAATTACAGATTCTGTTTCACTTCTAGTGATCAGTCTGTTCAAATTATCTATTTCTTCTTGATTCAATTTAGGTGGGCTGTATGTTTCTATAAAGTTGTCCATTTCTTCTAGGTTGTCAAATTTGTTGGCATATAATTGTTCATAGAATTCTCTTATTTTTTTTGTATTTCTGTGGTATCAGTTGAGATTTCTCCTTTTTTATTTCTTTTTTCTCTTTGGGTTCTCTCTCTCTTCTTCTTGGTGAGCCTGGCCAGGTTTGTCAATTTTATTTACCCTTTAAAAGAACCAGCTCTTGGTTTGATTTTTTCTGTGTGTTTTTTTTTAATCCCTATATGTTCTTTAAGTGTGAACACCACATTATGAAGATTGTGATTTTAATTTTTAAAGATATCCACTTTTATACGCCAAAGACATTAAAAGCAAGTCAACTGCTTCATCTGGTATTCAACTGCATAAAGAGTGATTTTTTTTTCTTTTTATAAATTTATTTATTTTTGGCTGTGTTGGGTCTTCATTGCTGTGCACGGGCTTTCTCTAGTTGCAGCGAGTGGGGGGCTACTCTTTGGTATGGTGCTTGGGCTTCTCATTGCAGTGGCTTCTCTCGTTGTGGAGCATGGGCTCTAGGCGTGAGGGCTTCAGTAGTTATGGCACATGGGCTCAGTAGTTGTGGCTCACGGGCTCTAGAGCACAGGCTCAGTAGTTGTGGCGCACGGGCTTAGTTGCTCTGCGGCATGTGGGATCTTCCCGGACTACTACTTCTTCCAGGGATCGAACCCATGTCCCCTGCACTGGCAGGCGGATTCTCCACCACTGTGCCACCAGGGAAGCCCAAGAGTGATATTATTTCAATGCAGGGGTAAAATTGGTTGAGTGTACTTATTAAGACAACAGAGGCATCCAGTGAGGAGCCTTAAGAACCTTTCAAGTGAAATTTTGACATTATTATATTCAAATTGGACATGAGGAAGAGTAATTCTTTAAGAAATGTAGAGCCACTGAAAGTTTTTGTTTGTCTGCTTTAAAGGTTTTTTGTAAAAGAGAGTAACAGCTTCATATCTGAGCATTCAGAAGATGTTATTAGCAACTCAGGACACCCTAGATGGTCTTGATGAAGGGTGGTGAGAGCCTCAACAAGGCTGAACCAGGTGGTCATTCAAATTTTCATTTATACATATTTATTGAGGGTCTACTACATTCCAGAGACTAAAATTATAATTGCATTAGATATTAGGGATATGAAGGTTAATATAACATAGACCCTTCTCCCAAGAATTCTCAGTCTAAGTAGAAGGCAACAGACACGTACAAATAGATAGATGCTAGTGTACAGATGCTACCGAAGAAGTCTGTACACGGTTCATAAGAATACAAATGAAGGGGCCAGGAAAAGGTTCAAAGATTACTTAGAATCATGGAATAAAATATAGTGCTGAGAACAGTGCCTGGTGCATAGTAAGCGGTCAAGAAATATCAGTAATGATGACTGCAGATGGTAGTGGGATATAGGCATGAAGGCAGGAAATAGCCTGTGCATAGCATAATAAGACAATGTGCAGGATAAGAAGTGCTTTCATGAAGAACTTGTAGGCGTTCAGCTATCCAGAAGTGAGAAAAAATGCTTGCTCCTCCCCTTTAGTCTCAGTTAAGCTTTCTGTTTCAGAGACAATGGGCTTCAAACTTCTCCCTCATGTACTTGTCGAAAGATGTCTGAATAAAAAAGCTAATATTCAAACAGGAAGCAAATATATAATTTGCTGCAAAGAGTTTAAAAGTATAAGCTCAACCTTGTGACCAGCTTCTCCAGATACTACTCAAATCAACTAAAATTATTCAATAGGTCTTTTCTTTAAGAAGCTGATGGGAGCAATCAAAAACATAACCTCCAGTGTTTGTGTATGTAGGGGATGGGGTCGATGGAAAAGTCACTGCTAATGGGTATGGAGTTTGTTTTGGGGTGATAAAATAATCAGAAAGTGCTTGTGGTAATTGCACAACTCTGAATATACTAAAAACTACTGAATTATACACTTTAAATACATTTTTTAAAAAATTATGAAGTGAATTGATAAAGCTGATCAAGTGATTAATGGAATAAAAAACAAAACATAACCATACATAAGATGATCTAGTTCCAGTACTGGTTCCTAAAAACATTTTTACTTTTCTTTCCAACAGACACTTGAGGCCAATGTATTTCAATTTCAAAGAGGATCACTGTTCTGACAAATATGTTTGACATGCCAGAACCCATTCACTGTTGTGGTGCAGACGAAACAGGCTATAAGTGTCAACCTTACTTTTTCTAGGCCATTTTAGCCACTGGTGCCAATGCCTTCAACTTTTAAACCCAGTGCCATCCAATTCTCAAGCCCAATACTGACCAAGGCCTGAGATGAAGGTAAGAGGGAGCCCAGAGCATTCACATCTCCCCCACTCCCAGCTCCTACTGGGTTTGACTGGATTATATACCTGGGTTTCTGTCTGGTCTCTTTTTTAAAAAATAAATTTATTTTATTTATTTATTTTTGGCTGCGTTGGGTCTTCGTTGCTGCATGTGGGCTTTCTCTAGTTGCGGTGAGCGGGGGCTACTCTTCATTGCGGTGTGCAGGCTTCTCATTGCGGTGGCTTCTCTTGTTGCGGAGCACGGGCTCTAGGTGCACGGGCTTCAGTAGTTGTGGCGCACGGGCTTAGTTGCTCCGCGGCATGTGGAATCTTCCCGGACCAGGGATGGAACCCGTGTCCCCTGCCTTGGCAGGCAGATTCTTAACCACTGCGCCACCAGGGAAGCCCTCTGTCTGGTCTCTTGATTAGCCCTAATTATGCCACCCAGTAGAACTGAGCCATTGTTCTCAACCTCAGAGGCTTGCCTGGTCGGGCCCTGATTCTTTCTCTAGGGGTTTAGCTCTACCTCCTATATTTTCACGCATAAAGTAGGGTCCTTCCCAAATGGGAAGACCACGTGCTGGATTTCAGGCTTGGCCAACACCTAGAGAGTTTTACTGTTCTACACTAGATCAAACCTTCTTCGAGAACAAGCCAAGTTTGCTCCGTTACATTAGATGGTAATTTAGAGTGCTGCCCACTTCACTTGGGAGCCAGCTCGATAGCCAGCTCAGCTAGCCTAGTTTCAGAAACCAACTAGTTTTTTCTTTTCCATTTCCAGGAAGCTACTGCTGAGATTTTAGCAAGTCTTACGGCTGAGTCCATCAGAGCTGTGACATAAAGGTACCTGGCACAGCAATGCAATGCTCAGTAAATGCTAGGTCTTTTCTTTCTCTCGTATCAAGTCGATTTAAGCTTGCTCTACTTACCTGGTGTACACAATCTAAGAACTGTAGGAAGACTGGAGTGAAACCACTGCCCTGACAGCTGAGGGTCAAGCTGCTCCGCTGACTGAATTTATGACCAAAAGAGAGCCACTCTTTTTCGACCAGCATCCGGAAGCCTTCAAGTGTCCTATAAAAGGGGTCACTGAGTAACTGAACCAGGGAGGTCACCTAGGGTACAAGCAGGTTGGATACTTCATTACTTTCAGTCCTGAAAAATTCCTGCTTCTAAGACAAAGCACTTCCTTTTGATGACTGACAGCTAATTAACAAGCAAAGTTACCTGGATGGCAAATTTGTTCACTAACTGCTCCAGGACAGCTAAGTGAATTAATTCTACAAACTTTCCATTAAAAACTGAGACTCAAATTCATTTTGGCTACATTTTCCTTCAGAGGAGAATTAAGAATTTAATCCTTGCCTGGCCAGTTTGCTGACTGTGGCCTTCTTCTAGGTTAATTAATAAGGTCAGAGGATCAGTTCAAACCTACATCTACTTTTTGGCAGATGTAGATTAATGTTTTACTGTAGATTATACTCGTACTTTTCCTTTTCACTCTGGAGTGAGTAAAGAAGGGGCTTACAGAGAACCAGAGAAAGGACTGACAAAACATGGGAAGGATGGTCCATGTCCTACACCGCTGGTCATGCTTGCATGATGCTTCTGTGGTGTGGGAGCCTGATGCCCTGAGCCAGAGCTCCAGGCTCTGTAGGGCCTGGAAACTCACGGCACAGAGCTTTTTGATGGATACCAGGTGGTGTTTAACAGAGGACTTTCTCTGTCCATAAACACATTAGTCATTATACAAAAGATTCATCTGCAGAATTTTAAAATAACTGAATTAAAATACAAATATAAAATTAAATATCTGAAAATATGTTTTAATAATTTACTTGTGCAGTGATGTCCCAGCCTTCTTCCAAACACACCAAAACTGAGGAACCATTCTCAAGTACTTCTGATACAACCACAGCAAGCTGCAATATCCTGTGAAGCTAAGAGTTAAGAAAGGAGGCCACAATTAGACAAAGTGCTTTCTGAGCACCAAGAACAGACAGACTTGCTATCAACCTTAGATAATCAAACAAGTTAGGGATTAAAATATTTGGACAAAAGAATCATATGAATTTTAAATACTTAAAGTTCTTTGTCAAAATCAAGATTAAACAATGACACATTTTAAAACAATGTGTTCAAGTGATACTTAATGAAATAAACTGACCGTACAAGATTCCCCTCAAAGCAGAAGAGCTATAATTCTTTCCAGTGGAAAAGAGTGAGGCTCTATGTGGCCCTCGCAACATAGTTATTAGATTTAAAATTTGTTCTTATGTGATATAGTGAGTTCTATTTCCGACGGCTACACAACTTTGTAAATATACTAAAAAGTACTGAATTGTATACTTTTTTTCATTTAAAAAACCTCTAATATTAGAGAAAATATACCTACAAAAAAATCTCAGGAGAAAGAAAAATATTACAAAATATATATAATGCATCTCCCCAGAGAAATTACAAAAGATATTGCTTCTATCAAATGTGAATTCTATACTAAAGTATTTGTACTGTGTATTAAATGGGAAGAAAACTTTTATTTGTGCTCAGCTTTTTAAGCCAAGACAACTGACTCCAAGTCCCTAATGAACAATTAGGGTGTGAGCAAAGCACATAGATTTCAAAACTAAATGTGTAACATTCTGGTTTAAAAAAATTTTAAACATTACTTGACATAACTTGTAGAATGAATCCAACTCTGAACTAAAACAAAACACTCCCACCCCCATATTTTAAACAGAGGTAGGCTATTTTTTTAAATTATTTTTTTAACGTCTTTACTGGAGTATGATTGCTTTACAATGGTGTGTTAGTTTCTGCTTTATAACGAAGTGAATCAGCTATACATATACATACATCCCCATATCTCTTCCCTCTTGCGTCTCCCTCCCACCCTCCCTATCCCACCCCTCTAGGTGGTCACAGAGCACCGAGCTGATCTCCCTGTGCTATGCAGCTGCTTCCTACTAGCTATCTGTTTTACATTTGGTAGTGTATATAAGTCCAAGTCACTCTCTCAGTTCATCCCAGAGCTAGGCTATTTTAAACACAGGAACAAGGCACATGTCCTCTTCAAGAATGGGAAGGTCCTCATTCACTGTTCCTATAACACAACTATTACCAGGCCTGAATTCTCTTGGGCTTAGCACGTGCTCTGAGTTAACTTTTAAACTGCCAATATCCCAAGTGGGGCAACATTTTCCATTGTTTTTAGTCACTAACTTCTGATATGAATCCACTTTGAAGTAAGGAGTAGAACACAGAATAGGAGAAACATAGATGGATAGGTTGAGTGGTAGGAACACTTTGGGGCTGGGGCTTATAACTTAGGGACAGCAGGGGGTATTGATCAGCTCCTTCCATGGGTACTCAAAGTATCCTGAATTGCCTTAACAGTAATTAACACAGCCTCATATAATAGCTAATTGTATATGTGGCTGTTTTCCTAGAGTTTAAGTACCCTTGAGAATAGTCACTGCCCTGGGTACTTACATCATTTCCTGGCTTTTTTTTTCTTTTTAGTCCAATGTACTGTGGGAAACAACCCTTTTTCCTCCTCAAGAGAAGCAGGAGGAAAAAAAAAAAGGCGGGAGGCTTGGAGGTCAATGTGGACAGGGGATAGAGGGGCTGTGTGCTCCTACAAGGGGGGAAGGAATAATGGACATAGCACCAGGGGCCTAAAGACAAGGCTGAAGGCTGTATTGCAGAGAGGCTCTTGGCCAAATATCTGCATCAGTGTCTAAAACATGCATGTCATAAACACCTTTCTTTCTGTGGTTTGGAAGAAATGTGGGTTAGGTGTGCTGGCATAACTATTTCTCCTTAATTTCTCAATAAGCGTTCAATTAAAAACATCCCAAGCTTGACTTAGCTGAAAGAAGGATATGTGGTTTTTCCTAAACCTTAGGTAGGCTTCAGGGCAACCAATGTGCCTTTGTTGGGCTGGCTTGGGAGTGAAGCCACAGTCCAGAGACACAGAACAGGCAGAGACAAATAGAAAGTGAGAAAGTAAGAGGAAAAGCCCCTTGGAGTCACCTAGCAATCACATCCTGTCCTGGATCCTCACTCTGTTAGTAACAGAGCAGGAGCCTTATACATACATGTTGTTTAAATTTGTTGTATATCAAAAAGTTTCCATCTAAAAATAATAATCTCCTTCTTAGCATCCTATGGAGACCAAGCAAGTTTCAACAACAGAGAGAAAAACCCAGGCATGGAGAATTCTACCCCTTCATTTCCTGTATCACATGGTTCCCTGGAACTGAAAGCCCTTTACAGAGGGCACACAATCAAGGGAGAATGTCAGGTAGTGGGGAACATAATATTTTTTTCCTCAAATATCAATTCTGTATACCCTTGGGCCTCTCTTTTCTTGAGTTATAAGATAAGCTGCTCCAGACATTACCTGTGGGAACCACTCAGAGTCTCCCAGGGCTCTCAGGAAGGTCACTTCTGAGTCAGTAGGGATGGTGCTTGGGACACAAGCTCTCATCAGTTTTTTAAAACTGGCTTTCACTTGTCGGATGTCATGAAATTCAACAGGAACAAACTCACAATTTAAAGCAAATTCTAACTTGAAGTTCTGTGGATGAAGATGCAGAGAGAATTAGGCAGACGACGTGTTATAGGTAAAAAAAACAATATTTTCAACAGGGTAATGCTTAGTGATATACAGTTAGTTGAGGCCAAAGAGCTGCAGGGGCTGCAGTGGATCAAGAAAGTCAATCATTTTTCGCTAATGTGTCAGTATTGCTGGAAAGAGCCATTCAGTAAAGTCTAGTGGTTTGACTTAGCTTGCTGTCATTCTGAGAACTTGAAGAGGCTACTAGTAGACTGGAACCTGATGGAGCTTATAGGACCAAATATAAGCTACTTACAAGGCCATGAACCTGGAGGTCTAAGGAGGAACCAATGACGCCTGACAGCATGATTAATCTAAAACTGTAAACTAAGTCTCCCCAAGATGTGAATTATAATTAAAAGGTAATATGCTGTTGAGGTTCCAGAGCTCTACAAATTAAAGTTTATAGACATACACATTTGTTTCTTATTATGCAAGTAAAACATAGTCATTGTGAAAATGAAAAAAAAAAGCAGAGATAAACACTGAGAAGAATATAAAAATCACTATCTCACTGCCCTACGACTACTAATATTGTATTCTTTTAAAGCCAATAATAAAAAAATACATATACAGTAAAACATGAAAGGCTTTGTTGATTTCTAACTTTTGGACTATTTTTCACTCAGTATGACACATATATCAATCTTTGTTTCAGTATTTTTATCATTTATATTTTTAATCCATATGGAATTTTTTCTATGTGAGTTCGCAATTTTAACTAAAGAATGCTAAATTGGTGGCCCATTGAAATAGTTTATTCTGATAATCTAGTTGCCTACTTCTGAAGACGATTTAAAAGTTCTCTAACTTCTTACGCCAAAGAAAGAATGAATTAATTTTCTCATGTTCTTTTCACTTTCTTCACATTCTGCCCAAATTACTCTACTGGATCATCTGCTTTTCTAAGAGTAAACTGCTTTTTGGAGATTGGCTGTACAATAATATGAATGTACTTAGTTAGCACTGCTGAACTGTACATGTTAAGATGGTAAATTTTATGTTATTTGTATTTTACCACAATTAAAAAAAATTGCTGCCAAAGACTTACATATTGGGTCTGTTTCATGTTTTATATTGGTTACTTTATTTTTTAAAGGCCTATTAAAATTTTAAAATAAAAAGTAAAAACCCCCAAGTTGTTTTTCTTAAACAGCATTACCAATGTATATTAAGGAAAAAAAAAGTTTCTTTGTCTTAGTAATTCCACTTTTAGGAAGCTAGCCTAAAGAAATAATCTAAAATGTACGAAAAAATCCTCTAGTGGATTGTATCTCCAATAAAAAATAAAAATAAAAAGCTATATGCTTGAAAATGTGACTGCAATTTTACATATAGATGATAAAGAAAGAAACCGAAACATCCAACAAAACAGAAAGTTATGGGACTTCCCTGGTGGTCCAGTGGTAAAGAATCCACCTTCCAATGCAGGGGACGCGGGATGATCCCTGGTAGGGGAACTAAGATCCCACATGCTGCGGGGCAACTAAGCCCGCGCGCCACAACTATTGAGCCTGTGCACCTCAACTAGAGAGGCTGCGTGCCACAAACTACAGAACCTATGTGCTCTGGAGCCCGCGTGCCACAACTACAGAGCCCATGCGCTCTGGAGCCCACGCGCCACAACTAGAGAGAGAAAACCCACACGTCACAACTAGAGAGAAGCCCGCGTGCCACGCCAAAAAGATCCCTCATGCTGCAATGAAGATCCCACATGCCATGATGAAGACCAGACACAGCCGAAAAATAAAAATAAATAAAAAGAAAATAAATATTAAAAAACGGACTGAATGTTTAAAAAAAAAGTTATGCAGTGATTAAAATAAATATGAAATGTATTACACAACATGGAAAGATGGCTTGAGATAAAGAACTTAGCACTATGAGAACATGAGTTCTTTTCTGTTAGTTTTTTTTTAATCTTTTTTTGCTTTAAACGTTCTATGCAATTCAAAACATATTATTACAATCCAGATATATTTACCAAGACATTTAGACATTTATATTCCTGAGTATAGTTCACTGTGCTATACAGTAGGCCCTTGTTGGTTATCTACTTTATTTTTTAAAATTTTCATTGGAAAATTGACTTACAGTGTCGTGTCATATTGGTTTTTTTTAAAACATATAAAAAATAGTTTACTTTTCAGAAAAACTAGATTCCTTTCCATTTCCCAACCATACTTGAGCTAGGTATACCTACCTTATAAAGCAGGAGTTATCAACCATCGTGTTCGACACACTGTTAAGATTATGAAGAATTTGTTACTAAGTATAAGATATTAAAGTATGTGAATTAAAAAAGGTAAATAAGGGCAATTCCAGATTGTTTAGAATGAGTCACTCTCACTTATTTGCTTTCCTATGTTTCCTTTGTTGGGATAAAAAGGTGTGGAGCTGCAACTAGGCAGCGCTGTGCTGGCTAGACTGTGGCACACGTCAGACAGATATGCACCCATACCCTACAGACACAGTTGAATTAATAAAAAGCAAAATGTGAAGGAATATACAAAAATCCTAATAACTATTGTGCCAGAAATTATGTTTGGAATTATGTTTTTAAAATACAGTATTTTATTGATGAAAGAAAGAAAGAGAAAGGAGGGAGGGAGAGAGGGAGGAAAGGAGGAAGGGTCCCAATTGGTCAGTCTTTCTTACTCATATATGCATGATCACACAGCTTATCTGAGGACTGATGTGCAAAGGGAATAGCAGAGGTGAGCATTCAGGAGACAAACCTTGGGGAGTGACTCAGATCATAAATAAGAGGTGTGCTGAAGTGGGCAAAGTCTGTGCTCTGGGAAAGACACTGGTGCCAAGGAGGCTGTGCAGGCATCCCTGGACTACTGTTGAAAAATGTCCCAACTATTTTCTGGATATAAAATTATCTGCTGTATCAGAAGACACGTGTGCATATTTAAAAATTGAGCGTTACCCAGCAGTTTCATTCCCTCTACCCTAAAGCTTGGTGACTAAGTGACTGCAGTAGTCCAGGCAGTGGGAGAAGAGCTAGCAAAGCCAGACTGCCACTGAAGAGCTGACTCAGTCACTGGCATCCTGAGGACCAAGCATGTGGGATCCTGCTCACAGCCTCCATTTTACAGTTCAGCTGAACATCTGTCTAGATTGTCCAGTGCTCACTGGGGCACTGGACTAAACTTTGAGGGGATTTCTGAATTAACAAATACTTTTAGGGACTTCCCTGGTGGTCCAGTGCCTAAGAATCCGTCTTCCAATACAGGGGACGCGGGTTCGATCCCTGATCACAGAACTAAGAGCTCACATGCTGCAGGGCAACTAAGTCTGCGCACTGCTACTACTGAGCCCGCACGCCACAACTAGAGAAGCCCGTGCGCCACAACGAAAAGCCCGCGTACCGCAATGAAGACCCAGCACAGTCAAAATAAAAAACAAAAACAACCCCCCCCCAAAAACCCCAAATACTTTTATTTCCCACACACCTGTCAGTAGTAATGAAATTTATTCTGTAATGTGTGAACTGCAAAAACATTAAACCCCAAGGAATTATTGTTGCTTTTGGAGATAGAGACTATCTTTACAATTTATGGGACTTGAGCATAGTGAAGCTCTTTAACATAATAATTTAAAAGTAAGAATAAAGGGGCTTCCCTGGTGGCGCAGTGATTAAGAATCCGCCTGTCAATGCAGCAGACACTGGTTTGAGCCCTGGTCCGGGAAGATCCCACATGCCGCAGAGCAACTAAGCCCGTGCACCACAACTACTGAGCCTGTGCTCTAGAGCCTGTGAGCCACAACTACTGAAGCCTGTGCGCCTAAAGCCTGTGCTCCGCAACAAGGGAAGCCACCGCATTGAGAAGCCTGTGCACCGCAATAAAGAGTAGCCCCCACTCGTCTCAACTAGAAAAAGCCCGTGCAGCAACGATGACCCAATGCAGCCCCCCCAAAAAAAAAAAAAAAGTAAGAATAAAGTTGATTACCAGCTAATATCTTACATTTTCTGACATGTCTTAGGACGTGTCACTCTATATAGTCTTGAGAACCCTTAAAGAATGTAACTTAAGAAGTGTAGCCTTGGCCTTCCCTTGCCTCCATATGCAGTGCCATGCTCTTCTTTCCACTCTTCCTTCCTGCAGCTTTATCAATAGGTTTACAAGAACAAAAACATCTGTTTTGCCATGGGCACAGACTCCTATGGAAGCTGAACTAAGACAGTGGAAAAACACAGCCTGGATAAGCCTTATTTTTTTAATGTACACTCCCTAATATTCATGATATTTATGCTGATTTTAAAAATGATTATGAATAAGCACTTGTTTTCATGCCTAATAAATATGCATTGTGTGTATGCATGTGTATCTCTATCTATATAAGTACAGGTAGACATACATGTATACATATACATGAGCTAATTTTTTTAAAGATTATTAACTCCAGGTTAAGACTCCATGCAGCAAAAAAGAAAAAAAAAATTTCTAGGAAAGCTGGTTTATGAAATAAGTTTTATACACTGCCTTCACGTATCCATGAAGTTTCTAAGTGAGAAAAAGAAATCTTACCCTTAGCTGCGACTTCTCACCAAATATATAAAGGGCTGCTTGGCGTTTCAAGAGCTGGTTTTGCAGGTAAGTGCTGTTACTGAAGGACGTCGAGTGATCCTTGCCTGCCAGCCGGGCGCCAACATCAACGAAGGATGTTGGAGAGCTGATCAGGCGAGCGCTAGAGCGAAGACTTGCCCAAACACCTTCACAAAAGTCAAAACAATTGAGTGAGATAATCTGATGTGAGAATGACACTGAATAGGGGAAAAGATGCATGCTCTGTGGGTACAGTTTTAGAGGTAACAGCAAATTAATTCATCTAAGTAATCATGTATCATATTGGTCATTTGTCATTTACTTTTGCATCATATAAGCATTATTAATATAGTATTTCAAAAATCATTTGGCTCAGAGGAACCTAATAAGTCACCCAAGTCAATTCTATTTTTGTATACTGATAAAAATTCAGTAATTATAAGTAAATACTGGTATCATAAATAGAGTGCACTGGCTCTAGGAAAGAAAAAATGTGGGCAGGATGCAATAATGAAGCCTAGGAAGGAGAACGTGGAGTAAATTTCTCAGGGCTTCAAAAAAGAAGGAACATTATTCTGCTTTAGTCAGTCAATTTAACCATAAAACCACATTAAGAAATAAATTAGAACTTTACTAAACCCACTAACATCTGAGAATTAATATTTGTGTATCATGCCAAAATAATGTAATTTTAAGTCAGTATAAGTTATATTTTAGTCTTTTTTCCCCCAGTATCCAGGAAAAACAGTGAGAAGTTATAAATTTAGTAATGTGCATTTCACTGAATCTTAGGAAGCTTTATTTAAAAGGTATAGTCAGAAGCAGATGTCTTCTAAGGGAAAGGTCAAGCTAAGCTACTGGAAGGATCTCATAAGTTGACCTTAATTATATTAATTAGAAAAATCAAGGATTTCTAATATGCAAGTGAGACTATCAAATATCAAATATCTAAACACAAAGGCATATAATAAGTCCCAAATTTGACAGAGCTCCTTACAAATGCCCACAGACTGTAGCGTTCAGGCTGGTGATGGAGTCACAGTGGTGCATAACACTGCCACTGCTTCCCTAAAGTGCATTCTCTAGATTTGGAAAGGCTCTTTGAGAAGCTTTAATCTTTGCCAAATATTAAATCAAGCCATGTTTCTAGGTGACTACAAGTCATCATGATAATGTCACATCTGCTTCTCTTTATAAGCATCTATAGGGTCAGGAGACCAGTTCTCAAGAAAAGGTATTGTAAATTTCTGCTTAACATGGATGAAACTTTCTATTACAACCTATGAGTTTTCTTAGATGTTACAGCAAGTGTTAATTTTTCGGTAAATGGCATCACAGAGGAAATTCAGAATGTGGATGAGAATAAAGATAATTTGACAAACAAATGTGAAAAAAGTCACTTGTAACACATATGCTTTCATATGAAGATGGTTAAAAAGAGTGACACATCAGGACAGATAATACAGTACCTTGATAATGGACTCTTCCCTTAGCTGAAGATTTGGGATTTGACTGAGTAAAACATTTATCTCTGTACCCATGCACTGGTAGGCAAGATTAAAGAAGGAAGAAGGAATGAAATGTATATAGCAGCAAACATCAGAGCAAATGGAGTAAGAAAAGAACAGGTTAATTTTAAACATTAAGTTAATGATAGGGGAAAAATGTAAATATATTAAAAGCAGAAGATTTGATTAACAAATAAAAAGCTGCACGGTCACACAAAAAGATGAACTGAGTGCCTGTTAAATGAAATTTCAGCACTTGTTTATAAATATTATAAGCACAATGAAATGGACAGCGCAGCAAAGAGTGCCACTAAAAAATTATACCAAATGGAATAAGCTTTTGGAGGTTGTCATTTGGTGAGAAACAAATTTTTATAATAAAATTAAGGAATTTGGGGAGGGGTGAATACACTGGCCCTAGTATTTAAGGAGGCTGACTGATTGGCAAATACGATGTGTTGTACAACATGTTTGTTCTTTGAGCAAGGCCATCATATCAGGAATGAACCTCTAACAACCATTTGGAATAACAAAGGGCATGTTTTTGCAGTAGAGCATTAAGCATTGCCACACTATCTTCTTTTTTTCCTCTTTTCATTTGGAAATTCCATTTATTTTCCATAAGCAGATAGATAGTTACAAGCAGCAAAAATGTATGACCCTGTGACAATACCCAATGCCACTAAAAATACAGCTTGTGATGGTTGACGTAATGACTTCTCCTAAAATCCCTATTTGCACCAAAATGATAGGCAGTATCAAAGATAATACTTTTGTAATTTGAGTAATATTGTTTTTTTCCAACAGAAAGAAAGTGCTTCGTGACTTATCGCAAACTTTACCTGGTAATAACAATAATGGTGAGCGGTAAGTTACAGTTATATTCTTTCCTGAGTAAAGGAACTGCTCAAATCACTTAAGGAAAATGATTCTGTACTTATTGAGGATTGAAAACATTAATGGCAGGATTATTAAGCTATCCATTTCAAAACTGCATAAAATATGACATAATTTGATAAAAGAAAAATCATCATAAGTGATTTTTCATTTCTGCCTCACTCCTTTGGAAGTAGGAAATGAAGGGCCTTGATGGCTTTAGTGGCCAAAGGAAGTCAGAAAGCTAAGGGTTCCAGAGGCACTGGCTGATTATACACAGAGAATGCTACTGCAAGACAGAACAAAGACCTGGAACAGCATGAAAAAGGCACAGGGACTCCTGTGTGCGAGCCAGCTACTCTCCTTTCTGCCAAGGTTTTAAGCTTTCCTATTGGAATATGGATCATTAAATGCTTACAGTGAAGCCTGAGTGGTTGGTTCCTGATTCTGAGATGCTGTTCCCTAAATATATCATTTTCTTATGCTAGTCCCTTGGCCTAGAATGACTTCTCCCATTTCTTTACCTGACAAACTTCTTATTCCTTAAGATCCAGGAACGATGTAAACTCCTCTGAAAAGCATTCTTGACTGTCCTCCTAGAGTTGCAGACAGCTCTATCTGAACTCTGATCCCATTGCACTGTGATTACTTGCACATTTTATTCTACTTGATTGTGTACTCCAAAGGGCAGGGACCTAATCACATTTACTCTTATATCCATGCTGAGAGCCTGATATCTAGGTACTGCAAACATTTGTTGATTATTTTCTTTTTGAAAATTGATACATATGAGCTGTTGTAGTTCTCTACTATACCTTCAACTCAATTATTTGCCCTGAAAGAATGAAAAGGGTATTAATTAAAAAAAAATTAAGCACTTTCTCAAACAGAGCCTCATTAATGAAAAACTGCCAAGTGTTTATCACCTAGCAGAAAATCAGCAATGAGAAAACGGGCTGTACTGATATGGGGCCAGCAGGGCTTGGAGAACTGTAAGTCCATCTGGCAATCACGTTAACCAAAGGCATTACACTACTGCATTGGTGGCGAGGTCTGCTTAGCTTCCTGAGTGATTCCTAGGTGTCAAATACTTGTCCTGAGCATGTAACACCGACCTGGAGCGGTGTTTTTCCAGACTGCAGGGTCCTCCTTAGTGGTTTGTGAAATCATTTTAGAAGGTCAAACCAGTATTTTTAAGGAAGTGAAACAGATTAGAGTGGAAAATACTATGAGCACTGCATGTGGTATAGATGAATATTGTTTCATGAAACTTTCGCTATAGTCTATATACATTTTGCATTGTGACTTAGTACTACCTTTGTGATATAAAATGTATATGTATACATATAGATATAAAATGTATTTCTTACTGTGAGCCATGATCAAAAGAGGTTGAAAGTTACTGGTCTAGGCCTAAGACACATTCTCCTTTATCTGCTTGCCTTTGGCCAGTGAGAAGCAACCTGGCTTAAGGTAATTTACATACAAATGTAGACTTTCCTCCCATTTCAGTGGAGTATTATGCAACAATAATGACAACAACCTCAACAATAATAATGGAACTAACATTTATTGAGCTCCTATTAATAATGAGCCACTTACTAAGTTAAGTGCTTTACATATATTATTTCATTCATTCCCCATAACTATTCTAAAGCTAGAATACTTTTTATTATCTCCATTTTACAGATGAGGACACTGAAAATTACGAAGTTTCCTGAATTGCTTAATATCATACACTAAGTGGTAGGACTGCAGCTTGAATCTGAATGTAACTGAACCAAACTCTTTATGTCTTGTCACCTAAGCAACCATGTGACCCTGGATCTGTCCAGCAGGGTCTGGCTAAGGGGACTGTTTCAGGGAAGAAGTGATACAGTTCATCCCACCCATGGGAGTGCAGTGTTGTTCAGAGCATGAGCATTTCCTAAGCAATGGTATTGTTCTCTCTACTCTGTTCAGAACAAAGGAGAGAAGGAAAAGAGATGCTTGGGTTGGACGTGACGACAGGGTATATTGAATTTATGGATGTGACCTTATGCCTAGCACAGTGCATGAGGTATAAGCTATATTCAGTGAAGGCTGCACTGAAATGGACTGACCTAATCCTAGTCCCAATTATGCTCTTGGCTGCTAAGTGATCTTGGCTAAGTTACATCCTCTCTCAAAGCCTCCTAAAGTACCTGTCCTGGAGGTTATTTCAAGGATAAAATAACACTGTAGAGGAACTTAAAGGGCTATGAAAACGTAAAGGATGAAAAATTTAAAAGCTGCCTCCATGTGGCTACTTCTCAAATATACCCAGGTATTTCATTTTTATATTTAAGAGGCAGATTTTCTCATGGCATTTTTCTATACAACAAGATAATTTATCCAAGTTGCAAATACTTGCATTTTCCCCATGGGGCATAAAAGCTATCGTAATTTTAAATGAAAAGCAATTCACATCTTCATTTTTTCTTAACTGGTTTTTGCGTCAAAAAGGTTGCTTCCCCTGGCTTAGGAACTCTTCAACGTGCATGCTGAACGCTAAGTGACCACCCTCACTGAAAAAGGGTGAAGGAGAAGGTGAAGGTCAGTCTAAACCCTGGCTCATCAGAGTGGGAAAGGCACACAGTGTAAATAACATAAGAAGGAAACCTGTAATTAAGATTCTATGACAATGAAAGGAATGGAAAAACAGTGAAAATACAGACGAGGAAAAAGGAGAAGGTTAGGAGGGAGATTTCGAGACAGGAGGCTCTTCCCACACAGGGTAAATGAGGAACTGCTGGAGAAGTGGTACCCAGCTCTCTGGAAGAATGAAGAGACTCTGTACTCGAGGGTGGGAACAAGGAAATGAACTAATGTCAGGGCATGCAGGTGTCTACATATAGTCTTGCCCTGGCCAATCTGAGTGTGCGTCTACCTGCCATGTTCATGTTAATAGGGAATCTTCTGAGAATTCCCAAACTTGCTTGCCCCAGTCCATTCCTGCTTCTCTATGTGAGAGGGATGATGCTATCAGAGGAGACAAAGGAAAGCAGCGCCAGGGATCACAGAAGAAGTTGAAGGTGCCAGGAAACAGCCGTATCTCATCTTCCAGTTAATCACTGGGACCTTGGGAGATTTGGAGGCTTTGGGAATGAAGAATTAAGAGATGGAGGAAAATAATAAGATTTGCGTTTCTGGATCCTAGCTTAAGATACCAGAATGAAGGGACCTGGTTAGGAGCAAAAAATTGTCATAAGGAAACACACTAAGTTTACAGGAATTTTCAGAAGAAAATATTTGGGAAGGGGGTCAGAAATAATAATTATGGCCTCATTATGCATAGAAAGGGTCATAAACAGATTAAATAGGAGATTTTAATCCTAAAATGTAAATACAGCCTTCCAGGTACCTTTGAGAATAGCAAAGAATGGACTCATGACTAGAATGTAACCACTAGTGGGGAATCCCTTGTATAAAAAAGCCATGAGTCTGAGGCCAATGTAAAAAAAGCAAAGATAATGTAGTTGAAACAGATTGGTGAATATCCTTGTGCCTTAGGTACCAACACAGAAGGAGAGACAGTTTTGTACCTAAAATTTATATTATGGGTCACCTGGCCCAATGGAGGAAGAGATAACATGTTGTTGATGAAGTTTACAAAGGCAAAACTCAAGAGCAGGGTGGGGATGGGAAGACTTCAGCTAACCAGACATATGCCAGAAGTTGCACCCTACTAAAAGTTAAAGGGAAAAGTTTCTGACGTGCCTGCTAATATAAGCTTTCAGATGGCAAATAAAGCAATAAGAACTGCAACGTCGAACCAAATTCTGACAGGAGTTCTTGGCAACAAAAATACCAGAAACCTTAGGAGAAAGTCACTGTACTATCTTTTAGTTCAGATTCACCAAGAAAGAAATGATGAAAAGAATGAAGTTTGTGTCTTCAACTTTAAAACAATAGTATTTTAAAAGTTCTGGAAAAAGTTACATATGACTGTTATGGGTTTAACTGTGTCCCTACCCCCTGTCAAATTTCTTATGATGTAGTCCTAACCCCCAGTACCTCAGAAAATGTGACCTTATTTGGAGATAGGGTCACTGCAGATGTAATTAGATGAGGTCACACTGGAGTGGGGTGGACCCCTAATTCAGCATGATTGGTGTCCTTATGAAAGGGGAAATGTGGAGACAGATGCACAGGGAAAATGTCATGTAAAGATGAAGGCAGCGATATGGCTGATGCTTCTACAAGCTAAGAAATGCCAAAAATTGCCAGCAAACCACCAGAAGCTAGGGGAAAGGCGTGGAACAGATTATTCCTCACGGCCCCCCAAGGGAGCCAACCCTGACAACACCTTCGTTTTGGACTTCTAGCCTCCGGAACTGTGAGACAAATGGTTGTTTAAGCCACACAGTTTGTGGCACTTTGTTACAGTAGCCCTAGCAAACTAATACAATGACCTTAAGGCCTGATTAGGAAGATACTTGAAGAAGGGTGAAAGCTCTTAGGAAATTCTGCCATCATAGAAAGTTCTGATGAGGTAGGGAAAAAAGTATCTAAAGAATCAGTATGGCTGCCAGGAGATGTGCATAGCAATCTTGGTTTTCAAAAGGAAAAAAAGTGAATTTTGTAAAATAGAGTCTTTATGTTGATTCTGAACCACTGTCTCTTACTCCTCAAACTAGCACTTCAGAGAACAGGAGTAAAGATAACAGGCACTGGAGGCACAGCCTTTGAGTCTGGAATCATGTCTCCCTAACTGTCTATGCTTCTGTGCTCAGCCTTTCTGCACTGCAAACTTGAAGCATCATGGAATGCTGCCAGAGCTGAGTCACCATTTAGATATGTTCCCCTCCTCTCCCAGTGCTTCCAAACTCATCAGTATGTTAAGATTTCAGCAATTATTATACCTCTTGTCCCACGAGGCTAAACTCATCTGTCACCATGCTAGTAATAAATTTGATCATTCGTTTAGAAAAGGGTAATTAAAAACAAATTTAACCATAATTAGTTGATTTGAAGTATCACTATCTAGAAAAAAGTTTTCTGCTTTTAAGGTTGTATCAGTGCTCAGTTATAAAATCAATCTTACTAACCTCCTCGAGCAAAGCTATTGGATGGGTTTACATCCAAATGTCCTGGCACTACCTGCTTAAGCACAGTGGACATTCTTGAAGTCCTCCTTTCAGTCCCTAAAGTCAGCCAAAAAGAAGAACAAAAACCATGTCGTTCGGGTTAACATTACTCAAATGACAAAAAGTTATCTTCATGTGTAGCATGTCTAATTGCTGCCAAACATTGTACTTTTTAAGTACCCAAAGCTTTAATAGAGATAACAAGGCACTGTTACTATTTCCTCAGAGATACACACATCTGCAAGATTATAGAGAGTTAGGTTTGGCAAGTGCAATCAGAGAATTTAATGATAAATGAAACAAGGCATGCATGGTGTTACTTTACAAGAAAAGCCACTTTCTGCTTATGTTGAGCTATTCAAATAGCTGATTAAGCCAAGGAGACCAACTTCTCAAGTCGCATGCTCCTGTGTCTAACACATTAGGGTTACCTCTACATGAACCCTTTGGGGTTCCATCACATGATAACTGAAACAGAATATTAGTACAAGTCTTAATGGCTTCATCCAAATCTAGTGAAAACAAACTGTACTGCAAATCATAAAAGGCTGCAGAAATGTCAGGAATTTCAAAGTTATACATGATGATTTTAATAAATATACATTTAATAAACATGTTCAACTTACACATTCAACTCTGTAATATTTTAAAGTCTATGTAAAACAGATTCCAGGAAAAAAAAAAATCCCACATGACTTTATGTTTTCCACCACCTCTCCTATTACTCTTTTAAAAAGGAAATAATTAAATCTCTAAAGTTGGTTACTATTTACTAGAAGTTAATAGTGGTACCCTGATGTCTAAATAAAATAAAGTTATAGCCCCACAAGGTAAAACATTAAGGGGTCATGTTGAAGGAACAATGCAAATAACTAAAGAGACTAACCCTAGGAATGAATATGACCTTTCACAGTTGTCAAGAAGAAAAATATTATTAGAACTTACCTGGAGACAGAGCAAGTGCTGGCCTGACAGTAAGGGTGTTATTGCCACTGAGTTTCTGATGGACAGAAACTGCACTCAGTAAGGCTTGCAAGTACTTTTCTTGTTCTATGCTACTGGAAGATTCTAAAGAGGAGGTAGGAGCTATAAAAGGAAAAGATATTACATAAAACAAACTGTATCTATGTTAATAAAACAGGCTCTCTCTACATACATACGCTTATTCTTTCTATATATGGTCTTCAAGTTACCGTACCCAAATATAGAAACCAGCCCCACTTAAAGCTCCAAACTATTAAATGGCTAATCCTCCTATGATATTGGTTTCACCACACCTACTTCTTGATTGCCCCATCATCCTCCCAGAAAGAGCCCAGGTCTGGAAAACCAACATACAGCCGGTCCTTCCAAGCACAGGTGCAGTTTGTCATCAACCAATCAACTCAAAATAAAGATTCATAAAAGACAGCATGTCCTTGATGATCTCCCCCAACCACTCTGTCCATGCCACTGTTTGGGAGCAAAGGATAGAGCAGTTTCCCTCAGCATCCCAGAATGGGCAGAGGTGAGAATATCCCAGTACCAGTAATTTTATTCCAATTCTGTCACATAGGCCTAGGGGATATGAACTTGTAGAGGGTTGTTGTGGAAAGAGAGGAGGAAGATGAGAAGACAAGAGCAGCTGCTGCTCAATTCCCTGGTCCTTTTGAAAGAGGATCAAAAAGTATGCACAGATGGAAACAACTGTCAGAGCAAGTCTGGGTTGGAGGGAGTCTGAGCCTGGCTTGTGTGGAGTAAAACAGAATCACTGAAATTGGCCCAGGCACTTTAAAGTGGCATCGGGAGGGATTCACTGGAAGGACAATAGATATTAACAAATTTTCTTACAAGGTGAATAGGAAATAAATAGTTAGCATTACTATATTTTTGTATTTTATCAACTTTAAGGTGCCATCATATTTTATAAACTCTAAAATGTCATCAATTATAAGATGCACCACAATTTTATGTACTAAGACTAAAAAACTCTGCCATTTAAACCATGACACAATTATTTCTGTCACATGAATTGTAAGTTGCATTCCAATTTCAAAGATATTAAAATGTGAGCAAATGTGTGAGCTCAAAAATGTGAAATATTGAAAAATAAGAAACCAGTGGAATAAAACAATTTCAATTTTTCTAACTAAAAGTTCAGTGATATGCTCATTAATGCTTAGTGATATGCTCATTAATGCATTAATGCTGAAATGATTCTCTCTCTTTATATAACCTACATATGCTGTGTTCTATTATACCCATTATGTGGCTTGGGAGGATTCCTCTGGGCAGAAAAAGTTAAAAGCCAACTGCCTTCAATTACACAAAAATGCCAGGTGAAATAATAACAATAACAACAACAACAATAATAATATAGCGTGGTGTGTGTCATGCCCTCAGTCAACTGAATGATCAAAGATGTACTGGCCAACTTTTAACTTTCAGGAAGGAACAGATGAGAATAAAGAAGAGATATCAAAAAGCACATGGTTCTACCTACTGAACCACTGAACTTGAGTGAGTTCATTTCCAAAGAGGAAAGAATGCAGCAGCCATCCCTAAACTGGATCTGATATCTTAGCGGTCCTTGTTTAATTTTATTGAGCATCTACTTTAAGCTAGAAGTTATGAAAAAGCTTAGCAAAATATAGCTCCCGACTGACCTCAGACCTCAGACATCGTGCTCAAAAATATCCTCAGAAAAAGGGGCAGTGCACTTAGTGTATCTTTTTTAAGTTGGCCAGCCTCTGGCTTCCTGAAAACCTCTCTGCTTGAGAGCTCCTAAAGCAGCATTTTGGTCATTAGTTTGCGTGTGTGTGTGTGTGTGTGTGTGTGTGTGTGTGTGTGTGTGTGTGTGTTGTAGGAATGAGATAGGATATCTTATACCACGTGGGACAGAATCCCTATTTGCTTCTGAAGCGGTTAAATATATTTGAATGCTTCCCAAAAGAAAAGAAAATGATTAGTATATGTAACCTGTTTCCATCTGTGGATACTCTGGTTTGTGAAGTGAAAACAGCCTAGAACCAAAGACTTCATTATGTTAATTTCTATTAAAATCCAAATATAAACAGACATATTAAGCAAGATGGCAAATTCAAGGTGGAGCACCACATTGTCAAGTCTAGTTCTTAAGCTGTACATGTATATAGCACCGTGGAAAAGGCTATGTGTGAGAGGCTCGATGAAAGGGTACAACTGGCATTCCCAGATTTTACTTCCTTCATTTTTTGGAATACTCTGAAGTGGAAGGATCAGAATACTGCTGTAAGAGAGCCGCTTACCTGCCTGAGGGGAGTTCTGAGATTTAAAAAGGCCAACTACTCCCTTCCCATGGAATCCTCCAGATCGCAGAAGCAGGGTACTGCTTCTTGAGTTCTTCCAACATACAACAGGCAGGCGATTGTGTCGATAGCAGCGGGCTACTCTTGGTAAACTACTGTCCTGTACAGCTTGAGGTACAACTAAGAGGCCAGGATAGCTTTAGGGACATGGAAGGGAGAAAGAGAATAATTTGGATGGGCGAGGAGGGGTGGGGAGAGGAGAAGAAAAAAGAAATGGAGAGAAAGAGAATATAAGAACATGAATATCATAATATCATAGTAATTTTCTAAGACTCAAACATATTGGTGGAGTGGTAAGACATATATTTCAAACATGAAACTAAGTTTTAACTCAGTTCTTTAGGGTTTGAGAAGAAAAGGCCTAGATGGTGAAGACAGCTAACTCATCCACTAATCTGTATTATTATTATTATTTTTAATAAGCCTCCTTCAGTGATACTGCAGCCTTTTGCTAAGGAACAAGCTTAGAAAATGAAAACGTTACAAAGAATTATTAAAAAGGCTTCTGTTAAACGTGATTTCCCTTGCCTTATACATGACTTGAAATAAAGATTGCAAGATTAATGTATTTTTAAAAATTAATTAATTAATTTATGGCTATGTTGGGTCTTCGTTGCTGTGTGCAGGCTTCTCATTGCAGTGGCTTCTCTTGTTGCAGAGCATGGACTCTAGACGCACAGGCTTCAGTAGTGGTGGCTCACGGGCTTAGATGATATGCGGCATGTGGGATCTTCCTGGACCAGGGATCGAACCCATGTCTCCTGCACTGGCAGGCGGATTCTTAACCACTGTGCCACCAGGGAAGTCCCAAGGTTAATGTATTAGTGTCAACTTTATGAGAATGACAAATCAAACTGTCAACTCATTGGATTGCTGAAATGACAACAGAGAATAGAGTACACTAATATTTAGACTGCCAGAGATGGTGAAAGGATTAAAAATCAAAACTAAATGATCTTTGGTATGAAAACAATTCGTTCAAATGTCAAGTGCGTTTAAATATTTTATTAACACTACATGTTGATAATTAAAAAAAAAGATTAGCTCGTAAAGTTACAGGATATGATGCTGGGAAAATGAAAAACAGGCAAGAGACCTTGTTTTTAAAGATTACTAAGTACTAGAAGACAGGCAGCTTTCAGAGCATTTCTTTCCTTTAGTTTATTTAGAAATATTAGACCAAAGAGATTTCATATTAATAACTTCCTAACCTCTAATCCATGTCTTTTTTTGTGACTTTTTTTATTGTGGTAAAATAAACCTAACATGAAATTTAACATGTTAGCCATTTTCCGTGCACAAATCAGTGACATTAATACTTAACCAGAGATACCTTGGAAGTATTCTGAAAACCTAGTACTTCCATGCTTCAGGAAGTTACAGGCTGTATTCTTCTAATACCACAAACTGATAAAGAGACCTAGCTATAGACATAATCATTCAAGAAGACTTGAAAAGCAGTTCCATTATTTAGGGCCCTCTATTTCTTTTTAGAAATCCATATCACTAGCACCTAGGTCAAGAAATGGACCATAACCAGCATCCCCTGTGTCACCTCCCAATCACTATTTCTCCCTCTTCCTCCTCAAAGATTATCACTATCCTTGACTGCTAACAACATCGATGAGTTTTGCCTGTTTTTTTGAATAAAAAAGGAACGAATAGAATTTATTTTTTTGTGTCTGGCTTCTTTTGATCAACAGTATGTTTATGAGACCCATCCAAGCCTTTGCATATAACTGTAGTCTGTTCATTTTCATTGCTATATAGTAGCCCACTATGTGATTATACTATTTATCTATTCTTCTGTTGTTGATTTTGAGTAGTTTCTAGTTTTTGACTATGTAAGAAACACGTTGCCATGAACATTCTTGCAGTTGTCTTTTGGGAGAAGATATGCATTCCTAGATGGAGTAGAATTTCCAACAGATACATGACAGATTGTGCACTGTTCAATACATGTCTAGAAGTTTAGTAGATGCTGCCAGACAGCTTTCTAAAGCTGTTTAACCAATTTACAGTCACACCAGCAATAAAGAGTTCTACTTGCTCAACATTTTTACTAGCATTTTGTATTGTTGGTCTTTTAAATTTTAGCCATTTTTGCAGGTATAAAGCAGTCTCACTGGGACTTTAATTTGTATTTATCTGAAGACTAATAGGTTGAGCATTGTTGGAGGATGGAGGGAACCAAAAGTACCCACCAAACTGAGAAGGCATCTTGAGACTAAAAAATCAGACAGGCAGCTCCATATAATTAATGGATCAGTTTATTACAGGGTAACTAACTCATAGGGTGGGATCTAGATCGGGTGAATAATGATGAGGAAACATTCTCAACTGCACTCCAAGCCACTGAGGGGCCACTGGGACAATTTTATAGTTAACCTAGGGTATGGGGGTAGGTGCTTGGAAACAGGATGTGCATTCTCAAGTTAAGAGATATGAATAGGTAACTACTCTCATGGGTACTGGGAATACTTAAGGGAAGGTTTTCATCATTGTTTGGGGACTAACAGAGCATAGAGGCTACCTGGTCCTAATGATCATTAAACAATATCTATTAACTACAAAGCTCTTGATGACAGAGAAGTGATTCACTGCATAGTACAGTGCTTGGTAGGGTCAGCGAAAGACAGGAGAAACCGTAAGGGCCCAAGATGGCATCAGTTATGCTAACAGCCATACAAGCATCTTTTCAGATATTTATTGCCCACCAGGATATCCTCACAAAAGAGGATATCCTCTGCCATTAGTTATTGCCTTTTTACTCTCTTAATGATGTCTTCTGATATATAAGACTTCTTAATTTATCAATTTTTTACTTTCTGGATAGTGTTTTTCCTGTCTTAAATCTTTCCCTACTTCAAGGTCATGAAGATATTCTCCTGTCTTCTGGAAGCTTTTAATTATTTTAACCTTTTACGGGTAGATCTACAGATCAATGGGAATTGATTTTTGTCTATGCAGTGTAAGGTAGAGGTCAAAATTAATTTTTTTCTTGTATGGATATCCAGCACCATATATTGAAAAAAACATCTTTTATCCACTGCTCTTAAGTGCTATCTTTATCTTAAACCCAGTGTTCTTATATGTTGAGATATTTCTATATTCCCTCTTTTGCTCTAGTGGTCTGTTTGTCTATTCCTGTGTACATCCCATACTGCCTTAATTACTGTAGCTTTATAAGAAGTCTTGATATCCTGCAGTGTTATTCTATAAGACTATCCTGACTACCTCTAGCCTTTTGCATTTTAGTGTAACTCTTAGAATCATCTTTTCAATTTCTGTAAACATTTTTCTGGGATTTTGATTGGGACTGCATTGAATCTATAGATCAATGTCTGGAGAAATCGCAGTTTTAGAATATTGAATATTCTAGTCCAAGAACATTAAATATCTATTTATTTGTATCTTTAATGATCCTTAATATTGTTTTGACTGTTCCATGTAGAGGTCTTACGCATCTTGTATTAGATTTATTCCTAAGTATTTAATGTTTTTTAGTGCGACTTTAAGTAGTATCAGTAGTACTAAAATAACATCATTTAAAATTTCATATTTTAATTATTTGTTTTTGGTACATATATGACTAATTTTTGTATAATGACCTTGTACCAGTGACCTTATTAAATTCACTTATTAATATAACAAGTTTATCTGTTGATTCCTTCAGATTTTCTATGTGTATAATCAGATCATCTGTGAATAATACAGTTTTATTTCTTTCTTTTCAATCTTTCTGACTTTTATTATCTATTTTTCTAGTCTTTTTGTACTTCCTAAGACCTCTAGTACAACACTGACTGGAAGTGGTGATAGTGGGCATTCTTTTCCTGATCTCAGAGTACAAGTTTTCAATAGTTTACCATTAAGTAATTTTTGCTATAGGATTTTTTTAGACACTTAGGAGATTAAGGAGCTTCCCCTGTATTTCCAATTTGCTTAGGGTTCTTCTGTAAAAAATCATAAATATATATTACACTTTATAAAATGCTTTTCTGTATATAATGAACTTAAAACACTTCGTAATTCTTTTAATGTGGTGAACTATGCCGATTAATTTTCAATTGTCAAGCCAGTTCTGTATTCTTGTAATAAACTATACTTGTTTATAATAAATTCTGCATGAAATGAAACTTTTGTCATTATGAACTATCCTTTTTTATTGCTAGTAAAATTTTACTTTAAAAATCTACTTTAATATTTATATAGTGACAATAGGTTTTTTTAAAGGTAGTTTTGCATGGTGTATTCTTTCTGTTCACTTTCAACCTTTTTGTAATCTTGTACATTAGATAAAGCCCTTAAAAGCAGCATAAAGCTTAAAAAATTCTGATTATCTTTTTCTTTTAATTGGAGCATTTGTCAATTTATAAGTAACATAATTACTGATATATTTGAATTTAAATTTACCATCTTACTCTTTGCTTTCTATTTGTCCCATCTGTTCCATACTTCCTTTTCTCTCCTTTCTTGCCTTCTTTTGGATTATTTTTTATTATTCCATTTCCTTCCTTCTAATAGCTTGAGGGATTTATGTTATTTAATATCACCATAAGTTCTTTATAATAAGTGTTCTAATAAGTGGTCTGTTAAGATTTTATTTTGTTTCTGACAGATTGAAATGATAAATAATGTCTGTTTTCTCACTGTCAGGTATGATTTTGATAGCAAGCTTCTCAAATAGTAGGACATCACGCCTTACACCTTTGCTTACACTTATATACAAAGAGAATATAGTTAGAATGATAGAGTATCAGGAAAATTACTGCATACTCAACAAAATCACAGCCTTTCAGTACTTAATGCAAAAATTTTATCTGTCCCAAATCTCACACTATACTCCCAATCTGTTTCTCAAGTTTCACATTGGTATTTGTACATTTAAATTGTCATTTAAAATGAGATATCTATAGTTCTTTGAGAACAGTAGGATTGAAACTAATAGTAACATTAAGACAACTTTCTAAGATATGTACAAGGCTTACAACTTACAAAGTACTTTCACAGCATTATTGTATTTAATCAAACCAGTAATTTATAAATGCAAAGAATAGAATTTACCTGGAAATGAAAATGATTAAACTTGTGGATGGTAGAAATGTAGTTTTAAAAGATATAAAGCATGGAATAGGGCTTAACAGATATATAAAACAGCAATAGACAAAAGAACAGAAAAAAGAACATGTGTTCATTTACATTCTTTAAGTAATATCTCCTGAAAAAATTCTAATTAGACAGCATAAGGAAACCCTACCTACACTTGGGTTAGCAAATTACAGCCTGTGGGCCAAAACTGGCCTTGCCCATTTATTTATGTGCCGTCTATGGCTGCTTCAGTGGCAGAGTTGAGTAGTTGCAATGAGAGAACATATACCCTGCAAAACTGAAAATATGTATGTACTATTTGGCCCTTTAAAGAAAAAGTTTGCAGACCCCTGACCTATAGCAGATTTTCATCTCTCCTCTCTGCCTGGGCAAATCTATTCTTACTCAAGTTATCTCAGACATGTTAGAAGAGAGGCAAATGGGAAGAGAAAGACAAATATGGGAAATTCATAAAGCGGACAAAAACTTTTACCATTCACTTTCTGATCTAATATAGGCACTGTTCAGTGATATAACTACTTCTGAGAATGTCAGTGAGATGCTTGCACATGCTGCATAAAAAGTGTCCCTTAAACACACATACCCCTGGACACCTTGCTCCTGTTTTCTAGCATCTCTCTTTCTCTCTGTGCTATGGATGCAAATAGCCCATTCAAGATGCAAATGGAAGGAAGGAAAGGTCTCTTTTTGGACACCACCAACAGACTTACCTCCGGCAGAGTGAGTACATCCTGTTGGAGGCAGTGATTCGAAAGTACTCTGGTTTTGAGCGAGAAGAGCTGCTACTTATGGTTCCCAAACCTAAACGCTGATAGTCTCTGAAACAAGCTTTTTCCACTAACTGTTCCATTGTAGATTTCTCCGAAGCCTTCAGGGTGGTACTTGTGGGGAGTTCACTATCATCTGAAACTGTGAAGGAAGAAACAGGTTTTGAAGAAATGATATAGCTCAAAGTAGAGGATTAAAAACTTCCTTCTGAAGAGGATACTTAACCAAGAGAGGTTTATATTAGGGCTACAGGTGCTATGTATACCAAAATTAAATCATGTAACTTCTCTGAGGCATCATTATGCTTAAACATAAATTAAAACTGTAATAGTCAGGAAATAAAACATCAGGAGCTCAACTAACTCAAAGTATCAGGGAAATTAACTCAAAATTTCTAAAAACAATCTAATTTTGAATTCATTACCCATATTTTTCTGTTTCAGTCAGGCTTGCTTATTGATGTCCACCTGCAGTGATTTCTGTTTAGGACTCTATAGAATAAACATTCATACTTTGTGAGAGACTAACCTGTCAGTAAAACTGATCTCTAACATGATCACTACACAAACTCATCATTCCAGGTTTCAGTTAACTTCAAACAGCATAAATTTTTATTAGAAATTTTTAGATTAAGCAGAAGTTCACTAGTGGGAAATGACCTTTCTTAGGTATGAAGGAGTTGTATTTCGTAGAAGTTATATTTTGTCAGAGGATGTGGTATATATGGGAAACTCCCTCACAATTTTGCAATCGCAGGTTACAGAATCCTTTAAGATTTTAGATGTTGGAAGAATTCCCAATAATGAAGTATTTTAGGGAGGATTTTTTAAAAAAACAACATTCCTAATTGGTACTGCATGTTCTAACTAAAAAAAAAAAAAATTTCCATGTTAAAGACTATCTTTACTTACTTCCCTGTTTATTTTTAAAGTGAGAGAAGTCAAATTAAGCTTTCAAAGTTTTTGGAAATGTACTCAAAGTTCTAAAGTCAAAGGGAATGATATGGCTCTCTTCCATTAAAAGGAAAAAAAAAACCCCAGCTTATCTCTATAAGACTTTGTGCTTTAGTTTGTGAACTTCACAATGCAAATATATCATTAGGTATCAGTTTTATTTGTGTTGGCCTCTTCAGAGGAGCAAAGAGCATTATATAATTTGGTCTTTTGGTGGAATAACTATCATAGAATAAGTTTTTGTTCTGTGAAGTCATAAAATCTTTGAATTAGAAGTCAATAGTGATGGGTAGCAGTAGTTTTTGTATGGCTTTCCATGTGACTGTGAGAAGCCAGGGTTCCAATAAATGGTCTTTTCACTGCCCCCAGAGGCAAGCCCGTAGATACACATACTGAAATGGAGACCTTTAGCTAGTGAGCTCTCTAAAGGTGAGGTTTCTATCTTTAAAATGTTCTTGTTGTTATTAGTAGGAGTAAAAGTAGCAGTTGTATAATCACTGATTGAGTCTAAGAGCCTGAGAAAGAAAAGGGTACAATGGCATCCTCTCTATTAGACCAGATTCTCTCTAGTGTTAATTCCATAAGCATACTTGACACTAGGTTAAGGAATAACCTTTTGCTGCTAGTTTTCTGCCTTTATTTTCCTGACGGAGAGTTATCTCCACTTCCCAGATTCTGCTCTTTTAAATATTTAGCAGGCACTTTTTTCTTATCATCTAAGAGTGCCTTCATCTTAGGCCCCCATTTTGATTAAGAGCACCCACAATGTTCTTACCAAAACCTCAAATCTTCAACTTTGAATATTTAATGCCCTTATTTCCTTATTCTTATTCCATAACAATAACGTATGGGGGACTACTTTATACCTAAATTTTCTATGTAGTGGGGTTTCTTTCTTTTTCCCTTTAATGAGACCCACATAACAGTGGCCAATCAGCTCTATGGATTTGGTAGAGGAGGAATATAACTTAACAAAATCTTATCTGAACAATGGAATATTGGGAAAATAAAAATTTTTTTTTTCCAGTTCTGAGAAGCTGGTAAGTGCCTCTCATCTTATTAGATAGATCTAGGTTTTTGAGAGTCAGGTTTAAGTGCAACTATGTCTTAGTCTCTTGTTCTTACTCATATAAGAAGAAAGATACAAAGTTCATTCATGAAGGAAAAACAAGTTCTCACATACCAGATATGTCATCCTCTTCATTCCATCCAGGACGGTTCACTCTCTCTTCCACAATTGTCCCTGTCCTCCTCTTCAATAAATACTGCCGCCCAATCGTCATTTTCCCTGCCCTTTTGGCACCTTTCACAATTGTTTTTGAGAAGGTGCTACAAGTCACAAAACCAAAGAGAATGTCAATTTAATATGAAGATGCCACTTATATTTTTTGATACCTACGTTGCTCAACTTGTTTCTTCTCTATTCCCACAGCCACTAGCATTGTCCAGACCTTCATTAAGCCTCTCTTTCTTTAGATCACTTTTTATATGTCAGCAGACTAATTTCCCATAAAACACTGCTGTCATCAGGACACTGTTTTAGGCAAAAAGTGCAAGAACCTAGAGTGGGACACAAACTACTTATCATTCCCCATCTAAACTCCTCAGTTTGGCTTTTTGGTCAAGCATGTCCTTAACCTACTCTGGTTATCCATGCTACTCCCCCCACCAGTTCCCATAGACTATGCTTGCGGAAGTCCTCCTCCATGGAAAGCCAGCCTGCCTCCTTCTCTGCTGATTCAAACTCTCTACTAACTCATAAGTTTTTCTTTAAGATCTTGACAATTATAACTGGCAACACCTTTACTTATTTCTTAAGTGTTTTAAATGTGTATGTGTGGTGTCCTGCCTTCTGACACTAGAAGCCTTCTGAGATACAGAAAAGAGTAAAATCATTCCCCTCTTTGAGAGGAGAAAAAATAAGAAACCAGAAATTTGAGTATCCTTTTGAGAGTCAGCTTTAATTAAAGAGAAACTAGGATTTAAGTCATTTGGACCTAAAAGTACTTTATTTAAATGGTTTACTTTTTCTTGCTGATAGAAATTCTGGGTATAGATATCTACAATTCAAAGAATTAAACAAAGAACCTATTTCCTGAATAATCATATTGAGATGAAGGTTTCAAGTAAGATTGTTTTTGATTATGTTCTTCTTTATTGCAAAGAACAGAACTCTTTTTGTGTTTTCTTGTCATTCGATGAAAGGTGGTAAGGATTCTTTTGTTGTCAAATAGTTTTGCCAGTCCTTGTCTTTAGTGATCTGAAGTGTAAATCTGAGGGTTATGAGCATGTTTTACATAGTTGTTAGAAATCACAGAATACTGGTACTTCCTAAATTAAGCCTATTGTGAATCACTTCAGGTGTAACTTAAACTTAATGGGATTTTTGAATTTTTTCCAGCTAGAGCTATATCTTTTGTTTTATATATGCAAGACAATTCTAAGATATTTAAGAATTTAAAATTGCTATATCTCTGTTGTAGCTTGACAGAATCAGCTTGATTTTATAGATATATATAACCAACCCGACCCTGACAGTTTCTAAACATAAAACACCATACAAAACTTTGTTTCTTCCATAGAGGGCTGAGATAATGAATATCACAGGCTCCCCTGTGACCCCACAGTGCTAAGATAAGATGCTTAGCTCACCATTGTAATTGCCTAGAAAGCTGCTCATACTTCTTCAGCATCTCATATCTGGCTATGCGTGGTCTCTTTTGCTCACCAGGTAACAACGGTACAAGTGGCTAGCTATGCAGTTTAGAAATGACTCAAATCACCTATAATCCCCAACCTATCCCACTTTCAGGCAAAAAGAAGGCCTTTTCTCCAAAATCTGCAGAGTACTCCCTAATATGTAATTTGTACTAGCAGATGTCCAAATTCCAGGTGTTTGATGATGAATGGACTGAAATGTTAAGCCTTATATTTTATCACTAACTGAAGAGAATTTTAAAGCAATTGTTATTTTGTAATAACTGAAATTTAAAAGTTTCAACATGAATTCCTCAACATTTTCATCAGAAAATAAGTATTCCTACTAAAGAAATATGACAAGTAAATGCAATGCCTGATCCTGGATTGGATCCTGTACCAGACAGAAAAAAAAGTAGCTGTAAAGGCTCATAAGCAAAATTTGAATATGGAATCTGGGTTAGGTAAAAGTTTTATGACAATTAAATTTCCTGGTTGTGATTACTGTACTGTGGTTATATAAGATAATGTCTTTGTTCTTAGGAAATGTATACTGATGTATTTAAGGATAAAGGGGCATTATATATGTAACGCAAATGGTTTAGAAAAAATATATATATGAGAGAGAAAATGATAAAGAAAATGGAATAAAACAAACAACTGGTGAATCTGGGTAAAGGGTATACAGGAATCCTTTGTACCATGTTGTAACTTCTCTATAAATTTGAAATTATATCTAAATAAAAAGTTACAAAAAAGAAAAAATAAACATTCTCATCTCTAGACCAGAGCAAAACTGTCTACTAGGCCTGGATATTAATGAAAACTGAAGTTAGAAAGCGATCAGTACAGGAAAAAGGGAAAACAGAATTTCACATTCTAAAAATGCATCATGAGCAATGGACATGATTGTTACATATATTGATGCTGCTGTTCCATAACTCCTGAGCTTGGTTCAGTGGGTGTGACAAAACCGCAAACAAAAAGAACAGTCACATATTGACCCAAAAGATAGGTCACTTCGCCTGACAGTCAACTATGGGAGGGCTGAAATGAAGAAACCTGTCTTCTTACCGAAAGGAAGTGTTCTTTTCCTTCTGCTTGGGTAAAATTATTTGTGGGGTAGTTTGTCCAGCAGCAAAAGCAAAGGTGGTAAAAATGGACTGAGGATAACGAAACTTCATCAGCTGTTTCCTAAAGATCTCTACTACTTCTGGACTCACTTCTTCATCAAATGCTACTTTAATCAACTAGGGACAAAAGAAATTAAACATATCAGAAACATTAAGGATTTCCAGATAGCTTCCCCCAAATTACTGAAATAACAAAAAAATAATAATACTAAATGGCAAGAGTTTCGAAGTTGAAGGGACCTTGGATATCATGCAATAAAATTTAAAAATTTCAAAAATAAAAAAGGCTCAGAAAGGTTTACTTGTTATAGATGGTTAGTTGGCAAGGAAAATCGTGTATCTTGAAGTTGAGTTTCTTTAAGACTATCTTTTCTCAATTTCTTTTCATTTCTTTTCTTTTTTTTTTTTTTTTTTTGGTTGAGCCACACAACTTGTGGGATCTTAGTTTCCTGATCAGGGAATGAACCCAAGGCCCTCGGCAGTGAAAGCACAGAGTCCTAACCACTGGACAGCCAGGGAATTCAAGACTATCTTTTCTATGATGGGATAGGGAAATTAACTTATAGTGGCTGGAGTAGGAAACATGTCCTTCTCATTTATTAACTGTTGGTTCTAGATAGGGAATTTGGCCTAAGAAGGTCTCTTCCTACCCAGAGATACTATAAACCTAGGAAGAAAAAATTCAGTTTGACTAGAATCCTACCCAGTAGACCCATGCAGCATTCTAGTTTAGAGTCCTTTGGCAGTTGGAATAGTGAAGAAATCTCTAGGAGGTCAGTACTCTCAGGTGACCAGAGAAGGTCTGGGCCTAGAGATCAGCAGACTTACATTTCACACAATTAGCATATGGAGGTACTAGGGAGGGCTTCTTGCCTGGAAGGAACGAGGCAAGAACTGGAACCCCTGCAAATCTGAGAAGTCAGAGACAAGGCAGGAAGAGTGAGAAGAGCACAATGTCGCAGACCGAGAATTATAAAAAAAGGAAAACTAAGAAAAGATCACTCTTCCAAGTGTCTGGTTTGCATCAATAATTTCACAAGTTCTGATACGTTCAGAGCTCCCTGAAAAAACCTTTGCTTCATCAGGGGTTACTTAGAACCTTAGACCTAGCTATAATTCTCAGAGCTCTACCTTTTCCACAGAAGAGCCACAGGGCATTTCCTTCTGAAATAGATCCCAAGAGATGCTTTCTGTCTAAAGACTTTATCAAACCCAAACTAAGGTATGACTTGGCACAGGATAAGAGTCAACTGTGTGTGTCTGAATTTCTAAGATCACTGAATATCAACAGATAATCTGTTATTACTCTGAGTTGACTGCAGGGCTCAGGAAATGGAGGATTAAATCCAATACCATTCAAGAGTTGACTCAATCAAAGATTACCCTCTCAGACCCTCTAATTCTCCTCATCCTCTAACTCCTGACCATATGATCAAAAGAAAGTGGCCATGACATCATTTGTAGAAAACTTTTAAACAGCAGACAAATGGCTCCCTTTCTTAATACCTGAAAAGATGCTGATGTGATCTGCAGTCCTTCTTGCATGTTCTGTTGTAGCTGGTTCTGCATTGCGATCTTCTTCTCCTTGGTGATGGAGGCAATGGGAAAACTTCGCACAACTGTCTGCTCACCAACTATAGGAAGACAGGGTACAGACTAAGCAACAGCACTTTACAGCTCATTTATTTTTAAAAAATAAATTTATTTATTTATTTTTGGCTGCATTGGGTCTTTGTTGCTGCATGCGGGCTTCTCATTGTGGTGGCTTCTCTTGTTGCGGAGCACAGGCTCTAGGCACGCGGGCTTCAGTAGTTGTGGTGTGTGGGCTCAGTAGTTGTGGCTCACGGGCTTAGCTGCCCCGTGGCATGTGGGATCTTCCCGGACCAGGGCTCGAACCCGTGTCCCCTGCATTGGCAGGCAGATTCTTAACCACTGCGCCACCAGGGAAGCCCTTTTCTAGAGCTCTTTTTTAGAGTCTCTGCGCTCATTTCACCAGCCTCTGCCGGAGAAATGTGTCTGGAGAGGACAATGTCCAGGAATGCAGTGAGAGAAAGTGCCACGACTCTAGAATTGCATTCATTAGTTTTGTTGCATGGCAATTCATTCCTGAGAAAGAATCCTTTCCCAGAATGAAGGAACTGTCCCAGCCTGCCAGGCTTCATTCTAGTTCCCCAGCCTATTATGTGCCACACAAGATCATCTGGTTTAAGGTATCTTATAGGAAGGGTAGGTTTTATACAGAAGAAAAGAAGTATCTTCAAATATTGAAAAGACACTTATCATATTTAATGTAATAATAAAGCAAAACAGAAAAGATTGTTAAAGTTTGTTTCTGTATAAAGGTGCTATACTATGTATATGTGCCTTCAGAAGATATATGATTGGGCTTAGGCCCAAGATTTTCAGGAGTTTAAATAGTAAAGCAAGAAAGGGAAAATACAAATAATTATTTATCAACTACCTGAGGGTATGAAGATGAGCATCTAGAAAAGAAGCAGCACACATGAAGCTTCCCTTGGAGAGCTCACAGTTCCCCATGGGGGAGGAAAGTCACATGCAGAATACAGAATACAACAACATGCAATTAGCTCCTAGGTTTGAGGGAACACGGCTTTAAATATTTCAGAAGGGGAGAAGACTTCTGCACGCTAGATGGCTAGAGACTGATTCCTGGAAGAAGTGAGAGAGAAGGTGAGCGTTGAAGAGAATGTAGGTTTGGATCTGCAGAGGGGGAAAGGGTGGGCATTTCAGGCAGTGGTACAAGTAACAGAAAGGAGGAGCAATGGGCAAGGCCCCTCAGCTAGTAAGCCAAAGGGGGTGAGATTTAAACTAGGTTTATCTGACTTAAGAGCCCATATATTAAGTAATCTACTTATTATTATCAGAATTCCTCAGTCCCTGAACTTTTGAATTCCTAACCTGGAAAATTCTCTTATATTAGACTCGTACCTAGAGCCTAAACAAAATCAAGACATACACAGGATTTAAGTTCTAAGATGTATTAAATGACTTATATAACACATGTCAAATGATCAGATTTCTATGTGGCATTAAAGGAGAAATTTTAAAATTTAAATTAACTTAAAAAGAGAAATAAAAGAGGCAAATACAAAACTTTTCTCTGATGAAAATAATTTTCCTAAAATGTGAAATTAACCCAAAAATTGTCAGGAAAAAACAAGAGACCAATACAAGCTTTCACACTAAATATGGCTTTGATTTCTTTAAAAGACATAAATTAGAGCAATTTAAATGACCAAGTATCTCATATATTTATATGCCCAAAATATATGTTTATGGCCACCGAGCTCACAAAGGTTTTAGTAAGAAAATGCTTTAAGTACTAGATATTTAGTTTTAAAAATACACTTGCTTACAAATACAAATGTAATTTATTTACAGTAACATGACAGGAGAGGATTGAGAAATTTTGCTCTCCTTTTCACTCTTTTTCAAAAGAGCACAACTATTCCTGCTGATTCATTTTCTTTATTGAATTTTACAAGCTTTTTGCTTTTCATGTGGTAAGCAATCTTTATGACCAATAAACCATCTTGATTCTATCTAAGCAAGGGATTATACAACTGTGAGATGTTGAAGATAATACAGTTTATAAATCTGAATTCCACTGTCTAACAAAGTGCATAACACATAGTACACACTCATCAAATGCTATTGAATAAATAATTTCAGATGAGGAAAGAATTCTAGTGACCATTTATCCCAATGTTTCTCAATCCTCAGTATGTAACAAAAATACACAGATGCCTGGGGGGGGTTCCCCCTCCTAGAATCCTATTACAGATTCTAATTCAATTGTTTGAGAATTAGGCCCAGAAAAAAACCTTTTTTTCTAAAGCTTCCCAGATAATTCATGTACGCAGGCAAGGCTGAGAGCGACTGCATTATCACCAAGCAAGCCCAATTCCCTAATTTTATCAAAGGGGAAATTGAAACTCAGAGAGGTTAGGGGACTCACTTAAGATATCAAGATTGGTCAACAGTGATCTAAACCTGAGCTTCTTGATTTGGAGTCCAATAATTTTACCTAAAACCTTATATGCTTTTCCTATCAACCAGAATAGTTTATATAGAGATTTGAAAAAGATAATTCAGACTTGATAAGGTATGCTATTCCTTGCTAATACAGAAGATTGTAGAGCGTAGTAGTAAGTAGAAGTTGAGGGAGTTTAGTGAATAGAAGAGAGGTATCTTCTTAGAAGAGAGGTCTGCTGAATAGAAGAGAGGTCTGCTAAGAGAGGAATGGGGTTAGTTGAAATGGAATGAGAGAAGTGGGGTTAGTTAGTTAGTGCTGTACAGCCCTGCAATGCTTAGCACACCCTTCTACAAAAGGGATCATGAGTCTGGAAAACCTCAGCCTTACAGTTTACTGCAGGACTCAGAAGGTGGGGCAAATCAGCAGAGGATGTTAGTAGCTGGATACTATGAATATCCCTAAGTCACAAAATGCTGCCTCATGAAATTATTATAGTTTCAGTGGATGAACCGTGGTTTGCTCTCTAGAAGATACCTTTGGTTCTTCAAATAAGAATCTATGATCCAAATTATTATTAGCTTTGACAGACAAAAGTTCTAAAAAAAATCTGTGTAGTAAAAAGGCTTACTCTGAATCTGAACTGACTCGCAAATCACTGCACACAGATGGAATCGAAGCCTCATGCAGCACATAGATAACCCTGTTCTGATGGCATTATATGAGCCATACCTAGCTGATCATGGGGAGTCCCTCTGAACAGAATTCTGTATGTGGTGAGGAACAAGGCTCCTTCTGCTGGCAGGAGCTGAGGGCCTCCAAGAAGGCCTCCAGTGGCTTCTTCTCTTCCATCAGGATCCAGCAGGACTCGAAGACCTTCACAAACAATTTCTTCTCCAGGCAGTAGAGCAGGTCTAAGAATCTTGGGCTAGCAACAGAGAAAGTTAATTTAAACACAACTCTAGTGGGATTTCCAACCCTTAGACCAAGGTTATCTTTGCAGTTACAGAGCTAAAAAATTTGAGCCAGACTTCCCAAGTAGCCAAAATGAGTAAACAGATTTGGGAAGAGGCAGAAATGATGTTTCTATATCCAAATGCAAAAAGATTCTTCTCAGCATTGCTTATTCACAGTAAAATCATTGGAAATTACTAATACCTATTCAATGGAACATTTTGCAACCATTAAAAAGAATGACATGGATCTATATATGTGAACATAGAAAGATGCCAGAATACATGGCTAAGTAAAAAAAGAGCTACCAACCAGTGTGTATATTATGATCCCCTTTTAGAATATGAACCAAACTGTTAAAGGTGGTGCTATCATGGTTAAGAGTTAGAGGTCGGGGTGAGGAGGACCATGGGGGACTTCCATTTTGTACAATGTGTGCTTCTTTAATGTTTCAATTTTATACAAAAGCATTGTTACTTTGAAAATTGAAAAAACAAATATTTTTTAAAAATGGATGCATCTTTGAAGAGCCTTTCTTAGCCTTTTATAAAGATTAACACAAAAAATGGCCAAGCTATGACCATTTATACATCTTGGGAAGTAAGGAACCACATGATACACTTCCCAGAAGGGTTCAAAACAATCCATCTCTCCTGAAGATATAATACGCTTATTATTCTTTTTTTACTGAGCAATAAAAACTATATAAATCAGCACTATTCTTTTTGTTGGCTCTAGGAACCTCAGAGCTAAATGTAAAGCCAAAGTATAATGATCACTGTGTGTCAGATTTCTGATAGAATTATCTCTCCTTTCCATCTGGCTTCTGATTTCTCCTTTGAATTTATTTTTAGTAGTTCTCTTATACAGGTAAGAGGGTCTTGAACCCTGGTTCCACAGAGTGGTGCCAGACTAACTGCAAAATAATCATCTGGGAGGCTTGTTAAAGTACAGATTCCCAGGCCAAGTCCCAGGGTACTCCTATTCAGGAGGCTGGGCTGGGATTCAGGCCTCTCAATTTTTAATAGACTTCCCAGATGTTTGCGATGTATGCTTGTAATGCATACAGATTCAGGAACCTGGTGATTTTATGGTAATTGCCTTAAGTCATTTTTGGGGGGAAAGAGGCAGGGCATAAAATCGTGGCTTGGGCTTGGAAGTTAGAATGTTCATAATTTATGCCTCGCCTATAAAAGTAGACTCAACAAGAGGTTATGATTGCTCCTTTGTTGATCCACTATTCTGTTTCACTATACTTTTTTATGAGGATCTACATGTAAACTCCTCTCAAAGTTTAATGCATCATTAAAACTAGAGCTGGTCTCTGTAGAAGGTTAGGAGAAGGTACTTTCTGGGGCACAACTGTCTACTGTTGCTATTTTTAAGAGATTTTATACTCTGAAAGCATGTAGTCTGGAATAATTACCTTCTGTATAGGTGGAAGTCTTCTACTCTCTCGATGCACTGCTTCTAGGGTTTCAACGTGCATAGCTACAATTCCTGGGATGAATCAGAGTATTCAAAATGAAAGAGTACCAAACAAGCAGAATTAAAACAAATTCTGGATATTTTAGAATTAAAAACTAATCATAGTTTGGTGGTTCCTCAAAAAGTTAAACACAGAATTACCATATGACTCAGTAATTCCACTCCGAGGTATATACCCAAAAGAACCGAAAATAAGGCTCAGATACTTGTACGTGAATATTCATAGTAGCACTGTTCACAACAGCCAGAAGGTCAAAACAATCCAAGTGTCCATCAACAGATGAATGGATAAATAAAATGTGGTATATCCATACAATTACAGTATTATTCAGTCATAAAAGGAAATGAAGTTACAATACCTGCTACAACTGGATAAACCTTGAAAACATTATGCTCAATGAAATAAACCAGACACAAAAGGACAAGTGTTATATGATTTCACTTATATGCAGTATCTAGAATAGGCAAATTCATAGAGATAGAAAGTAGATTAGAGGTAACCAGGGGCTAGAGGGTGGAGAATGGGGAGCTGTTGCTTAATGGGTACAGAGTGTCTGTTTGGGGTGATGAAAAAGTTTTGGTAATAGACAGTTGGTGACAGTTGTACAACATTGTGAATATAATTAATGCCACTAAATTTTACACTTAAAAAAGTTTAAAATGGCAAATTTTATGATATATTTTACTATAATTTAAAACTATTGAAAGAAACTAATTGAAACAAAAAATAAATAGCAGGCTAAACTACATGGAAGCCAAGCATTATGCTGGAGAAAACAGACCCATAAGAATAATTCTTATTCAGTTATCTCTAATATTCTGGTTCTCTGATATCTGCAAAGTGATTACCTGGTATCATGCAATGCAGGCTCTTGATGTGATCCTGAGTAACTCCACTCTCTGTACAAACTTTGTCAATAAATCGGGTAATGAAACGCACAACAGAATTGGCAATGTCATTATTCTCTGAATCTTCAAACCCACTTTCTGTATCATAGCTCTCAGCTACACTTCCTGCAATACTAAGAAAGTCAAGGAAAGAAATCATGGTCAGTAAAACAAATGACTACTATATCACAGTGATCTTCCACAGCAATTTAAACTTGCTCAAAGGGATGTATACTCAAGTAGAAACCTCACTTAACTCCATGGCTTCTCTATAAGTGATAGTGGTGAAACACGATGTTCTGTTTGCCGACATTTGGAAGCTATTGTCAGGCATTGTTCTTTGGATCCAGATTTGTTTTTGTAAGGAATACCTTCTGTCATTTTTCTAAGAGGAACTCACGAACCACAGAAAATAAAACAAAAAGAGACTTTAAATTTTATCTGATACTTGGACCTTCTAAAAAAACTTGTCCTTCCAAATTAATTGCCACATGGAGCCAGACAAAGTAATATGGCTATCTTTGGCCTTTGGCAACCGGGGGACATGTCCCTGGTAGGCAAAGTAAAAGAACTTTTTTCAGCAAGTAGCATATTTTTCCAAATGGAAGAACAAAATTGTCCTATGAACCCTTCTCTTGCCAATATTCTTCTTTCTGTCAGTGAATCACAACCATTTTGGTCACTTTGAAACCATCATTTGTCTGTAGGTGATACAAATCATGCAAAAGAAGGGAATAAATTTGAAATGGAGCAGATGTGAAAGTGTAATACCTGCCCGTGTTGCTTTTTTTTTTTTTTAATTCAATAAATACTCCTGCCTCCTATGACTTCTTTTAGACTGCTAGTCATGGAAAAGACTCACTGCCAATTCTAAACTACTCACTTCTCTTTCTTCCAAATCCAACCACATTAGCTGAATCAGTGTTAGAAGTAAAGCAAAGCAATGAATTTGGCCATCACACCATCCCAAAGCATTAACAAACTTAGGTGTCTTAGCCACTCACTATGTAAATCAGATTGTAGAAAATGTCATGAAAGAAAAAAAAGGTATGAGCAAGTGATGGATGTGTTACTTAAGACAAGGAAGTCAGGAAGGCCTCTCTGGGTGGGTGACATTAGAGCAGAGAACTAAATGAAGTGAGGGAGTGATTCTTATGACTATTTCAGGAAGAGTATTCCAGATTGCAGGAACAAGAAGTACAAAGGCCCTGAGGCAGTATCATGCCTCGAATGTTGAACAGGGATACCAGTTTCATTGACGGAAGAGTGATAGGAAATAAGGTCTGAGCAATAGCCAGGGGCCAGATCCTGTTAGGCCTTATGGTTTTATTCTCAGTGGTATGGGAAGTAGTAGGGTTAAGAGCAAGGACTGGTTGAGGACATGATTACAGGCAAATGCAATGGATAAACTGAGGAAAAGGAGGGCCAAGAAACAAATAATCACTTTGACAAGAAGGAGTTCATTAGTAATTTTCCAGAGTGCTTTCTGTAAATTGCTGTGGTGGAAAGTGACTGAAGGGCTGGATCAGTAGTGGTTGAGACATTTGAAAAATCAGAGGTCATGAAAGAGAAGAGAGTATGGGAGGTGATTAACAATAGTTGGATGTAGTGAAAGTCTTTTAATAGAGAAAAGCTGAGCAAGTCTGAAGATGAGGAAAATGGTTGCTTTTTGAAATATGTATAGCAATATTTGCCCGAAATACTTTATATTCTGTGCTAAGCCAAGAAGAATAGGAGGGTCTCTGTGTGTCCACATTTGGTACCTGTTTGTGACAATGCTGTTGCTCCCACTTTCCCAGTCTCCTGGTGCTGATGTTCTTAGGAGCTTGTTTTTACTTGTATCTAGTGGAACTAGCAGATTGACCATGAGGTTTGCAAAGTGAATGGCCTGACTGAAGACAGTGCTTTCCTCACGTTGCACCAGCTCCTGCTGAGCTGATTTGCTCAGAGTAGGCCAAAGGCGTAGCTGCTCGGCTGCCAGGTCCATTGCTGTCTTCTCCTGATATTGGTCATCAGGCAGTTTACCCTAAAAACCAAAGCAAAAATATCCAAATCTGGGACTTCCCTGGTGGTGCACTGGTTGAGAGTCCGCCTGCCAATGCAGGGGACACGGGTTCGATCCCTGGTCTGGGAGGATCCCACATGTTGCAGAGCAACTGAGCCCGTGCGCCACAACTACTGAGCCTGCGCTCTGGAGCCCGTGCGCCACAGCTACTGAGCCCGCATGCTGCAACTACTGAAGCCCGTGCTCCCTAGAGCCTGTGTTCCACAACTACTGAGCCCACGTGCTGCAATTACTGAAGCCCTCGCACCTAGAGCTTCGCACCCCTCGCACAAAAGAAGCCACTGCAAATGAGAAGCCTGTGCGCTGCAACGGAGAGTGGCCCCCGCTCGCCGCAACTAGAGAAAGCCCGTCTGCAGCAACGAAGACCCAACGTAGCCAAAATTTTAAAAATATAGTAAAAATTAAAAAAAATCCAAATCTATCACTTGACATGAGCTTCAAAAAACATGGAAGATGTTTTAATAATTCATCTATCAAATACCTATGTCAGTAAAAATGAAAATATATAAACAAAATATAACAACATGAAACGTAGTCTTTTTTTCTGAGCTCCAACAGGCCTTGAATGGAACCACATGACAAACACAAGGAAGCAGCAGCAAAACAAAGATGTACACACTTCTCATTGCTAACGTTTCACTGCATTTATTTATCTCTATGGCTCTATCCCCTTCAAGTTGCCAGTTATAACAAATCGTTGACCTGAAGTACCTATTAACGCTCAGGTCAAATGTGCCAGTAGCATTTTCTAGTACTCTGCTGTTTCTTTTCTTCTGCTCTTTGGAGAAGAAGATAGAATGACCAAAGTCACAAAAAATCAGAGCTAGGTTTCTTTGTAAATATGGGAATCAAACATTATCACCACATGGGTATATAGGTGTCCATGGGATTTTAAAGAGGGGTTTCCTATAGGCTGAAGAGTTAAACAACAGCAGTAACCCACATCTGCACAGCACTTTACAGCTTATGAAGAGCTGGTATATCTATAGTCTCACTCATACCTAAACTGGGGATCAGAGACAGACTTTTATAGAATAAAGGACACAGAAGCAGTGACATGTATTTGCTCTATGAACGTTTTTGAGATATACCAATGTTAGCACCACATCTTCTTTAAAAATTATCAAAAGCACCCCACCAGGCCAATTATTTCTAGAATATGACTTCGAGCTAATACTTTTTGGATCTTCTACAAGTTACCCCTTTTCCAAGTGCATCTGGTGTTTTGAGAGTTTTAAATTAAGAAAAAACAATTAAAGCTAATTGTACAACAATAATTTGCAATACCAGATTGATGTCATATAGTGCTATTTGTTATTTAAGTTTCTGTTCTTATCATACTCAATAATAGATCAATAATATGTTTAAAATTACTTGAGGTCATAGAAATATGGGACTACTAGGTAGTTTCAGTTAGCTATAGAGGTTCATTTATCTCATGTAATATAAGGCAAATTTAAAATGGAGGAAAGGATCAGCAGCAATGTATTAGCCCAGCATGTAGGATTAAAAATTACTCTTCAATTATATTTCAATAAAAAAATAAATTAAAAAAAACTTTAAAAAAAATTACTCTTAAAGTGAACCAACACTGATAATCAGCCCTTAGTGCTGCTTTAAGTTCAATTAATGAGGACAGTAATTTCTAACAGTTATTATTTAGTATGTGCCAGGAACTCTTCAATGTCCTTTACTTGTATTAGACATTAAAGTCTTACAATAATCTAATCTATTGATTTTACCAATGTAGAAATAAGGCACAGAAAGGTAAAGTGAATTGCCTAAGACCAGACAGCTAGTGTATGACATTTCAAAATTTCAGAAAAATTTAAACTGCTCTTTCAAATTAAAACCAATATTCTTTATTTTAAACTATTTTCTTGATAGTTTCCTTAAATTTATTTTATGGTGATAAAAATATATGGAAACATATAGAATACTCCTAAAAGAAGACCTAGATTTATTGCTGGCATACTTTTGAGCATTTATTTAGGAGTCAACTGACTTTAATTTGACATTTCTTCAAGAAGTTAATTGCATAAAGACATCTGCCTAGGTATTTTAGGGTTATTCTTTCTGTTCAACTTCCTATAGTTGTTTCCAGCGAATTCTTATTTATTAAAATACAATAAAACAATTCTAGTGCTACAGAACTGTAGTAAGAAGTTATTATGGAAAAAAAATGTCAGAAATCAACAGGAGAAAGATGCTCACCAGAGGGCTTCCTAAAGTAAACCCCAAATACACTGGTAGGAAGTGGCTAGATTTCCTTTGGCCCTGGGAACACCTGAGTAAGCTTTCCTTGAAGCCAGGACCACAGCCCCACACAAATACCTTTCTTTATCTTACCTTTTGCTTCAGATGTGGGGCATGATTGTCTTCCTTGGCTGAGAGATACAGGGATCGAACCTGTTCCTGCACCGCATTGTAAAAGGTTGTCTCCCAAAATTGCTGATTCGTCCAAATGGGGTGGTCCTGTACACAGGTGTAAGCAAACTGGCTGACTCCAGGGGCCAGTTTCTGTGAGAACACACAATATACATCACCATGGGGCTGACAGAGTCATGACAGTTCAGAAGGTTACAGGGGCCGCAGATAATCATGAATGTGATAAAAGGATTTATCTAAACAATATCTTATGGCAGTGCAAGCTTAGCAATCATCAACTTACATATTTTTAACTGGCAACTTTGGGCTTGCTATCAAATCCTTCAGGGTCTCTGTCACTTTATCTATTAAAATGGACATTTTAGCAACAGCTAAAAATCAAAGGAATTATATGAATTAGAGAATATATGAAAAGTACCTAAACACTGTACTGTGCACACAGCAAGCACTGTAGAGTTGGTAGCTCTTATTACAATTAGGACATATAATAAAATTCATGACAACCTAAATATAAAACTCCAGATAATTCAAAATTTCTTCTACTTGGTAATAGAGTACATTTTGGTGGGGTTAGGGGGACACTAATTGAAATGCGAGTGAGCCTACAGCTTCGCCTTGCACACAGAATGAGGGCATATTATGAATCTGGGACTCAAGAGGAATTGCACCCTCCCTCCTGCTCACTCCAGCCATTTACCTCCCTACCGAGGCTGCTGTCTGGCTCACAAAATCCATAGATGACTGTCCCGGGCTTCTGGGGCATTTTCTGGTAACCAGGTCTGGGTGTGAGAAGGTAATCTCAAACCAAACCTTCCTTTCCAGAACTTCCTGCTGGGCTTCTAAGTAAGAGTAAACCCTACTCTGTGATTAACAACAGAGGGAAAGAAAACTAACTCTGCAGTCACTTGAGGCTCTTCATAAATCTTTATGCATCTCATTTATACTAAAAATCTCGTTAAGATGCACATTATTATTGCCAATTTAAAGAAGAGAAAACAGAAATTCAAGGTTTAAGTGATTGCCCAAGGCCATATAGCAATTACACAAGTGGTGGAACGAGGTTTCAAGCCCAAAGTTTGTTTGTTTCCAAAGTCCCTGCTCTTTTTGCTATAGCAAATTATCTTGCAAAGAAACTGAAAGCAAATCATAAATAAATTAAATACTGTTTAGCACAACTATCTGTTTTTTTTCCTTCACTTTAGGATTTTGTTTCCCAAAGTAGTATTCTGCCTTGAAACCTCTGATATGATTTTAATTAATGCTGCGTTTTAAATTTTACAGACAACTCAGTTGCCAAACTTCAGTAAATGATTTGAGTCACCTTTCCATAGCTGTTTCTTTCACCTCTAAAAGTTAAAGATGTTTCAAAAAATTTTAAATCCATTATTTCTCAGCAAATACCTGATAATACTTTCAATAGACAGATAATTTTTGTTCCATTTTATTCTTTAGAATTGAGTTAATTTGTTTTCTATCAGTAAAGTTTTTGATAATGTAAGTTTTATTTTGAAGTAATTCAATAAGCGAATTCTCTTCTAAAATGTTGGACACTGAAGATCACTATTAAGGTTATATACATAGCAGTTATGTAGCAAAAAGTTGGTTCATTTCTTAGGGATGCATAACAAATGTATAAGATTCCTGGTAAAAATCATATGCTCAGTACATGCTAATTAATTTCCTTCTTGATTAAGAACAGACTAAACCTACAGCTGGAATAGGCACCATGTATACCATGAAATGTAGTACTTATATAGTTGGAAGTGGGGTGGCTGTGATTTTGCCTAGTAGAGTCTCTGTACTTCTGCATCCCATATGTAAGTCCCTTTCAAGATAGGCCTATGCACTGCTGTTGGGATGATCGTCCATAACTCTTTTAAGGGCTATAAGCTGGAACTGACCATGAAGCACCTATCAGGAGATCCCCAAGGGGAAGCTGTGCAAAGACTGCTCATTTAAGACACAGCTACTCTCCACCTATGGGAATCAAGGACAAAATGTGTGTGGTTCTGTGAGCCACAGATACTGTGAGTCACATACTCCTTCTATACTCTACTTGAGGACACCTGAGATGTGGGTTGAACTGGGTTTATTTTTGCCCCAACCACTCTAAGAAATAACAATGACCTCAGTGGCAGTGCATAGGCCTATTGTGAAAGAGATTTTAAAGGCATAAAATTTAAACAAGGTAAAAGCATAATTCTCAACTGCCTTTCCCTTGAGTATAGCCAGAGGCAGCACCATTTCTTACAAACACAATGTAACAACAGATTCTAAAATTTTGGAGTTCTGAAATTGTATTAATATAGATGAGCTCAGAAAAACTGAGCTCTTAACAAATCCTTATCAGTTTCTCACATGTGGTCCTTTTAGGATCATCAACAAAACAGAAAGTTATAATTAATTATAAATCTCTTATTACAACTTGACAGAGCACTGTAGGAATCTGAGAGTCTAATGAAGCCCTGCCTCTCTCTTTCAGCAGTTTTCTCACTGATGCTGCATATTCACTTTCCTTGGCACATACCAGTTATTATCTACCTGTTTATTCACAAACTACAAGTGAATATGTAAAAACTTCCCTAAATCTTTTGAACAAAAGTGGACTGAATGTGTTCCAAGGCAGAAAAATGGTGTAACAGTGACAGTGGCCCAAAGGGTCAGAACCCACAGCTTGTTTACTAGGTGAGAACGACAGCAAGGTGAAGGGATTATAGGATAAGCACTTTTTGGTGGCAAGTCAGTCACAAATGGTGATGGCATCTGATACATGCATAAGAAATCATTAATGCCCCAATACTTTAAATATTATTATTTTTCCAAATATGAAATGTGCTTCCTTTCTTTGTGGTTTCCTGCTATGTCTTCTCAAGTGCAAGCAAGGGGCACTGAGTTCCTTGCTGTTCAGATGGGCAGATCCACTGCACTGGTGGGTAGGTGTGTTCTTAGGGCCAGCAGAGGGCAGTAGCACCTTATTCTGCCTAGATTCCATCCATATAAGGCTTTTAAAATAAGAATTGCAAAAATGGAGCCATGCATTCTGACTGGGCTAGAAAGTTGGGTGGAAGGTGAATACTGCATGCCCTCACTGTACATTTGAGAGACCCCATAAAGCAAATGGATTTGCCCAAGGTCACACAGCAAGATGGGTAGAAGAAAAGGGAACAGAGATAAGGTTTTCCATTATTCTATGTCATTTCTGTAAGATACAAAAACTAAGATATTTCACAAAACAAAACTATAATTATCTAGAGAAAGAGGCAATGATACTGCTTAGGGGTTCAGATTCATTATGTTCTATGATAGTGTTAATAGTAGTTTTAGTAAACAAAGAAAATAAGCACCTGTAGATAAAACTATCTCATGATTCTGATCACTTTTTTGGTTTGAAAAAAAAGACTTTCCCAAGATGGTTTCTCGAATTGGCCCATATGCCAGCGTTATGACCTTTTATTTTGTACACAGATGAGACTTAATCCACAATGAAGGTTTGAGGGTGGTGGTAATACTGTTGTCAAATGGCATCTTTTTTTCCTCTTCAATTTTGGCAATAATATTTATTTACATTTCATAATAATTCTTATGATTTTATCCTAAATAAACAAGTGATATTTTGCCATGCAATTTTATGAGATGTTTAAGAATGTGTTGACTTCCTTCCTTATCTAGAAAAAATAGCTCTGAAGGTACTAGATTAAGAATACCATTCATTTTCCACAAAGCATTCAAAGGAAACCCAGCATGGGACAAGATATGGAGAATAAACTTCACGGGGCTCATTAACCAGCAGGCCAGATTCAAATCCAAGTAAATGGATACAAGTCATCTCAGAGACGAGTTGGTCAAGGGAAGGTTAAGATATCAGTATGAGAGGCCTATCTAAGGACTGTCTGGCTAGATACGTTTGCTCTCCAGCCCCAAGGCTTCAGTTAGGGAGTTCAGAGGGAAGCCAGATTTCAGGAGAAAAAGCTCCTGGGAGGAGTGATTCCATAAATATGTAGTGTTCTTAAAAAGAATAATTAGAATACAAAGATTCACTGTTTAAATTGCTGGGTATTTCCTATCCAGTTCTGGACACTGGAATACAAGTGTACCCTACGGCACAGTTCAGGGATGGTGCCAGCCAGCCCTTTTATGATTCTACACTGGCCTGTGAAGTCCACATATTAAGTCACTTGAAGAATTAACATGGACATATATATACACTACCAAATGTAAAATAGATAGCTAGTGGGAAGCAGCCGCATAGCACAGGGAGATCACTCGGTGCTTTGTGACCACCTAGAGGGGTGGGAAAGGGAGGGTGAGAGGGAGGGAGACGCAAGAGGGAAGAGATATGGGAACATATGTATAACTGATTCACTTTGTTATAAAGCAGAAACTAACACACAATTGTAAAGCAATTATACTCCAATAAAGATGTTGAAAAAAACAAAAAAAAATTAACTTCTGAGTATTTTCTGATGAACTTTGGTGAAATGCTTAGTCTTGAGAGACAAACAAAAGGGAGACAGGAATGGGGAAAACGTGTATTCAAAACCTATATTTATCAACTCTTAACCACATCTTAAACATATTTGCTTTGTGCATTTTTTTAAAACAAAGGACATACAACATTATGGATCTCGTTGAAGCCTACTGTGTACCTCTGTTGATCCCATTTCTCTCCTATCCTAGAGGCAACAATGATCCTGAATTAGGTATTTTTCATTCCTATTTATGTTTTTATACCTGTTTATATCCATAAAGAATATATAGGATTATATTGCATTTTATTCCTTATTAATGCTTTTCAAAGTATACATCTTATATTTCATTGATTTATGTAATATTTAATTAAACTATATAATTAATTGGGACAAAACACCTAGCTCTTTGTAAACAAACAACTCAGAAGGGACAGAAAGACAGTGGCCTACAACAACGAAAACTGTGTTCATTAGTCAGTGGGGTTTACAGAAAGGTGAGTAATCAAATTAGTTAAACGGAGGTAATGTGAGAATCTACCATAGTTTTTCCTGTTCTACTACCTGATACTGAAGAGTGCAAGTAACCTCAAATGCGTAATGGTCTAAACCTCTCCTGGGCTGCTTAGAAGATCCAGGCACAAAATTTCTACACAAGAAGTATATTCATTCACAAGCATTGCCCAGTATTCATTTGATGTGCCAGTGTCAGTAGCTGGAATGACAGGGTTGAAGTCCTTAAACTATGTATCCTTCTAATGATTCTCTGTATGAAGCTGCTTAGTAAATATTGAGAGAAGAGAGGATGAATCAATTTCTTTCCTTTGTGGTCCAGAATTTAGTAGAAATCAAATACTAGCTTGTTGTCAAGTCCTTTGCCTGGGTCTCGTATTCCTAAAAACACAAAACTGGATCTAAATCCCTGCCTCTTTTTGGTAGGTTTTTAAACTTTATATAAATGGTACCATATTGTGTTTTATTCTGCCACTTGGCTTTTCACGTATTATGTTGCTAGACTTATTAAGGTAATAATAATTATTGCTATTATAACTAACTTGTACTGATCTCTCACTATATACATTTGTCAACTTACTTAGTATTTATAGCAATCTTATGATCCACTGAGGTAAGTACTATTATTACCCTTGTTTTAAAGGGGAAGAAACTGAGGCACAGAGAAGTTAAGTAATTTGTCCAAGAGAATATTGCCAGGAAATGGTGGAGCAGAGCTGGGATTCAAACCTAGGTAGTTTAGCTAAGAATTTAATTTCTTAATCACAATTTAACTATTGTGTGAAATTCCACTGTATGAATATATAGCATTTCCTTGTTCCTGTTAATGGATATTTGTATTGTTTCTACCTTTTAGCTATTATAAACAATGGTTCATGTCAACTGTCAACTTCGATTATTAGCTTCAGTACTATTTAATATAGTTCCTGGAACTACTTGAGAGGAGCCTAAGAAATATTCCCATTGTTATCTGTACCAATAAACATTTTTGGGTTATTGTACATTGGTTATTTTTCTAATGAGAAATTATTTCACATAGACTTTTTACAGATCTACTATTTGAAAAAATTAACAATAATTCTTTAATATAAAATATCTAGTCAGTGTTTAAATTTTTAATTTATCTTATAAATGTTAAAAAGTTTGTCTTTTTCCTTGTTTTTTATTTTTATTTTTTTTTTACAGTTTGTTTGACTCAGGAAGGACCCAAATAAGGCCCATATATTACATTAGTTTATATATCTCTGAGGTTGGTTTTAATCTACAGATTTCTTTACCACCTGTCTGTCTGCCTCTCTTTTTTTCCCACCACTTGCAATCTGTTTTTTGAAGAAACTGGATTATTTGTCCAACAGAACTTCCATCCGTCTAGTGGCTGCTGACTGCGTCCCAATGGTCTCACGTGACCTATTCTTTTGTCCTCTGCATTTCCTGCAAATTGGTAGTTGGATCTAGAAGCGTGATCAGATTCAGGCTTGATTGTCTGGCAAGAATATTTCATGGAGATACTATTGTAAGAGGCAAATCTGGTTGTCTTTCTGTAATTTTTTTTTTTTTTTGCGGTACGTGGGCCTCTCACTGTTGTGGCTTCTCCCATTGCAGAGCACAGGTTCCGGACGCGCAGGCTCAGCGGCCATGGCTCACGGGCCCAGCCGCTCTGCGGCATGTGGGATCTTCCCGGACCGGGGCATGAACCCGTGTCCCCTGCATCGGCAGGCGGACTCTCAACCACTGCGCCACCAGGGAAGCCCCTCTTTCTGTAATATTAAAGGCCATTGATGGTCAATGCCTAGATTCGCAATAAAATACTGATATTGTCATTCTACCATTACCTCCTCACTTATTAGCTAGAATGTTTCTATAAAGAAAAAGTTCCCCTCATCAACTGTTTGGAGACCCAAACATATAGTGTAAATTAGAAAGCAGGTTAAAAACATGATTTTATCCCTTCATTTATCAGTTTTAAAAACAATGACTTGGGGACTTCCCTGGTGGTGCAGTGGTTAAGAATACCTGCCAATGCAGGGGACACGGGTTCAAGCCCTGGTCTGGAAAGATCTCACCTGCCACAGAACAACTAAGCCCGTGTGCCACAACTCCTGAGCCTGTGTTCTAGAGCCCGTGAGTCACAACTACTGAGCCCACATGCTGCAACTACTGAAGCCCGTGCACTCTAGGGCCCGCATGCCACAACTAGTGAGCCCACGTGCTGCAACTACTGAAGCCTGTGCACCTAGAGCCCGTGCTCTGCAACAAGAGAAGCCACCGCAATGAGAAGCCCATGCACCGCAATAAAGAGTAGCCCCCGCTCGCCACAACTAGAGAAAGCCCATGCACAGCAACAAAGACCCAATGCAGCCAAAAATAAATTTAAAAAATTAAAAAAAAAACACCAAAAATTTAAAAAAATGACTTGTTTTTCCAGCATTACAGATGAACAATTACTTTTTCTTTTTTTAAATTCATATTTTTACAAACTCACAGATTTTAAAACATATTTTATTTAACTATTCTTAAACCTGTTTAGAAACAAGCCAAAAAAAATCTATCCATAAGTGTTTATTGGAAGCTGTGGACTGATGAACCTAATGATGTTGTTTATAACAGCACTGTAAACCGGGAGGATAAAGTACCTGATTGGGAGAATATAATCAGCAAAAAGACTAGTAGATACATAACAAGGTATTTTCTCTGAGGTGTAATTGCAAAAGGAGCAATAGAATAAAGGCATCAGTGAGTCCTGGCACAGGAAATGGAGGAATTTGGTGAGTCATAGTTCTTACTAGGTGTACTTGCAAATGGCCCAAAAGCTCAACAAAAATGTTTATTATAGCATTATCTTTAATAGCTATACCCTCTCCAAAGTTAGCAATTTTAATGTCTAACTATAGAGATGAAAGGTTAGACAAATGATGGTACATTATTAACACAAAAGAATATTATGCTACCATTAAAGTGGTTAATATGATACTGTGCTTATGAATGAAGTGCTTATGCTGTATTTCAGAAAAACAAGTCAATTATGCTATGATTATGTCTGTAAGTACACAAAGACTGAGAGGAAAAAGACAAAATGAAAATGAATTAAAGGTAATAGAATTCTGAACAATTTATTTTCCTTCTTCAAAAATAATTTTAAGAGATTTTTAAATTAAATGTGGCAGACTGAATATTCTTTTGCTCCCTGAACTCCACTGAAATGACAGCAAAAGAAAAACATTTTTTAAACATACAAGAACAAAGAGAATGAGAAAACAGACACCAGATAAATGATGTTAATAAAATTTTAGATGTCATAAAATGGATTTATAAGCAGTAACAAATGTTGAAGATCAGATAAAGCTGAAACCCCTACTACATAGAGAAGGAAAGCCCTTTTCACACTTTAAAAGAGTAAATTTTAGGGTATATGAATTATATCTCAATTTAAAAGATGGAAACAACCCAAATGTGTATCAACTGATGAACAAAATGTAGTATATATGTACAATGTAATACGTGCCAGTAAAAAAATGTGAGGTACTGATACACGCTATACCATGGATGAACCTTGAAAACATTATGCTAAGTAAAAGAAGCCAGTTATGAAAGATTACATATTGCATGGCTTCATTCATGTGAAACGTCCAGAACAGGCAAATACATAGAGATAGGAAGTAGACTTGTTGTGGCCTAGGGCTCGGGGGATGAGGAGAAATAGGTAGTGACAGCTAATGGGTACGGTGTTTCTTTTTGTAGTAATAAAAATGTTTGAAAATTGCTTATGGTGAAAGGGAATACACTAAAAACCACTGAAATGTATACTCTGAATGGGTGCATTATTATGGCATGTGAATTATATCTCAATAAAACTTTTAAAAAAGGTTGCTATGTATACTTTATTTTATCACTTAAAAAAAAAAGGTTGCTGACAGGAGAAACTGGGCAAGTACACATGGAAACTATCTGTCTTAGCAACTTCTGGTAAATGTCAAAATGCTCTGAAAGTTTACTTTAAAAACAAGATGGAAGAATATATAGTATACTGACACTAGTCAAAAGGAAGCTGGCGTGGCTATGTTAATAGAAGATGATTTCAAAGCAAAGAATATTACCACAGATAAAGAAGGTCATTTCATAATGGTAAAGGGTCAATTAATCAAGAAGACATAAAACCCCAGAGTGTTTATGTACAAACAAGAGAGCTTCAAAATACATGAATGAAATCTCATAGAAATGCAAGGAAAAATACACAATTATAGTTGGAGATTTCAATATCTCTAAGTAATTAATGGAAATGTAATCAGAAAATCAGCAAGGATATAATAGACTTGAATAACACTATCAACTAACTTAACCTGATAGACATTGATAGCACAACAGCAAAAAACCCACCCTTTTCAAGTGCATAAAAAACATTTATCAAGAAAACCTGCTCTCTGGGCAATAAGTCTTAATATATTTAAAGGGATTCAAATAATACAAAGTATATTCTCTGACCAAAATGGAATTAAATTAGAAATCAATAGCAGAAAGGTATCTAGAAAAATCTTCAAATATTTGGAAACTAAACAACTCATGGATCAAAGGGGAAATAAAAAAGGAAATTAGAAAATACTTTGTACTAAATGAAAATGAAAACACAACATATCAGAATTTGTGAGATGCCACTAAAGCAATACTTTGGTGGAGATTTATAGCAATAAATGCCTGTATTGGAAAAGAATGGTCTCAAATCAATGACCTTAGCTTATACTTAGAGAGATTAGAAAAAGAAAAGCAAATTAAAGTCAAAACAGGCAGAAGAAGGCAATTAATAAAGATTAAAGCAGTAATCAATGAAACAGAAAACAGAAAATCAATAAAGAAAACCAATGAAACCAAAAGCTGGTTCTTTGGGAAGATTAATAAAATTGATAAGTAGTCAATTAGTCAGACTGCTTAGAAAAAGAAAAAAGATAAAATTACTGCTATCAAGAATGAGAAGTAACACTATTAGAAATTCTACAGATATTAAAAGGATCATAAATACTATGAATAACTTTGTTATTGACAATATTGACAAATTAGATGAAATGGACAAATTCTTTGAAAGATATTTATACAAACTACCAAACCTCAAACAAAAGAAAACAGATAACCTGAATAGGCCCATATCTATTACAGAAATAGAAATTTTAGTAAAAAAATCTTCCCACAAAGAAAACTCTCAACACATGGTTCCACTAGGAATTCTACCAAACTTTTGAGAAAGAACTAATACCCCTTCAACACAAATTCTTCCAAAGTTTGTCAAAAACGTGGATCTTCCCACATGTTTGACCAAGGTGTAAGGCAATTAAGTAGAGAAAGGATAATCTTTGCAATAAATGGTGTCAGAGCAATTGAATTTTTGATCATATCTAGTACCATATATAAATATTAACTCAAAAGGAATCATAGACTTAAATGTAAAACCTAATACTCTAAGGCTTCTAGGGATATTTGCAAATCATAAATTTGCTAAGGAGTTATATCCAGAATATGTAAAGAATTCTCAAAACTCAACAGTAAGAAAACAAACAATTCAGTTTTAAAAGATGGGCAAAATACCTGAATAGACACTTTACCAAATATGATACACAGAAAGCAAATTAGCACATGAAAAGACTCTCAACATTATCAGTCATTAGGGAAATGAGAATAAAAATCACAATGAAATATCACTACATATCTATAGAATGGCTAAAATTAAAAGCAATGACATTAGTGTGTGAGGAACTGGAACTCTCATTCACTACTGAAAGGAATATAAAATGGTAGCACTTTGGAAAAAAACTTCGGCCATTTCTTAAAAAGTTAAACATACACCTACCATATGATCCAGCCACTCCGTTCTTAGGTATTTACCCAAGAAAAAAATGAAATGTATGTCCATACAAAGATCTGTATACAACTATTCACAGTAGCTTTATTTGTAATGGATAAAATCTGGAAACAACAAATGTTCACCAAAAGGTTAACTGCGGGATTTTTTTTTTTTACAATGGAATACTACTCAGCAATAAAAAGGAATAAACTGCAACAACATAGATGAATCTCAAAATAATTATGCTGAAGAAATCAGACAAAAAAGATCATATACTGTATAACTACATTTATATATAACCACAGAATATGCTAACTACATGCAAATTCTGTACTGACAGAAATTAGATCAGTAGTTTCCTGGGGATGGGGGTGAAGGTTAGATGAGATGAAGAGATTACAATGAAACATGAGGAAACTTTTGGGGGTAATGAGTATGTTCACTATATTGAGTGTGGTGATGGTTCCATGGGGGACATATATATATGTCAAAACTTATCAAATCAAATTGTACAGTTTAACTATGTAAGTTTATGTGTTAGTTATACCTTAATAAAGCTACTAAGGGCTTCCCTGGTGGTGCAGTGCTTAAGAATCTGCCTGCCAATGCAGGGGACACGGGTTTGAGCCCTGGTCCGGGAAGATCCCACATGACGCGGAGCAACTAAGCCCGTGCGCCACAACTAGTGAGCCTGTGCTCTAGAGCCCACGTGCCACAACTACTGAAGCCCACGTGCCTAGAGACTGTGCTCGGCAACAAGAGAAGACACCGCAATGAGAAGCCCACGCACCGCAACCAAGAGTATCCACCGCTCACCACAACTAGAGAAAGCCCACGTGCAGCAACGAAGACCCAACACAGCCAAAAATAAATAAATAAATAAATAAAATTTATTTTTTTAAAAAATTACTAAAAACACTTAGTAAATGTACACGTAAGTTTGTATGTAAATTTTACCTCAAAAGAAGAAAATGCAAACTCTAATTACAATTCTCGCTACAAAACGACATGCGTGTTGAAGTACTGGAATTATATGTTGACTATAATTTGCTTTAAAATACATCAAAAATAAGATAGACTGATGGATGGATAGATATATACAAAGAAAGGATAGAAAAAATGTTAATACTAAACTCTAGATGGTAGGTTTATGGATGTCTACTGTAAATTAAAAAAATTTTCTCTCTGTTTGAAAAATTTCATAATAAAATATTGAAAAAAAAATAGAGTATTAGTCTAGGCATTAGTATCCGACTAGTAGGAGTTCGAGAAAGAAAAATAGGAAAAACAGATGATTAAATAAATGAATAAATAAATAAATCGAAGGGCATGGATTTTCAAATTGAAAGAGCCATCTCATGTCTGGCAAACTGAATGAAAAAAGAACCACATTAAAGTATATCATTAGGGACACTTAATCCTTAAAGGAGAATCCTATAAAGAAGCACAAGGAAAAAAATGGGCGACACAAAGGATTAGAAATCACTACGGCATCAGACTTTTTGCCAGGTAGGGTGGTATTTGTGTGGAATGGAAGGAGGGAGGGAATTTATAAGTAAGAATACGTAGAGGTGGTATGGTGGTGAAAGTAGGAGATCTAAATTTTCATATTCCAAGTAAACTGATAACATCTAACATTGTAAAATTAAGAAATAGCAGTAAAAGCATGTTAGAAACACTAAGCCAAATACCAAAAGAAACATCTGAACAATTGAACATGATTGTCTCTGGAAAGCAGATCTTGGAAGTAAGGCAGGGACCTTTGTTTTTTGTTATAAACCATGTAATCTTTATATTTCTGACTTATATACATATATTACTTTGAAAGGTCTTAAATTAGAAAACACTTTAAAATGCAATTATTATACGTGGAATAAAGTTAAATAGAAAATAATTTTTTTATTTTATTTTGTTTTATTTTTAAAAATTTTTATTTTTGGCTGCATTGGGTCTTCATTGCTGCATGCGGGCTTTCTCTAGTTGCGGCGAGCGGGGGCTACTCTTCGTTGCGGTATGCGGGCTTCTCATTGCGGTGGCTTCTCTTGTTGTGGAGCACAGGCTCTAGGCGCGTGGGCTTCAATAGTTGTGGCGTGAGGGCTCAGTAGTTGTGGCTCACGGGCTCTAGATTGCAGGCTCAGTAGTTGTGGCGCACGGGCTTAGTTGCTCCGCGGCATGTGGGATCTTCCCGGACCAGGGCTCAAACCTGTGTCCCCTGCATTGGCAGGCGGATTCTTAACCACTGCGCCACCAGGGAAGCCCCAATAGAAAATAATTTTTATTAGTTACTTCTCAGAGAATATTCTTTTGAAACCTGTTTTTACAAATATGTAAATTGAGACACGGAAAAATGAAATATGTTTAGACTAAGTTAGTGGATGGGTCAACTTCTATTATAATGACCTAGAAGCAAGTGTTAAAGGTCTTCCATTATCTCAGAATTTTGTTCTTACAAAATATGTGGGCCCTTGAGTGGTCTGGAAATAAATCTCTATTATGTCATGTAGAGTTTTTACTCTCTAGCAACCACAGGTATAGTATTTATCCCTAGTACTTGAGAGATTTCAGAAAAATGACAAATTCAAACTCCAAACCTTGCAGGGCATGTTTTAGGCTCAGCTAAGATTCAGCAGGTTATTGAAATTTTGCCTACAAAATCTCTGTTCCTAGGTAAGAATTGTATTTCAAATAATAAACCCAAAGTTCTAAAAAACGCTGAAATAAAAAGTTTGGCCAATTGTGCTTATTTTACTATATTATCAAGGCAGGAAAGTAGTCCAAAATAAGATTTTCAACTATGTGGTTTGAAATGAAATGTTTAAGGTTTTTTTTTTTGGCCATGCTACATGGCTTGTCGGATCTTAGTTCCCCAACCAGGGATTGAACACGGGCCCTTGGCAGTGAAAGCATGGAGTCCTAACCACTGGACCTCCAGGGAATTCCCCAAAATGTTTACAGTTTTAATCCTAGGTTAATTAGAAAAAAATTAATCAGGATATTGTAAAGTTTTGCTGGATATTAAAATTTTGTGATTTGGCCTCAATCTATTATGCAATCTCTGTCTTAAGGATACATTTCTTTTTATTAAAAATTAATTCATTCATTCATTTAATTTTGGCTGCATTGGGTCTTTGTTGCTGCGTGCGGGCTTTCTCTGGTTGTGGTGAGCAAGGGCTACTCTTCGTTGCGGTGCGTGGGTTTCTCATTGCAGTGGCTTCTCTTGTTGCAGAGCATGGGCTCTAGGCACGCGGGCTTCAGTAGTTGTGGCATGTGGGCTTCAGTAGTTGTGGCTCACAGGCTCTAGAGCGCAGGCTCAGTAGTTGTGGTGCACGGGCTTAGTTGCTCCACGGCATGTGGGATCTTCCCAGACCAGGGCTCGAACCTGTGTCCCCTGCATTGGCAGGCGGATTCTTAACCATTGCACCACCAGGGAAGCCCGAGGATACACTTCTATAAAGATACCCATTAACTGAAATCTAATTTACAAGAGGCCATTCCCTTGACTTATACTGCTCAGAGTAGATGATCTATACTATTTCTTTCTCTTTGTTCATTAGTATGTACAAAATTCCTCCTGGAGCACAGAGGAATTTGATCTAAGCAAATAGATCTAGAGTGAGAGAATTGACATTTGGAACAATGCAACGGTTTAACAAGTGAGGGTGGAAGAGGCACTGACAACCATTGGTTCCAATGCCCAAGCCCTACCGTCTTGGCAGATTGCAGAGATGGAGTGACAAAGGCAAAGATGCTATACATTTACCCAAAATAGCACATGTTCTAAGGTAACTCATTCCTCCGCTGATGGAACTGAATATTGTTCCTAGATAAAAATTATAGATTAGCTAGTCTAAAAATAGCTTTGGTGATACTAATGATTCTTGGATTTCACTTTATCAGAGATGAAAGGAAAACCACCTTTCTAGGGCTTGGAGAGTCTTTTCAGTGACCTGAAGTAATCACTAAAAAGCAATTTTTACAGTGTGCTACACAGGTCTAAAGAGATTTGGATTAGTGTCGTATATATAAATATGATGACATTGGATTTGGCAATGATTTCTTAGATATGACATTAAAGGCACAGGTATCAAAAGAAAAAAGACAAGTTGGACTTCATGAAATTAAAAATTTTGTGCATCAAGACACAATCCACAGAGCAAAAAGGCAACCCACACAATGGGAGAAAATATTTGCAAATCATATATCTGATAAGGGATTAATATCCAAAATATATATAGAACTTCTAAAACTCAACAACAACAACAGAACAACTTGATTAAAAATGGGTAAAGGACTGAAATAGACATTTCTCCAAAGAAGATATACAAATAGCCAATATGCACAAGAAAAGATGCTTAACATCACTAATTATTAGGGAAATGCAAATCAAAACTACAATGAGATACCACCTTACACCCACTAGGATGGCTACTCAAAAAAAAATCAGAAAATAACACGTGTTGGTGAGGATGTGGAGAAAGGGGAACCCTTGTACACTGTTGGTGGGAATGTAAAATGGTATAGCTGCTGTGGGAAACAGTATGATTAATTCCTTAAAAAATTAAAAGTAGAATTACCATATGATCCAGCAATTCTACTTCAAAGGAATTGAAAGCAGAGCCTTAAAAAGATATCTGTGCAGGTATGTTCATAGCAGCATTACTATTATTCACAATAGTTAAAATGTCAAAGCAACCCAAGTGTCCTTCGACTGATGAATAGATAAGCAAAACATGGTATATACATACAATTATTCAGTCTTAAAAGGGAAATTCTGTAATATGCTATAACATGGATGAACCCTGAGGACATCATGCTAAGTGAAGTAAGCCAGTCACAGAGAGACAAATACTGTATGATCCCACGTATATGATGCACTTAGAGTAGTCAAAGTCATAAAGACTGAAAATGAAATGGTGGTTACCAGGGGACAGGGCGAGAAGTGAATGGGGAATGATATTGTTTAATAGGTATGGAGTTTCAGTTTTACAAGATGAAAAGAATTATGGGGATGGATGGTGGTGATAGCTGCACAGCAATGTGAATGTATTTTATGTCACTGAACTCTACACTTAAAAGCAGTGAAGATGGTAAATTTTATGTGATGTGTGTTTTACCACAATAAAAAAAGAAAAAAATGAGCTCACAATCATGAATGGTAGTAGTCATTCACCACAGCCTTGGTAATTCAGAAGGTATATTATGAAAGCAAAACTAAGAAAATTATGGTGTACCGTCTGTGCTAATTTCATGTCAGCTTAGCTCTGCCCCAAGGAGGTGGGAAGATTCGATATGGAAAACACTTAGCATAGTACCTGGCAGTTAATATGTATTTAGTAAATAGTACAACTATGCCAAGGTTGTACTAGGTCATGTGCAACATAGTTGCATTAGGCATAGTTGTACTAGGTCATGTGCAACAGCCGAAAGCCCATGTGGGAAGTCATAGATATCTCCGGAAAATATAAGCGCCTGCCTGGGTAGAGGAACAGTAAGCAGTTTTAGGGATATACAGAGGCAGCTGGGCAGGCCGGACACCTAGAAAGCTGGCAACAGTCATCCAGCTCTAGATGTCCTGCATGTTAACAGTTCACTACTATATTAGGATAAAAAAGACAAAGATGTATCCCATGGAAAAGCACATTTATTTTCTTATGTGATTAAACTTTAGAATTTAAATCCTCTGATTAAATTTGGATAATGTTATCACTGTCTTAGAGACTGTTCTGATAACAAAGAATCTAGAGAGAAAACACAATCAGAAAGCTTTGATTTCAAGTGATTTTTAACTTGAGTTTTATTACCAAGTAAATAATCTTAAGAAAAATGAACTTCTTCCTTACACTATTTTCTACTTCTTACTAGATGAAAGCAGAAATCACAGTACTGTTAGATTACAATTTTGAGGTACATCTTCTCCTTCCTTAGTTTCCATCTACTCAACTTTTCTAGACACACAAAGACACACACACCGTTAAATTATTTTGTTAGAATTATAAAGAGCAAAGTAAGTCCTGAAAGCATCCTTACAAACAACAAAATCAACATCTTGGGGCCTAAATTTCTGTATTTTATTGAAATTTTGACTCAAAAACTTAAGACTCTTGTCAATGACCAAATAAAGACTCAAATTGTAGGCTGCATCCATAGTACACTCAATTGCAGGTGAAGTAATGGCAACTGTTTTCTAAGGGTTATATTTTGAAACTGTGGTCTTCAGAGAACAAGTGATGGACAGCCGATATGAGTCATGAAGCTGGTGCCCACGCAAAGTGGAGGCCACAGAGCAGTGAGTACTAGGGCTGGACATTGAAGTGCTTCTGACGGATAGAATATTCTCAGATGAGTCACCTAAGTTCATTATAAAGACAACACCTTTTTGACTTGGATGTGTATCTGATAGAGGCAGACCAACCTATTTTTGAGAAGAAAAACTCAGTATTATAAGTTGACTGTATATAGTGGGGGAAAAGGTTATTTCTTGAAAAGAAATACGCCCTTGTTTTTGAGGAAAACAGCTCTTCTTCAATTTCAGTTCTACTGTTCCTTATTTATTTTGGAAAGATTCATTAAAACTGAGCCTCTAGAATGATGAACAAGCTGTTGATCTAGTAGCTGTTTCCCAAGAAGAATTATCCACTGAATCATAAAGATCAGGTCAAAGTTACCTAAGTGTTTGCATGGTAAGTCCACAACTATACCCAGAATTCTAAAAAATAAGTAAATAACAGTATTATCTGGCTAAAAATAACTAAGACAGGTCCAGGCTAAGAATAAAATAGCTGTAAAGCTATACTAAACTCTTCTAGGGGATGGTTTTTAAGCTCCAAGGGATCATTTCCCACTTCTAAGGATTTTAGGGACACCAGAAAATCCACCTATGCACCCCCATTCCCAGCTTTTATGTCCATTTATTAATGTCTAAAATTTTACTGTTCATGTTTCTTTCTTATAGTTTAAGGTCTAGTTCCTACTAAAAGGCAAATATCCCTGAAGGTTTGGGGATACCTTTAGCCAGTTGCCTACCAATGAATACGAAAAAGGCTTTGAGATTAAGTTTCCTTAGCAGGGTAGAAAAAGCAGTCATTAGGAAACTGGAAGTCTGATGCAGGAGAAAATAAGAGGGCCAATGAAGTTGGAAAAGGGCATGGAACAAGGCTGGGGAAATCATCTATCTCCCCAGTTTGCCTGATCAGTTCTCCCTGGGAGGTCCAGTTTGGGTCCTTGGAATATGCAGAGAAATGTTCCTAATTCATGGAGAGGTGGGAGGAGTTCAAGTTCAACATACCTAAGTGACAGTAGGTTTCTATGCCTATCATCAAACACTTGCAGAAGTATGCATATCTGCTGGTGTGAGAGCACAAATGTGAAAGTATACAGGCACACACAAACACATAACATGTGTTAAACTTAAATCACTTATTTTTTTTTTTGAAGTATAGACTCCCTAAGTTAAAAGAAACCTCAGAGATAGTTGAATTTTTTCATTGACACATGGGGGTGTTAAGACACACAGAAGTAAAGTGACATAATCAAGGTCACACAGCTACTTAGAGCAGTACTGAAACGAGGAAATGATGTTTTATAAGATACTAAATAATTTGGCCACATCCTCTCTTTCTGGACCTCCTGAGTACTATTCACTTATGTAGATGTCATCCTGCAGGTGAAGGAGCTGAATGATCTATGTGCTGAACATATTCTTTGCTTTCCCATTGCCATGGCATTGGTTAAACTATTTCTGCCACTTGGAATCTCTCCTTCCAATCTCTAATGGTTAAAATCCTATTCATTCTCCAAAGGTCTATTCAAAGGTCTCTTTCAAAATGCTCTTCCTGGTTACTCCCTCTCTATTTCCTATCTGTTAGGACTGTTCGTGCCTCCCTAAACTTCATATGTTGAAGACCTAACTCCCCAGTGTGGTTGTATTTGAAGGAACTAAGGTTAAATGAGGTCATAAGGATGGGGCCCTAATCTGATAGGATTAGTGCCCTTATAAGAAGAGATACCAGAGAGCTCTCTCTCCCTCTCCCCCTCCCTCTCTACTCCCCACACATGCATGAGGTAAGGCCCTATGAGGACAGAGCAAGAGGTGGATTCAAGCCACAGAGTCCTTAACCAGAAATCAAATTGGCTGGAACCTTGATCTTGGATTTCCAGCCTCCAGAACTGTGAGAAAATAAAATCCTGTTGTTTAAACCACCCAGTCTATGGTATTTTATTGTGGCAATCTGAGCAGACTAAGACATTATCTTATACAGAACTTTGTTTATACTTCTCTAACAATTATTTCATTCTATTTACATCTAGGACTATTTTTGCTCAAGAATGTGCTAAAATGCCATCTTAAAACCTCTCTCAGAATTATATAAGATAGAACAACTACTGACAGATTTTAGCTGCCAATGTAGTACAATGTAATAGCAATAAAGAGTATTAGTATTTGTATTACAACAAAAATGATCAAGGTACAGAGGGTTTTTTTTTTTTTAAAGAAGTAATACCCTACTGTTTTATAAGAAAATGTATTATGTGAAATCAGTTCCTATATTGTTCCTATCTTCACATGGTCATTAAGAGATGATAATAAATATTTATTAATAGGCCAAAATTTATTAGGTTTTAAAAACTAAGCATTAACCTATGAATTAAACACAAATAATTAAAAACTTTTGTGTACATATCATCTCTCTCTTAAAGCCATCTCTGGCACATCTTGGAATCAACTCAAATGTCTGGTTAAAGTATCTTAAATATGAGTATTGGGGATATACAGAATGCTTGTTGAATTTTTAAAAAGTTAATTACATGTTTTCCAGTGGTTTGCTTCTAACATTACAATATTCATTCTAATTTTATTAGCTAGAAATGTCACCCAAGAGTATAATAAAACTATTTAATTTCTCACGGTCATTCCAGCTGGTTCTCTGACTTCTTCCTGGTAATCCCCTGCCGTCAGTACTGAAGCAGTCCTATGACTGAGCGTTCTCCCTGCTTTCATTTCCCCAGTACTTAATCTCCCTCTGAAAGTGGTCTCTCTTTATCTTTATGCCTCTCTCACCACAGAAAAATCTATCAGTGACAAACGGGGACAACTGCAAGGCTGCAGAAATTAAAAACAGACTTCATGAGTTAGGTACAAAACGTTTCCCTTTGGACATAAAGGGAATTTGCTGAGTCACTGAGTTAAGTATTTATAGCACCACATAATTTATTTTCTGCTGTAATAACTTCTTCCGTAATTCAGCAGCTCCTCCACAAGTCTCCATCAAATCTATGATTACTCAAAAATGCTAACAATGCTGACTAATAAGAAGGAAACAGTGCTACCTAAGCAAAATTAAACTAGAAGAATAATCTATGTATAAAGTGCTTTTTAGGGACAAGTTTTAATAAAATCTTTGCTTCCATTATCCACAAAGAGAGTCATAAGTTTTGCATTTTACATTCCTTTCTCAATTATGTTATCAGGCTATACCTCATCAAAAGTTTTTAAATTCCTATCCTTAGCCCCTTCCCTACTACACTCAAGAATTCACAACCAGAAGAAGCTAAAAGCTACAGGTTGTAAAGTCAGCCTCCTATTAGCTACATCTGGCTGCAGATGTGTTTCTTTTTTGGCTGTCAAAAGCCTTTTAAAAAATTAAGCCAACATTTAAAAATGAAAAGATTCTACATAAAAGCTAAATTTCTAACTTCTTTTGAAAAACTGAAAGACGTGGTAAAAATATTCCTGCATTCCTGCATGGTGACAACTGCTGAGGCTGACGGGCTGCCCTCATTAGACAGTCTCTTCCTTTGGCCTGCTTAATTAATTCATTTGCCTTATTTGTTTGGCCTCCATAGGCATTTGGTTTGTCTCCCTTGCTAAAAGCAAACCACGCTATAGATAACTTTGTGGATCTCTCCTTAAGTACTCTCATCAACACTCACCTGCTACACTAGCCTATTAAGCGGCTTCTGTTCCTCTAACCTCTCAATCCTCCTGAACATCTACACTGCTGTTAAGTTTCTGAAACACAAGCAGGTCACTGCCCTGTTCTAGAGAATGCTATTGCATGCTTCTTAGTGACTAGAGAATAACATTAATCTAAACTCATAACATGACATTCTAGGCATTCTGCGATCAGATTCCAAATTACCTTTCCCATCACATTTGCTAAGTAGATTGACACTATCCGAAAAGGAAGTGTCAAGTGGTCTGCTATGAAGTTCTGCTCTTTTCACCATTTTAATCAATGACTTAAATAACGAGAAGTATGATTTTCAGATTTCAGGAGGAGAGGGAATAGGAAATATTTATAATTTATTTACGTTCATCCTGTGAGATGTGTACCTTAATCTTTTTACTGCCTTCGACAAGTGCTCACCCATGGAAAACAAAAAGATCTGGGGTCAATGGTGTTTTAAGATTACACAAATGTCAATCATAAAGATACACAGCTCCTTTGCCTTTTACAGCATAGTAAGCATTCCTAAAGCATTTCTGGATATGGAATCTTAATTTTTCAAGACCAAGAAGAAAAGCAAGATGACAGATAAAAGACATAAATAAATTGAAGCAATGGTTACATAAAATAAGATTTGCATTTGGACAGAAGGCTTTCTGCACCGCACTGGTACCTAAGGATATATTATACTATAACCACGAACATTTTTCAGAGTACCAGAGGTGTGTTTAGCACTCTGCAGGGGTCTGGGATGGTAGTTCTAAAATGTACTGTCACTTATAAGGTTTTAAAACACTGGGATGAAGCCCTGTGAAATAGAATAGAGTTGTGTTAGGAAGAACAGGTAACTGCCAATTGTGACACAGCATCCCACTAGAGAAAGAGTTATGCTATAAAAATTTTAAGTTTGTTCATTCCAGAAAAGGTGATACAGTCCAGATAACTTTTTTCTTTTTTTTTTACTCAATCTTTTGGATTCAAATTCCATTCCTGGTGGACCAGTTTCTCATGATAACACTTTGGCATGGGGCATGCCCAGATGTTAGCTGCAATGCACTTCCCAGAAGTCATGTCAGCTTCAGTTAACTTTCTTGAATGGAAAAGATCACAGATTTCAGTTTTGGCCAAGTATAGTCTCTGCAACTCCAACCCCCGACCCCCAATTAAACAAATGAATTTGTTTTGTAAGAAAAACAATAAAGCAAAATGTGTTATTTTTCCACAGGCTTTTCTTGTAAACCACAGGTCTCTCTCTTTTAGTTTTTACATCTTTATTGAAGTATAATTGCTTTACAATGTTGTGTTAGTTTCTACTGCATAACAAAGTGAATCAGCTATATGTGTACATATATCCCTGTGTCCCCTCCCTCTTGTGCCTCCCTCCCACCCTCCCTATCCCACCCCTCTAGACGGTCACAAAGCACCAAGCTGATCTCCCTGTGCTATGCAGCTGCTTCCTACTAGCTAGCTATTTTACATTTGGTAGTGTATATAGGTCAATGCTACTCTCTCACTTCCTCCCAGCTTACCCTTCCCCCACCCCATGTCCTCAAGTCCATTCTCTAAGTCTGTACCTTTATTCCTGTCCTGCCCCTAGGTTCATCAGAACCATTATTTTTAAGATTCCATATATATGTGTTAGCATACGGTATTTGTTTTTCTCTTTCTGACTTGCTTCACTCTGTATGACAGACTCTAGGTCCATCCGCCTCACTACAAATAACTCAATTTCGTTTCTTTTTATGGTTGAGTAATATTCCATTGTATACACGTGCCACATCTTCTTTATTCATTCATCTGTCAATGTACACTTAGGTTGTTTCCATGTCCTGGCTATTGTAAATAGAGCTGCAAAGAACACTGTGGTACATGACTCTTTTTGAATTATAGTTTTCTCAGGGTATATGCCCAGGAGTGGGATTGCTGGGTCACATGGTAGTTCTATTTTTGTTTTTTTTTTAAGGAACCTCCATACTATTCTCCACAGTGGCTGCATCAATTTACATTCCCACCAACAGTGCAACAGGGTTCCCTTTTCTCCACACTCTCTCCAGCATTTATTGTTTGTAGACTTTTTTGATGATGGCCATTCTGACCGGTGTGAGGTGATACCTCATTGTAGTTTTGATTTGCATTTCTCTAATGACTGGTGATGTTGAGCATCCTTTCATGTGTTTGTTGGCAATCTGTATATCTTCTTTAGAAATGCCTATTTAGGTCTTCCACCCATTTTTGGAGTGGGTTGTTTGTTTTTTTGATATTGAGCTGCATGAGCTGCTTATATATTTGGGAGATTAATCCTTTGTCAGTTGCTTCATTTGCAAATATTTTCTCCCATTCTGAGGGTTGTCTTTTGGTCTTGTTTATGCTTTTCTTTCCTGTGCAAAAGCTTTGAAGTTTCATTAGGTCCCATTTGCTTATTTTTGTTTTTATTTCCATTTCTCTAGGAGGTGGGTCAAAGAGGATCTTGCTGTGATTTATGTCACAGAGTGTTCTGCCTATGTTTTCCTCTAAGAGTTTGATAGTGTCTGGCTTTACATTTAGGTCTTTAATCCATTTTGAGTTTATTTTTGTGTATTGTGTTAGGGAGTGTTCTAATTTCATTCTTTTACATGTAGCTGTCCAGTTTTCCCAGCACCACTTAATGAAGAGGCTGTCTTTTCTTCATTGTATATTCTTGCCTCCTTTGTCAAAGATAAGGTGACCATAGGTGCCTGGGTTTATCTCTGGGCTTTCTATCCTGTTCCACTGATCTATATTTCTGTTTCTGTGCCAGTACTATACTGCCTTGATTACTGTAGCTTTGTAGTATAGTCTGACATCAGGGAGCCTGATTCCTCCAGTTCCGGTTTTCTTTCTCAAGATTGCCTGGCTATTCGGGGTCTTTTGTGTTTCCATACAAATTGTGAAATTTCTGCTTCTAGTTCTGTGATAAATGCCAGTGGTAGTTTGATAGGGATTGCATTGAATCTGTAGTTTCCTTTGGGTAGTATAGTCATTTTCACAATGTTGATTCTTCCAATCCAAGAACATGGTATATCTCTCCATCTGTTTGCATTGTCTTTAATTTCTTTCATCAGTGTCTTATAGTTTTCTGCATTCAGGTTTTTTGTCTCCTTAGGTAGGTTTATCCCTAGGTATTTTATTCTTTTTATTGCAATGGTAAATGGGAGTGTTTCCTTAATTTCGCTTTCAGATTTTTCATCATTAATGTATAAGAATGCAAGAGATTTCTGTGCATTAATTTTGTATCCTGCTACTTTACCAAATTCATTGATTAGCTCTAGTAGTTTTCTGGTAGCATCTTTAGGATTCTCTATGTATAGTATCATGTTATCTGCGAAGAGTGACCCACTGTCTACTTGTAAAGTATGTTATTAAATTATATTAGACACCATTAGTATTTTCACAAAAGTTCATGATAGATTCTCAGGGTTTTGGGATCCTTAAATACCTCTCAGTCCAACTGTGGAACTTTTAAGGCACTGATATCCAGTCTTCAGCCCGAGATTTTGGTTTCACCTGGCCTTTGATAGGAGTTTTATATCTGTTGTCTTTAAAAGCACTCCAGGTGATTCTAATGTGAGCAGGGTTGAGTGGATCCAGGTAAAAGGATTAGAGCTCATTTAGAGAAATAAATGATTGGGAATCAGGGGACTTGGGCTATTGTACTGAATGCTGAATAATCAATTCAACAAACTTTTTGGTGAAATGCTCTGTACCATTTAAAGACGGGGGTGGGTTTCAAACCTTTTTTTTAAAATGCAATTTTGGCTTTTCTTCAAATGAAATCTTATTTGTAATTCAATGTATGCGAAAGAAACAAAAGGGAAGTGGGTTGGGGTTAGGAACTTCTCCTCTATTGCATTAGCCTTCCCACTGCTCTTCTAAGTAAGAAGCTATCTCTCCAATCCTATAGCATTTTCATCCTATAGCTTTGATGGCACACTTGTTCCTTATCCCAAGGTTGCATATTTCACTTTTCCTGGAGTATAACTGAAATGAGGACAGGCGTTTGTCGTAGAGCTGTGGGTGGGCAAAATACACGTGCTCGTAAGAACCCTGCCCCTGGAGGATCTCTATCTGCTCAAGCCCTGCAGCCTGTGTCTGGTTTCTGACTTCCCACTTAGGCTCTCCCATGTGTCCTCTGAGGTAAATCAAGAATTAACCACTGTTCTCCAATTATTCTTGGTAATACTAAAAGAAAGCCTAACAAAATAAGTTATGTATTCAATCATGTAAACACATTCCAAACGTTTCATGGAAACACCCTAAGGTAGTCAATATATAAACCAAAGCTTTTGAGACCTAGATATTGAAATAGTGTAATTACTTCCTGTTACTATACATGATGTCAACACTCCAAAGTAGTTCATGTACTTTTAATTGCATTATTTAAAAATGTGGAATATTCTTTAAATAATTTAAAATCTATAGTCTAATGTTTTCTTCCAATCCTCATGTTGCCCATGAATACCCTGTCTAGTCCAAAGCTGTATAATTCACAGTCATGTCCCTGCACTCCACCCCACCCCCCCACCCCACCAAGTTCATTAAGCCTGGATAGTTCCCTTCTCAATTTTGGGGGATATAAACATTTTATACTATATTCTATACATGGTGATAGCAAAGTAAGAAGAGATATACTTTTGGGAGAAGTCTATTTTCTCTAGAAGATGAAAACTTTCAAACAAATTTTTATGTTTTGATTAAGTTTTTCTGTTGTAAAACTTTTACCTTTAAATCTGTATGTCAGGAATTATTTGACTGCCCTGGAATCCTGCAACGGGATCTAGCACACCAGGTATACTAAGGCTCAGGCAGAATCAGACTTACAGAAACTCTGCAGCCCTGCCCTCATCTTCCAGTGTGACTTTTCAGCAGATGGAATGCTTCCTCCCTTCAAATGTACTTGGAGGCGCCAAGAGAATACATCAAATTCCATGCAACTGTAGAGTAAGTTGGAGCCTAGCTTCAGCTCATAATTATATTTCCATTCTCATTGTTTTCTTGTAAAATAAATTAGTTGATTTTTAATGGCACTAAATAACCTACAGAAAGACTGCTTAAATTAGCAACTTTCTTTAACTTCCGTTTGAAAGCAGGAATTTTGCAACTTCTCTTGATCTCCTACATGTGATTCTCTTGTGCTGTTTCACCCTTTGGCCTTTCTTCCTTTCCTCATTCCACAGATTTTTTTCTCTTCTCTCTCCTCCCAATAGGGTTTGGTAATCATCTCTCTTTAGAAGCCTTTCAAATTTAAGCCTCTCATTGTTTTCTTCACAGATCCACACAGAAGTTCTATAGCAAAGGCATCAAACTGGCATCCTGCAGTTCTTTTGTTTTATTTTGAATTTTATTATTGATAATTAGGAAAATTTTAAAAATTTGAAGCAACATGGATGGACCTAGAGATTATCATACTAAGTGAAGTAAGTCAGAAAGACAAATACCAAATGATATCACTTATATGTGGAATCTAAAATACGACACAAATGAACATATCTACAGAAAGACTCAGACACAGAGAGCAGACTTGTGGTTGCTGGTGGGGGGGCGTGTTGAGGGAGGGATAGAGTGGGAGTGTGGGGTTAGCAGATGCAAACTAGTATATATAGGATGGATAAACAATAAGGTCCTACTGTACCACACAGGGAACTATATTCAATATCCTGTAATAAACTATAGCGGAAAAGAAAATGAAAAAGAATACATAATGTATATATAAAACTGAGTCACTCTGCTGTACAGAAGAATTAACACAACACTGTATATCAACTATACTTCAATAAAATTAAAAACAAACCAACCAACCCCCCCGCCACTCGACAACAAAACAAAACCCCCCCAGATCTCTGTCTTATTTTGAAAAGTGCAAGACCCAGCAACACTTGCCCACATTTCTGCCTGACAACAAAAGAATGGAACTAAATAGAAGATGTTCTCTTAACATGGAACAAGCATGTTCTGCAGTTCTATGTACTTCCACTTCAATCATTTACATTACCAGTTTGGTGTCTTTAAGCATTTGAGTTTGCAATCTCATCAAAGAGGATAGGAAGAATAGATAGCAGGCCTGACTTTTAGATTCCTTCCACCCCAAAGTGTCAATGTTTAGTGACAGTCTACCTTTAAATCCATATATTTGCCGTGATATCACTGGGGAGTTAGTCATATATTGTTTGTTTTCAGTTTAAGTAATCAGCACATGACCTTTCAGTAGGGAGTGTATAGCCTGATAAGTAGAGTGGTGTGCAGATCTGTATGTGTGAATTGGGGGGAGGGCTGTTCTTATGGAGCCCCTGGAGGGTTATCACAAAGTTCTCTTGATCCAAGAGCAATACATAGACCATGTCTTCCATTTGTCTACAACTCCCCTCCTTCCTCACATCACTGGTCTGTTATTGCCATCAAAACTCAGCACAACTTTTGCACAGTGCTATTTATGCTAAGAAAATGCAATAAATACATCTTTGGTGCTTCTGAAAACAAAACAAACAAAAAAACTCAGCACAGAGCCAATAAGAATTAACTGGACAGTTGGTTTGAGTGTTGATTCTTGTGTTAGACAACTGATGTGTCCACCTATAGGACTTCTGATTGGCTTTCACCACATTTATAACACTTCCTGGGAGAACTCAGCTAAACTTGACACAAGGAAAAGGAGGAGGAGAAAGTGTAATAACAAAAATATCATCAGTAGTCATTAACATTTATTGAAGGCTTATCATGTGCTGGTCAGTAAAGCACTTTACATGTGCTACAGCATTTAATGCTCATAATAACCCTATAAGGTAGATACTATTATCATCCTTATTTATGGCTAACGACACTGGCAAAGAGAAGTAAACTAACATGCCTAAGCTCACAGAGCTATTAAGTCCCAGTCAATCTGATTGCAGTGCCCACTCACTAGATGGTAAGCTTTGTGAAGGTGGAAGGAAGTTGTATTTTGGAAACTGTATACTGTGTAATGGTTAAAAGGATGGATTCTGGAGTTCAACAAAACTGGAATATAAAGTCTTTTCAGAAAACAACTTTGGGTTTTGTTGATCCTTTGTACTGTATTTTTGTTTTCCCTTTTCATTAATTTCCTTCATTAAGGACTGATTGTGTAACAGACACAATCTAGGAGATGGGGATAGATCAGTGAACAAATGAAATTTTCTGCTTTCCTGGAGCCTACATTCTAGTGGCAAGACCCAGAAAATAAATGTAATAAATATATGTGATGTGCACATACCCACAAAAAAGCAGAGAAGGGGGACTAAGCGTGGAGAGGGATGGGTAAAATTTTAAACAGGGTTATCAGGATAGGCCTCACTGAGAAGGTGACATTTAAGCACAGATAGGGAACTGAGGGACAAAATCATGGAGTTAATTTAAGAAAGTGCCTCTGAGTATGATGAGAAGCAACTGCGGGGTTTTAGCCAAGGAATGACATGATTTGATGTATGTTTTAAAAGGGTAACTTTGGCAGCCGTGTTGACAATAGAATGTAAGGGGCAAAGGTGGAAGCAGGGAAACCAGTAAGAGGGTAATAATCCAGGCAAGAGACTGCCATGGGCTTAGGAAATGTTTTTTAATTTATAAGTTTGTCTATAGATTTCAGTCTCCCCACCCAGTGCCAAAGGCTCTAGGTTCAGGGTACAGCTGGATGCTTTCAGGTTAGCTGCAGCTTTAGCCAGCAGCAGCATTCCACCTTGATTCCTGCTTCCTTTTCATTTTTCACCCACGAAGATTTCCCTGACGTTCTTGTGCTTAGTTATGCATTTACTAAGATATTTTATTTTACACTACATGTTCAGTGTTTTATTGCTGGTGGTGGGAGTGCTGGCCAGGGATGTTTCAGAACATCTAGTATGCTACACTGTCAGAGTGGAAGTCCCTGGGTTTGAATTCCACCTTTTCCCATTTAATAGTTGTATGACCTTGGCAAGTTATTTATCTAGACTCAGTTTCCTCAAATGTAAAATGGAGAATATAATATCTAGATCATGGGGTGGTTATAAAGATTATGATCTTCTAATGCACATAAAGTGCTTAGCCACAATGCTTGGCACATAGGAAATGCTTAATATACTTTATCACTATCGTCATCATCATCATCAACATGGCTGCAGCACTTTATACATAGTAGGTATTCAATAAACGATTGCTAAAGTGATCTATTGAAAATAAATTACAAATAGCAGTGTGCTCAGTGGAAAAGACATGCAGCTGGGTTGTCTCTAAGTATACATCACAACCAGAGCCAAATGCATAAAAATGTTAGGAGAACTCTTGCCACCCACTCACTCCCTTTAAAAAAGTGAATACGGGCTGCACTCAACTAACTGTAATTCATTAAATGTCTTCAGTTAAACACCCATGCTGTCTTTATGGCCACCTTCCACTACCCCAGGAGCAGAAGTGAAGGGGGAAGTAACTAGCCAAATGTCAGACTCTACAATCTCATGCCTTCAAGAACAGTCAGGGGATGCAAACAGAGGGAAATAAAGTAGGATTTCTTCTCTGTAACTTGTGGGTCCCACCAAGATGCTAGCTCTTCTTTCTTCCAGGCAGTGCTTTCTCTCAATTGACATGGTGGCAATGGGTAAGATGCTCATCAGGTTCCTTGGAGGAGGCACAGGGTTTCCTCTTTTCATGAGACTATTACACTCATTAGCTATTTAAACAAGATACTATCAGATAAAAGTTTAACTGATCTCTATTTTTTTTTTTAACTGATCTCTATTTTAAAGTGAGTATAATTTAAAATTTCTCATAAAATGTATCAAGTGTAAATCGATGTTATTTGAATTATAAATCACAGTCTGGGCTGGTCAATGCAAGTAGTTCTAGAAAAGTAGGTTAATATTTGATCTCACTAAGAATGTTTAGCTTTCCACAAGGAAAATTTTATTTTATAACCTGAACTAATCATGAAGGGAATCTGGCATATAACAATGGATGGCTAAGAGAGAACTCAATTCCTCTCCTGAAATCAGTTCTACAGTCTTTGTGATGTTTGTGGTGGCTGGACATCATCCATCATCTCATCATTCCCTACAAAGGACAGCCCAGCACATGTTAATAATATAACATATTACCATATGATCCAGCAATCCCACTCCTGGGCATATATCTGGAAAAGATGAAAACTCTAATTCAAAAAGATACATGTGGGGACTTCCCTGGTGGCACAGTGGTTAAGAATCTGCCTGCCAGTGCAGGGGACACGGGTTCGAGCCCTGGCCCAGGAAGATCCCACGTGCCGTGGAGCAAGTAAGCCCGTGTGCCACAACTACCGAGCCTGCGCTCTAGAGCCTGTGAGCTACAACTACTGAGTCCACGTGCTACAAATACTGAAGCCTGCGTGTCTAGAGCCCATGCTCTACAACAAGAGAAGCCACCACAATGAGAAGCTTGCACACCGCAAGGAAGAGTAGCCCCCGCTCGCCACAACTAGAGAAAGCATTGTGCGCAGCAACAAAGTCCCAATGCAGCCAAAAATAAATAAATAAGTAAATAAACTTATAGAAAAAAAAAGATACACGTGCTCTAATGTTCATAGCAGCACTATTTACAATAGCCAAGACATGGAAGCAACCTAAGTGTCCATCAAAGATGAGTGGATAAAGAAGATGTGGTACATATATACAAATGGAATATTACTCAGTTATAAAAAAGAATGAAATATTGCCATTTGCATCAACATGGATGGACCTACAGATTATCATACTAAGTGAAATAAGTCAGAGAAAGACAAATATTATATATCACTTCTATGTGAAATTTTAGAAAGAATACAAATGAACTTATTTAGAAAACATAAACAGAACCACCGACATAGAAAACAAGTTTATGGTTTACCAAAGGGGACGGTGAAGGGAGGGATAAATTACGAGTATGGGATTAACAGATACACATTGCTATATATAAAATAAACAACAAGGATTTACTGTATTCAATTTCTTATAATAACCTATAATGGAAAAGAATCTGAAAAAAGAATATATATATTATATATGTATAAAAACCAAATCACTTTGCTGTACACCTGAAACACAATATTTTAAATCAACTATACTTCAATAAAAATATATTAATGTATTATTGAATAATAAAAATCTTTTCTGAGGTTTAACAAGTTAAATGGCTTCAAATATGGCTTACTTTTTTTTGACTCTGAAAATATCTTTGTGGGTAAATTTTTAAAATTTCATAGTGAATTCTGTATATAAATACAAACTATCAAGTATTAGAAAATCTATGAAAAAAATTATTTCATGAGCTTTCACCCTGTTTTCTAAAATCTAGATATGTGCGTTTCAGACAAGCCCAAATTTTACCAACAGATGACAAGAAGTCAGACCATATGTTAAGAATTTTTAAAAATAGCATGATTGGTTATATTTTAAAAATGGGAATAATAATAGTTATTATTATCCCATGCATATAAAGCATTTAGCTTATTAGTTCCTGGTATGTCAGAAGTACTCAATAAAAGTAGTTATGATTTTTATTATTCTTTTATTTATTTTCTTTCAATAGCCAACAGCTATAATAGTTATGCTAAAATTAACATTAATGCCTGTCATAGCCACAAGACAATTTATGCATGGGGTCTTACTGATGTCATTATTCCTAATCTGTCATTCAGTTTAATTGGGCCCTAGTGACATTGGGAAAATACACAGACAATTGCTTCTGTAGTTAGATCCAGAGAACACACACACGAGAAGGTTACACGCAATGTTCAGTTTGGTGTGAACCAAATTAAACAAATAAATCAACCAGTATTAATAAGGAAACTAAGTTAGGTAAAAGTAAGTAATTACACACACCACCGCTATATAGAATCTTTTCAAGAATATTTAAATAAATGGTGTCTAATCCATTCCACATAAATATTTTAAATCTGCATTTATAACTCTCCTTTTAAGGTTAGGCTGTTGCCCAAATCACTTATGAAAAATTTCTGGAATTTAGCTAAGGATTTTATGTAACCAAGATTCTGATCTTTTCTTAGTATATTAAACACCCTTTACAATAACTTACTTACACTATATTCTCTGAATCTCTTACTACAGTAGACACTATTCTCACTTAAGGCACCAAATTCCAGAACAAAAAAATATAAATATTAAAAACTAAGAAGAGAGTAAAGTCGGACCATCCTTCTGTTCCCAAGCACCTGGTTTGACCACCACGTTGAATGGTAGTTTGTACTTCAAACTCGACTCTGCTACATGATAATAATGGAAGAAAAGGTCTCTCCTCCAAGGTGGTTATTTCTCAGAGAATGACTGGGGTTAACAGTTTTGACTCAATATTGATAATAAATCCTGAGGTTGAAGGTTAATTATTGGTAACTAATTATCCTTTGTGAATAACAACTTTCTCTAGAACATTAATAAAAGTGTCTTGATTTGTATAGCTTTCATGTATATTAATGTTGAAGGATGCTCTAAGACTGGCTGAAGCAGAAGAAATAACAGAAAGAGGGTTCTGAAAAGAGGGAAACGAGTAGAGAATGACAAATAAGCCCAGGAAAGCATGGAAAGTTGATTAGAAAGCCTGATGGAGAATGCCCCCATGTGAGGGAGGGGACAAAACTCACAGCATAGCCTGAACCCACAGGAAATGGTAGGAAGAGAAAACAGAATTCCCACAAATCATGGTGTCATTACGTAAGGGAGACTATGGAGGATTAAAAAAAGTAAAGAATAGATTAGTCTCCTTAATCCTTGACACTCTCCTACTAGTTTAATAGTTCACTTTGTCTGTACCTTTTCTACTTAGTACTAGTGATTTTCATGCCTATCTATCCTACTGCATAATCAATGGATAGCAGAAATCATGTCTTATGCATCATTGCAACTCACACAATTCGTAGTACAGAGTTTTACACAAAGTAGACAGAGACTTTGTTGAAATAAAATTTTCTACCAAAGTGGTTAAAGTAACTTTACATTTACAAGTAACCATGTTCCTTCAAATCTTGTTCTTGCTATTAGTTTGTTTAAACCTTAAAAAAAAATTATGAGGGTAGAAGTAAAAAATCCTCGTTATTTATATAACATTATTCAAACTCCTTAACATGGCACACAAAGCCCTGTATACACTAGCCACAGACTACCTTGTCTTTCTGCCTCCACCTCTAGTCACAATTCCCACTAAGTGGTTCATGGTGTTTTCTCTGCCTGTAGTATTTATGTCTTCCCTGCCCACCCACTTCTCACCTCATCCCCACCTGTAAGACAAATGCCTATTTATCTTTCAAGGCACAAATGTCCTAATTTTTTTGTAGTGTTCCTTGCTGCACCAGGAATTAATGTATGTATAGTACTTACATTATACCTGTTTTAGAACACTTACGTTGTGATTTATTTTACTAATCTATCTTTTCTGTAAGCATGTGTGCTCCTTAAGGGCAGAGACCTTGACTGTTCACTTTGTATTACTAACACTTGGGACATGGTGGTTGTAGTTCAATGTCTATTAAACTGAATTGTACTGGTAGGCTGTCTTATTTCCCCAAGAATGAATAAAAGGGCCTCCGACCTCTGAGAATATAATATGAAAAAGTTGAAAAGTCCAGAAAAATGCTCCATAAATACTTGTTAATTCTTCACTGGAATACACAATAATAATTAATATCTGTTCTTGAGTGTTAGAGTAAATTATTCTATAATTGCCTTGTATCACTAGTTTAAACTATGAATATTAAACTAATATTAATAAAGAACAGTAATTCCAAACTAATTATATAATTATAGAGGTTTTCCAGGAGGACCAGGAGAAAGGAGCAGCCATGTAAAACTGGAAAGAAAGAGTGAGAGAAGCAAGAAGAGGTTGTGCTGAGAGGGAGGAGGAGGAATGCTAAGCTGTCCTAAAGAAAAGAAGAAAATAAAAGAAGGAAGTAAAAGTAAGATACTGTTTTTCTGGCCATTCTAAAATTCTGCTGTGCTGGAGGCATCTGCTATAACGAACACATTCATTCACATATCTTTTCCAGGCCAAATTTGGATTGAGCCCAGTGTTGATGCCTGTCTTCACTTTGAAACGTTGTCCTGCTGTCATTTTTAAGATTAGTATTTGATTTTACAGCACAAAAAAGATGAAAAAAGACCCTTCATCACCCCCCCTCTTTTTTTGGCCAAAAATGTAATTCTTTGAGACCTGTTATAGGAAATGCAATGTATCCAGATCATGAAGTCTAAGAAAAACAAAATTCTTTTCCTATTTTGTAGATTTTTAAGAATCTCTCTCGTCATTTACCAATGGGGGAAAAATGAAGACTGATGAAATATCTAGTTTTTATTACTATAAGATTTTTCTTCTAGCAGCAATCTTCCATCAGTTAGAATCTATAGTAGGATCATATCTATAGTAGGATAAGTAGGGTCCATGCTAATGACTAAGAGGCAAAGCCAGTTAGTTATTCAAGAAACTTCTAAGTCATCAAAGAAATGCAAAACTGCATGTGGTGTGACTCTGAGTACTTAGTAGGTTTTATATTAGAAATATGTGGAAATTAGAGATTTATAAATAATGATGTGTGATAATTATTTATTAGATTAACCATAATATACAGTTAATCAGCATCTCCTAACTTTGCCTCCTCCAAGCCAAAGCTTAATGAAACATCCTTGCTGGATATATGGATGAAATAATTGGAGGAATGAGGAGGTAGGAGTGATGCCAGTTCAATACCTCTAAGCAAAGAGACAAAAAAACCCAAAACTCCGAGAAGTATGCTGCATAATTGGGACTCACATGGGGAATTGTATTATAGTTAAAGAATACGAGCTTTGGAGTCAAGTACAACTGAGTTTGAGTCCTGGCTCTGCCACTTACTTGCTCAGTGGTACAGATTCTCTCTAAGCCATAGTTCCTTTGTCTTAAAATGGGAATAATACTCTCTGAGTTGGATTAGGTACAGTAAACCAAATGTAGCATCTTGTACACAGTAAAAATTCAATAAATATTATTATTCCTATCACCTTCCTCTGGATTTCTGTTCTTTACTATGTTCTATTAGGTGCACACGCTTACATAAGAGATATACAGCTTTGACATGAAAGACACAGACATGAAAGACATAATGGGAGGGATTTGGCATACTTTGATAGACTCTGGACTATCTCTTACATAAGAGATATACAGCTTTGACATGAAAGACACAGATAATAGATTTTAGTTTATTTTGCGGGGGCAGGTGTTGGGTGCAGAATTACTGCTAGAGTCTGGTGGCAGGAAGGTCATCGTTCAGGAAATCTACTAGCAAATTCTGTGATTCTCCATGTTTTAATGTTCACTTTCTGATGATTAGGTAGGCCAGGTTTACACAAATGACTTTTTTCAGATTTTCAACAGATTTTCTTAACATACTATGCTGAATATACTTACTTTGGGCTTTTATATTTTGAAATGGAAATGATACCTAGGTCTCAAGTTTTATTTAGTCAGATAAGCTAGTGGATATTCATTTAGAATGTATAAGCAAAAGTTAAAATTTAGCAATGGAAAAATTAAGAACTATAAACTCATGTAGAGAGAAATGTAAAATTCATTTCTTCAAACTGAGAAATCAGGCTTTACATCTCATATTTTTTCTAATATATTTATTAAAAGATAATAGTTTAATTATATATTACATTTGAATTAGGTATAAATTGAAACAATACAGAAGGTGACTTAAGCACTCAGGGTGTGAAAAAATTTTCATTAATAATTAACAGCCCTAAAGAAATCTTCTAAAAAAATAGGTGAACTTCAAGTATATTACGCTCAGTGAAAGAAACCAGACATAAAAGAACATATATTGTATGATGCAATTTATATAAAATATCCAGAAAAGGCAAATTTATAGAGACAGAAAGTATATTAGTGGTTGCCAGAGAGTGGAGAGTGACTGTAAATGGGCATGAGATTTCTTTTTGGGGTGACAGAATTGTTCTAAAATAGGATGGTGGTGATACTTGTACAATGCTATAAATATACTAAAAGTCGCTGAAATGAAACTTAAAAAGAGTGGATTTTATGGTATTTAACTTATACCTCAATAAACCTGTTAATAAAAATAAATCTTCCATGTGGCTGGATTTTAGAAAACATATTTTTACATGCTAAATGAAACGAGGATTTTGAAGAAGAAATCTATTTCTACTGCGAATGAGAGCCTGAATAATGCTCTTATGGTGAAATAAGACATAGCTCAAACAGTAAATCAATAAACATTCTCAAAGTGCCATCTGCAGGGCTTCCCTGGTGGCGCAGTGGTTGAGAGTCCGCCTGCCGATGCAGGGGACACGGGTTCGTGCCCCGGTCCGGGAAGATCCCACATGCCGCGGAGCGGCTAGGCCCGTGAGCCATGGCCACTGAGCCTGCACGTCTGGAGCCTGTGCTCCGCAATGGGAGAGGCTGCAATAGTGAGAGGCCCGCGTACCGCAAAAAAAAAAAAAAAAAAAAAGTGCCATCTGCATATGGAGATCTTTGGAATTTGGGAAGGCAACACATCAGGGTGCTTGAATTGAGGTAAATAGGGTGTTGCTTTTTCCCCCCCAGGTAAACATAAACCACAGTGCGTACCAAAGGAGAAAGTGTCATCTCTCCTGGGAGTCATTTTGAGCATCGGTAACCAACAGATGTGCATCAAAGACATAATGGGAGGGATGTGGCATACTTTGATAGACTCTGGACACTCTCCAGATTACTTGGGTTATTAAGAATTGCAACAGGGTGACCCTAAGTTACACAGGTCACTAGGAGAAGGTACTAAATGGTGGTTCATGGTAGAGGGGTCCATGGCCTTCACTGTTGCTCAGTGCTATCGCTAGGAAAGAGCAACGCAGGGGTATCCGATTTTGGTTCCACTTCTGCACTGAGTATTGGTTTTATCTTATGCTTTAATTAATTTTCTTCCCAAAAAAGTAACATTTAGACAAGAACCCCTGCTTTAAACTCTGCGTATATATTCTGGTTCTTATTTTAACAAACATGATCTTTGAATAAAAAGGACCTAAGTAAACAAAGAGTAGACCAATGTTATTCATTAACTGTGAAATGGTTCCTCTGTCAGTAGTTAATTAATGGATACAACATTAGACCGTATGCTTCTTGAGGGTAAGGACCATGTTATTCATCTGTAACTCTGCAACAAACATAAGCACAGGGCTTGGCACACCTAATAAATGTTTGCTGAACTGAGAATGAAAGCACCATATAAATAATAAACATAACATGAATGTAAAAGATTATATTATTTTTCACCACAAAACTAATCCTAATAATTTAAACCTAGCTGTTAAGGCACTACCTTCAAGAAAGGCTTTGAAAAAACCACATTCACAGAAAGACAGACAAGATAAAAAGGCAGAGGGCTATGTACCAGAAGAAGGAAAAACATAAAAGCCCAGAAAAACAAGTAAATGAAACGGAGATAGGCAATCTTCCAGAAAGAGAATTCAGAATAATGATAGTGAAGATGATCCAAGACCTCGGAAAAAGAATGGAGGCAAAGATCGAGAAGATGCAAGAAATGTTTAATAAAGATCTAGAAGAATTAAAGAACAAACAAACACAGATGAACAGTACAATAACTGAAATGAAAACTACACTAGAAGGAATCAATAGCAGAATAACTGAGGCAGAAGAACGGATAAGTGACCTGGAAGACAGAATGGTGGAATTCACTGTTGGGGAACAGAATAAAGAAAAAAGAATGAAAAGAAATGAAGACAGCCTAAGAGACCTCTGGGATAACATTAAACGCAACAGCATTCGCGTTATAGGGGTCCCAGAAAGAGAAGAGAGAGAGAAAGGACCTGAGAAAATATCTGAAGAGATTATAGTCGAAAACTTCCCTAACATGGGAAAGGAAATAGCCACCCAAGTCCAGGAAGTGCAGAGAGTCCCATACAGGAAAAACCCAAGGAGAAACACGCCGGACACACAGTAATCAAATTGGCAAAAATTAAACACAAAGAAAAATTATGGAAAGCAGGAAGGGAAAAACGACAAATAACATACAAGGGAACTCCCATAAGGTTAACAGCTGATTTCTCAGCAAAAACTCTACAAGCCAGAAGGGAGTGGCATGATATATTTAAAGTGATGAAAGGGAAGAACCTACAGCTAAGATTACACTACCCGGCAAGGATCTCATTCAGATCCAATGGAGAAATCAAAAGCTTTACAGACAAGCAAAAGCTAAGAGAATTGAGCACCACCAAACCAGCTCTACAACAAATGCTAAAGGAACTTCTCTAAGTAGGAAACACAAGAGAAGAAAAGGACCTACAAAAACAAACCCAAAACAATTAAGAAAATGGTCACAGGAACATACATGTCAATAATTACCTTAAAGGTGAATGGATTAAATGCTCCAACCAAAAGACAGAGGCTTGCTGAATGGATACAAAAACAAGACCCATATATATATGCTGTCTACAAGAGACCCACTTCAGACCTAGGGACACATACAGACTGAAAGTGAGGGGATGGAAAAAGATACTCCATGCAAATGGAAATCAAAAGAAAGCTGGAGTAGCAATACCCATATCAGATAAAATAGACTTTAAAATAAAGAATGTTACAAGAGACAAGGAAGGACACTACATAGTGATCAAGGGATCAATCCAAGAAAAAGATATAACAACGGTAAATAGTTATGCACCCAATATAGGAGCACCTCAATACATGAGGAAACTGCCAACAGCTCTAAAAGAGGAAATCAACAGTAACACAATAATAATGGGGGACTTTAACACCTCACTTACACCAATGGAAAGATCATCCAAGCAGAAAATTAATAAGGAAACAAGCTTTACATGACACAACAGATCAGACAGATTTAATTGATATTTATAGGACATTCCATCCAAAAACAGCAGTTTACACTTTCTTCTCAGTGCACACGGAACATTCTCCGGGATAGATCATATCTTGGGTCACAAATCAAGCCTCAGTAAACTTAAGAAAATTGAAACCATATCAAGCATCTTTTCTGACCACAACACTATGAGATTAGAAATCAATTACAGGGAAAAAAATGTAAAAAACACAAACACAGGGAGGCTAAACAATACGTTACTAAATAACCAAGAGATCACTGAAGAAATCAAAAAATATCTAGAGACAAATGACAATGAAAACACGACAATCCAAAACCTATGGGATGCAGCAAAAGCAGTTCTAAGGGAGGAAGTTTATAGCTATACAAGCCTACCTCAAGCAACAAGAAACATCTCAAATAAACAACCTAACGTTACACCAAAAGGAACTAGAGAAAGAAGAACAAACAAAACCCAAAGTGAGCAGAAGGAAAGAAATCATCAAGTTCTGAGCAGAAATAAATGAAATAGAAACAAAGAAAACAATAGCAAAGATCAATAAAACTAAAAGCTGCTTCTTTGAGAAGATAAACAAAATTGATAAAGCTTTAGCCAGACTCATCAAGAAAAAGAGGGAGAGGACACAAATCAATAAAATTAGAAATGAAAAACGAGAAGTTACAACAGACACCGCAGAAATACAAAGCATCCTAAGAGACTACTACAAGCAAATCTATGCCAATAAAATGGACAACCTGGGAGAAACGGACAAATTCTTAGGAAAGCACAACCTTCTGAGACTGAACCAGGAAGAAATAGAAAATATGAACAGACCAATAACAAGTAATGAAATTGAAACTGTGATTAAAAATCTTCCAACAAACAGAAGTCCAGGACCAGATGGCTTCATAGGTGAATTCTACCAAACATTTAGAGAAGAGCTAACACCCATCCTTCTCAAACTCTTCCAAAAAATTGCAGAGGAAGGAAAACTCCCAAACTCATTCTATGAGGCCACCATCACCCTGATACCAAAACGAGACCAAAATACTACAAAAAAAGAAAATTAAAGACCAATGTCACTGATGAATATACATGCAAAAATCCTCAACAAAGTACCAGCAAACAGGATCCAAACACACATTAAAAGGATCATACACCATGATCAAGTGGGATTTATCCCAGGGATGCAAGCATTCTGCAATACATGCAAATCAATCAATGTGATACACCATATTAACAAACTGAAGAATAAAAACCATATGATCATCTCAATAGATGCAGAAAAAGCTTTTGACAAAATTCAACACCCATTTATGATAAAAACTCTGCAGAAAGTGGGCATAGAGGGAACCTACCTCAACATAATAAAGGCCATATATGACAAACCCACAGCAAACATCATACTCAATGGTGAAAAACTGAAAGCATTTCCTCTAAGATCAGGAACAAGACAAGGATGTCCACTCTCACCACTATTATTCAACATAGTTTTGGAAGTCCTAGCCACAGCAGTCAGAGAAGAAAAAGAAATAAAAGGAATACAAATTGGAAAAGAAGAAGTAAAACTGTCACTGTGTGCAGATGACATGATACTATACATAGGGAATCCTAAAGATGCTACCAGAAAACTACAAGAGCTAATCAATGAATTTGGTAAAGGAGCAGGACACCAAATTAATGCACAGATATCTCTTGCATTCCTATACACTAATGATGAAAAATCTAAAAGAGAAATTAAGGAAACACTCCCATTTACCATTGCAACAAAAAGAATAAAATACCTAGGAATAAACCTACCTAGGGAGACAAAAGACCTGTATGCAGGAAACTATAAGACACTGATGAAAGAAATTAAAGATGATAACCACAGATGGAGAGATATACCATGTTCTTGGATTGGAAGAATCAATATTGTGAAAATGACTATACTACCCAAAGCAATCTACAGATTCAATTGAATCCCTATCAAATTACCAATGGCATTTTTTACAGAACTGGAACAGAAAATCTTAAAATTTGTATGGAGACACAAAAGACCCCGAATAGCCAAAGCAGTCTTGAGGGAGAAAAATGGAGCTGAAAGAATCAGACTCCCTGGCTTCAGACTATATTACAAAGCTACAGCAATCAAGACAATATGGTACTGGCACAAAAACAGAAACAGAAATCAATGGAACAGGATAGAAAGCCCAGAGATAAACCCACACACCTATGGTCAACTAATCCATGACAAAGGAGGCAAGGGTACACAATGGAGAAAAGACAGTCTCTTCAATAAGTGGTGCTGGGAAAATTGGACAGCTACATGTAAAAGAATGAAATTAGAACACTCCCTAACACAATATACAAAAATAAACTCAAAATGGATTAAAGACCTAAATGTAAGACCGAGCACTATAAAACTCTTAGAGGAAAACATAGGAAGAACACTCTTTGACATAAATCACAGCAAGATATTTTTTGATCCATCTCCTAGAGTAATGGAAATGAAACCAAAAATAAACAAATGGGACCTAATGAAACTTAAAAGCTTTTGCACAGCAAAGGAAACCATAAAGAAGACGAAAAGACAACCCTCAGAATGGGAGAAGATATTTGCAAACGAATCAACGGACAAAGGAATAATCTCCAAAATAAATAAACAGCTCATGCAGCTCAATATTAAAGAAACAAACAACCTAATCCAAAAATGGGCAGAAGACTTAAATAGACATTTCTCCAAAGAAGACATACAGATGGCCAAGAGGCACATGATAAGGTGCTCAACATCACTAATTGTTAGAGAAATGCAAATCAAAACTACAATGAGGTATCACCTCACACTGGTTAGAATGGGTATCATCAGAAAATCTACAAACAAGAAATGCTGGAAAGGGTGTGGAGAAAAGGGAACCCTGTTGCACTGTTGGTGGGAATGTAAATTGATACAGCCATGGAGAACAGTATGGAGGTTCCTTAAAAAACTAAAAATAGAATTACCATATGACCCAGCAATCCCACTACTGGGCATATACCCAGAGAAGACCATAATTCAAAAAGACACATGCACCCCAATGTTCATTGCCACACTATTTACAATAGCCAGGTCATGGAAGCAACCTAAATGCCCATCGACAGACGCGTGGATAAAGAAGATGTGGTACATATATACAATGGAATACTACTTAGCCATAAAAAGGAACGAAATTGGGTCATTTGTAGAGATGAGGATGCATCTAGAGACTGTCATACAGAGTGAAGTAAGTCAGAAAGGGAAAAACAAATATCGTATATTAACATATATATGTGGAACCTTGAAAATGGTACAGATGAACTGGTTTGTAGAGCAGAAATTGAGACACAGAAGTAGAGAAGAAAACGTATGGACACCTAGGAGGGGAAAGAGGCAGGGGTTCGGGTGGTGGTGTGATGAATTGGGAGATTGGGATTGACATGTATACACTGATGTGTATAAAATGCATGACTAATAAGAAAAAGAAAAGAAAGAAAAGCAGAAGGTGAAAAATTTCTTAAAATGTTTTGACTTCTTACTATGATCTGCCCACCTTTATAGACAATTTATCGGTATTAAATTGATCTCTAAAAAATATATAAAAAATTAAAAAAAAGAAAAAGAAAGGCTTCATAAGTTAAAGACACATGAAATACATACAAGTTCGTAGAAGTAGAAAAACGTGTGAAGGAACTGTAGAGAAAAAAAAAAACCCTAAACTTATGGTGGCTGTGGTGTAACAAATTCCCTAAGATCTAATATAGATAATGTTGCAAGTGGAACATCTTTCACTCTAAGTAAAGCTCTAAAAGATAAACATTTGTGGGCTTCCCTGGTGGCGCAGTGGTTGAGAGTCCGCCTGCTGATGCAGGGGACGCGGGTTCGTGCCCTGGTCTGGGAAGATCCCACATGCTGCGGAGCGGCTGGGCCCGTGAGCCATGGCCACTGAGCCTGCGCATCTGGAGCCTGTGCTCCGCAACGGGAGAGGCCACAGCAGTGAGAGGCCCGCGTACCACAAAAAAAAATAATAATAATAATTAAAAAAAAAGATAAACATTTGTTTCATTTAGGCCAATAAAGTACTTCGCTTTTATGAGAATGGTAAGTATATACATAATTATCTTTTTATTAAAAAGAAAATACATGCTGAAAACTATAAACCATTGATAAAGGAAACTGAAGATGATTCAAAGAAACGGAAAGATATCCAATCTTCTTAGTTTGGAAAAATTAATATTGTTAAAATAGCCATACTACCCAAAGCAATCTACAGATTTAACGCAATCCCCATCAAAATACCTATGACATTTTTCACAGAAGTAGAACAAAGAATTCTAAAATTTATATGGAATCAGAAAAGGCCCAGAATTACCAAGGAAATCCTGAGGAAAAAGAACAAAGCTGGAGGAATAACCCTTCCAGACTTCAGGCTATACTACAAAGCTACAATAATCAAAACAGCATGGTACTGGCACAAAAACAGACATATAGATCAATGGAACAGTATAGAGAGCCCAGAAATAAACCTGCACACCTACAGTCAATTAATCTATGATAAAAGACGCAAGAATATACAACAGATAAAAGACAGTCTCTTCAATAAATGGTGTTGGGAAAGCTGGACAGCTACATGTACATCAATGAAATTAGAACATTCCCTCACACCATATAGAAAAATAAACTCAAAATGGATTAAAGACTTAAATTTAAGACATGACACCCGAAAACTCCTAGAAGAGAACATAGGCAAAACATTCTCTGACATAAATCGTAGCAGTATATTCTTAGATCAGTCTCAAAATATACAAGGCAAAAGAAATAAAAGCAAAAATAAGCAAATGGAACCTAATCAAACTTAAAAGTTTTTGCACAGCAAAGGAAACCATCAATAAAATGAAAAGACAACCTATGGAATGGGAGAAAATATTTGCAAATGATGCGACCAACAAGGGGCTAATAAGCCAAAATATACAAACAGCTAATAAAACTCAATATTGAAAAAACAAACCCAATCAAAAAATGGGCAGAAGCCCTAGACATTCTCCCAAAGAAGACATACAGATGGCTAAGAGGCACATGAAAAGATGCTGAATGAACATGCTCAAAAGATGCTCATTGCTAATTACTAGAGAAGCACAAATAAAAACTACAGTGAGGTATCACCTCACACCGGTTGGAATAACTATCATCAAAAGTCTACAAATAATAAACACTGGAAAGGGTGTGGAGAAAAAGGAACCCTCCTACTCTGTTGGTAGCAATGTAAATTGGTGCAGCCACTATGGAAAACAGTATGGAGGCTCCTTAAAAAACTAAAACTATAGCTACCATATGATCCAGTAATCCCACTCCTGGGTACATATCCAGAAAAAATGAGAACTATACTTCTAAAAGATACATGCACCCCAATGTTCACAGCAGCACTATTTACAAGAGCCAAGACATGGAAACAACCCAAGTATCCATCAACAGATGACTGGCTTAAGAAGATGTGGTATATATATATATACATATATATATACACACACGCACGTGAACACACACACACACACACTGTGGAATATTACTCAGCCATAAAAAAGAATGAAATATTACCATTTGCAGCAACATGGATGGACCCAGAGAATATTATACTTAGTGAAGTAAGTCAGACAAAGACCCTCTCTGACTATATGATATCACATATATGTGGAATCTAAAAATAATACAAATGAATCTATATACAAAACAGAAACAGACTCATAGACATAGACATAGAAGACAAACTTATGGTTACCAAAGGGGAAGGAGGAAGGGACAAATTAGGAGTATGGATTAACAGATACAAATTACTATATATAAAATAGATAAGCAACAAAGATTTACTGTATAGCACAGGGAATTATATTCAATATCTTGTAATAACCTATAACGGAGTACGATCTGAAGAACATAAGTGTGTCACCTTGTTGTACACCTGAAACTAACAGAATATTGTGAACCAACTATACTTCAATTAAAAAAATAGCTGGTTTACTTAGAAAGAAAGAAAGAAGGAAGAGGGGGGAGGGAGGGAGGAAGGAAGGAAAGAAGGAAAGAAGAAAGGAAAGAGGAACGGAAAAAGGAAAGGAAAGCAAAGAAAGAGGCACCTGATCCATCATCTCGCCTACGTCCTTACCCAGAGCAGGCTTTGACTTCCACTATTAAAAAAAATACATGTGTGTGTGTGTGTGTGTGAAAAAAGTGAAAAAAGCAAGGTGAGAAAAGTGTGAATGGTTTGATCATTTTAGTTTAAAAAAAGATAATTTTATCTGCATATCCTAGCAATAATACACAACTTTTTTTCCCAGGAAGAAATCAACTGTCAGAAGAAATGGAGTAGAGGTGGAAAAGGGAGCGTTTATGTTGCATTTTGTATCTTTCTGTACTATCTGAATTTTCTAACCATGCATATGTACTACTTTAAGAAAATGTCCATCTGACTGATGAAACTGTAGACCAGTTTGGTTATTTATTTATTATTTATTGTATTATAAAGACTAATGTAAGTTCCTAGTGGCCACATCAATGTTTTGTTCATCTTGCTGCCCAAGATGCTGCCTGGCATAGTAACCTTTTATATTTCCATAAGATAGAAGTTCAGAAAGTATATAAGAATCAATATGATCCACTCCCTAACCCTCTCTGTTGGTTATCAATGCAGTACCTCTTTCCTCCAAATCTATCTTTCTTTGCCTTGCTTTGTGGTACTGGAGCTGGACCTGTAAAAATTTCTCCTTTGCCAGCTGGCACAATATTAAGCTTTGTCAGTAGGGACAGAGCAATATGAAGTGGTTTCTTTTCCTGGTTCTGGTGTGCTTTTTTCTTCTTGTTCCTGTGACATGTACCTGCTAGCCGTGTGTGGGACAGCCAGTTGTGCTCACCACTCACCCTAGTGAGTGGATTCCTAGCAAGTCTTGCCAGAACTCCATTAGGCAGTTTCCTGCTTGCCAGTCTTAGTCTGTGGCCCTTCAGTGAAGTTCACCTCAGTGCCATCCAGTGGCCACAGAAACACCTCTCCAACAAGGTCTGAATCTCGGTCTTGTTGGGAAGTGGCACACTCCAAGTTGAAAATTCTCTTTATTTCTTAGTAGTTGATCCCCTATTACTACTTAATAACTCCTTATATTAAAATTTTCCTGTTCATATTACTGGTATGGTTTCTGGTGCCTAATTGGACCTTTCATGCCCAAATCAAATTAAACCAAAAGAAACCAAGTAAAATCAAGCCAAGTCAACAACAAAAAATTAAATCTATAAACCCATCATAAAACATAAGTTTGTATTATTAAGTTTAGTAACACAGAGAAGAGCATGGCATGTAGCCCAACGTGTTAACTAATTGCATTAAAAACTTCCACAAAACAAAAAAACACGATGTGATGGTTTTGTACTGTGTAAACTAAACTAAGCTAGAACTGTATTTCCCAGAATTCTCTTTCCTCCATGATTCTAGGTTAGGGTTGACTACAGAGAAATTTGTCTAAAATTTGGAAGGCAAAAATGAAGCAGCAGCCATTATACTCTGAAGGTCAGTATAGGATGCCAGGTGCTGCTGTATCTCATACGCTTTGTTGCAGATCTGCTGGACCATCTTGATGTGTGGAAAGAACTGTGCTCACATTTCCTGCAGTTCCTTCTGGATCTCTTCCTTTAGCTGCTCCTAGCCAGGGCCAGGCACATGTGTAACTCCATGGTCAGTAATGCTGCTTCTTTTCCAGGTCACCTGCTTTCTTGAGGTTGGAGGACTTTAAAAGACATACATAGATTCTAGTTTGTCCTTGTTCTTCCCTGTATCATGCCCAGCTTTTCTTCCTGACTGCTGCCCTGATGATCTATAGTGACTTCAGGGCCACAGGCAGACCCTAATTCAAAGCTTTCCATAAACTTCTTCCCCAGCTTCTACAACAGAATAAAAGCTGGTCCCTATAATAGATTCCTTACTTCCTACCACTCATGGTGCTTCTGCTATGATGATCAAACCCTCACTAATATACACTATAAAACAGATAAATGATCCAGCTTAAAAAAAAATCTTAAGTAATTTGGATTTCTTGAGCAATTGAGTTTCTACTGTCAATTCTTATTTCCCCTATGTTTCTTATTTATTTCTACATAATATCTAAGTTTAAAAAATAGATGTTAAAGTGGGAAAAATTTTAAATGCCATTTTCTTTAACAAATGCCCATGTGAGGGCCCATATGAAGGCTAGTTAGAACCAAGTTTTTTTGGTTCCGCTGAGATAGATATGGAGACAAATTTCCTTGGTGGCCTAAGATACAGGAGAGCCTGACCTATTTTTGTAACATTATTCTCCATGCCAGGAGGGGAATAAGATGAAGAACTACTAGGGAGAGTTCTGAGAAGACGAATATGTATGCATTTAAGAAAAACTAGAGTGGGCCTGAAGATAAGTTTAAGCTGATGAGGGAAAACCGAAAGATGATGCCTAAGCTCCAGATGGTTGTCATTAGTTTCTAAACCCAAATTCATTTGTTTAACATTTTTGAGATTTGTCCTTGTTTCCTGAGCATGCTCAGTATGACCTGCCAGGTCTCAGAAGTATGAGTCTCACAAATTCCATTTTCTGTTTTAGAAGAGGATGGGAGGGTAAGGAGGAAGAAAGAGGAATGCAAGTGAGTTAGCAGCAAAGAGTTCCTGATTACGGAGAACCTTAGGGTTAAGACCTTTAACTCAGAGACTGTGGACAAATCATTTGAAGTAAAGTTTTTAAAAAACTGAGTTTATCAAGAAATATTTATTGGGTACCTACTAAGTGCAGGAGGGGGGCTAGACCTTATCAGTTAGAAATGGTGGATGAAACAAAAAGGACGGGCAGAACAAAAAGAGTAAGAGAATACTGCCAGCATCTAAGGGCATGGATCATTTCATCACTCAGCTAAGGCACTTTATCTGGTGCCTAGTTCTCTACTAAAACAGATCTAGGAATATTTGATAATCTCTCCTGACTTAGCGCCCATGAAACATGGAGTAGCTTTAGCCAGAAGTCCTTCCATAAGTCCTGGGCTTCCTGAAGCTACCTGCACACAGCTGCACAGTGAGTCAGCCTGGCTATCACAGGTTTATTGCTTCCTACTGTACATTTCAGAAGGACGTATTCAATGTGCTGTTCAGAGTGTGGCTATTTAACTCCTTACAAGTCCTTCATAGGAAAAGAGGGAATAAGAGTTTGCTGGATTTATTTGCCCTAAGAATTAATCTCTCTATGAAAAGGCATGGATAGGACAACTACAATAAATGACAGAATTAAGAAAAGCACTGAACATTCTGGAAAATTTTCAGAAGGTTCATAGAAATTGCCGGTGAAGTTAAATTCTAATTTCTGCCTCCATTTATTTATCTAGCTTGTTAATTTGTTCATTCATTCATTCAACAAACATTTGTTGATTGACACTGGGATACAGCAATGAATAAGACAGACAATATCCCAGCCTCATGAAATTTATTTTCTTTGGTGGGGGAAAACAGTCAAACGTAAACTAACCAACACACAACACAATTTCAGGTGTTATTAAGTGCTTTAAAGAACAATAAAGTAGGGATGGAATGGTGGGGTTATATCTTAGGAGATGATTTAACATTATATATTATATTTTTTACATATAGCATGCAATAAACATCGTAACAAATATAACCACAGATATGTCTTAGATACACTAAGGGGACGCGATTGATGTAGTTCCATGATAAATCAAACTGAATACATCTATATAAATCATAATGACTTATATATAGACCAATGAGACTTACCCTATAGAAAGCACTGGTCAAAGGGAGTAATGCTGCAGCAATGTTATATTCTTCTAAACTTGAACAATCCTTAAACAAAACAAAGAGAAATGAGATTAGGACATTTACCAGAAATCACAAATATGTGGAAACAAAAATCTATGATACATGATTTACTGTCCTAAGGGGTTTTTACTTTTATTTCAAATTGTCATTAAGGCTTACGTAGATAAGTGTGAAAAAAAAGTATGAAAAAATACTGTCCCGAAGCACATTGTTTTTTTAAAAAAATATATTTTATTTTTTTTAATTAAAAAAAAAATTCTGTTTTTTGCTCGTGCCACGTGGCATGTGGGATCTTAATTCCCCGGCCAGAGATGGAACCCATGGCCCCGCAGTGGAAGCACGGAGCCTTAACCACTGGACCACCAGGGAAAGTCCATTCTTTTAGAAATGATATAAAAATACATTTGAGAAAGATGTTTTCATACACTATTGGTGAGTAGCTACTTTTACTTTCCTGTTTTACAAAAGTTGTGTTTACAGCTGTGCATATTTGTCCAAAAATTTCTGGACGAGGTTTTAGTGCATTTAACGACTGTATTTCATTGAATCTGAGATACACATTTTCTCCCCACATTTTAACTTCTCTGAGACTGGGATGTATAATTGAAATAATATATTTTTTCTTAGTCTTACACATGAAGGGTTTATAAAATTCTGTTATTGATCAGGCAAGAAATACCACTGATGCCAAAACCCCTTGGGTGAAATGTTGTTGGGGAATGGGACGGTCAGAAAATCTCAGTGGGAATGTAAAATGGTGCAGCTGCTAGGAAAACAGTATGGCAATTCCTCAAAAACTGAAAAGTAGAATTATCCTATAATCCAGAAATTCTACTTCTGGATATATACCTAAAACAACAGTGACTTGAACAGACATGGGGGGCCATGGTCTGGAACAATGTTCAAGGGTAATACCCTTAGAGAGGTCAGGTATAGTAATTTCAGCCCCAACCTTAGACAATATAACTATCGCCATCAAAATGCAAATTCATCAGCTATTCATAGGTTTGTATGAATTGATTTTAAACTCACAGAGCTGAGACCTTAATATCAATTATTCCAATGCAATTCCTCTACTTTTCAGATGAGAAAAAGAGGCCTAGATGTCAGCCAGTACTGGAATTTAGATTTATCTACCTATCAGCCTGGTGCTTTTTCCTCTAAACACCGCCTTTTGTACTTGATTACTTTCCTCATATTCTTGAGGAGGCGGATATGAGTTTTCTGAGCTGCCAGCACTGATTTTGGAATGTGAGGGAGGGAGTACAGGCCTCAACAGCAGAGCAGTTGGAGGCTTAAAGCTGCAAAAGGGCAATGGTGCCAGGGACAGGGCCCCTAGAAAAAGGAGAAAGAGTCAGAAGCAAAGAGAAAATACACCATAGACAACCTTGGTCTATTTCAAAATACTACTATGGCTTGGCAGGGCTGAGGGTGTAGTTCTGCCCTGAGGAAAAAAAGGAGGAAACTTTCTTTCAGAAGTCATGGCCCAAAGGCGGGCATCTCTTCTAATGCTAGTCTTGCTTAGCATGAGTACATTTGGTATTATGATCTGCTAAAAGAGTTCTTAATAGAATTTCATGCATTTTTAACTACGAAAAACACAGCTATAGAATACACTAAATGTCCAACTCCAGAAAACACTGAAACAATACTGGGTTACAAGACAAATCTCTGTAATAAAGAATCATTCTCACAGACGTGACATTCTCTGACCCAATTTAAAAAAAAAACTAAAAGGTAGGCTCAAACTTCCTATACTGTCCTAAAAATAATAATTCTAATTAATTCACCACACAGAGTAAACATTTATTGGATAAATGAATAAGTGAATGAAAAAAGGAATAAATTCAAGAAGAGAGAGAAATGAGGAGAAGAAGCTAAGGACAGAAACCTGGGAAAGATATATTTATAGAGAAGGAATAAAGGAAAATCAAGATGGGAAAGAGAAGTAGGAGAAAGCAGTACTATAGTTGTCACGAGAAGAAGAAACGACCAATAGTGTTGAAGTCTCCAGAGAAATTCAGTAAAATGAAGATTGAGAAAAAGCCAAGAAACTTGTGAATCAAAGAGGTCACTGGTGACATGATGAGGGTATAAGTGAGTAGAGTAAAAAAGGTCCTGAGTGTAAATGCTCATAGTTGTAAAGGGAAGGAAGCTGTTTGAGGAGTTATGACATCCAAATGGGTAGCTGAATGAATCTTGGTAGGCCTAAACCAGATGAATACTAAGATTCTATGTAATCCTTTGATTCTATACGAATTAGAAGGGACCTAAGTACACCAAGGAGGAAAATCCGAGGGAGAGAGAGTTGAAAAAGAAAGGTCACTGATAGAACAAGGTCTCTGTGATATCGCTGCTAATCAATATGGTCCCCATTTCTAAGGGGGAAACATCTCATTTCCATAAAAAGCAAATAAACAGAATTTATATTAACCAGCAGGATCTCTGAATATTTCAGCAAATATAACTTATTAGGAGAGAGAAGCTTGTTTCTACAACAGAGACTCAGGCCTACCTAAGAGGCTTCCATGGGAAAAGCGGGGAGAGAGTCCTCAGACTGTTGTGCAAACACCAGTTTTATGGAGTACTGACAGCTGTTACTTGGGGGGAAATTGGGGAAATGCTGGGTAAACAAAATTAAGTGCGATGTTTTTGTTTTAAAAAACTGTAGGACTTCTCAGGGCTTTATACTGTGACTGGATGAAAGGAATTTGGTGGCAGCATTTCCAACCTAATTTGACTAAGAACATTTCTTTTAGAAAGCAATTGAAAAATATATATATATTTAAATTGAGGGCAATTGCTATTTTATTATTATTATTTTTAAAAATTATTTATTTATTTATGGCTGTGTTGGGTCTTCGTTGCTGTGTGCGGGCTTTCTCTAGTTGAGGCGAGCGGGGGCTACTCTTCGTTGTGGTGCGCGGGCTTCTCACTGCGGTGGCTTCTCTTGTTGCGGAACACAGTCTCTAGGTGTGCGGGCTTCAGTAGCTGTGGCACACGGGCTCAGTAGTTGTGGGGCATGGGCTTAGTTGCTCTGCAGCATGTGGGATCTTCCCGGACCAGGGATCGAACCCATGATCCCTTCATTGGCAGACGGATTCTTAACTACTGCGCCACCAGGGAAGTCCAGAAAAATATATTTTGAAAAAATGATTTAATATCATAAAATATCTTCTGAGAGCACTCCAACCAAAAGATCATTTAAAAACTTAGTTATGAGCTTTTATTTCTTGACTTATGGTCATATACTGACAGGCATTTTTACTGTAAAGAACTAAAAATGCTAGATAATATATTTAAAAATCTTTAATGCAAGGCAATGAACTGGCAAGAAAGTAAGGAACACTCAGGCCAAAATATAAGTTAAGTGGGAACCTGGAGAGATACAGCACTAAAGTGCAATTTTACCTCAAGAACAGTTGGTGAGCAAAGTAAATTTGAGTATTAGTTTTGAACAACTCAAAGGACTCAAAAGATAGAAGACAAAACCCAGCACTCGCTAAAGGTAGGAAGTCCATTAGGAGAACTACCTTATGGTAGGGACCCCCTAGGGCCACCTGAAACACCAGATGGAAAGTCTGAGATATAAAACGATAATTCAGCAAGGGAAGTAATGAATATGTGAGTAAATTAAGCATACACTGACTATATAAAACACAAAAATAATGTCTTTCAGTATTAAAGAAAAATAAGATACAACTAAAATATACAACCACGGTAGCACAGACATTGTAAGGTGGTGGACTGGAGCTGGATTTTGATAAATTAAGTAAACATTTAAATTTCTCTGTGTTATTGCCAAAGGAACAGAATGGGTTACAACTTCTAAACTAGTGGGGGAAAAAGTGGACTGAAAGAAAAATAACCCAAAGGAAAGCAAGAAGGAGGAAAAGAAACTCAGAAAAAGGAAACAATCAAAAAAGAACAAAATAAGATAGTAGGAATAAATAAAAATATAATAGCAGAAATAGACCAAATACTCTGGTTAAAAGACAACTATTGTAAGAAGAAATGGGAAGATGTTGGTAAAAGAGTACATATAAGATGAATAAGGTCTGAGAATCTAATATATAACATAGTGACTATAGTTGATAATACTGTATCATATAATTAAAATTTGCTAAGAAAGTGGAACTTAAGTATTCTCACCCCTCCCCCAAAAAGGAAATCTGTGAGGTGATGGATGTGTTAATTCGATTGTGGGAATCCTTTCACAATGTATGGTATATTAAGTCATCATGCTGTACACTTTAAATATGTTATAGCTTTATTTGCCAATTATACCTCACTAAAACTGGAAAAAGTATATAGGCCATGTAGGAAAACACCACACCTTTTTCCTATTCTCTGTCATCTCCATGGATTTTATAAAATAATCCCAGAATACGGCAAAAAGGGTGAATCATCTTTTTCTTCCTGACTTATTCCTCACCCTCTTGCTTAGGACACTGCTATGCACAAGAATGTCATCCCCTGTGTCCTAGCACATCTGAGTTTCTTTAACAGAAATGCCTTGCATGTTTCTGAAGACTGTCATGAGGCCCAAGGCAATAAAGTTCAACAGACTTGAGCTGTAATCTTCTCCTAAGGAAATGGCTGGGATGCCAAGATGCCTTTTGACTTTGATTTCACAGCAGGGCTTCATTTGTAATGATGCTGTCCAAACTTTAAATGACAACAGCTGTGATATGAAGTCCCACACACTCATTTATAAAAATTTCCCACAAATTAAAAAAAAATTAAACAATGGGGAATTTCAATCCATGACCAATTAGCAGGGAACAGGCAATCATAAAACATTTAGGGGCTATTTATTATCTTATAAAATGTTTACACATTGTAGTGCATGTCTCAAACCTGAGCGCCAGTCAAATGCTGATTGCAAAATATAAATATAAAATTCTTTGCAAATCACGTTAGAGATATTCTAAGTTAATTAGATTGAAAAATGGAAAAAATTTTGAAACAATAAGTACAACTATTGACATAGCAATAGCATTCCGGAATAGTGCAGTTATCTGTTGGGGAATCAGTCCATAAATACACATCCTGAAACCCCCTGTGTTTTGGCCACGTAATAGCAAAGTAGTTACAGACATACCAGACAATTTATAAGACTGCAAGGACTTGAATGACTATACATGTTTTATTCTGAACTTTGCTATGCAGCTTACCTTTAATTTTCCTCCTACAACTGAAGAGTGAGCCCTGCAATCTTAATTTCTCATTACCCTCAATTACTTCATATTTTGATTTGCATACCTTTGGACTGTCACAACCAGCATTCCCATTTTTGTAAAACTTTGGAACCTCTCAAAAACGATATAGGTAAACATTAAAGAAAAAAATAAGACTGAAAGGCAGAATGTCTTGCAAAACTGACTTTTCTTGAGTTTAGACTTAATATAGCTCAGAAAAAATTTTTTTTGAATTGTCCAAAACACTGAGAACATTTGTATCTTCTACGTAGGGACAAAAATTAAAACTACCAAAGCCCCAAATACCTCTGTATATCATGTTAGTCTTCTGCTCAAAAATGTCAGCTATGTTCTGACCATTACAGGATAATGACCAAACTCTTCTGCCAAACTTGTAAACCCTCCGTGGTGTGGACCCATCTCCACACTTACCCAACCATATGGCCCTCCTGCAATAAGCCGCAGGTCTAGTCAGTCTGCTTTATTTATCATCTTCTATTCTATATCATAATTACCTCCTACCACATCTAATACCCCTAGAATAGCACCCATGCCTTGCTTTATCATTTACACTCTTCCTCCTTGGCACCTCCATATGCATGCCCTCGTGTTTTCCCACCCTTTCTAAGTATGGTGCTAAGTACAAAATAAGCAGTAGGACTCGTTGTTTCGGCCTCAGGTTACATTTTAATGCTAAATCTACGAATATAACCATTGAGGATGTATCACAAGTTTGAACACTATGGTTATTTAATATGTACCATTACTCCCATTGAGATAGAAGATGAATGCTAGACTTGACAAATATTATCAAGCTTTGCTTTAAGTTTTTGAGTGAATGGCGCAAGTCCGCTTCAATTTTATGTCTGGAAACTAGGAAACTGCACCTGGCATATAGTAATAATAGTTAACATTTATTGAGTGCTTACTAAGTATCAAACATATTTTCAGTATGAATTTACAGAAATTATTTCATTTAATTTTTACAGCACCTCTAGGAGGTAGATACTACAATTATATCCATTTTGTTGATGAAGGAACTGAGTTTCTCAGAGGTTAAATAATTGCCTGAGATTACATGGGCACAAATGACAGAGCCAGAGCTCAAACCCAGGTAGTCTCACTCCAATGTTTGTGCTTTAAAGCTCTATGCCCCGTTGCCTCTCAAATGCAATTGAACCTAAAGATGGCATCTGTGGAAACATATAATTCAGGCAAAAGAAGAAATTTTCCACTAATTATAAATAATTTCCTCAAAAGAGGCTGAAACTATACTACATCTGTGAAAAAGCAATTGAAAACTTAAAATGTGGCTGCTAAAATTAAAATGCAAAGGAAGGGCTGGAAGTTAATTTTTTTTCCCTCATGGTATCCTTTTATTTCATCTCTATCTTCATAATTTCTTAAAAAATTAAGAAATACAAAGGATCATGTCAAAGCTTCTAAAATACGCCTAATAGGAGTGCTGGAAAGAGAGAACAAAGTAGGTAGAAGAAAGCAAAAGAAACAATAAAAAGAATTTTGTCTTCATATGCAAAGAGTCCAGCGAGTGTCAAATAGGACAAATGAAAAAAGATATTTGGTACAATGAATAAAATGTGGTATACTCATACAAAACAATACTACATGAAAGTGAAAATAAATGAATTATAATTATATCCAAAATCATGGATGAATCTCCCAAACAAAATTTTGATCCAGAGAATCAAGGCAAAAAGAACACATCATCATCATCATCATCATCATCAGTCACTGCTGAAACACACATTCTTAATTAACATTGGCCTCTATCTCTATTTACCACATCAAACACACCATTGTAAACACGTAGGATTTCATAAAGTCTACTATAGCAATGTCAAAGAATTACTTTTATCAAATCATACTGACAAAGGAAAATCTAACAAAATCAGGTCAAGTGAAAAAAAAAGATCACCAGTTCGGATGATTTTATGCTAAGTGTTTTAAAAGAAAATGATTTGATGTCAGAGGATTAAAGGGAGTCCCTTAAGAAAAATAATGAAGGCTTTAAATATTTTTGCAAAATGATCATCTTTGAGACAGTGCTGTAAAAGCCAAACATAAAGTAAGTCATAATGCTATTTCGTTAGGAGAATTATTTTAAATACCTTTCCCTTCCCCAGACAAAAGTGAGATTCATACTTTGGTTCTAAAAATATCAGCATATGGTAAAAATTATAACCTAAATATCTGTTAAAATTTTATATTTCTTCTTCGAAATATAATGTATCAAACAAACCGTTCCCCCACTATTTGGTATGAAATTTTAGTTCCTATTTTATATGGATTTACTGGTGGTGATAGTGAAGATTAGTTCTACTCTTAATGATCTAAAGGATGCAGGAGTGATGGTCTCTGTCATATCTCTATTTAATTCTCCAGTCTTGTGTCTGTAGAAACCAGACAGATCTGGAGGATAAAAGCAGACTACAGCAAATTCAATCACGCGGTAGCTCCAATGGCAGTTTTATAATAAAGATGTTTTGTCTTTGCTACAGCAGATTATCATGGTCGTGGGTATGTTGCATGCAATTACTGATGTGGTGAATAAGTTCTTTTCTATCTCTATCAGAGAGGAGGATCTGAATTTGGACCATCTGAACATCATATAGAATATTATGCTGATCTACTACATTGATGACATCATGCTAATCAGGCTGGATGAGCAAGAAGCGGCTACCATGTTGGAAACCTTGGTGAGACATGCACTCCAGAACATGGGAGATAAACCTTATAAAGGTTCTGGCCTGCTGGGACATCTCATTCAAAGTAAAGGACAATTTGTTGTATCTTGTATCTCCCATCATGAGGAAGGAAGCAAAAATTCTGGTAGGCCTCTTCGGGCTATGAAGGAAGCATATTCCACATCTGGGATTACTGTACAGGCTCATACCAGGTGACACAAAAAGCTACCAGCTCTGAGTGGGGCCCAGAAGAAGAAAGGGCTCTGTAGCAGATCCAGGAATTAAAAAGCCCTGCTTACCATCACAGTCAGTGACCCACTTAGAGAGTTTGCACTTTCCATTGCTGTAACTCTGAGTTGTGCAAGGTTATAGATTCCAGTCCCCAAAGGAGAAACATTTCTACCAGGGGACAAAACAAGAATCTCATTAATCTATGAACTACAGCTGTCACCAAGGCACATTATACTCCTAATGCCCAGAAATTGGCAGACAAGAGGAACCATAATTTTTTTTTAACATCTTTATTGGAGTATAGTTGCTTTACAATGGTGTGTAAGTTTCTGCTTTATAACAAAGTGAATCAGCTATATGTATACATATATCCCCATATGCCCTCCCTCTTGTGTCTCCCTCCCACCCTCCCTATCCCACCCCTCCAAGTGGTCACAAAGCACCGAGCTGATCTCCCTGTGCTGTGTGGCTGCTTCTCACTAGCTATCGATTTTACATTTGGAGGAGCCATCATTTTGGCAGAAATAACTGAACCTGAATGCCAGGGAGGTAGGGCTAATGTCACATAATGGGAACAAGGAGGAATATGTTTGGCACCCAGTTAAGTCCTTGGGTACCTCTTGGTACTTCCTTGCCAAATTCTGATGGAAAATGAACAAATGCAGCAACCCTAGGATGAGAAACACAAAGTGACCAGTGACCAGAGACTAGGACCCCTCCAGGATGAGGGTCTGGGTCATAAGAAGGGAAGTTAGCATCATTTGCAATCCTACAATCAGCTACATCTGCAGGGGCAAACGTTTTTCCCACTTACCCTCTTCTAAGTTTCCCTCAGCAAGAAAGGCACACTAGAATTCTGGAGGAACTGCTCCTGAATACCTATGAAGAAGTGGAGGCGAGCACCACAAGGGATGAACATGAGAATGCCTTATCCAAACACCCCTTCAAGGGAGGACTTGTTGCCTCCATGACTGGCAGTGCTGTCAACAGCCCTTCCCGAAGCAGCAAATATTCAATGACTGATTAAGGTGTGGGTCCATACGCAGCCATTCTGACTTAACGTGGGACAACTTCAGCTCCAGAACTTTGTGTGGGTTAGGCTGAGGTTATCCTTGAGCTCACAATATTGCCTGACTTCCCCTTTTGCCCAATTCTATTTATTTTCCCTCCCTCCCACAGGTGTTGATCCAAAGACCACTCCCTAACAAACATCCTTTGCACTAAACTCTGCCTCAGAATCTGTTTCCAACCTGAAACAACTTCCTAATAAAGTAGTAGCACACACTGTTTTCTGGGGAACCCAGGCTAAGAGAGATCTGTAGTTTGAAAAGCTCACTATTGGCTATGGGACAATGAATGCATTTGGGCAGGAACAAAAGTGGATGTGGGAAGAATGCTTAGATGGGTATTATAACAATCTAAGTGGGATGATGGTAGTTTTGATTGGGGTATTACAGGTGGAGGTAGGAGACAAGTGGATCGAGTTAAAAGGTTTTTATGGGGGTAAAAATCAGTATAACTTGGTGTTAGAGATGAAGGAGAAGAAGGTGTCAAGGATTACTCAGGTTTTAGTTCGCGTAACTGGATCAATGGTCGTGCCATTTGCCAAGATTAGGGACAATGGAAGGGAATCAGGTTTGAGGGTTGAGGGGTAAAGGAAATGCATGATCATGACTTCAGTTTGTAACCATTAAAGCTGAGCGTCTTTGACACATGAAAACGAGATACCAGGTATCCAGCTGGATATAAAGGTGTAGCTCAGAGAAAAGGTAGAAAAATAAACTTACGAGTCATCAACATGTAGGTAGTAGTTTAAGTTGTGGGTGTGAAAGAGACCATCCTTGAAGTGAGTATAGAATGAGACAAAAATTAATAAATAATATAAGGCTTTAAAAATTAAAGGCCAAGTGGAGAAGGATGAGCTTTCAAAGATGGAGAAGGAATGGCCAGAAAGGTACGAGGATATGTAGAAAATGTTGCATCATGGAAGCTAAGGAAAGAGAGTGCTTCAAAAAGAAATTCTAATTGATAAACTGCTTCCTCTATCTTCAAAGCATGGAAAAGTCAGTGGACTTAACCACGAAGAGATAACATGAATAATTTATATACTTTACATAGTTTCAAGGTAGCTACTATAACATATTTTTTGTTTGCTTTCCTATATTCCCCTTCCCCTCAAAAAGACCGTAATTTAAATTCCTGTGGGAAAAAAAGAAAGTGAATTATAAATCTGCCACATTTAGAATGGCTAATCTGTCATATTTAGAAGGACTAATAAATAAAACCTACAGAAAAGCCTTCTACATTAGAAAAGCCTTCATGTATATAAGTGAGGTTATGAACAAAAACAAACACCTCTTTTTAGCATTTTAAATCCATAGGTTAGGGACTTCCCTGGTGGTCCAGTGGTAAAGAATCCGCCTTCCAATGCAGGGAACGCGGGTTCCATCCTTGGTCTCAGAACTGGGATCCCACATACCTCAGGGCAATTAAGCTCACGTGCCTCAATGAGAGAGCCCACGTGCCGCAAACTACAGAGCCCGTGCACTCTGGAGCCCACCCGCCACAACTAGAGAGAAGCCCATGCTGCAACAAAAGATCCTGCGTGCCTCAACGAAGACCCTGCGTGCCACAACTAAGACCCAACACAGCCAAAAAAATAAATGAAAAAAAAATCCATAGGTTATCATTATGCTGCTTTTATAATATAAGCAAAAGATAAAATAATCAAATACTTATATAACCAACTACTGCAAATAACTAGAGACAATTTTCTTCATGATTTATGTTGTAAAAGCAATGATAACATAAGATCAGGAAAAAAACTTAACTCGCTCTTATTTTCAATAATATTCTGGAATGCCATTGTGAAGAGTTAAAAATGGACATTGGCAGAAAAATTTTAAATTGTAAGACTCATTGGCAGCATTATTTATGAAAATCTTTTTGAAAATCAAAATCAGTTTCCACACAATGAATGAAATATGTGAAAAGTGAGACGCAATTAACCACATCTCACCATCCGTAAATATAAATAGGCAAGGAATTATCAATCCTATGGTTAAATACATTTTTTTCTGGTGCACTGATAAGAAAGACACTCAGTAAAATGTAAAGTGTTACCTAAGGTCAGGATAGTAACATGAAAGCATTTCTGGGAATCCTAAGAAAACAATGCTTGCGAATTCTGAACTTATTTCTTAAAGACAACATAAAACTAGACACTGGTCAGAAAATCAACCCCCTCTGGATTGGCTTTGGCCTTCTCAACCCCGCGCCCTCACTTTCACTGGCAAAGGTCACCACCTGTGACCTCTTACTTGCCAACCAAATGGATTATGTTTAGACATTTAATTTAACCTCTATACCATTTGTCAAGATTAAACACATATTTTCTCTTTTTTAAAAACTACTGTCCTTTAAAAAAACTCACAAACTTTCATTTCTTTATAAAAGATCTAGGAAAGGCAGGTAAGTGAAAAAAAATAAAAAAGAAAAATATCTTGTCATAAATCCCACAACCTTTAAACAACCAATGTAACACTTTGGTGTCTATGCTTCCTATTTTTCCAAGTCACAAATTGTATATTTATTCATATAATTTTTTTTTTTTTTTTTTGGCGGTACGCGGGCCTCTCACTGCTGTGGCCTCTCCTGCTGCGGAGCACAGGCTCCGGACGCGCAGGCTCAGCGGCCATGGCTCACGGGCCCAGCCGCTCCGTGGCACGTGGGATCCTCCCGGACCGGGGCATGAACCCGCGTCCCCTGCATCGGCAGGCGGACTCCCAACCACTGCACCACCAGGGAAGCCCTATTCATATAATTTAACTTTACTTTTATATAGTCATTTCATCTTTAAAAAAAAATTAATTTTTCTTCCAGTTTTATTGAGATACAATTGACGTACAGCACTGTGTAAGTTTAGGGTATAGGTATAATGATTTGATTTATATACACCATGAAATGATTATAACAATAAGTTTAGTGAACATCCATCATCTCATACAGATATTAAAATAAAGGAATAGAAAAAAAGTTCTTCTTTCTTGTGACAAGAATTCAGGATTTACTTTCTTAACAACTTTCAAATATAACATACAGCAATGTCAATTATATTTATCATATTATACATTACATTCCTAGAACTTATAACTGGAATTTCATACCTTTTGACTGCCTTCATCCAATTCCCCCTCCTCTGACCCTCCACCTCTCGTAACCACAAATCTGATCTGTTTTTCTCTGAGTTTGTTTGATTTTGAAGTATAATTGGCCTACAATACTGTTAGTTCCTGTTATACAACATAGTGATTTGATACTTCTATACATTTCAAACTGATCACCATGATAACTATAAGTCTAGTTACGCTATGTCACCAAAGATATTGTTACACAGTTACTGACTATATTCCCCGCAGTATACATTTCAAACTATGCCATTTATTTTGCACCTGGAAGTTTGTACCTCTTAATCTCCGTCACCTACTTCTTCCCCTACCCTCCCCCATAAACACACTGTTACAACCGTGCATTTTTACTCACCTCCCCCTGCATTTACTGTTTTTGACAACATATTTTACGTTTTTTTTGTTTTGTGTATCCCTTAACTACTTATCATGGATAGATGATTTTTACTACTTTTGCCTTTTAACCTTCCTACTAGCTTTACACGTGGCTGATTTACTACCTTTACTGTATATTTGCCTTTACCAATTAGATTTTTCCTTTTGTAATTTTCATGTTACTCATTGTGGCCTCCTCTTTTTCAATTAGAAGAAGTCCCTTTAATATTTCTTGTAAAGCTAGTTTGGTAGTGTCAAACTCTTTTAGCTTTTGTTTGTAAAACTTTTGATCTCGCCATCAAACCTGAATGAAAACCTTGCTGGGTAGAATATTCTTGGTTGTAGGTTTTTCCCTTTCATCACTTTAAGTATATCATGCCACTCCCTTTTGGTCTCAGAGGCTAGATCCTGGGGCAGCTGCCTGAGGGGTCCAAGGTGTCTCAGAACTAGTGCTGGCCCGCTGATGGGTGGAGCTGGGTCCCAGGGTCTGTGACTGCAGGGCCCTGGGGGTCCCAGGGCTAGTGCTGGCACACTGGTATGTGGGGCCAGGACCTGGGCCCCCTGGTAGACTGGGCTACATTCCAGGATGGCTGTAGGCTCAGAGGCTCTTAAGGCAGCCAGCCTGCTGATGGTGGGGCTGGGTCCTAGTGCTAATAATTTAGAGGGAAGATTCCAAAATGGCGCTTACCAGCACCAGTGTCCAGGTGGCAGAACAAACTCAGAATGGCTGCCGCCAGTGTCTATGTCCCCAAGGTGAGCTCCAGTTGCCTTCTGCCTCTCTGGGAGGCTCTCCAAGATCAGCAGGTGGGTCTGACCCAGGCTCCTTTCAAATTGCTGCTTCAGCCTTGGGTACTGGAGCATGTGAGATTTCATGTGCGCCCCTGAAGAGTCTCTATTTCCCAGAGCCTTCTCACTCTCCTGAAAGTAAGCCCTTCTGACCTTAAAAGCAAACATTCTGGGGGCTCATCTTTCCAGTGTAGGACTCCCGGGATGGTTAGCTCAATGCGGTACTTGGACCACTCACTCCTTGGGAAGAATCTTGGTAATTGTAATTATCCTCCCATTTGTGGGTTGCCCACCTGGCAATATGGGTCTTGACTACACTGAGTCTCCAGCCCCTATTACTTTACTTGTTGTGGTTCCTTCCTTATATCTTTAGCTGTAGAAAATCTTTTCTGCTAGTCTTCTGATCCTTCTCATCAATAGTTGTTCTGTAAATAGCTATAATTTTGGTGTGCCTGTGGGAGGAGGTGAACTCACAGTCTCCCTACTCTACCACCTTGGCCTGCATTCTTCCTAGTCACTTCGTTCTTAAATTAATTTCCTACCTTGGCTTCTATGACCCCATTTTCTCCTTACACCTTTTCTCCTCTTACATCTATGACCCTTTCATCTCAATGTTTATAGGTTTTATTATTCTGCTCACCCCTTAAATGTCAGTATTTCTCAGGTTTTTTCCCCCATCCTTAGATCTCCTCTCTTATAGTACCTACTTTCCTTAGGCTGGCTCAACCATTTCTATGAGATAGAGTGCCACTGTATTTCCAGCCTAGACAACTCTCCTCAGCTCCAGCCGACTGGGCTCTTCCAATTTGTTGTAGAGACCTCAAACTCAATATATCTTAAACTGAATTATCTCCACCCCTCACATATACCTTCAAGCCTGACACTCTTCCATACTACCTTGGTAAAGCATCTATTCAGTTGACTAGCCAGAAACCTTTTCTATCGCATCATACTCTCACACTCAGTCAGATATCAAGTTGATGCTTCCAGTGTTATCCTGCTTCCATTTATCCATCCAACAAATATCTTTAGTTGAACTAGGTACATTGCACTGGGGGCTCTGAATTAAACAGTTATATATAATCATTGCCCTCTTTTTTTTTTTGTGGTATGTGGGCCTCTCACTGTTGTGGCCTCTCCCGTTGCAGAGCACAGGCTCCGGACGCGCAGGCTCAGCGGCCATGCCTCATGGGCCCAGCCACTCCGCGGCATGTGGGATCTTCCCGGACCGGGGCACGAACCCATGTCCCCTGCATCGGCAGGCGGACTCTCAACCACTGTGCCACCAGGGAAGCCCATCATTGCCCTCTTGAAGCTGAATCAAATACTGTTAATTCTGTCTTTATCACATTTGTCATCTCTTCCCTCTTCTTCATATTTACTACCTTTGTTTGGGCTTTCACCACAGGTATAACTTCTTTACTCCAACCAATTTCTGAGCCTTTGGGGAGTTCTGTATCAGAACTCAGAATGCTTCTCTGTTTTGCCCCATCTTCCTAATTTCAGCTTTCTCATGTCTGAAAAATCAGTTAACACTTGTTCATGTGCTGTCTTTTAAAATTTTGTGCTAACATTTCTTTACCTGTTTTCTTTGTCCTTGTAGAATTGTGTTTATCTTTTAAAAATCCCTCTACTATCCCTTTTAGTTGAGTTTCAGAAGGGAAATGGAAATAAATGTGTGGAGATAGTGACCAGGCACCCCAAATCAAGTCATTCTAGAGTTTATAATTTCTAGAAGTTTCTCTATGCCACCATTTTTAGAATACTTTAATATCTCTTCCTTCACATTTCCTAGCTATGTGATTTTCCACCAAGAAAATTCGAAATAGCCTCTAGTTCATTCCTTAAAAAAAATTATTAGTATCTTATATAGTCATCTAGTCACCGAGGAAATAGTAAATAAAATTCAGTAAGTAGGTAGATGTATTAGGACTGTATAGCAACCATGTACAACTCATTAGGCAACAACGTGCAAATATTAGTGACATACCTTGGGCCTTAAATCTCAGGTGGAAATTAGGTCTAATTTTTTATTTTGGAACACTAAAGCCTACTTGCCAAATGACTGGCGTGACAGCCTACCAGAAAATTCTTTCTGATCTTAGTTAAATATTTTAGAGAACTATGAATGTTTCTTCTACAAAACTTTTGGAATGAACACACACAAACACACATACACACACAGAGCCATGGTATTTTTGAAAGGATACGAGAGTTAACCTTGAAACTGAACAATCAACCAAATATTTACTTAATTCCTATTCCTTAGGGGAAAACAAATCACACCACTGGCCGGAATTCTCTGAAAAAAAAATCAGACCTTTCCTTTCTAGGTGTAGTTTTCCTAAATAACACACAAACATACAAAATAGAATTCAGCTAGCTGAGAAAAGGCAGTAAGGGCTGTAGAAACTGAAAAGGTGCTGGACATGAGGAGAGAAGTGGCAAGGTTACTGGAAAAAAGAGAGGAATCCTTGTCGGAGAAGACACATCAGGAATAATTTTTTTTTTTTTTTAATGAAAAGACAGGCAGAATTGGGATGGAGAAAGAATATATTCTAAGTTGGGCAACTAAGCTTTGTACAGGAGTAGGGGAGGAAGGTACAGGAGGGAAAGGCAAAAGCAGGCCAAGCTCCTGACACAGAGAGGAGTTATCAGTTTTGAGTGTAGTTTATTAAGACCCAACATGGACACTCTGGGCACTAGTATAAGCATACATATGCCTTAGTAGATACCTAGTCTGTCTTTCAGAGCATACACATAAAGGAATTTTGTGATCAGGCTACAGATGATTAGACTCTCCTCCACTAGATAAGGTTTTTATTCCTTTATATGTGAAAAAAGACATCATCTAAGAGTTCCTTACCATTTTACCTTTTTATCCCTGAGATTTTAGTGCTGTATAGAAAAGTTGTCCTTCAAAGCACTGGTTTGAAAAGACTAGCTGCAGAAGAAGGCCTATTTTCTGAAACAAAATTGACTGGCTAGTAGAGAGTGAGTTTGGTTGTGGTACTCAGTGCCTTTATTTCAGAATGGTAAGTGTCAGGTGAGTGGCACCCCAGTCAGGGAAGTATGAAGTGGAGAAAGGCCATGTCTTTCTAATGTTTTGGTGTTCTGTCAGGGCTCCACAACTGCTCCTTCCCTTAATCCTCCCACTCATTGTGTACACTGCCACACTTCCTTCTTTCTCTTCTTCAGCTTGCCTCTCCTCTCTTCTTAGTCTATTTGCCTATGATACCATTTCAGAAAATTGAGGTCCCTGGACCAGCAGTAGTAGTGTGACCTGAGAACCTGTTAAATATGCAAATTCACAGGCTCCACTCCAGACCCACTGAATTAGAAATCTAGGTGTGGGGATCAGCAATCTGTGTGTTAACAAGCTCTCCGGTTATCCCAATACATGCTAAACTTTGAGAATCACTGGGCTACAGTGTACAACTATCCTTTCTGATACAACCGTGAACCATTCTAGAAAAATAGGGCTATATTTGACTTGATTTTAGATTTAGGTGAATGTGTGAACGATTTTGTGTTATTCAAATTACTCTACATTTGCTTAAAGTAACCGGCACCAAATACTTTAGACTAAAATCTAAATGCTTAGAAGAAATAAGTTTATGTTATTTAGTTTATACTTACATGTTTTCATTTTTTCAACCAATAAATATGGGCCTACAAAGTGAAAACTTGCATACGGTCCCTACATGACAGGGCTTACAAGGTAGTGGAACCAGCAGAGAGGCCTAACAAGATGTAATGAAAATCAATGTGTTCAACATGCCACAGGAGAAAGTGAAGTAGAAAAAGTTGTTATGGGAGCATAGACGAGGGAGTGATTCCACCAGAGCAATCAGAAAAGGCTTTATGAATGAGGGGCATCTGAGCTGAACTGGAAGATGAATAGGCTCTTTGGATTAATTTCTCTTCCTTATATCTCTAATTTTTTCCTCTTATATGCCAGTTAATGGCTATTTTGCATATGGTTTTAGATGCAGTGTTTAAAAAATATATAAAGGTTAAACATGACGATATATATATATTCTGTATGGGAAATGAGGCCCAGTGATTTTGGTTTTAAGAAAAGCATTATTATTTGCCTCAAGACAAGTTTCCAATATTGAGCTAGTTTATGTTTATTTAAAGTTTCCTTTAAATAAATCTGAAGAAATGTTTTTATGGTTATAGACCAAAACCTATTTTATTGTTTAAAGACTATGTGTAGTATATTGGAAAAAGCACAGGACAGAACAACATTAAGACCACATTCTTATTCACAGTGTGTCACTATATGGTGCTGTGGTCTTGAGGAAATTACTTCACCTCTCTGGACCTTAGTTTCTTCATCTAGAAAAGTTTGGACTCAGTGATCTCTGAGGACCTTTATTTTTATTTCTTCTTTGTCAAAACCCTTTTGAATTCCATTTATAATTTCAATTGGTTCAATTATTAAAATATTCATCAAGAGGGGAATGCCTCTTTTTCTGGCTATCTAGGCAAATATACTCTACAAATACTTTGGCTACAAAAGTAGATTCCAGAAGCTAGTCGCATGAAGTTTACAGAACACAATGTTAGGCTCAAAACGTGTTCATCACAGACCACATTAGGAAAGAGTGTCCTTAAAATTACATTACTTCATCTCTAACAAGAAGTGTCTCAAGAGGCCATGGCAGTGGTCAAAACCTTGGCTGAATGACTTTCTGTTGTATAATTGACAGAAAAGTCATTCCTCAAAGTGTAAAACCTGCTCTGAAACATACCCTAATTAAACAACAACAATAACACAGATAAGGCCAGAACTGAATTTCATAACGGAGAACATAAGAGATTTAAATCAAGTGGAAGATTTTTTGCTACACTGAGACTCTACGAAAACATGGTTAGAATATTTCAGTCCAAATATAATTCTTAGTGCACAGAAAAATAATGACAACTGTTTACTATGGTTGTGAAATTTTGAAACTTTCAAAAAGTTGAGTAACCTTAAAGAATGAAAAGTTATATAAAAAGGAACATGTCTTCTTGACTCTAAAGTAGGTTGTAGACCATTTTCTAGCCTGGCTCCTCCTGGTGCATGGCGGTCATGTTCTGAACTGCAGGAGGGGGGATTTAGCAGTGACCTTTTGGAATGAACCACGTTACTGGCCAAGTGTCTGTATCTAATTGATTTTCCTCACCCTTTTAAAAGTGCATCTCTAATTCCTGGCCCTAAACACCTGCTTAAAGTTCAGCCAATTTCTGCGGTGAGATCCAAGTTAAGTGAATTTCACTGAAGTGTGAAGTGTGAGGCAGACACAGAGTTCATTATCCTGACTGTGGTGATGGTTTCATAGGTGTATACACATGTTAAAAAAGTTATCAAGTTGTACACTTGAAATATGTCCAGTTTATTATATGTTAAAAGTTCAGTTTAAAATGTTACAAAAAACTACTATCAGTGCTATGGTAAGAGTATATAAGAGATGAGTATAGGGGCCATTCTGACCTGAGAAATACAGGAAAGATAAAAGTTGAGCTGAGGCTTGAATGATATGTTCACCAGTTATGGGGGAAATTGAAGGATAGTGGGCATTACAGGACAAAAAAACTGAACAAAGGTACAAAGGCAAAACATAGTTTTGTCATTGTACTGTAAAGAATGTGGCTGAGTGGAATTTAAACTAGTAAGACGACATGTGGTGATAAATACAAGGCTAGAAAGAAAGGCATGGCTTTGATGCCATTCTAAGATAACTTGACTTTACTTTGTAGGTGACTAAAGTTGAAAATTTTATACACATCTGAATTTGCTTCCTTGTAAAACCCCACTTAAATTACAGTAAAGATATTATTTTCTCAATGCAATCCCTAGCAAACTTCCAATGGCACTTTTCACAGAAATAAAACAAAAAAATCCTAAAATTTCTATGGAACCACAAAAGACCCTGAATAGCCAAAGTAATCTTGAGAAGGAAGAACAAAGCTGGAGGTATCATGTTCCCTAGTTTGCAGAACACCAGACCCAGCTGAAGGTAGGTGTACCATACTGAAAATGAGCGAAATTAAGTAAAATATTACATACCGAACGTTAGGACACCTAAACCTCTTACTCTATTGGGCTCCTAGAACTCTGGCAGCCAGGTTTCTACATTCCAGGGAGGAGACCAGATAATTTTCTGGGAAATATGACCAGCTCCATGCTCCCACAAAAAAAAAAAAAAAAAAAAAAAAAAGGAAAAAAAAGAAAATTAAAGCTATTGATACTGAGGGTTATCCTATAAACAGATAACCAAATACTACCATACATCTGAGCAAAGCTTCTAATATAAAAGACAAAGACCAAAAAAAAAAATTGACTGAGAAAACTATGGAGAGACAGAAACCAAGCACCTCTCCCCCTCCCCCACCCCCTCTCTCTCTCTCTCACACACACACATACACACACACACACACACACACACACACACACACGCTCTTTGTCAATATCCTCAGACAGATATGTGAAGCTATTACATTCATGAAACAAAACTAGAATACCAAAAACAAGAATATTCAGAGAATAAAAGTGTCTTTGGGTATGAAAACACATGATAGCTGAAATGTAAAATTTAATAGAAGGTTTGGAAGATAATGTTGAGGTAATCTCCCAGAGGGTAAGTCAAAAAGGCACAGAGAGAAAATAGAAAATAAAATTAGAGTACTGGTCCAAGAAGGCCAACATCTGAAGAGTATAAATCCCAGAAGAACAAACTGAGGAAATGAAGGAAAGGATATCAAAGAAAATAACTGAAGAAAATTCCCCGGAATTTAAGGACAGGAACTTCCAGATTAAAAAGGCCTATCAAGTATCCAGCACAACACATGCAAATAGCCCAATGACATCAGGGGACATCATTGTGAAATTTTAGAAGACTGGGGTCAAAGAGAAGATCTTACAAGCTTCCAAAGAGAAAAAACACAAGTTTCATGGGAAGGGTAAAGGAACGCAAGCATGGTTCAATTCGGGATATTTATCCATTTAATCCATTTTATCAACACAATAAGGGAGAGAAAACCATATTATTATAATAGGTGCTGAAAATCCATAAAAATATTTATCAGCCAATACATATAATAACCAAGTAAAACAGTAATACAAGAAAGCTAGTAAGATATAATAAGAAACATCCACTAAAGCCAAATAATAAATATTACCCTAAGTGACAAAACACTAACCATTTCGATCAGGAATGAGACATGGATGACTTTCATGAAATTTTTATTTAACACTGTCTTGGAGGTTCTGGCAAATAGAATAAGACATCAAAGTGAAACAAATAAATGGTGTAAACACTGGCAAAGAAGAAATGAAACTATCATTTTTGGGGACTTGTACTATTATATGCCTAGAAAACCCAAGCACTATAATAGCAAACAGAAATTAATAAGAGAATTTAGTAAAATGGATTGATATAAAATATACAAAATCAATAGCTTTAATTTATTTTTGGAAAAAGTAACTAGAATGGAAATGGGAAAAGCACTTCAGTCACAACAGCAATATGAACTATCAAATACTAGGGAATAATACATTTAAAAAAGCAAAAAACTTATGAGAAGTAAACTTTAGAAGCTAATTAAATGGCATAAAACAAACCAGTTATTGCTTGGGAAGACTTAACATAATAAAATATTAACTTTCCCCAAATTGACATAAAAATTAAATGCAATTTCAATTGGGTTTTCATTCTCAGTTCTAATGGAATATTTTGGGGAATTGAATATTATTATCTTAATGTTTATATGAAAGAATCAATAGCCAGGAATGGCTAAAAAAATACAGAAAAGAATATCACTGTAGGATAATTTGTTTTACCAGAACATAATAAAGCCCCTTAAATCAATATGGTATTGGTTAAGATATATATAAATATCCATGGATTAGAATAACAAATCCAGAAATAAGTTACAGTATATATGAGAATTCAATATATGACAAACGTGGTAATTCAATTCAACAGTAAAGCAACGAATTATTTAGTAATTTGTGCTGATATCAACTGGCTATCCTTTTGGAAGAAAATAAAATTGGACACTTATGATATACTACGTAATTATAAAAATAAATTCCAGATGGAATAAGAATCTTGCAAGAACATTTAGACAAGATGTATATCTTAGGAACGAAAGAAAGGGTCTTAATTAGAATGAAAATACAGAGGCTATTAAAAAAAAAAGAACAGCCAAAATCTGAACAAAAAATTAAGTTTTTCTATGGCAAAAGATAAAATACAAAGCCAACAGATGAATAAATGTATTTGGGAAAAAAACTGAAAGGGCAATATGTACATTAAACAAAGTGTTCATACAAAATGGCTAGAAAAAGTCAAATGACCCAAAAGAAAAGTGGGCAAGAGGTATGCATAAGCAAGTCACAGAAGAACAACTCCAGAAAGGTCAAACAAACATCTAAATTGATGCTAAAATTCAGTAACAGTCAAAGAATTGCAAATTGAATGAACAATGAGATTAGCTGACTGACTGGCTGGCTGGTTGATTCATTTATTCCTGATTCACACATTCAACAAATATTTACTGAAAATTTTCATGGGTCAAATACTGTTTAAGGTGCTGGGGATCAGAAGTTAACTAAACAAAATCCTTTATGTGTAATTTTTGCCATATCATTTTTGCCCATCTGTCAAAGAGCAAACATTGAAAAGAGCAACTGAACCTATCACTGGCAAAGATGTGGGGAAGGAGATACCCTCAATAAATTGGCAGAAACATGAAACATAACAGCCTTTCTGAAAAGCAATCTGGCAATACCTATTAAAAATACACACACACGTATATATACAAATATATAGCCTTACATATACCACACACACACACACACACACACACACACACACACACACACTCTTTGAGCAAGCAATTCCATTCCTAGGCATCTAACTTACAGAAGTACAAAACTAACACAGTAAACAAAGACATATGTTGTTTACTGAAGCTTTGTGTTGGAAAAAAACTGTACAGAGAGTAAATTCCCATCAATAGGGAAATGCTTGAAAAAAACTGGGTTGCAGCCACACCATGAAATATTATACAGTAATTAAAAAGAATGTTTAGAACCCTGGTTCCCAAACTATGAGATGAGTCATTCTGTAGTGCTACATCAAAATCACAGAAGTGACATGGTATATAATTCTAATGTTCAGGGGAAATACAGCATCTTTCAACATCTCTTGACCTTGCATGAACAACTAGCTGGAGGTAATGCACATTTTCAACATTAGATTGTGCTACATTACTATCAACAACATATCTTTGTGAAGCTGGGGTATTCAGTAGTTGTTGTGATTTAAAAGCAAGTACTATAATTAAAGCAAGATGGAACGGGATATGTAGGTAGTGCAAATCATGGTTTGAACAGCTATGAAGTACTTAACAGGAGCACACATTCCATTAGTAAACGCTTGTAGTTATTTAAAAATGAAATAACAGTATTAATTTTTTCAATTTATGTGTATTTTTTTCAAATGGTTATTCACTTTCAAGGACATCAATACATATTAAGCTGGCTCTAATTACTTAAGAAGTGAAGCTGTTAGGTATTTCTTTTTGGCCCAGGGGGCACCAAGAAAAAATTGCTGAGATACTAAGGACTCTGAACTCAGGAGGTTTGGGAACCTCTTAAACTTGTAGTTCAAGAAGTCAAAAATAATAGAATAAAATTAAAAAGTTGACAAAAAGGAATAATACAAATAGAGGAAAAATTACAAAGGCAAAGGGTATTTCTTCTTAAAAAAGAAGAGAGAAGTCAATAATACACAAATTCCTAGGAAAAAAATACCAAAGAAAAATGAAAAATTTCAAGTCTATAATTAGAAATTTAAGATATTCCTACAAAGAAAACACTAAGTTCAGATGGCTTTACTAATGAGCTCTAACAAACTTTCAAGGAACATGCAATTTCAATCTAATATGCACTATATCAGAGAGAGATACAGAGGAACACTCCCTACTTCATTTTCTGAAACTAAATGTGACCTTGTTCTAATACCAGTCAAGGACAATATAAAAAGGTATAGGCTAATTTCAATCATGAAAACAATCATGGGAAAAAAACCCTAACACATAAAGGCCAACAATGCATAAAAACAATTGATAGCTGCAGAAAAAGCATTTCATAAAATTCAATACTTATTCATGATAAAAACTCTTAAACTAGGAATAGAAGAGTACTTTTTAACCTGATATAGGACACTTATCAAAAACCTTTTAGCAAATACAAAGCTCAATAATGAAACTTTAAAAGTCCTATCACTTTTATTTAATGTTATACTATAAATTCTTGCCAGACAATAAGAAAAAGAAATAAAATGTATAAAATTTTTAAAATAAGGCAAAAAGCATTACTATTACTGGATTATATGCTTGCCAACACGAAGTACTAAAAGGAATGTGTAGACAAATTATAAGAATTAAGGAAGTTTGCAATATTAATGAATACATTTATATTTCTATATATCAGAAAAAAGCAATTAGAGTATGTAATTTTAAAAAGACACCATTTGTAATATAAACAACAGTAAAGACAAAAAAAAAATAGGGCAACCAGAAATAGATCTAAAAAAAGATGTATAAAATCTTCACAGAGAAAATCATAAAATGTTATTAAAAGACATTAAAGGCCTATATACATTAAGAAATATACCATGTTTATGGATAGGAAGACTTGCAAAAATGTCAGTTCTTCCTTAAATTAGTCTATGGATTCAATGTAATTTTAATCAAAGTGCCCATAGATTTTTTTATGGAATCCAACAAAGTGATTCTAAAATTATATAGAAAAACAAAGGGCAAAGAAGAGGCAAGATATTTCTTAAGAAGACATAGCATGGGGACTTGACTCGTGGGTATTAAAATTTAATATAAACTTTAGTTAAGACTATGAGACGCTTTTGTGAAAACAGGCTAACAGATTAATGGAACAGAAATCCTGAATAGACCCATATACTTATAGAAATGTGGTGTGTGAAGAGGGGGCCACAGCAAATCACTGGAGAAAAGATATTTATAGAAATAAATCATTCTGTGGGCAACTGGTTATACATTTGGAAAAAAATAAACTGGCTCTACCTCATACAATCCACAAGAAATCAATTTCAGATAGATTAAAGGACTTAAATATGAAAGGCAAAATTATTAAACTTTTTAAGTGGATATGAACATATCTTTATGACCTCACTGAAGGGAAGTATTTCTTGCACAAGACATAAGAAGAGTACAAATCATAAAGGAAATGCTTACAAACTTATAGTCATCAAAATGTGCTAGAAAGACAAGGAAAAGACAACCACAATCTAGGAAGAGATACCTGCAACATGAAAGGATTGGTGTTCAGAACATATTAAGAACTCCTCCAAATCAAAGAGAAAAAGATAAACAATTCAGAAGAAAAAAGGGCTGAAGAAGCAAATAGGAATTTCCTTACATAGAAAACATGCAAAGCCAATAAACATGAAAAATTATTCCACTTTATTAGTTATCGGGGAAATGCAAATTATAACTACAATGATATACCCTTATATAATGACCAGACTGGCAGAATTTAAAAATTAAGATTTTTTTAATACCAAAAGTTGGCAAAGATGTGAAGTAAAAGAAACTCTCATACACTGCTGCAATAATGTAAATTTATAAAGATATTTTAGAAAATAATTTGTCATAATCTAGGAAAGTTGAAGTTGCACATACTCTTGACTCAGCAATTCCATTCCTATGTGTTTATTCAGGAGAAATTCTTACACAAGTGCATCAGTGTATAAGAATGTTCATACAACATTGCTTGAGTTACAACACTGCTTTCATTGCTGGGGCAATGAAACAGTCCAAATATCCTTCAACAGTAGAATGGACTCACACAGCAGTGAATAAATAAACCATAACTACATGTATCAACACAGGTGCTCATTATGAGCAGTTACTCAAAAAATACTTACTGTATCAATGAAAAAACAGGATGATTCCACTTACATGAAGGTCAAAGCAGTCAAAACTAAACTGAATTATAGTTTAAGAGTACACATATGGGGTAAACCACGAAGAAAAGCAAAGGAATGAATAACATCAAATTCAGGAGAGTAGCTCTAAGGGAGAGGAAGAGTCAGAGAACAGTTGAGTGGAACTCCCAAGAACTTTAATATGAATGTTCTATCTCTTAAACTAGATGTTGGGTACATGTGTGCTTTATTACTACTCTTTAAACAATACATATGTCACAATTACCATATCACAAATAGAATTTCATGAATCACACAATGACTACTTGAAAACAAGGTCAAGTTGAGATGCATGATGGGTAATGATTCTCAAGGTTTACACACTAGCTAAGTGTTCCACTAGTAAACACTAGCATTACATGTACAGTTCATATTTCTGCCTCAGCAAAAATACAAATTACTATTTATCATGGATTGTTCTCAAATAATCAGTATATAGAATGTCAACCCTACGATTATCAGCAGTCCGTTAAATTTCCATCAAGTGTCCCTTAGAAATGTATAGTAAACACTCAATGAGATCTGATATAACTAGGTAAGAATTTTAAATTCCATTTTCAAAATCATTTTATTGTCCAGAATCTTCAGAAATTATTGTTGGTGTTTCTACACATTTAGACAGATGTAACTGAGATAAGTAAAATAAAACAAACTTGCAGAAAATGAAGATTGCTACTTAAGGATTTTCCTGACCTGTACCAGAACTTATTACAGGAAAAAAGCAATCTAAGGATGGAAATCTGGACTTGGTTCGTTGATCTGATCAGATTCAAAAGCATTAAAAATTGGTGGTGGTGGGGGGGTATGAAAAGGCAGAGGAGTTTTAGGGTAGTGAAAATACTCTGTATAATATCATTATGATGGATATACCTCATTAAACATTTGTCCAAACCCAATGAATGCACAGCGCCAAAAATGATGCAAACTGTGGACTTAAGGTGATTATGATGTGTCAATGTAGGTTCATTAATTGTAACAATGTACCACTTTTGTGGGAAATGCTGATAATGAGGGAGGCTATGCATGTGTGGGGGCAAGGGATATATGGGAAATCTCTATACCTTTCTCTTAATTTTGCTGTGAACCTAAAACTGTTCTTAAAAAATAAAGTCTTGCGAGTCAGGTGTGGCCCATCTGGGTGGGCTGTGTGGGCTTCGGGGAAGAACACGCAGCCACTCAGGGGCAGGTTCTTGGTGGAGGAAAGCAGGCAGTCACCCACGGCACCCCTGCCACGCCGAGGACACTCAGGAGCCTGGCGACCCAGGAGCAGCCACCGCGTACCAGGAGCAGCACATATCTGAAAAAAAAGTCCCTCCTGCTGACAGAGAGATGGCAAAACCTACAAGCTGGCTTAGAGACTTTACCTACAAAGCGAGAAACCGTGCGGCTGACAGGGTCTTGGGGCTCCAGTCTGGTGTCAGGCCTGAGCCCCTGAGGTGGGAGAGCCGAGTTCAGGACACTGGACCACCAGAGACCTCCCTGCCCCACACAATATCAATTGGCGAGAGCTCTCCCAGAGATCTCTGTCTCAATGTTAACACCCAGCTCCACCCAATGGCCAGCAAACACCAGTGCTGGATGCCCCATGCCCAAAACTAGCAAGACAGGAACACAACCCCACCCATTAGCAGAGAGGCTGCCTAAAATCATACTAAGTTCACAGATACCCCAAAACACACCACTGGACACAGCCCGGCCCAACAGAAAGACAAGATCCAGCTCCACCCACCAGAACACAGGCACCAGTCCCCTCCACCAGGAAGCCTACACAGCCCACTGAACCAACCTCACCCACTCAGGGCAGACACCAAAAACAACGGGAATTACAAACCTGCAACCTGTGAAAAGGAGACCCCAAACACAGTAAGTTAACAAAATGAGAAGACAGAGGAATATGCAGCAGATGAAGGAGCAAGGTAAAACCCACCAGAACAAACAAATGAAGAGGAAATAGGCAGTCTACCTGAAAAACAATTCAGAGTAATGATAGTAAAGATGATCCAAAATCTTGGAAATAGAACGGAGAAAATAAAAGAAACGTTTAAAAAGGACCTAGAAGAACTAAAGAGCAAAAAAACAATGATGAACAACACAATAAATGAAATTAAAAATTCTCTAGAAGGAATCAATAGCAGAATAAATGAGGCAGAACGGATAAGCGACCTGGAAGATAAAATAGTGGAAATAACTACCACAGAGCAGAACAAAGAAAAAAGAATGAAAAGAATTGAGACCAGTATCAGAGACCACTGGGACAACATTAAATGCACCTACGTTCAAATTATAGGGGTCCAAGAAGAAGAAGAGAAAAAGAAAGCATCTGAGAAGATATTTGAAGAGATTATAGTTGAAAACTTCCCTAACATGGGAAAGGAAATAGTCAATGAAGTCCAGGAAGCACAGACAGTCCCATACAGGATAAATCCAAGGAGAAACACACCAAAAAACATATTAATCAAACTATCAAAAATTAAATACAAAGAAAAAATATTAAAATCAGCAAGGGAAAAGCAACAAATAACATACAAGGGAAACCCCATAAGGTTATTAACAGCTGATCTTTCAGCAGAAACTCTGCAAGCCAGAAGGGAGTGGCAGGATATATTTAAAGTGATGAAAGGGAAAAACCTACAACCAAGATTACTCTACCCAGCAAGGATCTCATTCAGATTTGACAGAGAAATTCAAACCTTTACAGATGAGAAAAAGCTAAGAGAATTCAGCATCACCAAACTAGCTTTACAGCAAATGCTAAAGGAACTTCTCTAGGCAGGGAACACAAGAGAAGGAAAAGACCTACAATAACAAACCCAAAACAATTAAGAAAATGGTAATAGGAACATACATATCAATAATTACCTTAAATGTAAATGGATTAAACGCTCCAACCAAAAGACATAGACTGGCTGAATGGATACAAAAACAAGACCCATATATATGTCTACAAGAGACCCATTTCAGACCTAGGGACACATACAGACTGACAGTGAGGGGATGGAAAAAGATATTCCATGCAAATGGAAATCAAAAGAAAGCTGGAATAGCAATTCTCATATCAGACAAAATAGACTTTAAAATAAAGACTATTACAAGAGGCAGAGAAGGACACTACATAATGATCAAGGGATCAATCCAAGAAGAAGATATTACAATTGTAAATATTTATGCACTCAACATAGGAGCATCTCAATACATAAGGCAAATGTTAACAGCCATAAAAGGGGAAATTGACAGTAACACAATCATAGTAGGGGACTTTAACACCCCACTTTCACCAATGGACAGATTATCCAAAATGAAAATAAATAAGGAAACACAAGCTTTAAATGATACATTAAACAAGATGGACTTAACTGATATTTATAGGACATTCCATCCAAAAACAACAGAATACACTTTCTTCTCAAGTGCTCACAGAACATTCTCCAGGATAGATCATATACTGGGTCACAAATCAAGCCTTGGTAAACTTAAGAAAACTGAAATCATTTCAAGTATAATTTCTGACCACAACGCTATGAAACTATATATCAATTACAGGAAAAAAACTGTAAAAAAAACACACACATGGAGGCTAAACAATACACTACTAAATAACCAAGAGATCACTGAAGAAATCAAAGAGGAAATCAAAAAATATCTAGAAACAAATGACAATTAAAACACGACGACCCAAAACCTATGCAATGAAGCAAAAGCAGTTCTAAGACAGGAGTTTATAGCAATACAATCGTACCTCAGGAAACAAGAAAAATCTCAAAAAAACAACCTAACCTTACACCTAAAGCAATTAGAGAAAGAAGAACAAACAAAACCCAAAGTTAGCAGAAGGAAAGAAATCATACAGATCAGATCAGAAATAAATGAAAAAGAAGTGAAGAAAACAAGAGCAAAGATCAATATAACTAAAAGCTGGTTCTTTGAGAAGATAAACAAAACTGATAAACCACTAGCCAGACTCATCAAGAAAAAAAGGAGAAGACTCAAATCAACAGACTAAGAAATGAAAAAGGAGAAGTAACAACTGACACTGCAGAAATACAAAGGATCATGAGAGATTACTACAAGCAACTATATGCCAACAAAATGGACAACCTGGAAGAAATGGACAAATTTTTAGAAAAGCACAACCTTCTGAGACTGAACCAGGAAGTAATAGAAAATATAAACAGACCAGTCACAAGCACTGAAATTGAGATTAAAAATCTTCCAACAAACAAAAGCCCAGGTCCAGATGGATTCACAGGTAAATTCTATCAAACATTTAGAGAAGAGCTAACACCTATCCTTCTCAAACTCTTCCAAAATATAGCAGGGGGAGGAACATTCCCAAACTCATTCTACGAGGCCACCATCACCCTGATACCAAAACCAGACAGAGATACTACAAAAAAAAGAAAATTACAGACCAATATCACTGATGAATATACATGCAAAAATCCTCAACAAAATACTAGCAAACAGGGCTTCCCTGGTGGCGCAGTGGTTTAGAGTCCGCCTGCCGATGCAGGGGACGTGGGTTCGTGCCCCGGTCCGGGAAGATCCCACATGCTGCAGAGCGGCTGGGCCCGTTAGCCATGGCCGCTGAGCCTGCGCGTCCGGAGCCTGTGCTCTGCAACGGGAGAGGCCACAACAGTGAGAGGCCCGCGTACCACAAAAAAAAAAAAATACTAGCAAACAGAAACCAACAACACATTAAAAGGATCATACACCATGATCAAGTGGGGTTTATCTCAGGAATGCAAGGATTTTTCAATATACGCAAATCAATCAATATGATACAACATATTAACAAGCTGAAGGATGAAAACCATATGATCAATTCAACAGATGCAGAAAAAGCTTTTGACAAAATTCAACACCCATTTATGATAAAAACTCTCCAGAAAGTAGGCATAGAGGGAACTTACCTCAACATAATAAAGGCCATATATGACAAACCCACAGTCAACATCATTCTCAATGGTGAAAAACTGAAACCACTTCCTCTAAGATCAGAAACAAGACAAGGTTGCCCACTCTCACCACTACTATTCAACATAGTTTTGGAAGTTTTACCCACAGCAATCAGAGAAGAAAAAGAAATAAAAGGAATCCAAACTGGAAAAGAATAAGTAAAACAGTCACTGTTTCCAGACGACATGATACTATACATAGAGAATCGTAAAGATGCTACCAGAAAACTACTAGAGCTAATCAATGAATTTGGTAAAGTAGCAGGATACAAAATTAATGCACAGAAATCTCTTGCATTCCTATACACTAATGATGAAAAATCTGAAAGAGAAATTAAGGAAACACTCCCATTTACCACCACAACAAAAAGAATAAAATACCTAGGAATAAACCTACCTAAAGAGACAAAAGACCTGTATGCAGAAAACTGTAAGACACTGATGAAAGAAATTAAAGGCAATACAAACAGACGGAGAGATATACCATGTTTTGGATTGGAAAAATCAACATTGTGAAAATGACTATACTACCCAATCTACAGATTCAATGCAATCCCTACCAAACTCCCAATGGCATTTTTCACATAACTAGAACAAAAATTTTCACAATCTGTATGGAAACACAAAAGACCCCGAATAGCCAAAGCAATTTTGAGAAAGAAAAATGGAGCTGGAGGAATCAGGCTCTGTGACTTCAGACTACACTACAAAGCTACAGTAATCAAGACAGTATGGTACTGGCACAAAAACAGAAATATAGATCAATGGAACAGGATAGAAAGCCCAGAGATAAACCCACGCACCTATGGTCACCTTATCTTTGATAAAGGAGGCAAGAATATGCAATGGAGAAAAGACAGCCTCTTCAATAAGTGGTGCTGGGAAAACTGGACAGCTACATGTAACAGAATGAAATTAGAACACTCCCTAACACCGTATACACAAATAAACTCAAAATGGATTAAAGACCTAAATGTAAGGCCAGAGACTACAAAACTCTTAGTGAAAATATACACAGAACACTCTGTGATGTAAATCACAGCAAGATCCTTTTTGATCCACCTCCTAGAGAAATGGAAAGAAAAACAACAACAAAAAAAAAACAAATGGGACCTAATGAAACTTAAAAGCTTTTGCATAGCAAAGGAAACCATAAACAAGACGAAAAGACAACCCTAAGAATGGGAGAAAATATTTGCAAATGAAGCAACTGACAAAGGATTAATCTCCAAAATATACAAGCAGTTCATGCAGCTCAATTTCAAAAAAAACAAACCACCCACTCCAAAAATGGGTGGAAGACCTAAATGGACATTTCTCCAAAGAAGATATACAGATTGCCAACAAACACACGAAAGGGTGCTCAACATCACTAATCATTAGAGAAATGCAAATCAAAACTACAGTGAGGTTATCACCTCACACTGGTCAGAATGGCCATCATCAAAAAATCTACAAAACAATAAATGCTGGAGAGGGTGTGGAGAAAAGAGAAGCCGCTTGTACTGTTGGTGGGAATGTAAATTGATACAGCCACTATGGAGATCAGTGTGAAGGTTCCTTAAAAAACTAAAAATAGAACTACCATATGACCCAGCAATCGCACTCCTGGGCATATACCCTGAGAAAACCATAATTCAAAAAGAGTCATGTACCACAATGTTCACTGCAGCTCTATTTACAGTAGACAGGACATGGAAGCAACCTAAGTGTCCGTCGACAGATGAATGGATAAAGATGTGGCACATATATACAATGGAATATTACTCAGCCATAAAGAGAAACGAAATTGAGTTATTTGCAGTGAGGTGGATGGGCCTAGAATCTGTCATCCAGAGGGAAGTAAGTCAGAAAGAGAAAAAGAAATACTGTATGCTAACACATATATATGGAATCTAAAAAAAAAAAAAAAAAGTGGTTTTGACGAACCTAGGGGCAGGGCAGGAATAAAGACGCAGACGTAGAGAATGGGCTTGAGGACATGGGGAGGGGGGATGGGTAAGCTGGGACGAAGTGAGAGAATAACACTGACATATACACACTACCAAACGTAAAATAGATAGCTAGTGGGAAGCAACTGCATGGCACAAGAAGATCAGCTCGGTGCTTTGTGACCACCTAGAGGGGTGGGATAGGGAGAGTGGGTGGGAGGCGCAAGAGGGAGAGGACACAGGGATATATGTATACATATAGCTGATTCACTTTGTTATACAGCAGAAACTAACACAACACTGTAAAGCAGTTATACTCCAATAAAGATGTTAAAAAAAATAAAGTCTTAAAGAAAAAATAAAGTTTTGATAAAAATAATTATTAAAACCAAAAAGCATTAATAAATCTTTTGCCAGTGGTTAATGAGAAACTGGTAGTCCATGGCACTCAAAAGCAAAACAGTTACCTAAATTAACACCTATAAACAACCGTAATCAGGTGCCTATGTAATCAAATCAGTGTTGCCATACATATTTTAATTCAAATAAGAGGAACAATAAGCCTCGCCTACTGTATCAAAGTTCACTAGAGAATTTGAAGGAAGATCATAATAAGCTCAAGATGCTAAATTTCTATCACAAGGTTCAGCTAAGGGACCAGAAAGTTTCTATGACTACTCTAAAAGATAAATGAAATAAGATCCTGTAGCTGCAGGGTTCAGATGTGTAACTATCATAACAAAGTTTAACCCTTAGGTGACTGAATTACAGTACAAACTGAGGTCACAGCCTTACAGGGTCTCATGTTAAATGAGGGTATTGATGGGGAAGAAGAGTGGAGTGACTTTGCAGTATGTCAATTTAGCTAAGCTGGAACTACAGTCCCCAGAATTCCCTTCACTGTACAGTTCTGAGCTAGAGTTGCCAGAGATGTGGAAGGTGCAAGTGACGCAGTACACATGCTTATGTTCAGAAGTAAGTGTAGGGTTAGGTGCTGCATGCACATACTGTTACTGATCTGCTGGCTACCTTGTCAGTCAGGCCTGCAGCTCCTTCAGCTGGATTTCCTCTTTCAGGATCTTTGAATTTCTGAGCTAATGTATATGCAGCTCTGTGATGAAGAGAATTAACTTTTTTCTGCAAGCAAACTTGAGGGCTTAAAGGCAGTTTGCTTGCAGAAAAAGTAGGGACGTGATGAGATATTTGTATACCCATGCTCACCACAGCATTATTTGCAATAGCCAAGGTAGAAGCAACCTAAAATGCTCATCAACAGAAGAATGGATAAGCAAAATGTGTTATACTCATACAGTATAATATTATTTGGCCTTAAAAAGGAAGGCAATTCTGACACATGCTACAACATGAATGACCTTAAGGATATCATGCTAAGTGAAATAACCCAGTCATGGAAAGACATATATTGTATGACTTCACTTATATGAAGTACTTAGAGTAGTCGAATTAATACAGATAGAAAGTAAAATGATAGTTGCCAGGGGCTGGGGTGGGAGGTAGGCAGAAATTGGGAGTTACTGCTTAACTGGTACAGAATTTCAGTTTGGGAAGATGGAAAAAGTTCTGGAGATGGATGGTGGTGATGTTTTTGCATAACAGTGTGAATGTACTTAATGCCACTGACCTGTACACTTGAAAAGGGTTAAAATGTTGAATTTAATGATGTGTATATTTTACCACAATAAAAAAAGTCCAACTAGAGCTCATTCATTCTTTGAGCACTTCTGTACTTCCTGAAATATAAAGCCTTTCTCATGTTTTATTTGCTCTAGTCCTGGCCCTAGTAATTTCTTCAAGGAGTCATTTCTTCCTTTTAATGGAGACTGGTATTTAGAAACCAAGATGTGGATACTAGGTGTGTTCATTGTTATACGGGGGTGTCTCTGCTGCCTGGCCCTCTCAATACATACAGCTAGGAAATATATATATGCACCCTCCCCCCACATATTCACAGACATACACACACATTTCCACATATTTTTTTCAATGTATATATGTTGAAAACCATGAGTTGGCATTATTAGCCCTAATTTATTCAAAACCATAAGATTCATGCTAGCTTCTCTTTTTCGATACTTATACTTTCTTCTTTTATCAGTGAAAAACCTGGCTACAATTATTCTCAACACCTTTACTTAATTTGGTCAGTCTTCTGACTATAAATAGTACTCTTATTCCACTGGGCCACCGATACCAATTCATCTACTCTCTGTGTGTTTGTAAGTATGGGATTCAGCCTCTGTCTGGCTACCATTACCCTGCCTGAGCCTGCCCAATGGTGCTTGGATACGGGAGGAAGGAAGGAAAGAAGGAAGGGGAGAGAAAGGGGGAATTAAAAAATTTTTTTACTTGTTAGTTGGTTTTTGCTGGTAAAAAGAAATATTATTGAGTTTTGTAGATTGGTCTTACATTCAGTAATCTAAATGAATCATCTGAGTAGTTAATTTGTCAATGTGGCACTTTTTCCAGGCAGAGGATCATATCATCTGAAAATAATGACAGTTTTTTCTTTCTCTTCTAATCCTTGGATCTCATTTTCCCCTTGTAACATTTTTTAATTGAGAAAGAATTCACATGTAACATTGTATTAGTTTTAGGTATACAACATAATGATTTGACACATTGTTAACACTAGTGATAAAAGTAAGCATCTTTATCTTATTACAGTCTTAAAGTGAACACATAACATTTCTTCAATAACTATAAGGCTTGCTATAGGTCTTTGGTATGTAGGTTTTACCAAGTATGGAAGCTTTTCTCTAATAACAGTTTGCTAAGAACTTTTACACAAATACACATTGAATTTTATTAAATGCCTTCTCTGTACTGATTAAGATAATCATAATTTTCTCCTTTAATCTATTAATGTGGTGAATTATACTGAAAGGATCCAGGGACCAATTCTACTATATCATGATGGTTTGGTTTTTTTTAATACACTAATATAATCAATTAGCCAATATTTTATTTAAGAGCTCTGCACTTTCCTTGATATGAAAAGTGGGACTAATTTTTCTTTCCTTCTA